>NW_025422127.1:5000000-5625000 GCF_011764305.1 Mustela putorius furo | reverse complement strand
TGTTCCCTCTCTTGCTTTATCTACCTCTGTCAAATAAATAAATAAAATCTTAAAAAGAAGACTACATAAAGAGATAAAAATTCTCATAAAAAGTCAAAAAAACCTTGTAGTTAAAGGTATAATACCAATAAATTGGTTTTCTATTTAGAGCAATACATGACCTAAAAATACTGCTTTCTTGGTGCTAGGTGGATTTCCTTTGTCTCATGTTTATGAGTTTAGGTGCACCATTTTATGTCCAGGGCTGCCTAATACAAGAAAAACATGTTGTTCCCTCTGAAATTATATAATTTTACTTAATGTTATTTTATCCAGAACGCTTTTCCTGACCATTCTAAATTAATAATTAGTCACCCACAATCATTTGCTGTATCCTTACCAAGTCCAACTTTTAAAAAATAGTACTTATTATCAGCATAAATATCAAATACTTGTTAGTTTAGAATTTCTTTCCTTCACTAAGCAGTAAATTCAAAGAAAGAAGAAATATTTTCTGTTTCATTCAGTGTCGTATTTTCAGGACCTAGAACAGAATAAATGACATTATCCGTTATATCACATTCAAAGTCACTGTTGAACACATTTTAGGTCAGGCAAATCAACAGAGACTATGAAGATGTATAAAGTATAGCTCATACAATTCAATAGTGCACTATTGACAACTATGGGGAAAATCCCATATACAAATAATGACAACATAACTTAACTAGGACTTTCAAATACTTATCAACATTTTTAAGCAGTATCAAGCATCATTGTTTGTGACCCTGTGCTAAGCTCTGGAAAATACTGGCATCAGTCCTTCCCAAATATTTACAGATTATAAGTGGAGGTGGACAAAATCTAAGTAAATAAATAAATGCAATTAGGAAAACAGATGGTTAAAAATATTGAGTAAAGAGGTGGTATTGATTATAGCAACAATAGTCAGATTTGGCTCTTTTTAAAGGGGAATATTAATAACTAGAGATCAAAATGATGTAAAGGATATACTCATATTGGGGAAAGAGAACTCTAGGTAGATGTAGTAGCATATTCAAAAGCCCTAATGTGGGAAATACTCGGAATATTCAGAATTCTTTATAAAGACATTGCAACTGAAAGGTATGAAATGGGAGAGGAAGGAGTAGATTTGGAAAGCACAGAGGTATCAGCTCATAAAGAGGTCTCATGATTACTAAGTTGATTCATTTTATTTTATATACACTTGGGAGTTCACTTAGAGTTTATAAAAAATATAAAGCCACACTTTAAAAAGTTCATGCTAACTTACATATGCAAAACGGATTGGAGTGGGAAAGACAGATGCAGAGATAATTTACAAGGCAATTAGGACATTCCAAGGGAGAAACAGGGTTGCCTGGATCTGAATGGTGGTCAGATGGTAAGAAACAATTCCCCATAGATTTCTCCTGTTTCTGCCCATTTTCTTTGGCTTTTGTTCTGGATTTTCTTTTCAAATGTGTTTGTATAGCAGACAACTTGGGAGGATGGAAGTGGTGTCCTTTAGGACAGAGGGAAAGATTTGGTTGCAAGAGTAAAAGAGAAGCACAACTTATACAGAAAGAAAAAAATCTAGAGATCTTCATAGAATCCTTCTCAAGTATTTAGTTGAGTAATGCTCAGTGCATGAATGTGAAGAAACTATTAGAAGACAGAGAAAGAACCCCATGAAAAAACTGAAAGGAACAGTGTCTGAGGCTCACAGGGGAATGAGGTTCCATTCCATTACCAGGTTCCATCAGCCAGACTGGAAATCATTATTCTACAATGGGGAGAAATGACAATCAATTGAAACTGACCAAAAAATGAAACAGATGATAGAATCTGTGGACAAGGACACTATAAAACAGTTTGAGAACTGTATTCCACATTTTAAAAAAAAAGAATTATTATTTTGAGAGAGAGAGAAAAAGAGTGCACACACTCTTTTCCCCTGCATAAGCAGGGGAAAAATAATCTTCAAGCAGACTCCCTGCTCAGCGGTAGCCCAACACAGAGCTCAATCCCATGGCCCATGAAATCATTACATGAGCCAAAACCAAGAGTTGGTCGCTCAGTGTAATGAACCACACAGGCTCCCTCCCCTGTATTCCACATTTTAGAGAAACTAGATATATTTTGAACATGTAAAGACATGGAAATTATAAAAAATCCAAATTTAATTTCTGTACATGTTATATAAAAAATGTACTGTATAAGAGTGAGATGTTAGACATTACAGAAAAAAAGATTAGCAGTGATATTGAAAACATAGCAATAAACACTACCCAAAATAATAAGAGAAAAAGAAAACATTTTAGAAGAAAGTGAAAAGAGTTTCAGAGATGTGTGGTAAAACAGAAAGTGACCAAATATTTGTGAATCAGAGTCCTCAGAGAGAGGAAGTGGTGAAAATATTTAAAGAAATAATAATCCCTTTCTCCAGAATTCATGACAACTATAAACCCACCAATCCAAGAAGCCCACCAAACCAAAGCAAGGAGATCATGAAGAAAAGTACAAGGCAAAGAACAACACTTTCCATTTCCTCCTCTCCCCAGCCCCCTGCAACCACCATTCTACTTTCTACTTGACTATGTTTGACTATTTTAAATACCTCATGTAAGCGAAATCATGAAGTATTTGGCTTCTGTGATTGATTTAGTTTACTCAGCAAAATGTCCTTCAGGTTCATCCATGTTATTGCAAATGACAAGCTTTCTTTATTTTTTAAAGCTGAATAACATTCCATTGTATTTATATATCACATTCTCTTTATTCTAAATCTCAATAGAGATTTAGATTATTTCCATATGTTGGCTATTGTGATTAAGACAGCAGTAGTTATGGGAGTGCAGTTATCTCTTCAAGATCCTGATTTTGATCATTTTGGACATAACCAGAGTGGGATTGCTGAATCATGTGGTGGTTTAATTTTCAATTTTTTGAGGAACTTCCATACTATTTTCCATAATGGCTGCACCATTTTGCATTCCAACCAACAGGGCACAAATGTTATCTTTCCTCCACATCCTCACCAATACGTATTCTCTTTCTCTCTTTCTTTTTCAAATGATCATACTAACAGGTGTGAGGTAATACATTACCGTGACTTTGATTAACATTCCCCTGATAAATAGTGAGATTAAGCATCTTTTCATACACTTTTTGGCCTTTTTCATTTTTTATTTTGGAAAATGTCTATTCAAGTTTATTTAGTCTATTTCATTTCTGAGATATCATAAGACTCTGATTCTAGCACTATTAGAGTATTTATCATAGTAATTTATAAGAATTTGATGACATGAATCTTTTTTTTATTTAAATTCAATTTACTTATCATATAGTATATTATTACTTTTAGGGGTAGAATTTAGTATTCATCAGTTGCATATAATATACCTCATTATATCAAGTGCCCTCCTTAATACCCATCACTCAGGGACTCCATCTCCCTACCTACCTCTTTTCCAACAACCCCCAGTTTGTTCCCTATAGTTAAGAGTGTCTAATGGGGGCGCCTGGGTGGCTCAGTGGGTTAAAGCCTCTGCCTTCGGCTCAGGTCATGATACCAGGGTCCTGGGATTGAGCCCCAAATCGGGCTTTCTGCTCCACAGGAAGCCTGCTTCCTCCTCTCTTTCTCTGTCTGCCTCTCTGCCTACTTGTTATCTCTGTCTGTCAAATAAATAAATAAAAATCTTAAAAAAAAAAAAAGAGTCTCTAATGATTTACCTCCCTCTCTGTATTTATCGTATTTGACGTGATGACATGAATCTTTTTTCAACTGTGAGTTCCTCAGGGTAAGATTCTGTATCACAGACACCTTTGTATCTCCAGTGCCTGTTCAAGGCCTGACACAAAGCAAATGGCCAAAAAAATGTACTGAACTAATGAACAAATAAAACTGATTATGAGTGTGATTTGTATGTACCTAAGGGTAACCTAATATCATGTATAAGCTACTGATATTTTATTTCCTGAATATTCAGTAATACCTTAATAATGACCAGTGAAAACTTCATTTGTTCTCATGATAACAAAATGATTACATACTACTTGACATTTTTTCTGTTTTTGCATATGAGTCTTTATTTGACACCATTATTTTAAATATTCACATAAGTTGCTTTTAGTATTAGTTTGATTTAACCAGTGGCATTAACTTTGCTGCCAGGTATCCTAAATTATGTGACAAGTTAATTTTAAACACAGAACTGTCAATCTTTCTAAATGAAGTTTAGGATCAAGGAGTGTGGGAAGGGTCAATCCAATGGATTTGCTTTGAGGCAGGGAACTGCCTGTGGGGAACTAATTAAAGAAAAAAGATTTTCAACCTCTTCCGCCTTCATTCTTCAGCCCATTCCACGTTAAGCTTAGGGCATCCTCCTGTCTTTCATGGATAGTGTAACGAGCAGGGTTTTGAGACGTAAACATTCTGTTCTAGTAGCATCTACTGACCGTGTGACCTTAAACAAAGTATTGCAACCTTATGAACTGCAGTTACTACTTTTTAAAAGCAAATAAGTTCTCACAGTATTTTTTTTGGAGGGGGCAGAAATGAATGAAATAGAACATATAACATACACTGCATAAAGGCACTCAGAAATATGTTTCTTAATTTTGTTTGCTCTCCTTTAAAAAAAGAAGTTAAATATTCCTGAAATACATAAGATAAATTATTGATAAAAAATTAAAACTGTAAAAATCTATATTTAAAATATTAATATAAAAGTCAAATGATCCATATCTACTATAGGGAGTTCTAGAAAGCCTTTGGTTTAAATTAAAAGTAAATAAAAATTTTTTTTAGAAATCCAAAGTAGTACATATTGAGAATCATTTCATCAAACATTCTTCAAAAAGGCAAAAAAAAAAAAAAGAAGTTCCTCTGGAGATAGTTCAGATACTCTATTAAAAAAATCTTAAAGTCAGAAAACTCAATTCTCACCTTTAGTTGTCACTGAAAATTTGTATGTTTGATTGAAGCAATCTCCTATTTTTACCATCTTTGTGAAGGGCAGAACTAGAAAAGCAAAAAGTAACAGCTTGTCTTTCCTTCAGAGAAAGCTTTAGCAATTCACCTTACATTCTTCAAGTAGCTGCCTGAAAGATGTCCCAGATGATATGTATGTATGTGTATCTACTCATGAATATATGTGTGCATGCAATATGTATGTCAATATATAGAAACACTATTTCCTATACAGTATTTTATGTATTTATTTATTTTTTCTGTAGAACACTAATACAGTGAGCTAGGCATGAAAACTTGCATTAATATATTTAAAATGGTTTTCATGGTACTTGATAAACTGTCATTTTGGACTTAGCTGGGGAATTCTGACTCTAACAGCTTTCAGGCAAAATTAAAAGCCTAGGTTTTCTTTAATGCACACAATTCAGCTAATTGTTTAAGAATGTTAATAATTCTTAGTCAATGCTAATTGACTTCCTATCAAGTAGTAATATTTAAAAAGCCTGCAAATGATTACTATATCTCAACCTTTTTTGCCAATAATTTTAATGTGTGGAAATTGGTTGATAATCAGTCTGACAGAGCTTTCAACTTAAGGTTGGTGATATAGGCTATCCTGATTAGTATTCTGCTCCTCTTGTTGTTTCAAAATAGTTTATACTCAAACATTCATTTTTGAATGAGGACTATGACAATTTAATTAAAGTTTAAACTCTAATAGCTGTTGAAGATCATACATAATCCAATTACTTTTTATTCAATTAATTTAATAGCAAACCACTTTGCGATAATTACTGCTAATCCTTTGATTTTTTTTTTCTCAGCTGTTTATCAATGGCCTGTGAGATATCTTAGAGGAAATCATATTGGGACATAATTATCAGTAGTTTCAGCTGGAATTAATGACTGAATAATACTTAATTACCATGAATTCTCTACCTCTACAATAGTTAGAAAAAGAAATAGTGATAATGTAGTAAAGAGACTTGCATTTAGTTTGACTTAAAAGATTTGGGATTTTTTGATTTAACAACATAAGTCCAACTTCAAGACCAGTGAAAATGGACTTAAAATAGCATGTCAAGAAGAGGTGATGTAACAGCTAACACCTCACAGATAGACAAATTGGGTAGGGGAAGCCAAGGAAAAAACTTTCCCCATTCACATAGCACATTTTGAAATTTTATGTATACAAAAAAGATGCAGTCTTACTTTATTTCCCCTTTGTTTTAGTTTTAATGAAATTCATAAAAGTGTTCCTGGTCTAAGAGTGATTTTAATTTTAAAAGTTATACTATGTACTGTTATAACCACTGTTAAATGTTGATACATTTCCTTCCAGTCTCTGTGCACATGTTTATTAGGATTTAAAAGAATTGAGGTTATGCATTAATTTATAATGCTATCTTGCTTTTTTTGCTTGTTGTCAAAAATATTTATACCAATAGATATTCCTCCACAGTATCTTAATAGTTGCATAAAATTTCATTTTACAGGTGATGATGTTACCAATCTTTTACTTTTGAACATTAGACTATTTCAAAATGTTTTTACTCTTATAAAAAAAAGTCACTGCTCCTCTGCATATGTTTTGTGCATATTGTTATTTTTTTTCCTTGACGTTAGGACTACTGTGTGAAAGATTGTATTTTAATACTTTTAGCATATATTTAAAGTTACCATTTGGAAATGTTCCAAGGTACACTCTCATTATATTGTATGAAAGGCCAAAGCTATAAATATTAGTCATTAATTTTATGTCTAACAGTAATTTCTATTGGTATAATTTCATGACATTAGCATTAACACAATGACTGTATTTGCTGTATTCCTAGTGCCTGTGTGCTTATATAACAAAACAATTGAATTATATCTTTATATAAAATTATTTTGGGAAATATTTCTTCATAAATCTTAGGCTAAGTTTTGTTATAGTTAAAAAGACACTGAGCACCAAATCTTGAATGCTTACACAATATTTACTTTTGTTAAGTCTATTCAATATCTATTTCACACCAGAGTTAGGCTGACAGAACAGCTCATATCTAGAATATTGTCAGGTTCGTAACTGAAGGAAGAGACATCATGATACCATGCCATGACTCTTAAGGCTTCCACTTGGAATTTTCACATGACACTTGCCTACATATTCACGTCTAAAGTTAGTAATCTGCCTAAGCCTCATTTGTATGAGCCTATAAATCTAATTTTCCCATAGGAAATTTCCAAAGAGAATGGAGAGTAAATATTTTGTCAATACTATAATCTAGCACATGTAGTTCATAGAATCTGATGAAAACTTTAATATTATCTACTTCAATGTCTAAACCATTTAAATAAATGGATCCAATGGTTGACAGCTTATCAAATAGACCAACTGAATGGAAATGGTAAGCCTCAGCTCAGGTCATGATCTCATGGTCCTGGGATCAAGCCCCGCATCGGACTCTCTGCTCAGCAGGGATCCTGCTTCCCCCGCCCACCGCCCGCCTGCCTCTCTGCCTCCTTGTGATTTATGTCTGTCAAATAAATAAATAAAATCTTAAAAAAAAAGAAAAAGAAACAACCCTGCTGAAGTTTCTTCTGTGATATGTATCTAAATTAGGAATTTTCACAAAAATGTATTACAATTTTATTTCATTCTTAAAGAAATGGGAATCCGAGGTGCCTGGGTGGTTCAGTTTGGTTAAGCATCTGTCTGCCTTTGGCTCAGATCATGATCCTCAGAGTCCTGAGATGGAGGCCCACATGGGGCTCCCTGCTTATCTGGAAACCTGATTCTCCCTCTCCCTCTGCCCCTCCCTCCTGCTCATGCTCTTTCTCTCAAATAAAATAAATAAAATCTAAAAAGGAAATGAAAAAAATCATATTAACAATGTTTTTTATATGTAATGCCTGCTTTGATTTAAAAAAATTAGTTTTTTAAAGTAATGAACCAAACCTAAACCCACATATATATTAACATACACATATTATAGATATATGTATACATAAAATTTTCTTGTTCTATATATCTGACTTTTTAAAAAGAATTTATTTCTCTATCTATCTATTTATTTACATATTTACTTTAGAGAGATAGAGAGTGCACAATAGCTCGGGAGGGATGGAATCTCAAGCAGACTATGTACCCAGTGCAGAGCCCTACATGGGGCTTGACCTCACAAGCATGAGATCATGACTTGAGCAAAAACCAAGACTCAGATACCTAAATCACTGAGCTACTCAGGTGCCCCTAATATATCTGACTTCTTAATATAAATTATCACCAATGACATTTTTAGTCCTTCTAAGTCTTATTAGTAAGTGAATGTGAGAAATATATACCACTTTTGATGAAAGAACCCTAGAAGAGGAAATAAGTAAGAAAGTAGCCCTACTTCTGATGGGCAAAGGTAAGGCTATTGAAAAAGGAATTGTAAGAGTATTAAGACCGCTAAGTTGGGTATAAAGTGGCTGTCTTACTACATTCTACTTAGACAGCGGATGTTCTGATGCCAAACACAACTTTCTCAGCACTCCCCAAACAGAAGCCTTGATGGAAATTCTACTCAGATGAATCAGGATCCATGAATACTATGATCTATTTTCAATTACTACTAGCCTAGACAAATATAAGACAGTTAGTATTCAGCAGCCAGATATAGCACTGATTTTTCCCTCATATGAGGCTCTAAGCTACATGCTTCCATATCATGATCATGTTCCTGACAAGAAAACTCTATGTTTAATTGTGCTAACAAATTCTAACACATGATAAACCACCTAAGGGAAATAAACTGGCAACTGAAGATTGAGAAGTTGAATCATGTAGAATAAAGAAGTGGTGATCGCAGCATAACAAATAGTGAAGTCCAATCACTATGCTATACACCTGAAACTAATGTGACAATTGTGTGTCAATTATACCCGCATTAAAAAAAAATAAAAAGAAGTGTATTATCTGGACATGATAGCAATTTAATATATTATTCTACTGAAGAAATAATTTCACTAAGCTACTTAGATACTATGCCATGGTTACCTTTCCTTGCTTTGTGGGAAAATGAATACCATTTTTAGGCAAGAATATGTGAATTCCTTTGATTTACAAGCAAAGACAGACTAGCTGGTCAGTATCAGGTTTAGACTAACTGGTCGACCAGTAATGTAACTCAGATTCTATCTTCTAGTCACTGTTTCTTTATGTCACTCAATCCCAACATTTCTCATTCTACCAATTTCCTAGCTTCAAAATTCTCTATGTCTCTATTTTGATAACCTTAAAAACTTTGGAAACTTTGGGGAGAGTTTCCTGAATTTATTATGGTTCTTTAAAAGGAAGCTTTAATCCATGTTAATGTCACCACAGTGTATGAATAAACTGGTGGTTCCTCATCTTCATCATTATTTATGAAACCTACTTCCTTGAAATTTATACAAGGTGAAATATTTACCTGAAATGTTATCATTTATCATTATTCTTGACTTTTAATGGTATGTTATTTTTGGGAGATACACACACAACACTAACCTTAATCACTCTCTGGCTCTTGATATAAGTAGCAACATTATCCTTCTTTCTAAGGGCTTCAAATATCCAATTTTTGATATAAGAATCAGTATAAAATAATAATGTTTATGGATCACGTTCTATTTTATTTAAGCTAAGATTCTATCACTGAACATAATATTTATTTTTTTGTTTATTATTTCTAAAGACTTCCATTTGGTTATGGTGGATATCTTAATCTGTTCAGTCCACTAAAAAGAACATCACAGAATGAGTGGCTTATAAACAACAGAAATTTACTGTAACAGTTCTTGAGGTTAGAAGTCACTATTAGGGTGCCAGGATGGTCCAATGAGTGCACTCTTCTGGTTTGCAGACTTCTAGTTGTATCCTAGAGAGACTTCTTAAGGATACTAGTCCTATTCATAAAGGCTTCCCCTCTTGACTTAATCACCTTACAAAGGCCCCACCTTCTAACACCACCACACTGGGTATTAAATTTCAGCACATGAATTTTTGGGGGCCACATTTAGACTATGGCAGTGGATATATATAGTCATTATAGAAGATCAAAATGTAGGTCTTTCATTGTTGTTGAAAGAATGAACTTTGTAAACACAACTTCTGAGCACTTTAAGAGCATTATCTTATTTTATCCTCAAAATAAACATTTGAATAAAGTGTTTCTATTATCCTCATTTTTCAGATATGGAAATAAAATTTCAAATATATTAAATATTACTTGCAGCAGAACTAGGAAATACTACTCAATCAGTCTGATGTCAGAAAGTGCTCTTAATAACTATATAACATCACTTTTTGTACATGTTAGGGGATTTTTATACTCAATCAATTTTTTTTCATCCTCAATATATCCCAAGTACCTAAATGCACAGAAGTTCAAGAATAAAGTTTTAAACATATTATTTTCTAGGATCAAATACATACCATAAAGGGTTTGAACATTGTGTGCAATTCTAGAAAGTATTTTTTTTAAGATTTATTTATTTGAGAGGGAGAGAATGCAAGAATGTGGGCAGGGAGTGGGGCAAAGCGCAAGAGAGAGAATCCTAAAGCAGACTGCCAGCTGAGTGCAGAGCCCAATGTATGGCTCAATAACAAGACTGTGAGATCATGGCCAAAAACTGAAATCAAAAGCCATTCTGCATAACTGAGTGAGCCACCTAGGTGCCTTTCTATCAAATCTTAAGATTTATCCAGTTATTCACAGAGGTGCATGCACATTTATCAGAAGCAAAGGACTGATGGGAAAAAAGCTCCTCTAGACTCACTATAAATGACTCAAGAATAGAGATGTAAGTACCATTTCCAGATATATAATTTCATTCTGATGTTTCAAAATACACCAATACCATTCTTGGTAGTACAAATGGAAAGTAAAATTGCATGATGCAAATGGAAAGTGTAGGTTTTTGAAAATAGAATTGTATGAATTTTTAATCCATGACATTCACTACCAGGTATGTGCCATGGGACACCTCATTCAATATTTTTAGGCTTCAATTCCCTCAGCAGAATGATAATTAAATTACCTACATCAAAGATAATATTAAGGATTAAAGAAAAATATTGTATTAAGGATTCAACAAATATATAGACCCTTATGCATAGTAAGAAATATGCATTAGTTTTTGTACATTTTTAAAAATCTAATGGACTACAGTGTGATTTTCTATTGAAAATCTTCATGCAGAAAAAAGTATGACCGGAGTGCCTGGGTGGCTCAGTGGGTTAGGGCCTCTGCATTCGGATCAGTCATGATCTAAGGGTCCTGGGATCGAGCCCTGCATTGGGCTCTCTGCTCCACAGGGAGCTTCCTCCTGGCTCTCTGCCTAGTTGTGATTTCTCTCTGTCAAATAAATAAAATATTAAGAAAAAAAAGAAAAAAGTATGACCAAGTAAAGTGACTTAATGTTAAATCTGTCTTTTACTTGAATACAACTGCCTCTTACTTTTCTGAAGCATTATGAATGTTAATTCAACTTCTGGGCAAGGCAACTGCATAGAAATTAACATTTTTCCCTGAATGGTGGATCCAGGAAAGGATCATAGGCTTTTGGATTTTCATGACTTCCAACTATACTTAAGACATTTTAAAATAGTTTTGTCCACATGCAATGCCACTCCCTCAGTAGGAATCATTTAGTAATTTGTCCTAACGATTTTAGACTTTATAAAATGACTTGATTTGATCAATGAAACAGAAGTGGAAGTGACATGGGTCTTGAGCAGGAGATTTAAAGGCTAACTCAAATCACCTTTTAGGTTTCTTCTGCAATGACAACCAACAAAATTCCAAAAGGAAGCTACTCACTTGTGTTGGGTTCTGCAGAAAAGAAGATATGCAACAGTGCCTAAGCTAACCAATGATAGACATAGTAGAAAACAAATATTTGTTGTAGTAGTTCTTTACTATTTTGAGTTCACTGTTTAATATAGAAAAATCTAACCTATTCCTACTGATACAAATATGTGATAGAAATTAAAAAGTAAAATTAATGTAAAATACAAAACATGAAATAGTTGTAAAGTACTGAAATTTAGACACTATTAAATATTTACCAGAGATGTCTACTAAAGTAGATCAAATTACCCTACACCTAAAGGAGTTGGAGGAAGAACAGCAAAGAAAGCCTAAACCCAGTAGGAGAAAAGAAATAACAAAGATCAGAGCAGAAATCAATGAAATAGAAACCAAAAGAACAGTAGAACAGATCAATAAAACTATGATCTGGTTCTCTGAAAGAATTAATAAGACTGAAAACCCCCTGGCCAGACTTATCAAAAAGAAAAGAGAAAGAACCCAAATAAATAAAATCATGAGTGACACGAGAGATCATAACAAACACCAAAGAAATACAAACACTTATAAGAACATATTATGAACAACTGTATGCCAACAAATTAAACAATCTGGAAGAAATGGATGCATTCCTAGGAACCAGGAAGAACCAGGAAGAAATAGAAAACCTGAACAGACCCATAACCAGCAAAGAAATTGAAGAACTAATCAAAAATCTCCCAAGAAACAAGGGCCCAGGCAGATGGCTTCCCAAGGGAATCTACCAAACATTCAAAGAAGACTTAATGTCTATTCTTCTGAAACTATTCCAAAAAAATAGAAATGGAAGTAAAACTTCCAAACTCATTTTATGAGGTCAGTATTACCTTGATCCCAAAACCAAAGACCCCATGAAGAAGGAGTTAGAGACCAATATACCTGATGAACATGGATGCACAATTCTCATCAAAATATTAGCCAATACGATCCAACAGTACATTAAAAGGATTATTCACCACAACCAAGTGGGATTTATTCCTGGGCTGCAAGGGTGATTCAACATCTGCAATCAATCAGTGTGATACACTACATTAATAAAAGAAAGGACAAGAACCATATGATATTCCCAACAGATACAGAAGAATGCATTTGACAAAGTACAGTATCCTTTCTTTATGAAAACACTTCACACTGTAGGGGTAGAGGGAACATACCTCAATATCATAAAAGCTTGCTATGAAAAACCTACACTGAATATCATTCTCAATGGGGGAAAACTGAGAGCTTTTCCCCTAATGTCAGGAACACAGCAGGGATGTCCACTATCACCACTGCTGTTCAACATAGTATTAGAAGTCCTAGAAGTCTTAGCCATCAGACAAGAAGAAATAAAAGGCATCCAAATCAGCAAAGAAGTCAAACGTTCACTTTGTGCAGATGATATGATACTTTATGTAGAAATCCCAAAAGACTCCACACCAAAAGTGCTAGAACTCATACAGGAATTCAGTAAAGTGGCAGGATATAAAATCAATGCACAGAAATCAGTTGTATTTCTATACACCAATGAGACTGAAGAAAGATAAACTAAGGAGTTGATCCAATTTACAATTGCATCCAAAACTGTAAGATATATAGGAATAAATCTAACCAAAGAGGCAAAGAATCCATACTCAGAAAACTATAGAACACTCACGAAAGAAATTGAGAAAGAAACAAAGAAATGGAAAAGCTTTCCATGGTCATAAATGGAAGAACAATTATCGTTAAAATGTCTATACTACCTAAAGCAATCCACACATTTAATGCAATCCCTACTTTTTTCACAGGAATGGAAAAAATAATACTAAAATTTGTATAAAACCAGAAAATACCCCAAAGAGCCAGAGGAATGTTGAAAAAGAAAGCCAAAGTTGGTGGCATCACAGTTCTGGACATCAAGTTCTATTACAAAGCTGTAATCATCAAGGCAGTATGGTACTGGTGCCAAAACAGACATATAGTTCAATGAAACAGAATAGAGAACTCAGAAGTAGGTCCTCAACTCTGTGGACAACTAATCTTCAACAGAGCAGGAAAGAATATCCAATGGAAAAAAGAAAGTCTCATCAACAAACGGTGAAAATTGGACAGCCACATGCAGCAGAATTCATTCTTCTGGACCTTTTCCTTATACCATGCACTAAAATAGACAGAAAATGAATGAAAGGTTTAAACTTGAGACAAGAATCCATCAAAATCCTTGAGGAGAACATAAACAGCAACTCTTTGACCTCAGCCGCAGCAACTTCTTCCTAGAAACATCACCAAAGTTAAGGGAAGCAAGGGCAAAAATGAACTATTGGGACTTCATCAAGATAAAAAGCTTTTGCACAGCAAAGGAAACAGTCAACAAAACCAAAGACAACTGAGAGAATGGGAGAAGATTAGTCCATAGTGATAGAAATGAAAACAGAGGTGAGACTCTACACCTAATGTAAAGGTTTAACAGATGTAATTATATTCTGAAGATACTGAATGCCGGTGAAGATGCAGAACAACTCATACATTGCTGGTGCAAAATGGTACATCAACACACATATGTAATGAAAGCACCTAAAAATGGTAAAATGTGACTGAAAAAGGCTGGTGTGCTGTACTGGTCACAATGGTCTGATTCTGGTCTGTACTTCAGGGATGCAAGCCATTAACACTGGAGAGGCTGCATGAAGGGTGCACAGTACCTCCCTGGACACTAATTGTTTCCACAAAATTTTTTAAAGTTTTTAAAAAATAAACCACTTGTAACCCTGGTGGGGTGCTGAGTACATGGGTGTATACTAAGTTTGTGAAAATTCACAGAGCTAAACACTTAAGCTATGCTCTTCTTCTGACCATGTATTATGTAATACTTCAATAAAGAGGTCTTATCAAAATAATTAATTAATTAATTAAAATAAAATAAAATAGACCAAGTCATATAATAGTCAACCTTGAGGGTATCTGCTTAAATAAATAAATAAATAAATAAATAAATAAATAAAGCAAGCTATATATTTGGGTTGTGAATTTTTAATAATAAGTATTTATAAGGTACTTAAGGCTAGTTGAAACCTATTATTCTAACCTATTATTCTAGTATAAATACAACTCATAATTGTGCATTACTTAATTATTGAGCAATTGACTGTGGGACAATTCAATGACTGGTTCATCAACATGGGGCATGAATTACCAAAATTGTGAATAAGTCAAGGCTAGATGTATTACAGATAAAATATGTATTTTTATTATTTCCCCCTAATATTTGGATCTTTACAAACAAAAGACACACTTGAGTATGAGTCATAGTTGTGCACTTGGTCACCAGTTGCATAATCCTATGAAATGTACTTCATTACCTCCTCAATTTCCTTAACAAAACCAATCTATCCAATAGAATTTGTTAGTACTTGTAAGCTTTTGGCATTGTACTAAATTCTGGGTAATGAATAGTAAATAAATCCAGCTCTTGTGTTGACCTCGGTGGACTTATAATAGAAGAGACAGACAAAAATATAAGTAAATGAATAAATATAATTAAAATTGAATTCTTAGGAGATGATTTTTAAGTCAAAATATGAAGGGTGAGGAGCATGGAAAGAAAAGTGTGGAATAGTCCTTCCAGAAGATAAAACATCTGAGAAGGTCCTGAGAAGGAAAAGAACTTGCGATGCTCTACATAAAGAATAAGGGCACAGATGGCCTATGCATAGAAAAATATAATACAGTGTCTGAGAGGTAGTTAAGATCGTCATAAGCTGGCAGCACTTGGGTGATTCTCTGGTTAAGCATCTGAGTCTTGATTTCAGCTCAGGTCATGGGTTATGGGATCAGCCCCCTGTGGGGCTCTGCAATCAGCGAGAGTCTGCTTGTCCCTCTCCTTCTGCTCCTCCATCCCCATTCATGTCCTCTCTGTCTTTATCTCTTAAAATAAATTTAAAAAGTCTTAAAAGGAATCTTCTTAAGCTATAACAAAGAATTTTATTTTGGTCTAAATGCAATGGCATACCATTAAAAGGTGCTACGTAGAAGGAAATGGTATCTTTGGATTTGTGGGTTTTTAAAACTACTTTGAGTAAAATATCAAAGAAGTTGATGGGGAGGAAGTGTACATTGCCCAGTTTTACCATATTATAAGGCACAAACACAATTTCAGTGGCAAACAGTAAACACTTATTACTGGCTAATAGATCTCTGTGTTCACTGGACAGCTGGAGTGGCTCTGCTTCTTCCTGCATATTGAGTTAAGATGTTCTACACATTTTACACTCTTGGGGTCTGTGTGTAGGAGGGTCAGGTATATGGGGTATGCATTTCCCTGGTGGGCCCAGAAGCTTCCAGAGAGGTCAACAAAAATAAGTTGTTTTAGTTAAGGCATAGGCTTGCATCAGATTATTTCATACAATATTCTATCAGCCAAGGAATAGCACATAGTATAAGGCCAACATCAATGGTGTAGGTAAGTACTCTCTATCCATAGAGGAGGGTTAGGAAAGAAGAGAGTCCATATGCGGTGCTTATCTAGGTGAGCTAAGGTTTGTTGCTTCTAATATTTAGTGAACAGAAATTCAAACTCTGCAAAAGAGTGAAAAATGAACAGTAATAAATCTACCATAATAATTCAAGTTAGAGGTGGTAATAGTAAAAAATGGGTATATCTGAAAGCAATGTTATCTTATATTTAATAACTTACTATACTCCAGGCAATATTTATATACATTACTTTTATTAATTCATCTGAGTCTCACAACTACCTATGATTAAATTTTGAAAATTAAGATTTAGAGGAGCCAAGTGGCTTTTCCAATATTATAGCTTATAAGTAGAAGAGCTAAATTTCAAAGTCAAGCAGTCTCTGTAGAACTTGAAACCCTAACAACTGGCTAGGGATACTTTAAACATTAAATAAGTGAAGTATATAAAGTGGTGAGTTGAGTGTATACTGAGTAAATACTAAGTAAATGTTATCATTACTAATATTTAGGAAAGGAAAATGATTTGAAAATCATAATCCCTGACCTCAGTGAATTTTCAGATTTAAATGAGGCAAAGTAGTAATATATGAAGCATATTTAAAGCATAAATTAAAAAAGAAAAGACATCTAATAAAAGACAGGTATTATTTACTCTACGTGAGGAATAAAAACTTGAGGTCTGAAAAGCTTATGATCACATAAGCTTCCATATGCCATAGCTGTCATAGGATCACAGTTTATAAGTGTCAGATCTCTGATTTAACTTACTATAACCAGAATTCATGTGCAGGATTCTTTCTACAGCTTCATGCTGGGAAATATTTTACCACCAGAAGACAGTCACCAAAGAAGACAAAATAGACCACCCCACCATGCACACATGCATGCAGATACACAAAAACTTCTTCACCCTTATCTCTCTATTGTTCTAAGAAACACTGAAGATTCTATATGCTATAAAAATACGTTTATGGAGGGTAATAGGGTAGGATCTGTTGTGATTACTTAGTATATCATGAAACAAGAAGGCCACACTATATATGCATGTTTATTCTATATAATGATCCCAGTGGTAATATCTGAAATGACAGATACCTCCTCATCCTCAATTCCCAAATGCCTCTCCTTAGTGAGTCTTAGGCTTCTCTGAGCATACTAGGTAGAAAGCCCTGGTAAATGATTTACCACTTTTGGCTCTTCAGGACTCATCTCAGTTCACATGGTAGTAACTGCAGTGGCACCAGAATTCTGCCATATTTTAAGTTCCTTAAAAGTAGCACCTACATTTGTCTTGCTCCATTTCTAGAAAAATGCTTGGCTCAGAAATGTACTCAATAAATATTTCTTAAAATAAGTGAATTAAGGAATGAATGAATCCTTAGGCTCTTAGTCTGCAGATGTAAGATCAGTTGATATAAGTGTAGGCTATATATTTATACTTTGGGTAGAAAACTGTAGTGAGCCCAGGTAGAAAGCAGAAAGGTGTAGCTGAAAGTGAGCAGCTTTGATGTCTGAAATTGCCTGAATAGCATGTATTCCAGCTTCCAAATCAGATAAGGATTTTTTAATCTTTTGTATTGCCTGGTAGACTCCCTGTTCTTATGTTGTTTTTATTCCTGGGATACCAGAGTATATACTAGAGATCATTCTGCCCAGATATATTTCTTACAGATAATAACCAACTGAGAAAGCTTTGATAATCATTGTATGCATGGGTGGGTATAAAAAATAATGCATATGTAAGGTATAATTGCTAGAAATGATGATGTCCTATTTGGAAAGGTATAGGAATTTATTAAAATAAATTTCTACTAGTGTGAGTTAAAAACATAAGTTTTATTCTTGCTAGAAAACATAACACTGGAGTATTGTTTTCATACTTGTTTATTCCTTTAAGTTGCCACTTGGTCAATCAGGGTGAAAAAGAATGTACATACCTTGAGTAATGTCATCTAGACCAGAGGTGCTTGGGTGGCACAGTCACTTAAGAATCTGACTCTTGATTTTGGCTTAGATCATGATCTCGGGAACCTGAGATCAAGCCCCATGTCAGGCTCCACACTGAGTGTGGAATCTGCTTGAAATTCTTTCCCTCTCCTTCTGTCCCTCTCCCCGCTCATGCACACACACTCTCTCTCTAAAAATAAATAAATAAAATCTACAAAAAATATATCACCTATACCAAGGACACACTCTGGCATTACATTTAGATACCAGATACTACATTACTAACACATTAATTTTTTTAAATGACACAAATGCAATACAATTTTATTTCTAGCCCATACAGTAATTCAAGGAGGCTCTTTTGTACAGGGTGACTCAGGGTCCCAAATTCCCTCTGGATTGTTGTCTCTATCTTGCATCATTTTAGTATCTTATAGTACAAGGCAAAGTGGAACGTTCAAGAGGAAAATCAATTCATTAAATTCTTTGTCTAGAAGTAATTTCCATACCTTTTGTTCATATTATTTAATGAGAACTAATCACATAACCACATATAGAGCAAGTGAATGTATTTCTTAACGGGGTAGCTGTTTCCAAGTTGCAAGTACATAGTGAATCTAGGGGAGAAACTGCTACTCCCACAGTCCACTTTTCTGACTACCCTTAATTCTTTGGGTGAGAAATGTGTACCTTTCTTCTTACCTGAAGAATACACCTATTTTATTCCTAAGGAAAATATACCAAATTCTGATTAAGAATTTGCATCTGGCTCAAAATTAAAATTAGGAACTGCATCTAGCTTAAAACTGTGGATCTCTGGGCAATGTACAGTCCTTTTCATGGTCCAGATGTGGTTTCTTTGCTGTTCATTAGCCTGTTAACTAATTTCACCTGTCTTCCCCCATGCCAAATATACAATGGCCAAAGAAAGATAATCATGAAAAAAAAAAAGAAAAAAAAATGACAGTGTTATGTTTTATAGCATCATGTTGCTTGACTTCAAGCTATATTACAAAGCTATAGTGATCAAAACAGTATGGTACTGGAACAAAAGCAAACACATAGGTTAATGGAACAGACAGAAAACCCAGAAAAGGACCTGCAACTATATTGTCAACTAATCTTTGACAAAGCAGAAAAGAATATCCATGGGAAAAAGATAGTTTTTTCAACAAATTGTGTTGGGAAAACTGGACAGCAACATGTGGAAGAATGAAAATGGACCACTTCCTTACATCATACACAAAAATAAGTTCAAAATTGATGAAAGATCTGAATGTGAGGCAGGAATCCATCAAAATCCTAGAGAAGAAAACAGGCAATAACTTCTTTGACAATGGCCATAAGAACTTCTTATTAGATAGATTTCCTGAAGTAAGGGAAACAAAAGCAAAAATGAACCATTAGAATTTTATCAAGAAAAAAGCTTCTACACAGCAAAGGAAACAGTCAACAAAACTAAAAGGCAGTCTACAGAATAGGAGAAGATATTTGCAAATAACATATTTTATAAAGGTTAGTACCCCAAATATATAAAGAACTTATCAAACTCAAGATCCCAAAAATGAATAACCTGATTAAAAATGGGCAGATGACACAAGGAGACATTTTTCCAAAGAAGACATCCAGGTGGCCAACAGACACATGAGAAGATGCTCAACACCACTCATCATTAGGGAAATACAAACCAAAACCATGATGAGACACAACCTTACATCTGGTAGAATGGCTAAAATTAACATCACAAGAAACAGCAGATATTGGCAAGGATGTAGAGAATGTGTATCCTCTCACACTGTTGGTTGGAATGCAAACTGGTGCAGACACCCTGGAAAACAGTATGGAGGTTCCTCAAATAGTGAAAAATTGCACTACTAGGTATTTACCCAAAGCATACAAATATACAAAATGCCATGTTTATAGCACCATTATCAGCAATTTTCAAACTATAGAAAGAGCTTGACTGCCCACTGACTGTTGAATCAATAAAGAAGATGTGGTATGAGTTGGAATATTATACAGGCATCAAAAAGAATGAAATCTTGCCATTTGCAAAGATGTGGATAGAGCTAGAGTGTATTATGTTAAGTGAAATAAATCAGTCAAAGAAAGAAAAATACCATATGATTTCACTCATATGTGGAATTTAGTAAATAAAACAGATTAACATGTGGCAAGGGGAAAAAAAGAGAGAGAGAGAGAGAGCAGGAGAGAGGTGGAGCCAAACCAAGAGAGACACTTAATGACAGAGAAAAATCTGAGGGTCAGTGGAGGGAGGTGGGTAAGGGAAGGGCTAAATGGCTGGTGGGTACTAAGGAGAGCACTTGTTATGATGAGAACTGGGTGTTATATGTAAGTGATGAATCACTAAATTCCCTAAAACCATTATTTCACTGCATGCTAACAAGAATTTAAATAAAATTTTGAAAGAAAAACAAAATTAAAAAAAAAAAATAGAACTACCCTATGATCCAGCAATTACACTTCTAGATATTTACCCACATACAAAAATACTAACTCAAAGGCAAAATGCACCCTTATGTTTACAGCAGCATTATTCATAATTACTGAATTATGGAAACAGCCCAAGTATCCACTGACTGACGAATGGAAAAAGAAGATGTGTGTGTATATTATATAACACACACACACACACACACACACACACACAATGGAATATTACTCAGACATCAAAAATAGTCAAATCTTGCCATTTGCAACATGGATGAAGCTAAAGTGTTATGCTAAGTAAAATAAGTCTGAGAAAGACAAATACTATATGATTTCCCTCATATGTGGAATTTAAGAAACAAAACAAAGTAGCAAAGGAAAAAAGAAAGAGAAAAAGGGATACAAACCAGGAAACATACTTCTAACTATACAGAACAAACAGATGGTTACTAGCGTGGAGGTTAGTGGAGGGGATGCGTGAAACAGGTGATTGGGTATTAAGGAGGGCATTTGTGATGAGAACCAGGTAATGTATGGAAGTGCTGAATCACTATACTGTACACTTGAAATAAATATTAGACAGCATGTTAACTAATTGGAATGTAAATAAGAACTTAAAATAATTCTGAGGAAAAAAAAACATGAATATAATAGCATTTGCATTATTTAGAATTATAAAATCAATTAGAAAATTGTAAGTATCTCACTTTTTAAAAACAATATATGTTTCACAAATATGTATGAATATAAGTACATTGCTAGGGTTCTTTCCAGGGCTGCACAAAGGGTGCTGCCTAGGATGGTCTGAAATTTAAGCTTAATTTGTTTATGGTAAGTGCACCTCTCATAAAAGCTATCCATCAACTGTCCAACCACACTCTCCTGTTCTTGGTATGAGATGAGAAACTGGACTACACAGAGAACTTGAATTATACAAATGTGACCAATATTCCTTAGATTGAGAAGAGTTTCCATGTGGATATAAAGTGTTGACAATATGATCCTCCAACTAAGGAAAGAGCTAGGGAAAATGTAAGATAAGCTTTGCCCTGAATATATTTTTATCCAACCATATGCTTTAACAAACAAAAGGGCATGGCATTTGGGCTGTTTGTAAAGCTACATTCCTGGCACTAATATAAAATTCTTTTTTTCAAAGCACTCTTCATTTCTGCAGAGGTTATTGATTTGTTTATTCTGTTGTTGATAAGCCATACAGCTTTGGAATTCAGAGCCATGTAGAGTTATTTGCATTTGAGAGTTAGTAAAGATATAATTGCAGTTACTTCTGATGTCATATTATTAAACAGCACTCTTCATATGTGGTGTATTCCACCTCCTCTCCTCCACACCCTAATAGTCTCAGGAGGATAAATGTATATTTTACATTGATTTTGATCAAATGGCTTTTGCCTTGGGTAGTATTAGATGGCTAGGTCATTGCAGCAATTATACAGCAGTATTCCCCAAGTGGACCTTTCATCTACTTGTAATATAAAATCAATAATGTCTAAACAAGGACTGAGATGGCATTTTAATGTTTTCCAGAGAGCATTTAGTCATCTGAGCTGTCTCAGAAGTGGTTTCAAGATCCATTTCCAAAATGGGGCAAAGATGTTCTCTATGTCTTATTTATACTCTGGAAATACACCTTTCTAGGTAGTTACAAAACAAATTTATCTAAAAGTAGGGCTAAAGGCTGTGCTACGAAACATCAAGGAAATTATTGTTTCCATTTGCTATTTCAAACTAAGACATGCCACTATTTTTGCAGGACAACATTCTTTAAATACAATATTAAATATATAATTAAAATATATAACATTTTACCACTAATTTTGAAATCTATTTCACTGAGATACAGTAAACTAATAGCATATTTCATTAGTATTTATTTTGCATCATACCTTCAAAATTTAAAACATGGGCTTTATTCAAATATTTGGTAACAGCTTTTATAATTTCTACAAGGTTATTTATAAACCTGAATTACTCTCTACTTTCTATTGCATAAAACCAGGTTGTATATGAGATAAAATGTTTTAATTTATTTTTAATATGATAAAACCTAGGCAAGTAATTTCCTTTGTTAACTATATTTCTAATTACTTGAAGAGAAATACTTCCCATGGAAACCTCTTGAAGCCACTTTCATTTCGTCAGAATTAAAGAGTCTAAGACCTCAGTGATTAATGTAGGCACTAGTTTCATCACTGGTGGCAAATTTCCTGAATTATACACAGGAATCTAGAAGGATGCCTAGGAAATATACTCTGAACATGCTCGGAAGATATTTCAAGCCAGTGACCTTTCATTGAGTAGGGTTAAACTGACAAATGCTATAAAAGATACAAAATTCCTCTGAGAAGCACTTCATTTCAGTCTGTGCAATCAAAAGACCCAATTAATGCTTCCACTCATGCAGTATTTATACATTCTATGTAAGCAGGTCAGCTTGTTAAACTAACTTACCTCTGCCAAGCACATCATTACATCACAAACCAGCAAATAGATGTGAATCAGCTACTCCTGTAAGGAATTACTGAATCAAATAAATAACCTCACATATGGGAAGTTTACTATAATCCTTTACTATTGCTATATACTCTATTTATGAGACTTAAGATGAACTCCTAAGTTCCTAATAACTTAAATTCTTAATGCTACTCAAAATCACCATACACTTGCTTCTCTCATACTGTTAAGGGCATCACATTCTTGAATGTTTACACACATTTTATTTTGCTGTCTATAAATTTTCTAGAGACCAATGATGAAGATATTTGTAGAGACCAATGATGAAGATATTCCCAGACCTATATTTTAGAAAATTTTGAAAATAGTATGATAAGACAAACATGTCACTTTTAAGCTTCTAGTGCTTCAAAGTACCTACTCTAATCTCAGCCAAGAATTTAGGGGTTTAAAATGTCTGTATCAGTACTATTTTGAATAAAATGAATTAACATTTTAATTATAAATCATCAAGTTAGCTTGGCTTAGCCTTAACTTTCCTGCCCATTTAAGAACATGGCAGAACTTTTGTAGCTGAAAGTTTCTAGAACTACTTTTTGTCTTAGGAAACAATTGCCAAGATATCCCATAACCAATCTATCCATCAATATATATCCATTACTATGACTGTATCTGCAATATTGTGCTTCATACAGATACCATAATTTTTGAGGGACTTTAAAAAAATCTAGAGAATGATAATAATGTTTACATGATGGAATTCAACAAATAATCATATAATACAATGTTTCTAGGGGAACTAAGGTTAAAAGGAACCAAAAGTTAATTTAAAGCCCAATAATTGAAAGGTAGTCATATTAGAATGAACTTCAGTGAGGATCAAAAACTTAACCGGAAGTATTCAGAGCACTGAAGGAAGTAGATGTGACTCAGTAAAAGATAAAAGATTTGAAACTGTAGCTATGTAGCAATTTTTAAACATTCATAAATAATATTTGAATTTACAGATTATTTCAAATAAAATGAAAACTTAATAATATTTAGAAGTGAACTAAGAACCAAAAAGAAAAAAAAAAAGGAACAAATTGACAAAATCCTGCTTAGGTACCAAAGGAGCATAAATGTTCCTCGCTTATGAAACTTCTACACACTCCAAGATTTCTATACTATCAAAAGGTGTTATGTAATAAGTAGTTGCAATGTATGCAAAAGATCCTTGGTTCAAAAAATAAGCTTTTCACTTTCTATGCTATTTTAATTAAAGAGTAGAACTGGCACACTTCCAAAGTGTTAGCAACGTACTCATTGACAAACACAGTGGATGATCAGTTACTCTACTTCAGGATTATACTATATGTCATCAATTACCATGTAAAGGTCACACATACTTGAGAGCAAGCAACACCAATGCATGGAGTACATTGAAATATATATATGTATATATATATATATATATATATATACACACACACATATATATATATACACACACATATGTATACACACACACACACACACACAATGTTGCTCCAGATTTTTGGGCTAGCTTTGCTAAATACTCCCAGGTATTTTGATATATATCTATATAGATACCTATACATCTATATAGATATCTATCTATATATTCTCTCTATATATATTCGAATATATATATTGAATATCTATATATTCAATATATATATGAATATCTATATATTCAATATATATATTTGAATATATATAGTATATATATATATTGTATATAATGCACAGAAATAAATCTGGACCTCTTTTGCCTTCTGTGGATGATCCGGGAAGAAATTAAGCACTTGGGGAAGAGTAAAATAAGTTTTTCAATCTTATTTAGAAAAATGCATATGGCTGGAATTCTATCACAATACCAGATTACATCAAGAATTTTATTTATTTATTTGAGAAAGAGAGAAAACAAGAGATAGAGCATGGGCAGAGGGAGAGGGGCAGAGGGAGTAGAAGGAGCAGGAGAAGCAGACTCACTGCAGAGCAAGGAGCATGTGCTGGGTTGGGCTGGACCCCAGGACTCTGGGTCCATGATCTGAGTTGAAGGCAGATGCTTAACTGACTGAGCCACCCGGGTGCCCCAAGAATTTTATTTTGGAATCAAATATGCTAATGATCTTGAAAGTAACAGAATACTATGGAATGTTTTCTAAAATGTCTACAGAGAGCTTACAGATTATGAAATTATGATATTGACTACATTGAGCAAGAAACTATACTTCCTTGAACACACAGATTGGCAGGTCAAATAGAAGAACATGACAATGTGACATCATGTAGCAACAGAACACTGACAAGACACTTCTAATAGTGCAAATTACAAAGCAAATAGTGAAAATAGTGTAAAGTGCTTTCCCCACATGATACTGTTTGTTCTATCATGTGAAATTTGGCCCTTACAGTTCTAACAGTTTGGGGGATGTAAAACAAAATACAGAGAATACAAAATAAGAGAGACTAATTGTGTTTTTAGTACATCCAGGGAACACAGACTGAGATCTGGCCTGGCTATATTCTTACTGGATTTTTTATGTATCATTTTTATCTTGATAGATGACTATGATATACTTTACTTCTTGGATATATATGAATACATTTATGTTCCTAGCTAGCAGTTTGTGGTTGCATTCTTTAGAATTTGTCAGGTCTAGCTACAAGTGTAAGTACAGAAATATGAGCTAAGAGCCATAAAACCTCATATATATATATATATATATATATATATATATATATATGCCACGCTATTTTCTCTAAAAATTTTTTCTTGATAGCTTTCCCTTTTGTCTACTCTTTAAGAACATTATTATCCTTTCTATTTTCACTGTTTATATGAAATATGATTATGGTGCTTAATTATCTTCATGTATGATGTTCTTTGTCTTTCTTAGTACTTGAAACTCTTTGGGGGTGGGGAGAAGGCATAACTTTCTCTGATGTATCCTTTGAAGTGCTTAGTGATGCTCTGTGGACACCTTATATATCAATTGAAAAATTTGAATGTGACAGTTGTACAACCTGGTATTATCTAAATAATTACCTAAATGCTGTGTGGAATGTATTATCTGATAACATCATCATAACTCCAAGTATCTAAATAAAGCATACACATTTTATAAGTAATAGAGATGTTGAGTTACATACAGCTAGAAGGCATATTTTAGAAATGTCAAAATATTGATATTTTACATTAGTCTTGAATATCCTATCTCTACATCTGATGAGACTGACATAAAAAAAGAGATCTTCTGATATTACTAAACTCACTGGATATGTAGAAAGTAGATATATTTTGTATCAAAATACACTCAATGCTATAAAAATATGAGAGCCAAATGTAGTTAGTGAATTATTTACTTGTATTTTAAAAGTCAACTTACTGTTCATGTAAGAATTCACTGTTAGCTATTTTATATTTTATTTCTTTCCAAAAGTAAAAACACATAAATTGCAAAAGAGCTTAAAAGTGAAAATTGATTAATTTTCTTGAGCTTATCAGATACCTGAGTCCACACAGCATAATGTGTGGAGAATTTGAGAGACCTTGGAAGAGGATAAAAGCATTTCACATGTGGAACAGATGTGAATCTTTAGGAGCCAGAGGACACACCGTGGTAGTCCTAATAATGGTCCCCGACAAAGATGTCCATGTCTAATCCAAGAACCAGTGAATATGTTATATTCATGGAAAAGGAAAATTAAGGGTGCTAATCTGCTGAATTATTTGGATGGGTCTAATGTAGCCACAAAGAACCACAGAAGTAGAAAAGTGAAGTTTAGAGTAATGTGATATGAGAAGGACGCCGCTTACCTTTGTTAGCTTTGAAGATAAAGAACTAGGCACATCCTCTAGAAGCTGAAAAATATGAAGAAATAAATCCTACCCAGAGCCTACAGAAAGGAGGCACCACTGGCAACACCTTGATTTTAAGCCTAGTAAGATCTGGTGTCAGACTTCTAACTTATAGAACTGTAAAAATAATAAACTGTGCTGTCTAAGCCACTAACTTGTGAAAATCCATTACAGTTTCCATGATAAACTAGAACACAAGTCAAAGAACTAACCTGGCATCTGGGGGTGATATATGGGTACCTGTAAGGAGCATTAAAGCTCAGGCATTAAGTCACCCAAGCATTAGTTCACCATGGCAGTTCACCATGGCTTATATAGCCATTAGAGGCTATATAAGCTGGCAAAAAGATTCAGCTGTGTTTTCATAAACATATTATTAAAGGATGAGTGTGGAAATTTAAAGCTGCAGGTTGCTAGACATACAGGGACTTGTACCTACCTACAGACTTTTTTCTCCACAAACTTTACAGGCAGTCATAGTCACAAGGAAGATCAAAAAGAACATGAAGAAACTTGTTCTTGTAATACTGGCTAATAGAGGGGAAATTCTGCCAAGATCCAGCTTCCTTATCTCTGTTATGGAAGGAAAATTTTAAACTTGCAGGAAGAAGAACAAAATCTGTGTCCATAGAACACTGGTGGAAACCCCTTGGAACTATATGCTGCTTTTAAGAAACATATTGTTTTTCTTTTCTTTTCTTTTCTTTTTCTTCAAGATCATATTTATTTGACAGAGAGCTCAAATAGAGCACAAGCAGGGGGAGCAGTAGAGACAGAAGGACAAATAGGCTCCCCTCCCCACTGAGCAGGGAGCCTGACATGGGGCTTGATGTCAGGATTCTGAGACCATGACCTATTTCAAAGGCAGACATGTAACCAACTGAGTCACTCAGGCATCCTGAGAAACCCATTTTAAATGTAAAGACATAACAGAATTAAAATAAATAATGAAAAGTTTTGTCATACAGAGAAACAAAACAAAAGCAGAATAAGATATCTAAAATTAAGAAGGAGAGTACAGAATAAGGAATATAATCAGAGATAAAGGGGGATATTATGTAATAATAGAATTAATTCTCTAAGGCGGTATGGCAACAACAAATGTGTATTCACCTAATAATACTGCCACAAAATAAATGAGGCAAACTTGATACCTTTGAAAGGAAAAATAGACAAATTCACAATTATAGTTGTAGAATAAAAATTTTTGCTAACGTGAAATTTTTTAATACACTAAGTCAAAGAACCAGGAGAAAGAAAATCAGTAAAGATAGAGCTGACCTGAACAATACTGTTTACCAACTTAACCCAACTGAGAGTTACAGAAAACTCAACAAATTCAGAATATATATGTTGTCTACCAGCACATATGCACATTCACCAAAATGGGGAAAAAAACAAATCTTAACACTGTTAAAAGAACATATATCATGCCAACGATATTCTCAGATCATAACAAATTAAAGTAGAAATCAGTGTGAACAATCAGCAAAAATAATTGGAAATACGCAATTTTTGAAAAAATAATGTGAGTAAATAAGGGACTCTCGGAGGCAGGCCCCTGGCCAGGGCAGCCTCCGCCATTAAAAGATGGCGCCTGGCTAGTTGCCAGGTTAGGATTGCTTCGTGAGACTAAGCGGATCGCCCAAAGAGGAAGTAAACAGCATTGGTTGCTAGCAAAGTTGTTCGTTTAGGTGCACAGCCTGATTCGTTCCCTCCTGTACCCTGCTCGCTAATTGGTCATGTAAGCATATATAAGTGTGTAGACTTGCGGAAATAAAGAGAGAGAAGATGCATCTGAACTGGGGCTTCTTGTCATCCTTGCGGGCCAAGGGCGATAAATGGCGCCGAAACCCGGGAACTAAATAAAGGAATCTTGTGAGGTAATCCGCAGGAAAGCAGGGAGTAAAGGTCCGCAGGTAAGCGGGGACATTAGCCACGTTCAAAAGTGGGAATTCGGGGCGCCTGGGTGGCTCAGTGGGTTAAAGCCTCTGCCTTCAGCTCAGGTCATGATCCCAGTGTCCTGGGATCGAGCCCCGCATTGGGCTGTCTGCTCCGCAGAGAGCCTGCTTCCACCTCTCTCTCTCTGCCTGCTCTCTGCCTACTTGTGATCTCCCTCTGTCAAATAAATAAATAAAATCTTAAAAAAAAAAAACAAAAGTGGGAATTCCGCGGTAAAGCGGGGAGTAAAAATAGAAAAACCTTGCAAGGCAGAAGTCCGCAGGTAAGTGGGGTAAAACCACGACAAAGGTGGTGGGAAACTTGTACAAGTCCGCAATAAGAAGCAGGGCGGCCTTAGAGCCGGGATTTTACAAGTCCGCAATAAGAAGCGAGGCGGCCTTAGAGCCGGAATTTAGCGGCGAGTCTTTAACATCTGCGTCTGTTGTCTGTGTGTTCATAATGGGATCTGAAGTATCTAAAGTGTGGTTGGAAGGGTCTTTAAAAGACCTGCTAAAAGCCAATGGAACTCCACTAAAAGCAAAAACTGCTCGGGCCTTTTTGAATACAGTGGAAAAGGCAGCTCCATGGTTCCTAGATGAAGGCTTGCTAAACATACCTCAACGGGACCACTTAGGGGAGGATTTGAAGAAACGGGACAATAAAACGCTTTTGCCACCCAGGACCCTGGCAATATGGACCTTAGTCCGGGGATGCCTGGTGGGGCCTAAACCCAAATGTGAATCAGCTCTACAAGAGGGAGCAAAGGCATTGGAGGAAGTGAAAGAGGAGCAGTCTTCTCATGCCTCAGAGGGGGGTAGTTCTAGTGAAGAGGAAGAAGAAATGTCAGGGGAAGAGTTAGACCGTAAAATGCACTCCAAGTTTGAACAGTTGAAACTGTCGACTCCAGCGATGCCTAGTGCCCCCCCGCCGTATAATCCTATGGCGTGCCAAGGAGCTTGTAGCTGCTGCATCACACGTGGTAGTCGCAGGGTTTCGAGCTGGAGAGATCATGACCTGGCCTCTGCCTTTTCAGTTTTAGAGGACCAAAACAACCAGCGGTATCATCAGCCTCTTGATTTTAAACCAGTTAAGCAATTAAAGGAAGCAGTCATGCAGTATGGCCCGCAGCAGTTAAGCAGTCCTTAACCAGCCTTTACGGTATCTTTGTTGGGGACCATAGCGGGAATGAACTTAGTCCCTGAAGACTGGGGTAACCTAGTCCGCGCAACCTAGTCAGGAGGGCAATATCTAGTATGGAAAGCAGCCTGGCAAGAATACTCACAGGACACTGCCCGCCGTAATGCAGCGGCTGGAAATCCTCAGTGGGACCTAGAATGTTAATGGGAATAGGACCGTACATGGGAAAGCAGGCCCAAATACAATACAACCCTGCGGTGTATCTGCAAATAGCCGTGGTGGCCACTAAAGCATGGAAGACAATTCAAGGCAGTGGGGATTTATAGGGTCAGCTGTCTAAGGTAATACAAGGACCAAATGAAGCATATGCTGATTTTGTAGCGAGGCTGATGCAAACAGCTGGTCGAATATTTGGGAGGTAGAGACAGCCATGCCATTGATAAAACAGCTGGCTTATGAGCAGGCTAATAATGGTGTAGAGAAGCCATCAGACCTTGGAAAAGCAAAGACTTGAGTACATATATCAAAGTTTGCAGGGATATCAACGACAGTGTTATTCAAGGGCAGGTTATGGCTGCAGCTATCACTCGAGGTTTACAAGGATTACAGGGAGCTCAACAATAGAAACATAGGGGTACTCCTGGAGTTTGCTATTACTGCAAGAAGCCAGGACACCTGTAGGAGCTATTGTTACCAAAGAAGAGAGTTGGACCTTCCTATTTCAAAGCTCCTCTCCCCAAGAAACCAAGCTGCTCACAGTGATAAAAGCATTTCAAATGTTTCATCAAGAACCCTTCAGATAGTAGATACGTAGTGCAAGCTGTCTCTATCATTGAAAGTGTGGGTTCTATTAATGCCAGGTCTACTATCTCTGAAGCATTACAAGAAATCCAAACATTAGTTTGGGACAGGAAGGCTCCATTTTATATTGGCCACATATGAGCTCATATAACCTTACCAGGCCCCCTGACAAAAGCTAATCGGTTAGCAGACTCCTTAACCAGAGGAGAATTTGTCTTTGCCATTGAGGACCGGGTGCAACAGGTGAGACATTATCACAAGCTGTTCCACGTGAATGCTTTAACTCTTCACCTCAAATTTAACATAACAAAAGCACAGGCACAGGACATAGTCTCCTGCAGAAATTGTGTGATCTTACTACCTGCACCGTCCTTGGGGGTTAATCCTAAGGGTTTGTTACCTAATCACATATGGCATATGGATGTCACACATGTTTCAGAATTCGGAAAGTTAAGATATGTTCATGTCTCTGTAGATACCTGCTCTGGAATAATTTTCGCCTCAGTGCATACGGGGGAAAAATCCAGAGATGTTATCGCCCATTGCCTACAGGCTTTTGAGGCATGGGGAAAACCACGTCAATTAAAGACAGATAATGGTCCAGCCCACACCTCACAACCCTTTAAAGCCTTCCTACAACAACTTGACATTCACTTGATACATGGAATACCCTATAATCCACAAGGACAGGGTGTTGTGGAGTGCGCACATCTTACAATAAAAAATGCGCTTTATAAACAAAAAGGAGGAATAGGGGACACCTTCAGGTCCCCTAAAGATAAGCTCAACACCATTCTCTTTAATTTGAATTTTTTAACTTTGGACAAAACGGGTAAATCAGCTGCAGACAGACATGCAAGTGATGCTGCTGCTCCCCCTAAGCCTTTAGTACTTTGGAGGGACATCCTCACAGGAAAGTGGAATGGACCAGATCCAGTGTTAGTAGGGGGTCTGTATGTGTTTTTCCACAGGAAAAGGAGGCTCCAATTTGGATCCCAGAGAGGCTGGTGCATGCAGCCTTGCCTCCGAACACCAGTCAGGATGCTGAAGATGCTGATGATAACTCTGGGGATGCTACACCTCCTGCGGCAGACTCAAGCCAGAAGCTGTGAGCAGTGGTTAAAGCATGGCTATATCCTTTACCACTGACTAACTCTTCTCTCATATTCCCTCCTCTCCCTTTGATGCATGGCAGGTCTGTAATTTGCTAGGAGCATGTACTGATATCTCAGCAGTGTCCATGTTAAATGGTGGCAAATTCCTCAACTGTTCTTATAAACAAATTGACTCTAGTACATTTGAGACAACAGTTAATGTGTCTTGTCCCAGTAATATTACTTATCAGCCCACTTCCATATGCGTCTGGCCACCGTTCCTTTTCCTTGTAACAAATGCTAGCGAGCTGAATGATACATTGAATTGCACTAAGAATTGCTATCTTTCCCAGTGCTGGAATGTCACGGCCTTCAAGCTGGCTGTGATTATGCGTATCCCTACCCATGTTCCTATCCCAGTTTCCATTCCAGAGGACAAGTTACCCGTGGTGCTATCCAGAAAGAAGAGAGATTTTGGTATCACAGCCGCCGCTGTGACAGCATTGGCTATATCTACAGCAGCTGCCACGGCAGCAGCAGTCTCACTTGCTGTAACTATACCCACTGCGGAAGCTGCGCACACCCTTGAAGAAGGAATGGCGGCTGCCCTTCAAACATAGACTCAGATCAATGTACATCTGCAAGCAGGAATCCTGATAGTCAACCAGAGAGTGGATTTGGTTCAAGAACAAGTGGACATATGGGGGGCCCTATTGGGACTGGGATGTATAGTACCCTTCCTGGCAATTTGTGTAACTCCCATAGCCTATACTAATATGAGTGACTTACAGAATGTCTCCCAACAGCTCTCCCAATACTTGCAGGGGAATTAGTCTGCAGAATTCCAGAACTATACTCAGCACCTGCTACTAGGCATAACAAGGATAAATAACACCAGAGTTGAGCTTGCAACCCTCCCAGAGATAATCAAAACATTGCAAGATGTGTTAACCTTTACAAAACAATGGGCTAACATAATTGGTCTGATGATAATCCTCGTAGTGGACTTGATTCTGCTAGTAAGGAAACTGCAAATTTGGAGGCCACAGCAACATAGACAACAGCAAGCCATGGTGCAGGCCTTGTTAGCCATCGAGGCTGGAACTTCCCCCCAAGTGTGGCTAAGTATGCTGGATCGGTAGTCAACGATGGGTAAGATTGTTGGGGGAAATATACCAACCTAAGACAGGACGCAGATCATTGATATCAGCCGTCTGATGACGGGTAAGGATATTCCCCGCCACTGACAACCTAAGACAGGCACGATCCCTGCCATAAAAGAAAAAAGGGGGAGATGTCGGAGGCAGGCCCCTGGCCAGGGCAGCCTCCACCATTAAAATATGGCACCTGGCTAGTTGCCAGTTTAGGATTGCCTCGTGAGACTAAGCGGAACGCCCAAAGAGGAAGTAAACAGCATTGGTTGCTAGCGAAGTTGTTCGTTTAGGTGCACAGCCTGATTCACTCCCTCCTGTACCCTGCTCGCTGATTGGTCATGTAAGCGTATATAAGTGTGTAGACTTGCGGAAATAAGGAGAGAGAAGATGCATCCGAACTGGGGCTTCTTGTCGTCCTTGCAGGCCGAGGGCGATAAGGGACACTGAAATAAAATTTAAAACAAAAATTAACTAAAAGGTTAAAACACTTCAAAATTGTTGAATGCAGCTGACATACTTAGAGGGAATTTTATAGCATTAAATGTTTATATTAGAAAAAAGAGAGAGATTAGGTTGGCTACCTAAGTTTGTGCCTTAAGAAAGTAAAGAGTAACAAACTAAAAGAAAACAAAAATAAATAAAATAATGAAATTATTTAAATTTAATTAAGTTTAAAATCTAAAACAATAAGCAAAATCAATGAAAACAGAGCTTGTTTTTTTTTTTAAGAAGATTTTTTTTTTTAAAGATTTTATTTATTTATCAGAGAGAGAGGGCGGGAGAGAGTGAGCACAGGCAGACAGAATGGCAGGCAGAGGCAGAGGGAGAAGCAGGCTCCCTGCTGAGCAAGGAGCCCGATGTGGGACTCGATCTCAGGATGCTGGGATCATGACCTGAGCCGAAGGCAGCTGCTTAACCAACTGAGCCACCCAGGCATCCCAGAGCTTGTTTTTTTAAACACTGAATGAAGATTCATCTTTGAAAAGATGAATAAAGTGGACATAACAATGAACAAAGTGGACAAGAACCATAGTCACTCACCAAGAAAAAAATAAGACAAAAAATTGCCAATATTGGAATGAAAACTGAGGTATCACTATAGTCCCTATAATGCTAGGTGAAATAAGACAGAGAAAGACAAATACTATATGATCTCACTTATATGTGAAATCCAAAAAACAAACACCCCAAACAAGCTCATATATATGAAGAATGGATCAGTGTTTGCCAGAGGTGGAGACTGGGTGGGCCAAATGGGTGAACGGAGTCAAAAAGGACAAATTTCCAGCTATAAATGAAATAAGTTATAGGGAATCTCATGTACAGAATGAAAACTATAGTTAACAATAATGTACCACATATTTGAAAGTTTCCAAGAGCACAGATCTTAAAAGTTCTCATCACAAGAAAAACATTTTGTTACCATGTACGACAAAGGATGTTAACTACAGTTATGTGGTGATCATTTTGCAATACGTACAAATATTGAATCATTATGTCATGTACTTCAAGCTAATATGATGTTGTATGTTAATTAAACCACAGAAAAATCAAACAAGGTATCAGGGGAAGACAAGATGTCATAGAGATTCTGCAAAATGGATTAACTGAGTTACTAACTTATAGCTTCAATGAAGTAGATGAGGAGAAAGTAATTGACAAAAAACATTTAGAACAATGTTTTATCTACATAAATGCAAGGTTAAAGACAAACAATATACTGTAGTTGATACTTTTGTTTCTCAAAAGACTATAATTTAGCAATACTTGTTGTATATTAAGGTTGAACAAATGAGTAAAAGGACTGTATATAATGAGAGCCAGTTTTCTCAGTCTCAGAAGTTTCAAACGAGTAAGGAGAAATGCTATAATGTACACTATAGTTGGGGTTAGAGATAGAGATGTCAGTATGAACTCACGTAGAGAAATACAGAAATGCATATAATCATTTGTCTGGAAATGAGTTAACATGCTTATTGTGCTTGTTTTAATACATGTCTGCAAAATTTTTTATATACTTCCCTCTAACAGGTGGGACATAATCTCCATCCCTTTGGATACAGGCTGGACTTAGCCACTCACTACCAAAGAACAGAGAATGGAAAGGTAAAATAGTAACATTTCATTAGAGAAACCTGACAGAGACCACTTAACCAAATGGTTAATATTAATGTCATGGTAATGACTCATGTGGATACCATGCACACCTGATAGGATGAAGGGCACTTCTCTTATGCAGCATTGTCTCCCAAAATCGATAGCCTTGATTTAATCATGGTAAAACATTAAGCAAAATCAAATTGAAGGACATTCTACATAATTTCTTAACCCTATTCATTCAAAGTGTCATGAAAAACAAGGAAAGACAGAGCTGTCATAAACTGGAGAAGGTGTGACAAATAAATATAATATAGAAAAAAAATAACCCTGGAATATAAAAAACATCAGTGGAAAGCTGGTTAAATCCAAGTAAAGTCTGATTTCATAGTATTTCATCAATATTAATTTCTTAGTTTTGAGAAAAGTACCATTGTTATATAAAATGTCGACAGTAGAGAAATCTGGGTAAAATGTACACAGGAAACCTCTGTGCTATTTAACGAACTCTACTGCCTATCTAAAATTCTTCCAAAAAAAAAAAAAGTGGTTTCAGTCTATAATTAAATTCATGCATAAATAGAAAGAGTATTATCAAAATAATAAACCAAAGCAATAAACACTTGTCCTAGGCAATTTTAAGTATAATCTCATCACAACACGAACTACTTACCTATTGCCACAGTAATAGCAATCATGCCAAAGATTTTAATTCAGTATAAGAGAAAACCAATATTGTATTTTTTAAAAAATGCATATATCTTCTGTGTTATCAGACTATCTAGTGTAATAGAATTAACAAGGTCAGCTCATTTATATGCATGTAATCATCACCTCTTTAAACACTGAGAAGAAGAAGTAAGATTAGGTCACTGACACACAGAAAAATCTGTTGGACTATTTTAATAGCTAAACAAGTTTTAAACAGGTTAAAATATAATACAAGGAGAGTATAATTACAGTCTATGATGGTCATTTTGAATGCAAATGATACTCAAAAGAGAATTTTAAAATTAAAATACCTTGTCTTTAGTTTTAAAATACTTTACTGAATATTTTTAAACTGAGGCACAATCATTAATGTTGTAATAATGAAAAATTATAAATGTTTTATGTGAAAGAATTTTTAAAGGACAAGAAATATGGTTTAAATTTAGACAAATATTTTAAAATATCACAGTATATAAATACTAGTGAGAATGATTTTTATTAAATTTTCACAGGTAAAAATATACAAATGATATATATAACCAAACTAATTTTCTACAGAAATTAAATAATAACCTGTTATTATTAATCCTAACCTTTTAAAAGACATCATGGGTATAATGGTATTTTTGCTTTCTATGGTAAGGATGAAATATCAGTTTCTAGAATATTTTCAGATACTCTGAATTGACTTATATTTTTTCCTAATATTTCATATTAAAGATGAAATATTTCTACAATGTTATATTTAAAATTAAAGTAGAAAGTAGAGCACTACAAATATGTACCCAGTATTTACTTGGTAGCAAAAGATGGGTCAGTCTGTCTCAAAGAACTGAATCTTTCATGGGAGGAAGCAAGATGGTGGAGGAGTAGGAGACTGAAATATCATTAGGTCCCAGGAGTTCAGCCAGATAGTTACCAAACCATTCTGGACACCTACAAACTCAACAAGAGATAGAAGAGAAGAGGAGCAGCAATTCTAGGAAAAGAATATCAACCACTTCCTGAAAGGTAGGGTGTGCAGAGAAGTGAATCCAGAGTGACAGGAAGATACACCATGGTGGGAGGGGCCAGCTCCCAGCAAGCGGTGGAGCAGCAGAGCACAAAATCAAAACTTTTAGAAATCTGCTCCATTGAGGGACATCGCTTCAGAGGCTAAGAGGGGGTGGAAATCTCGCAGGGAGAGTGTGTTCTCAGGACCCCTGGGTCACAGAAAGACTGCAGGTGTCTGAGTATGGCAGAAGGAGTGGGGAAGCTGGCTAGAAGACAGAGATGGAGCTAAGGAGTGCACTCTCAGTTCAGGGTTACCTTAAACCATGATCTGAGGCACAGTTGGACCACTGTTATTTGAGCAGGGACCCCACAAGTGGAATATCTGTAGAGGAGCCCCTCTTTCTCCTCTGGGAGGAGTGGTGCAGGAGTGTGCAGCAGGAATCTCCTGAGTTTGGAGACTCCAAACGGGGCTGTGTGCCAGAGATAGAAATGCTCAGTCACAGGCTGGGTGAGCATGGAGTGTGGCCAGAGACCAGGGAGATGGGAGGGATTGACCACTTTTCTCTGAGGGTGCACTGAGAAGTGGGGCCCCAAGCTCTCAGCTCCTCCAACCAGAGGCTGGGAGGCTGCCATTTTCATTCCTGTCCTCCAAAGCAGTACAGAAAGCATCAGGGAACAAAAGCTCCGAGTGAACCTGAGCAGATTAGTTAGCCTGGCCCCTGGCTAAGTATTTCTGCCTTGGGAAAAAACATTTGAGCATCACTGCAACAGGCCCCTCCCCCAGAAGAAGAACAAGAACATCCAGCCAAGACCAAGTTCAGCAATTAATGAGAACTGTGGAACTTCAGAGCTATGGGAAAGCAACACATAGAATTCATGGCTTTTTTCCCATGATCATTTAGTCTTTCAAAATTAAATTTTTTTAATTTTATTTTTTCTTATTTTTTAAAATTTTCTTCTTTCCTCTTTTAACTTTTTTTAACTAGTTTATCTTATCAATACCTTTTAAAAGATATCTTTTTAAATTTTCATTATTACAGTCATACTTTTTCTTTTCATTGTATTTAACCTTATTTTTTGTATACATATAAGGCTTTTTTCTTTAAAATTTTGGGATATAACTTCAAATAGATCAAAACATACCCTAAATCTAGTGCATGGCTTTGTTCGAGTCTCCAGCCTGATCACATTCTTTCATCTTTTTTTTTTTTTTCTTTTCCAACCAGCTAATCTTATCAACTCCCATTTTAGAATCATTTTTAATTTTCATCTTTATAGTCATATTCCATTCCTTCATTGTGTTTACCCTTATTTTTGTGTGTATGTGTATATATATGTATATATATATATATACATATATATATATATATGTTGTTCTTTCTATAATTTACTTCTTTCTACATTTTTCCTCCCTTTCTTCTACCCTCAGTTTCAGGTTTCTTCTGATTTGGTTGGCATATATTTTTCTGGGGTCTTTGCCACCATTTCAGTATTTTGTTCTCTCATTCACCTATTCTTATCTGGATAAAATGACAAGGTAGAAAAACTCACCACCAAAAAAAAAAAAAAAAAAAAAGAACAAGAGGCCATACCACAGCTAGGGTCATAATCAATATGGACATTAGTAAGATGTCAGAACTAGAGTTCAGAATGGTGATTATCAAGGTGCTAGCTGGGCTTGAAAAAAGCATAGAAGATACTAGAGAATCCCTTTCTGGAGAAATAAAATCCCTTTTTGGAAAACTAAAAGAACTAAAATCTAACCAAGTTGAAATAAAAAAAACTATTAATGAGGTTCAATAAAAAATGGAGGCTCTTACTACTAGGATAGATGAGGCAGAAGAGAGAATTAGTGATATAGAAGACCAAATGATGGAGAATAAAAAAGCTGAGCAAAAGAGAGAAAAACAACTATTGAACCGGGAGGGGAGAATTCAAGGGATAACTGATACCATAAGATGAAACAATATTAGAATGATTGGGATTCCAGAAAAAGAAGTAAGAGACAGGGGTCAGAAGGTATATTGAAGCAAATTATAGTAGAGAATTTCCCTAATATGGCAAAGGGAACAAGAATCAAAATCCAGGAGGCACAGAGACCCTCAAAAATCAATAAAAATAGGTCCACACCCCATCATCTAAATAGTAAAACTCACAAGTATTAGTGACAAAGAGAAAATCCTGAAAGCAGTTCAGGTCAAGAGGTCTGTAACATAAAATGGTAGAAATATTAGATTGGCAGCAGACCTATCCACAGAGACGTGGCAGGCTGGAAAGGACTGGCATGATATATTCAGAGCACTAAATGAGAAAAGTATGCAGTCAATATACTATATTGAGCTAGGCTGTCACTGAAAAGAGAAGAAGAGATAAAAACCTTCCAGGACAAATAAAAACTAAAAGAATTTATAAACACCAAACCAACCCTACAGGAAATATTGAAAGGGGTCCTCTAAGCAAAGAGAGACCCTAAAAGTAGTAGACCAGAAAGAAACAGAGAGAAAATACAGTAAGTCACCTTACAGGCAATACAATGGCACTAAATTCATATCTTTCAATAGTTACCCTGAATGTAAATGGGCTAAATGCCCCAATCAAAAAACACAAGGTATCAGAATGGATAAAAAAACAAGATCCATCAATATGATGTCTACAAGAAACTCATTTTAGACCCAAAGACACCTCCAGATTTAAAGTGAGGGAGTGGAAAACAATTTACCATGCTAATAGACATCAAAGGAAATTTGGGGTGGAAATTCTTACATCAGATAAATTAGATGTTAAGCCAAAGACTATAATAAGAGAGGAGGAAGAACACTATATCATACTTAAAGGGTCTAACAAGAAGATCTAACAATTTTAAATATCCACACCCCTAACATGGGAACAACTAACTGTATAAACCAATTAATAACAAAATCAAAGAAAATATTGACAATAATACAATAATAGCAGGGGACTTTAACATACCCCTCACTGAAATGGACATAAATAAGCAGAAGATCAACAAGAAAATAAAAGCTTTAAATAACACACTGGGCCAAATGGACATCACAGATATATTCAGAACATCCCATCCCAAAGAAACAGAATATACATTCTTCACTAGTGCACGTGAAACATTCTCCAGAATAGAGCACATCTTGGGTCACAAATCAGGTCTCAACCAGTACCAAAGCATTGGGATCATTCCCTGTATATTTTGAGACAACAATGCAATCAGAAGAGGAAAGTTGGAATGAACTCAAACACATGCAGGTTAAAGAGCATCCTACTTAAAGATGAATGGGTCACCCAGGAAATTAAAGAAGAATTTTAAAAATTCATGGAAACAAATGAAAATGAAAACACAACTGTTCAAAATCTGTAGGACACAGCAATGGCAGTCCTGAGAAGAAAATATATAGTGATACAAGCCTTTAAAGAAACAAGAAAGGTCTCAAATACACAACCTAACCCTACGCCTAATGGATATGGAGAAAGAACAACAAAGAAAGCCTAAACCCAGCAGGAGAAGAGAAATCATAAAGACCAGAGCAGAAATCAATGAAATAGAAAACAAAAAAACTGTAGAACCAATCAACAAAACTAGGAGCTGGCTCTTTGAAAGAATTAATAAGATTGATAAGCCCCTGGCTAGACTTACCAAAAATAAAAGAGAAAGGACCCAAATAAATAAAATCATGAATGAAAGAGGAGAGATCTCAACCAACATCAAAGAAATACAATTATAAGAACATATTATGAGCAACTATATGCCAGAAAATTTGACAATCTGGAAGAAATGGATGCATTCCTAGAGACATATAAACTACCACAACTGAACCAGGAAGAAATAGAAAACCTGAACAGACCCATAACCAGTGAGGAGATTGAACAGACCCATAACCAGTGAGGAGACCCATAACCAAGAGCCCAGGGCCAGATGGCTTCCCAGAGGAATTCTATCAAACATTTAAAGAAGAATTAACACCTATTCTCCTGAAACTGTTCCAAAAAATAGAAATGGAAAGAAAACTTCCAAACTCATTTTATAAAGTCAGCATTACTTTGATCCCCAAACCAGACAAAAACCCCATCAAAAAGGAGAATTACAGACCAATATCCCCCATGAACACGAATGCAAAAATTCTCACCAAAATACTAGCCAATAGGATTTAACCGTACATAAAAAAGATTATTCACCATGACCAGGTGGGATTTATTCCAGGGATGCAAGATTGGTTCAACATCTGAAAATCAATGTGATAGAATACATTAATAAAAGAAAAAGAACCATATGATACTATCAATAGATGTTTAAAAAGCATTTGACAAAACACAGAATCCTTTCTTGATCAAAACTCTTAAAAGTATAGGGATAAAGGCTACATACCTCAGTATCATGAAAGCTATCTATAAAAAACCCACAGTTTTTTCTCAATGGGGAAAAATTGAGAGCTTTCCCCTAAGTTCAGGAACACGACAGGGATGTCCACTACCACCACTGCTATTCAACATAGGACTAGAAGTCCCAGCCTCAGCAACCAGATAACAAATAGAAATAAAATGTATCTGAATCAGCAAAGAAGAAGTCAAACTCTTCCTCTTTACAAATGATATGATACTTTAGGTGGAAAACACAAAACACTCCAGTCCAAAACTGCTAGAATTCATACAGGAATTCAATAAATTGACAGGATATAAAATCAATGCACAGAAATCACTTGTATTTCTATACACCAACAGCAAGACAGAAGAAAGAGAAATTCAGGAGTCAATCCCATTTAAAATTGCACCCAAAAATATAAGATACCTAGGAATAAACCTAACCAAAGAGGCAAAGAATCTATACTCAGAAAACTATGAAGTACTCATGAAAGAAATTGAGAAAGACAGAACGAAATGGAAAAAAATGTTCCATTTTCATGGATTGGAAGAACAAATATTGTGAAACTGTCTATGCTACCTAAAGCAATCTACACATTTAATGCAATCCCTATCAAAATACCATCATTTGTTTTTAAGGAAATGGAACAAATAATCCAAAAATGTATATGGAACCAGAAAAGACCCTGAATATCCAGAGGAATGTTGCAAAAGAAAACCAAAGTTGGTGGCATCACTATTCCAGGCTTCAAGCTCTATTACAAAGCTGTCATCATCTAGACAGTAGCTTACTGGCACAAAAACAGACACATAGATCAATAGAACAGAATAGAGACCCCAGAAATAGACCCTTAGCTCTACGGTCAATTAATCTTTGAAAGCAGGAAAGAACATCCAATGGAAAATTGACAGTCTCTTCAACAAATGGTGTTGGGAAAATTGGACTGCCACATGCAAAGGAATAAAACTGGACCATTTCCTTATATTATTCACTAAAATAGACTCAAAATGGATGAAAGTTTTAAACTTGAAATAAGAATCCATCAAAATCCTTGAGGAGAACATAAGCAGCAACCTCTTTGACCTCAGCTGCACCAATTTCTTCCTAGAAACATCACCAAAAGCAAGGGAAGCAGGGCAAAAATGAACTCTTGGACTTCATCAAGATAAAAAGCTCGATGCACAACAAAGGAAACAGTCAACAAAACCAAAAGACAACCAACAGAATGGGAGAATATATTTGCAAATGACCTAGCAGATGAAGGGCTAGTATCTAAAATCTATAAGGAACTTAACAAACTCAACACCCAAAGAACAAATAATGCAATCAAGAAATGGGCAGAAGACATGAGCAGACACTTCTGCAAAGAAGACATCCAAATGGCCAACAGACACATGAAGAAGTGCTTCACATCACTCAGCATCAGGAAAATAAAAATGAAAACCACAATGAGATACCACCTCATGTCAATCAGAATGGCTAAAATTAACCAGATATTGGTGAGGATGCGGAGAAAAGGAAATCCTCCTACACTGTTGGTAGGAATGCAAGCTGGTGCAGCCACTCTGGAAAACAATGTGGAGATTCCCAAAAAAGTTGAAAATAGAGCTACTCTATGACCCAGCAATTGCACCACTAAAGATACAAATCTTGTATCTGAAGGGGCATGTTGACCCCAATGTTTATAGCAGCAACGTCCATAATAGCCAAATTATGGAAAGAGTCTATATGTCCATCAACAGATGAATGGATAAAGAAGAAGTGGTATATATATTCAATGGAATACTATGCAGCTATGAAAAGAAATGAAATCTTGCCATTTGCAACAATATGGATGGAACTAGAGGGTATTATGCTGAGTGAAATAAGTCAATCAGAGAAAGACAATTATCATATGATCTTCCTGATATGAAGAATTTGAGAGGCAAAGTGGGGAGCTTGGGGGGTAGGGAAGGACAAAATGAAATAAGAAGAGATCAGGAGGGAGACAAACCATAAGAGCCTCTTAATCTCACAAAACAAACTGAGGGTTGCTGGGGCGTTGGGGGTAGCGATAGGGTGGCTGGGTTATGGACATTGGGGAGGGTATGTGCTATGGTGAGTGCTGTTAAATGTGTAAGCCTGATGATTCTCAGACCTGTACCCATGGGGCAAATAATATATTACATGTTAATAAAAATTTAAAATAATTTTTTTTCAAAAAGAACACCACATAGAACTCCTGAAAATATTCTGATCTCATTAAAAGGGGGTAATATTTCTCCTGAACACTCAATTAGTAGCAATAATATTATGAAAAAATATAACCTTAAAACCTAAACTACTTGATTCCTTTGTTGTATGTTTGTAGTGCTTAATTGGGCTTGATCACCCTGATCTGTGCTACATCTGTACTCACCTTAGTAAGTAGTCCTGGCTTCCATCTCTCAACTTAGCTAAAATCAACAATACCCATCATGCCAGTAACCCAAGCTGAAAATTTAAAGAGGGAGGCTTCCAAAACAACTTAATTAGTAGAAGCTAATGATGACATCTGTATATGACCATCTGCATAAAAGATAGGTTTTTATGATGTTAGAACATTTGTTGAATGAAAGAATGGTGTCAAGAGGCAAGAGAAAGACTCACAAAGGATCCTTAGTGTAATTCTTTATGCATTGAGCATTTGATGTATGTTTTACATAGATGCATTATATATTTTAGGTGTTATGTCTATGCATTTAAGATCTGTAACCTTATCATTATCTTATTATGAATATTATTTCTGTGATGTAAGGTATAAACGATTCTATTGTACATTTAAAACTAAGGTATTATCATAATTTGTTTTCCCTTGGCAGAATAAAACAAAAAACCAGCTGGGACTATGTGTCAGGGGTTGGCAATCTATGCACCATCACATGCTTAATTTGGGCCACTGTCTATTTTGTAATTAAAGCATTATTGGACACAGCTTTGCACACTTGTGTATTGTTTAAGTCTGTTTTTGTGATAGAACCACACTGCTGAATAGCTACCACAAAGACTATATGGCTTGAAAAGCCTAAAATATTTATATTTACCATCTGGCTCTTTACAGGTAAAGTTTGCCAACCTCTGCTAGATATTATTGCATCAACATTGATTCTTTCACTCCACAGAGCCAATTTTAACCTCTGTTTCAAAGTACTGTGGTTAATAGAGCAGGCCTTTAGTTACAGTAACTGATGAATTCTAACTAAGCAACATGTATTGCTGTATTACACTGGTCAAATTATTACTTATTTAAAATTGATTCATCATTTGCACTTTAAGAAAATTTATTTATAGTGTTTACTTTTAAGGTTCTGGTAAAAACTAAATTAAAATACCCATGCAAAAACATTACACAAGGGGCACCTGGGTAGCTCAGTGGGTTGAGGCCTCTGCCTTCAGCTCAGGTCATGATCCCAGAATCATAGGATCGAGCCCCACATCAGGCTCTCTGCTCAGCGGGGAGCCTGCTTCCCTTCCTCTCTCTGCCTGCCTCTCTGCCTACTTGTGGTCTCTGTCAAATAAATAAATAAAATATTAAAAAAAAAACATTACACAAATGCCTGACACCCAGTAAATTATCACTAAATATTAGTTTTTGTTAATAAATATTAATGTACATTCAGTCTCCTTCATGAAGCCTTCACTGCTTATGTCCCACTTCCAGGGTATTTTTGTTATTCTAACTTTAAAGTCACCTACTTTTTAATCACTTAATTTTTTCTAATTATTTCATAGCATTAATAATGTCTTGCTATTATACTTTTAAGATTCTTGTAGGCATGATCTATGTCCATAATAATACAAATAAAAATTCAAGCTCTCCACCAAAAATGATTAAGACAAAAAAAAAAAAAAAAAAAAAAACAAAAAAGCAGGTCAACTGGTAAGCTTCAAAAGTAATAGGAAGAAAATTCTTATTTTGATTTATGTGGCAGTCAGAAATTGTCTGATTGGTGTTGGATAATTGAGGTGACATGTTTACTAAATTCTATGATAGAAATTTCAAGGATATTGAAAAAAGGGCTGATAAAAAGTTGAGTTCAAAGGAAAAGAGGACTTCAATGTGTGAAATTCATGCTATTGGTATCAATTTCATTGCAAAAATCTCCTTTTTTAAAAAATTCGATATAGAAAACCTGTTGGAATAAAATAATTCTCTGATTAAGTGGCTCCAAAAAATCAAAGAAGAATATAAATGTTAAGATTAAAAGTTGGCTATTCCACATTTTTTTAGCCTTATATCATCAAATGTTGATCAAAATATTAATGATGCCATAAGTATGTAGTTTCTATAATTTTATCAAAAACTGAAGTGTCTAGAATAAAGATTAATCATTTAGTGTGCAAACACTGATGTAATACTGAATTTCCTGATTAAAATGTCAATATATTCTCAAGGTAAAAAATCTTTCCCCAGCACGTTATTTTCTCCAGAATAAATAAAATACTATTTTCCCAGTTTTCCTATTCCAAAAGGAAAGAGACTCTTTATTTATATATTTTTTAAATTTTTTAAAGATTTTATTTATTTGACAGAGAGAGATCACAAGTAGGCAGAGAGGCAGGCAGAGGAAGAGGGGGAAGTAGGCTCCCTGCCAAGCAGAGAGCCTGATGTGGGGCTCAATCCAAGGACCCTGAGATCATGACCTGAGCCAAAGGAAGAGGCTTAACCCACTGAGCCACCCAGGTGCACCCTACTTTATATTTTCAAGAGACTTTATGTTGGAGCATGTGTGGAAACTGACAGAATTAGTATACATACATTCGGATATATAGTGATAGGAAGGAAAAAAGTGGAGGGATTTCAAATTTAATGAACAAAGGAATATAATTTCCTTGAGGAAAATTTGGTATATAAGTAATATTTTTAATAATCTATTCTACTTCATATATTTATAAATTTAAGGCTATTTAAACTTGCTTAAATATACACAATTAAGTCTATAATGGGTACTTAAAATGACAAACTGCCATTCCAACCCACTTAATTCTTTAATACTTAAATATATTTCATTTCACTCATAATGACAAGAGAATCTTACTTTCAGTCACATTATATCTATAACACATGGTCTTGGCATTTTATTTCCTCCCTTTCTAGGTCAAAAGACAGATTAATAGTCACTTGGCCTCTTTCACTTACACTAAAACTACCATGTCATACATAGAACATACATTAAGTATGTGTAAGAAAAAGGAACATTTTAATTTTTCTTACATTACCACAACATTAAATCCATACATATATATGAAATTTAGTGATTCAATCCTGAAAAAAGAGAGGCTACTTTATATATATTAAAAGTTAATAAAATGAACAGTTAGCACAGACATGATTAGATTTACTGAATCCAAATTTCTCCTCCCAGCTATAATAGTAGTTATTTAATCCAGCTAACATAATAAACAGAGCCTACAATTTTATCCAGGACAAATTCATGGATACTGAACTTACCCTCCCACCATAAAAATATACAAGAAACAAACCAGAAAACTAGAAAAATATATAAAGCAACTGTTCTCAGGCCTTGGACAAGAGATGGCATGAGGCTGTTTCCCCAGGGCATAATAAATCAGAGAAGCACTACATCAACTACATCACTACTAACTCATCAAGGCCAGCTTTCTGCCTTAGAAACCCTTTCAGAGAGTACCATAGGAAAATAAAACCCAAAGAGTAGCAGCGGTGGAGGAAATAGTGGACTGGCTTGGGCACAGAAGATAGCTGAATAATTAAGAGTCAAAAGTGTCTACCTGTGCTAGCAGTAGTAAAAGCCAGTACTTTTTAAAGGACTATAACACAATCCAGATTCTCAACAAAATAACATCTACTGTGTCAAGCATAAAATTGAAGTTTACATTAAAAAAAAAAATAAAGTGACAACTTCCAGGAAAAGAAAACAGTCATAAAAACAAAATGAGGGATGATACAGATATTTGAATTAGCAGATACATAATTAAAACTTAGCATTATAAATAGGTTTAATGAATTAAAGCAAAGGTGAATATTTTGAATAAAAATAAAAGGAATATTATTAGAGAAATGGGAACTATTAAAAGGGACTGAATGAAAATCCAAGATGGAAAAGTACAATAACGAAAATAAAATAGCCCTAGAAGGATGAAATTAGTAGAACATCAGAAACCTCATGAGAAATAAACAGTTAATTTGAAAACTGGTTAATATAAGGTATTCAAACTGAAGCACGAAAATTTAAAGGGCTTTAAAAAAAGAAGAAGAAATAAAATAAAGGTGACCCAGTGGCCCAGGGGATTATAGCACGATGTCTAATATCCTATAATTTGAGTCCCACAGGAAATGGGAGAGGAGAGAGACTGATGCAGAAAAATCACTGAGAAAAATAAAGACCCCAAATTACAGTGTATAACTTCAACAGTATAAAAGACTAAAAAGAGCTATGTGGAAACATACAGTTAGGGTTCATGTGTTGCTTGTAAAATGATAAAATTTGAATATTTGTCTATGATAAGATCATGACATATACTGAAGTCTCCAGAGCAGTATATATATACATGCATGCATACATACATACAAAAGCTGTGTGGCTAAAATAACAACAGAAAAGATAATGGGAATATTAAAAATAATTAATAATAAGACAGGAATGCATGAACAGATAAGAAACAAATATAAGGCAAATACCAAGGTGGTAGACATAACTACAAACATATAAATAAAGATAGTAAATGTAAACTGACTAAACACTCAAATTAAAGCCACTATATCTACTTAAATAGAAACATTTCTATTTCTAGTGGTTTTGAAGAAGAAAAAAAAAAACTGCTTTCTGACTGATTGCCTTGAAGGAAAAAAGAACCTGTTTTTGTGCATCATTTACCAATCACGCCACACAAGCATTTATTTTTAGTACATTTTATTTTTTCATAAAATTGCTAATGCCAAAGCTTTGTATTAAAATAAATTTAAAAAAAAACACTTCTTTTTGTGTGTGGTAAGAACATTTAACAAGAGATGTACCCTCTTAACAGATTTTTAAGTGAAGAGTGTAAGTGTAAGTGTGGATGTGATATTGTAGAGCTGGTCTCTAGAACCTACTCATCTTATAACGAACTTTATCTTCATAGAACAGCAGCTCCTCATTTACCCCTCCCTCCAGCCCATGACAACCATTATTCTACTCTCTGCCCTTATGAGTTTAACTATTTTAGCTACATCATATAAGAGAAATCATGCAGCATTTGGCCTTCTCTGACTGACTTACTTAACTTACAATCCTCAAAATTTATTGTGTCACATATGACAAAATTCCCTTATTATTTTAAGGCTGGATTATTATTATATTGTATATGTATATAGCACATTTTCTTTATTCATATACCTGTTGATGGATATTAATTAGTTTCCAAATCCTAGCTACTGTGAATAATGCAGCAGCGAACATGGGAATGCAAATACTTCAAAAATCCTGATTTTAATTTCTCTGGATATATACCCAGAAGTGAGATTGCTGGGTCATATGGTAGTTATTTTTAAAAACTTTGTGACCACCCTATTTTCCATAGTGGTTGCACCATTCTCACCAGTGTACAAGCGTTCCAATTTCTCTATATCTTCAACAATGCTTGTCATCTTTGGATTTTTTAAATTCCAATAGGTATGAGATGATATTTCATTGTGGTTTTGATCTGTATTTCCCTGATGATGAGTGAGGGGGTAACTTTTTATATACCTGCTGGCCATTTGTAGGCCTTCTTTGAAAAAATTTTGTATTGAAGTTCTTTGCTCACTTTTTAATCAGGTTATTTGGGTTTGTTTGTTGGTTTTGGAATGAATTTTAAGATTTCATTAGTATTTTCAATATTAGCCTTTTTATCAGATATATGGTTTGTAAATATTTTCTTGCATCCAACAGGTCAGCTTTTCACTCTGTTACTTGTTTCTTTTCCTGTGCTGAAGGTTTTTAGTTTGATATAAACCCACTTACTATGCAAAAGAATAAAATTGGACCCTTATTTTTATACCATGCATAAAAATTAAATAAAATGGATTAGAGACTTCAAGATAAGGCATACAACTATAAAAACTCCTAGAAGAAAACAAGGAAAATCTTCATGACATTGATCTAAGCAGTGATTCTTGGAAATGACAACAAAATCACAGGCAACCAAAGCAAATATAAGAGACACATTTTTTAAGTGTTGAAGTCCCAATCAGGCTGATAATAAAAGAGTAGAAAATTCAAACTGTAGAACACTAAACATAAGAAGGCTGTGTGACTTTATACCAAACAGACTTCAACCAAGAGTTTGACACCAGTGGTAAAAGGATACCCTCTAATAATAAAAAGGATCAATTATCAAGAAGACAATGCAAGTTTAGAAATGTATGCACATACTAGAAATTCAGATATATGAAACAAAACCTAGAAGAACTAAAGGGAGAAAGAAACACAGTCACAATTTCTGTTAACTATATTGACATTTTTTCCTGTAGTAAATGATAGAATATATAGACCAAAAGCCAGTAAGGATGAATAAGACTTAAAAATACTATCAATCATCTTAATTAATTGAAACGTGTAGACATACTACCTACACTTTGCAACATACACGTTTTAAAGAGCCTGTTAAGCATTAACCAAGATAGAATATATGTTTGATTAGAAAATGAGTCTTAACACGTCATAGGATTTCATTACACAGACTATGATCTTTTACTGTGACTGAACTAAAATTAAAATCAATAACAATGTCTTTAGCTAAGCTCCAAAATATTTGAAAATTCAGAAATACATAAGTAGATAAAATTGAAAAATTCATTGAATTAAAAACTTACAGAACATATACAGTCACAAATAAAAGACCTAAATAATACCATGTCTACTATAAAAATTTATTTCTCATTTCAAAAGCTTCTCACAAAGAAAACTTCAGGTCTGATGGTTTTACTTATGAGTTTTATTAAATATGTAAGAAAAATATAATACTAACCTCATAAAATTCTTTCATATATATATACAGTAAAATAAGCTCCCAAACTTGTTTTTGTCAGCACATTTCTGAGAGTAATAATAATAATAATGAGAATGATATTTCAAAAAGAGAAAATTAAAGTCTCTTATGAACACATAAATAATATTCATCAAATATTGGCATTAATCCATTGACATAAAACAAATAGCACATCATGAACAAGAGACATTTATCCTAAGAAAGTAAGGTTGCCTCTACATTTAAAAATCAGTATATTCATAACATTAATGGAGTAAAGGAGAAAAGTCACACGATCATCTCAATAGAGTAGAAACAGCATTTAATAGAAATAATCACTTATGAAAAAAAAATCTCTGAGTAACTAGCATGAGAAGAAAGCTTCTTCGATCTGGAAAATGGCATTTACTAAAAGACCTATAGATACCATTAAGGTAGAAAGAACACGGCCTTGTGTCCTAATCCTTGGACCCTGTGAATATGTTACCTTGTATGGCAAAACGGAGCTTATAAATATAAATAATATTAACTAAAAACTTCGAGACTGGAAGATTAACCTTGATAAATTGAGTGAGGTAAGTCTAAGAACATGAGTCCTTAAAAGTAGAGAGTATTTCCTAGCTGTAGTCAGAAAGAGAACCAGAGAGATGGTGGCACGTAAATGACTCAGCAAACTTTGAAGATGAATGAAAGAGGCCAGTGTCAAGAAATGTGGATTGCCTTGAAAACCGGAAAAAAGAAAGGACACAGACTTTCCCCTAGAGCCTCAAGAAAGGAATATAGCGTATGGGTGCCTGGGTGGCGCAGTCAGTTGGGCATCTGACTCATGATTTCAGCTCAAGTCATGATCTCAGAGATGTGCCATTGAGCTCCACTTCAGGTTCCAGGCTCATGGAGAGCCTGTTTGTGATTCTGCCTCTCCTTTCCCTCTGCCCTTCCCCAACACTCTCTAAAGTAATAAATAAGTAAATTAAAAAAAAAAAATACAGCCTATTGACACTGATTTTAACCAAGAGAGACTTGTGTTGGGCTTCTAACCTACAGAACTGTAAGATAATAAATTTATACCATTTTAAGCCACGAGAATTTGTGATAACTCATTATGGCAGCACTAGAAAATGACTATACTCATAATCCATAAATGTAAACTACGGCATGTGTTATAAGAAAAGCAAGAATTTGCATAGTTACCATTTCTATTCAACGTTTTACTAGATTTCATATCCATTGCCCAAAGGCAAAGGAAAGAAGTAAAATGGATAGTATTTGGAAAGGAAGAAGAAACATTATCATTTTCATATGACATGATTGTGTACATAGCCATTTCTCTGGAATTTCCCCCGAAACTACCAGACATAGCAGAGATAGTAACTGAATTTAGAAAAGCTCAATATACAAAAATCAACTTTATTTTCATATAAAAGAAGCAGCTGGGTAATTAAGAGAAAGTAACATTATCATTAACAATAATATCACACGACTTGACATAATTAGGGATATATTTAGTGAAGTATACTTAAGACCTACATTAAAATGACGAGATAATGCTGAGAGATACTAAGAATACCCAAGTAAATGGAAAGGTATACATATTCTCTGAATAATAGCCTCAATACTGTTAAGATAATCTATTTTCCATTAAATAATCTGTGCATCCAACAAAATCCCAATCAAAACATGAGCAAGTTTTAAAATAGATACTATCAAGGTGCTTTTAAAGTTTATATGGATATGAAATGAACCTAGCACAACATCTGAGGTTTTACATTGGCTTATTTCAAAAATTACTGTAATGCTAAAGTAATCACATAGTGTAGTATTGATGTATGAAAAAAAAAAGTAGATTAATGGAGCTAATGGAGCTGAGTAGATAATCTAAGGATAGTTCAGCATTCATACGGTCAGTACAGAGAGCACAAAAAGCACTAACCATAATATAGGACAAAAAAAATTTCAAATCTTACTATATAAAATTTTAGAAGTCACCTTTAAAAAAAGGCCACACCTTGGGAGATGATATTGTACATCCTATCAGACTGTTAGCAAAGAATGTGATAGATACTACCTAAAGGCAGATATATGAATTTTGAATAAGCACAGGAAATGGTTCTCAATAGTGTGTACATCATCAGGGAAGGGCAAATTAAAAACACAATGAGGGGGTGCCTGTGTGCTTCAGTCAGTTAAAGGGTTGCCTTTGGCTCAGGTCATGATTCTGAGGTCCTGAGATTGAGCCCCGTGTCAGGCATCCTGCTCCACAAGGAGCGTGCTTCCTCCTCTCCCTCTCACTCTGACCTTGCTCCCTGCTCATGCTCTTGCTCACTCTCTCTGTCTCTCTCAAATGAATTTTTTAAAAAAGGCAAAGCCCTAAAAAAAATAAAAAACAAAAATAAAAACACAGTGAGATATTGTTTTATACCCTGTAGAATGGTTAAAATTCTTTTAAAATAACTGACAACACCAAATGTAGGTGAGGATACAGAACATATAGAATTCTCATATACTGCAGAAGGGAACATTAAAATGTTTGCACATTTTTCCAGTTAAGAGAAAATTTGGCAGATTTTTGCAAGTTAAAAATAATATATACACTCTATAACACAACCATTCGTTTCTAGGTATTTACCCAATAAGATTTGAGCACATGGTTCTAATGTACAAAAATTAAATACCATTTCTATTTACAATAGTCACAATTTGGCAACAGCACATCTTAACCATGTATTAGGGAGCATGGATAAACAAATTGAGATTTTTTTAAATGAAATATTATTTGTCAGTGAAAAGGAATAAACTACAGATACATAAAACATCACGAATGAATCTCAAAGACACACATAGAGAAAGAAGTCAAGTGCATTCATGTGTGCATACACACACACACACACACACATACACACACACACACAAATTTATTTTTTTTAATTTTTTTTTAAGATTTTATTTATTTATTTGACAGAGAGAGATCACAAGTAGGCAGAGAGGCAGGCAGAGAGAGAGAGGAGGAAGCAGGCTCCCTGCCGAGCAGAGAGCCCGATGCGGGACTCGATCCCAGGACCCTGAGATCATGACCTGAGCCGAAGGCAGCGGCCCAACCCACTGAGCCACCCAGGCGCCCCCACACAAATTTATTTTGAGAAAAAAAAAAAAAGTGTTCCCTTTGAGTGAGAAGAAAGAGGGCTTCCAGGTGAGTATCATAAAGGGCTTGTCTTTACCACATATCTGTTAACAGGGGTATAGGTTCTACTGGTATTGCATTTGTCCAAACCCTTTTGAGCTTAAATATAAGACCTATGCATTTAATTATTTTTAATTATATTTCATTTTTTAAACATGGAAAACACTGGAAATGATATTAATTCCTGTGGGAGACAGGGACTTCTAGGAAAGCAGGAGTAATTTCATTTCTCCTCTGGATTTGGAAACATTTGTCTTGCAGAATGCTGGGGCTGGACCCACCCTCTGCCTCCTTGTTTCTTGGGGGTGATGTAGGATGCTACTTCTTGCTCGGAATTGTCCTCCTTTCAGCTCCCCAGCCCTTGCTGAGGTAAGAGGAAGGGACCATTGAATTTTACATCTATATTCATGCTTTTGTGTCATTTTCCCCCAGTATTAATTATGTCAACTATTACTCTCACTTCTGCGTCATCACACTTGAGATCTCTTCGTTATCTTCCTGTCCTCTCCTCTCCTTTCACAGCATCTTTTTTTTTTTTAAAGAAGACTTAATATTCAATTTCCATGAAAGCGCCTTATACTTTTCTGACCTGCTAATACTCCCTTTTCCTCACCTCTCCTACCACACCTTGCCACACACACCTATTAGACTCTTACCAGAGACATGAACTGCTGAGCTATGACAAGCAAAACTTACATAACATCATCATGTTCTGTAATTTACAAAAACATGTTCATTCTTATATCTTACTTGACGTCTAGAGCAACTTAAGTCTTGTTTTAATGGATTAAAAAATAGTTTCTCACAAGCCTGCTTGTGCTAAATTCAGACAAATATTAAGCAAAAGATCCTGGGTTTGAAAAAAATTGAGGGACAATGGGAGAAGGTAAACGTTTGCTTCCAGTAGAAATATTTTTCTCAACAGTCAAATAATATGAAAATAGCACATACTGCCTAATACTTCTGTCATAAAAGCAAGAACACTTTATGTAGGCTGGCATGATAAGTAGTTGTGGTTATCACAGAAATTAATCAGTTAGAAAGGATAGTTAAAGGCAATAATGCAAGTTTGATACTAATGCTATAGCAGATTTTGAGCTTGTTTTCTCCTTAGGTCTCCTGAAATTATCTTATATATTCTTAGTTTGACTCAACAACCTTTTATTCTCAAGATGACATCTCATATACTCTCTTTGCCTAGTCATTTATTTCTCCCTTTGTTATTTTCACATAATATTCTTTGCCTTGGACAACACTATTACTCAAGTTAGCCCTGTCATAGTGACTTTGCAGGAAATAAATTAAGCTCTTTTTCTTCACTCTCTTTCTCTCTTTTTTTATATTTTATTTATTTGAGAGACAGAAATTATGTGAGAGAATACACAAAGGGGAAAGGGCAAAGGGAGACAGAAAAGCAGGGTGCCAACTGAACAAGGAGCCCAATGCAGGGCTTGTTCCTAGGACCCTAGGATCATGATCTGAGCCAAAGGCAGATGCTTACTGACTGAGCCACCCAGGAGTCCCTAAAGTTCTCCTTCTTTTGTGAAGATTAGAGGACTTGAACAGTATGTAAGATTGCAAATTTGTTTTTATTGTGTTAAGTTTTCACCATACAGTACATCATTAGTTTTTGATGTAGATTTAAATTAATTTCCATCTATCAGTTAATAATTTTTTTTATTATTATATGCTATAATACGAAATCACAGTTTGGTTCAGAGTATCTCCTCTACTTAAAGGGATGAAGGACCATATGGTTTTATGTAAATTTTAATACATAAGGCTAGGGTGTACCAAAAGATAAAATGTAGTACTGTGGTAAGAGAAGCCAAAATGTGAAAAATTAGATTTGATTTAGCTTTTAGAAACAATGGAAGAAGGTATAGGCAAATAAATTACTTGACCAATTACATTCTATGATGGATTTTATTCTTAATTTCCCCACCTCTAAAACTAGGAAGTTGACTTTTTAGACAACATGTAAGGGCCTTTTCAATTCAAAAGATATATGATTTTATTTCATGTAATACTTTCATTTTATTGATAAATACAAGAAAACCACTATCCTCACTCATCTGTTACTTTGAGTTGAATTTCTCTTTCCTGGTTAAGCTAACACCTCAACTGAGAAGATGAAAGCTTAGTGCAGTTAAATAAATTCATGCATATGAATGAGATTAAAGGTAATAACTACTTTTTTGAAAAACCTGAGATGATAAAATAGATATATAAAAAAGAGCATGAGGGTACACCAAATGAAACTTTAAGACTTCTTGATATCAAAATTTATTAATAAGTTCCACAGTGGTTTACAGAATAATGTGCTAGAATTCCATTTTCATTCCTTAAAATTATCCTATTGCAAGTCAGTATTTTTGTTACTTTGCTGTTTTTGTTGTTTAAACATTATATTCTTGGATATCCAATCAGGATTTGGCTACATAGTATGTTTAATTTTGTTACTATCAAGTGAAATACTGCTTGTCTTTATTTATGATTTTCTCCTTTGAACTTGTTCTATTTTTATTATAAAATTTTACACTTGATTGTGGGTTTTCTATTGTTAAACATTTAAATGTCACATACATAAAATAAGAGACATTTTCTTTTTCCCTTCTTGAAATCAATATTTTAGGTGTGGCTATACAGCAGTAATTATCTCTAATTTGATAATTGGTTAATTGATAAATTGAATAGTCAGATAGTTCTACCAAGGGTTCTAACATTATTGTATTTATATCTAACACAGCTACAAAGTTACTTATATTAATACTAAGAAATACTGTTACAAAGAATTTATGTAACTTTCTTCCTGGATTGCCTTCCTTAAAATTCTTCTTTAACAGGAATACATTTTCAAGTTTTGTTAATTGGGAAAACTTTCATTAAACGTCTTTGGATGTAAATTACACTCAGCAGTAAACATAGACAGCAATTTCTGAAGGGTTTCATGTTTTAACAGTGGGTTAAATTCTAAGCAAAGCCTACCTATAGCCTGCGCAAATATACTAGGTTTAGAGCACTGTGTTTGCCTTCCATATTAAAGGAATGAATAGCCATTAGGGTGAATAAGTCATTTGAGAAATTCTGCAAAACACTGTAGAAAACATTTTTTTTTCCCTAGCATCCATGAGATTTAGAAATTACTTCATATTGTAGAGTTTAATCACTCTCATTCTTCACAGAGACAACAGCAAATTACTTTGGCCATAAAATAATCTTTCCTCTTTAACACTTACCTTCTTGAAGGTACTACTTTTATCCATTACTGAAACTAGATGTCAATGAAATATTATTTAAGTTAATGTAAATAAATTTCTACTGAAATTAAAGTGTGAATACTTTCTTTTTTCATTGATTTATGCATATCTACAATTATTTAGATACAATTATTTGTACAGTGCCCATAGGAAAAGTAAATCACACAACTGAATAGCTAAATAGTTTTCAAAGTAACCTTTTGAAAGTCACAAACAATCTCAATGATCATATTTGCTCTAGTTTTTTTCTCCTTGATGCAAAATAATCTGAGTAAAATAATCTCTTCTCTTAAAATTTCATGCATTTAGGTTCAGGAAATTTCTCCAATATTCTTTTAAGTATGGAAAAAGACACATCAGATTTCCCTTACTTCTTATCTGGCTAATCTGAGTGAAGTTAGTGTATGTATAGAAGCCATTATATTCTCATGCATAATTGCACACACATGAAGTCCTGCCAATACTGTATATTAGATTTTATAGGACACATTAAACACTATGTGTGAAGTTACATTTGTTTATGACATAGACACAGTCAGATTATATTTTCTTGTGTTCCCAGAATATTCCTATGAACCACATACAAATCAGTGCATTGCAAACAATGTACTCATGGAATACCCTAAATATTCATGATATTGCTTTGCATTTGCGAAAACATTATAGTTTACAAAACACCCTCTTATGCAGAATTTTATGTTAAAATCAGTGTGCATGAGACATTTCAAAATAATTCCGCACAGACATTCTATACAAGATAAAATGTAGATTTACATGTTTTGTATTAGTTTGCTAGGGCTGCCATAACATAATATCAGACAGAGTAGCTTAAATAACAAGAATTTATTTTCTCACAGTTCTGGAGACTGGAAGGGCAGGATCAAAGTGTCAGCAGATTGGCTTTCTTCTAGTCTCTCTTTTCTTAGCTCACAGATAGCCACCCATATACATGGCCTTTTTTCTGTGGGTGAACATTCCTGGTATCTCTTCCTCTTATAAAGACACCAGTCACATCAGATTAGAACCCATCGACATGACCTCATTTATCTTTAATTATCTCTTTAAAGCCATTATCTCCAAGGTACTGGTGTGATTCAGTCAGTTAAGCATCTGCCTTCAGCTCAGGTCATGATCTCAGGGTTCTGTGACTGAGCTCTGCATCAAGCAAGACCTTTTTCATAAGGCTCCCTGCTCAGTAGTGAGTCTGCTTCTGCCCATACCCCTAACTGTGTGCTCTCTCAAATGAATTAAATAAAATTAAAAAAATAAATAAATAAAAGCTCTACCTCCAAACCCAATAACTGGTTAGGTACAGGGGGTAGAACTTCAACATACGAATTTTGGGGGGACACAATTCAGTCCATAAACATGTTTGTAGTGACTATGACAGCTATAAGGTATGATTTATTTTCTTCATATGTAGTTGGTGTAGTAACACAAGCTTAGGTAGTTCCATTTTGGTGGGAGGACACCCAACCCCCAACACCTCATGGTAGGTGGCTTATGACAGCTGTGCTCTTGTCCTTAAGGCTATTTTTTTTTCTTTTTTATTTGGCTAATCTAGCTTCTTCTCACTATTAGTACTTTAAACACAGTACAATTTCCCACCACTGATTTGCCAAGTCATCTGAGTTACATATGATTTGTTTCTAGGAGCTGTCACTCCTTTTATTGAGTTGAAATTCATATTATGTAAACCATTATTTTACCATATTAATCTTTTCTAAATGAACAATTCAGTGGCATTACGCATAATCACAATGTTGTGCAACCACCATCTTTATCTAAACATTTTCTTCATGCCAGAAGAAATCACCATACACAGTAAGCACTTACTCCATAGTCTTCCATCTTCCCACATTCTACCATATTCTACCCATCTTCCATGGTATGACCTGGCAACCACCAACTTGCTTTTTGTCTCTATGGATTCACATTGTCAGAATATTTCCTATTAACAGAATTATATAATATGTGAACTGTTATAGGTAGTTTATTTCACTTAGCTCAGGTTTTCAGATTCCCTGATGTAATATTTATCAGGACTTCATTCTTTTTATCACTGAATATCCTTCATTTTATGGACATATCCCATTTGTTTATCTATTCAATGTTGAAAACCATTTGGGTTGTCTGCACCTCTAGGCTATTGTGAGTAGTGCTTCTGTGATATGCATGTACATATATTTGTTTGAGTACCTATTTTCAATTTCTTTGGGTATTCAAATAGAAGTGGAAATTCTGCATTATATGCTAATTCTATAATTACCTTCTTGAGGAACCATCAGACTTTTTCCTCTGGGGCTGAACTATTCTACCTTCACACGAGGAAATTATTACATTTACACTCTTCTCCACTTCCTTCCCAACGCCTAGGCTTTTCTGTTTCATTATTGTTATTGGTGGTGATGTTGTTAGACAGCCATTCCTAGTAGATGTGAAGGGTTATTTCTTTGTTGTTTAGATTTTCGTTTCCATATGAAGAATTATGCTAAACAAAGCCTAATGTGCTCATCAACCATTTATTTATCTTCTTGGGAGAAATGTCTATTCAAGTCCTTGGATCATTTTTTAAAATTGAGATGTTTGTAGTGTTGAGTTGTAAGTATTCTTTACATATGTTACAACTACACCCTTATTAAATATATTATTTGTAAATACTTTCTTCTGTTCTATCGGTTTTCATTTCAAATACCTTAATATGCTTTGATGCACAAAAATGTATAATTTTGATGAAGTTCAATATATCTATTTTTTTCTTTTGTTCCTTGTGCTTTTAGTGTTATATCTAAGAATCCATAGTTAAATCCATAGTCATGAAGATTTACTTCTACTTTTTCTTCTAATAGTTGAACAGGTTTAGTGCTTATATTTAGGTCATTGACCTTTTTTAAAGAAAAAATTTTGTATGTGGTGTGAGTGGTCCATTTTCATCATCTTGCATGTGATACAAGTTGTCCTCACACTACTTCTTGAAGAGAGTATACTTTCCCCATTGCATGGTTGTGGCACTCTTTTTGAAAATAATTGGCTGTAGATATATGGCTTTATTTTGGACTCTCATTTCTATTCCATTAGGGAATATATCCATCCTTATTTTGGTACTACACTGTTTCAGTTATTGTATCTTAGTAGTAATTTAAAATCAGAAAGTGTCAGTCCTGCAACTTTGTTCTTCTTTTTCAATATTGTCTTGGTTCATGTAATTCCATACGAATTTGAGAGTCAGCTTTTCCAGGACAGTAAGAAAGGTTGTTGAATGGTTGACAGATGTTATACTGCAACTGTAGATTGCTTTGGGGGAATACTGCCTTTCTAACAATAATAATTCTTCCAATCCATGAACATGAAAAGCTTTTTTATTCATTAAGCTCTTTCTTAATTTCTTTCAAAAATGTACACTTTAGAGTGTGCATGCCTTCACCTTCTTGGTTAAATTTATTATAGATATTTACTCTTCAGATTTCCTTTACAAATGGAAATGATTTTTAAATTTCCCTTTCAGGTTATTATTTGCTGCACAAAGAAACAAAACATTCTTTTAATGTATTAATCTTATATTCTGCAACTTTTCTGAATTCATTTGTTAGTTCTAATAAGGGTTTTGGTGGATTATTTGGGGGATTCTCTACATATAGAATTATGTCATCTGTACATGAATACAGTTTTAGTTCTCCCTTTCTAATTTGAGTGTCTTTTATATATTTTTCATGGCTGATTACTCTGCCTAGACTCATTAGAAGGTTAAATAGAAGCAGTGGATGCAGACATCCTCATCTTGTTCATGATATTAGAGGAAAAGCATTCAGTTTACTGAATATGGTGTTAGCTGTGATTTTTTTCCCCGAATTTCCTGAGTTTTCCTTTACCAAGGCAGTGTCAGATTTTGTGAAATGCTTTTTCTGCATCAATTGCAATTCCATGTAGCTTTTTAAAAATTCTTTAGTCTATTAATCATTGATTTTATGTTGAAAAACCCCGCATTCTTGGGATAAATTCCACTGTTATAGTATATAATTCTTTTAATATACTATTTTATGCATTTTGTCTAGTATTTTGTTGTGGATTTAATCTCTTTATTGTTATAGTTATGTTCTGATTTGTCTGTTTTTTTGAGTCTGTTTGGTAATTCACATGTGTCTGAAAATTTTCCCATTTCATATAGGGAATCTAATTTTTGGTATATAATTGTTCATATGATTGTTCTGTTAAAATTGTTTTTATATCTGTAACATTGATGGTAATTCCCCAAACTCATATACTTTTTTAAAAAAAGATTTTATTTATTTATTTGACAGAGATCACAAGTAGGCAGAGAGGGAGGCAGAGAAAGAGAGAGAGGAGGAAGCAGGCTTCCTGCAGAGAGCCCAATGTGGGGCTGGATCCCAGGACCCTGGGATCATGACCTGAGCCGAAGGCAGAGGCTTTAACCCACTGAGCCACCCAGGTGCCCCCAAACTCATATTCTGATTTTAGTTATTTGTGTCTTCTTTTTTCTTAGTCTAGCTAAAGGTTTGTTTCTCTTTTTTAACTTTTCAAGGAATCAACTCTTGGTGTTATTCTTTTTTGTTTTTCTTTGTTTTGTTTATCTATGTTCTAATCTTATTTCCTTTCTTCTGTTAGCTTTGGGTTAAGTTTGTCTTTTTTAGTTCCTTAAGATGTAAAGTTGGATTATCAATTTGAAAATTTTCTTTTTTTTTTTTTTTGACCCTCTGGTTATTTCAAAGTGTGTTGATTATTGTGTGGCTCAGTTGGTTAAGCATCCAACTTCTGATTTTTAGGTTGGGTCATGATCTCAGGGTTGTGAGATCAAGTCTCACATAAGGTTCTGCACTGGGCATGGAGCCTGCTTAGGATTCTCTCTGTCCTTTCCCCTATCTCCCCCCACCCACACTTGCATAGGTATGTGCTCTCTCTTCAAAAAAAAAAAAAAAAAAAAAAGAATTAAAAGCATGTCATTTAATTTATAAAAATTTAAGGATGTTTTAATCTCACTGTGGTCAGAGAATGTTCTCATGATTTAGTTATCTTGATATCTGCTTAAGAGCCCAATATATGGCTAATTTTGATAAATATTCCACGTGCATTTAAATAAAACTGTATTATGCCATTCCTTAATTCAGTTTTCACATTTCCTTAAGTTGTTATGTCTAAAGATTTTGTGTTTTCCAAATCTTTATCTTTACTGAGGTTCTGATTTTTCTAATAGTGACAGAGAGCAAGTGTTGGAAACATCCATTAAGTTTGTAAATTTGTTCTTTTAGTTATATCTAAATTACATCTTATGTATCCTATTGGCTATGGTATTAGACACATGCACACTTAGAATTGTTATACATATTCATTATGTATTAACAGATTTATGTTCTCTGGTCCAATTAATAATTTGATTCGTATTTGGTTTTAGTATAGTTACACCTTTATTACTCATATTTCCATGCTATATTCTTTTTAAAAATTTTCCTCCTTCCAGAGTTCTTATGTTTACTGCCTCCTACGTGTGTATTTGACAGATGTGTGGCAGTAACTGTCTGATGCTAAGGTTTCCAATTCGAGATGTAAGAAAAATGTGTTCTTATGCTTTCTGTCTGTCTGATTGTGGCAGTCAATGGGGCAATACAGGGAAAAAAATACAATGAAATAAAAAAAAAATAAAGGGTGCCTCTTATGAGCAATCTAGTTTATTTTTTAAAAAAGTTGGGCAATTTTGGGGGGATGCCTGGGTGGCTTAGTTGATTAAGTGTCCACCTCTTGATTTAGGTTAAGGTCATGATCTCGGGATCTTGTTAGATATACACTTCTTATTTTGGATTTTCTTTTTTTGTTTGCTATTATTTTAGAGACTACAATAGGCATTCTGGATTCATTGAAGTTTGACAGAAATATCTACTATCTTATTTTCATGTATATATTTTTCATTTTTTTTCCCTTCTGTATGTCAATCTGAATATTTCTTCTTACTCACCTACACACAGTCTACATTTTTTTTCTGCTTTATCTAATCTATTGTTAAACCAAAATGAGAATTTTTAATTCCTGCTATTGAATTTTGTTGTTGTTCTAGAAACAGGAACTCTAATACAGGAAAGAAACAAATGAGTTTATCTTAGAGTAAATCATTCTCTGTTACAATTCTTCAAGTTGTTATCTATTCTTCTGAACTATTAATCACAATAATTTGAAGGTCTATGTCTACTAATGTTATAATCTGCCACAACAATGGTCTGTTTCTCTTGTATGCTTTTCTTCTTGCCTTTTCATTCTTTCCCTCTCATTTGGGCTTGTCTAGGGACATATCTGTTAATTCTATATTGAAAAATAGACATTTTAAATAAAGAATTATAGTGTCCCTACATAATACTGTTTTCATCAAGAAACAATTAATTAATGTCTCAGGCTATTCCATGATAAAAGTTAACTTAAGTCTTTACATCTTTGTGTTTTATAGAATTACAGGTTATACCTCCTTTTCATTTAATCATATAACAACTTCTCTTTCAGTGTTACTACTGAACAATCAGCTGTGAGGGTGAAGAAGTAGCAGGCTGAAATTACTTCAGGTAGCAGGAAATCAGATAGCTAGCTTATCTAAAGATTGCAAACACCCACAAATCCAACAGGAGATCAAAGAGAAGAAGAACAGCAATTCTAGAAACAGAAAATCAACCACTTTCTGAAAGGATATCCTCTGATTTTGGTTAAAGCATATTTTCCTGGGGAGATATAAAAGTCCTTTCTGGAGAAATAAAAGAAATAAAATCTAACCAAGTTGAAATTTTAAAAAAGCTATTAATGAGGTGGAATAAAAAATGGAGGCTCTCACTTCTAGGATAAATAAGGCAGAACAAAGAATTAGCGATATAGAAGACCAAATGACAGAGAATCAAGAAGCTAAGCAAAAGAGGGACAAACAGCTACTGGACCATGAGGGGAGAATTCGAGAGATAAGTGACACCATAAGACAAAATAACATTAGAATAATTGGGATTCCAGAAGAAGAAGAAAGAAAGAGGGGAGCAGAAGGTATACTGGAGAGAATTATTGGAGAGATTTTCCCTAGTATGGCAAAGGGAACAAGAATCAAAATCCAGGAGGTGCAGAGAACCCCCTTCAAAATCAATAAGAATAGGTCCACACCCCATCACTTAATAGTAAAATTTACAAGTCTTAGTGACAAAGGGAAAATCCTGAAAGCAGCCCGGGAAAAGAAGGCTGTAACATACAATGGTAAAAATATTAGATTGGCAGCAGACTTATCCACAGAGACCTGGCAGGCTAGAAAGAGCTGGCATGATATATTCAGAGCAATAAAAGAGAAAAACGTGCAGCCAAGAATACTATATCCAGCTAGGCTATCATTGAAAATAGAAGGAGAGATTAAAAGCTTCCAGGACAAACAAAAATTGAAAGAATTTGAAAACACCAAACGAGCTTTACAGAAAATATTGAAAGGGGTCCTCTAAGCAAAGAGAGAGCCTAAAAGTAGTAGATCAGAAAGGAACAGAGACCATATACAGTAACAGTCACCTTACAGGCAATACAATGGCACTAAATTCATATCTCTCAATAGTTACCTTAATGTTAATGGGCTAAATGCCCCAATTAAAAGACACAGGGTATCAGAATGGATAAAAATACAAAGCCTATCTATATGTTGCCTACAAGAAACTCATTGTAGACCCGTAGACAACTCCAGATTTAAAGTGAGGGGGTGGAAAACAATTTACCATGCTAATGGACATCAGAAAAAAGCTGGGGTGGCAATCCTTATATCAGATCAATTAGATTTTAAACTAAAGACTATAATAAGAGATGAGGAAGGACACTATATCATACTCAAAGGATATGTCCAACAAGAAGATCTAACAATTTTAAATATCTATGCCCCTAATGTGGGAGCAGCCAACTATATAAACCAATTAATAACAAAATCAAAGAAACACATCAACAATAATACAATAATAGTAGGGGACTTTAACACTCCCCTCACTGAAATGGACAGATCATCCACGCAAAAGATCAACAAGGAAATAAAGGCCTTAAATGACACACTGGACCAGATGGACATCACTGATATATTCAGAATATTCCATCCTAAAGCAACAGAATACACATTCTTCTCTAGTGCACATGGAACATTCTCCAGAATAGATCACATCCTTGGTCCTAAATCAGGTCTCAACCAGTATCAAAAGATTGGGATCATTCCCTGCATATTTTCAGAACACAATGCTCTGAAGCTAGAACTCAACCACAAGAGGGAAGTTGGAAAGAATCTAAATATGTGGGGACTAAACAGCATCCTTCTAAAGAATGAATGGGTCAACCAGGAAATTAAAAAATAATTGAAAAAATTAATAGAAACAAATGATAATGAAAACGCAATGGTTCAAAATATGTGGGACACAACAAAGTCAGTCCTGAGAGGAAAATATATACCAGTACCAACCTTTCTTAATAAACAAGAAAGGTCTCAAATACAGAACCTAACCCTACACCTAAAGGAGCTGGAGAAAGAACAAGAAAGAAACCCAAAACCCAGCAGGAGAAGAGAAATCATAAAGATCAGAGCAGAAATCAATGAAATAGAAACAAACAAACAAAAAAAAACAATAGAACAAATCAACGAAACTAGGAGCTGGTTCTTTGAAAGAATTAATAAGATTGATAAACCCCTAGCCAGACTTATCAAAAAGAAAAGAGAAAGGACCCAAATAAATAGAATCTTGAATGAAAGAGGAGAGATCACAACTAACACCAAAGAAATGCAGACAATTATAAGAACATACTATGGGCAACTCTACACCAACAAATTTGACAATCTGGAAGAAATGGATGCATTCCTAGGGACATATAAACTACCACAACTTAACCAGGAAGAAATAAAAAACCTGAACAGACCCATAACCAGTAAGGAGATTGAAACAGTCATCAAAAATCTCCAAACAAACAAAAGCCCAGGGCCAGATGGCTTCCCAGGGAAATTCTACCAAACATTTAAAGAAGTACTAATTCTTATTATCCTGAAACTGTTCCAAAAAATAGGAATGGACGGAAAACCTCCAAACTCATTTTATGAGGCCAGCATCTCCTTGATCCCCAAACCAGACAAGGATCCCATTAAAAAAGAGAGCTATAGACCAATACCCTTGATGAACACAGATGCGAAAATTCTCACCAAAATACTAACCAATAGGAATCAACAGTACATTAAAAGGATTATTCACCATGACCAAGTGGGATTTATTCCAGAGCTGCAAGCTTGGTTCAACATTTGCAAATCAATCAATGTGATACAACACATTATTAAAAGAAAGAACAAGAAGCATATGATACTCTCAATAGATGCTGAAAAAGCATTTGACAAAGTACAGCATCCCTTCCTGATCAAAACTCTTCAAAGTGTATGGATAGAGGGCACATACCTCACTAGTATCAAAGCCATCTATGAAAAACCCACCGCAAATATCATTCTCAATGGAGGAAAACTGAAAGCTTTTCCGCTAAGGTCAGGAACATGGCAGGAATGTCCATTATAACCACTGCTATTCAACATAGTACTAGAAGTCCAAGACTCAGCAATCAGACAACAAAAGGAAATTAAAGGCATCCAAATTGGCAAAGAAGAAGTCAAACTATCACTTTCTCAGATGATATGATACTATATGTGGAAAACCCAAAAGACTCCACTCCAAAAGTGCTAGAACTTGTACAGGAATTCAGTAAAGTGTCAGGATATAAAATCAATGCACAGAAATCAGTTGTATTTCTCTACACTAATAAAAAGACGGAAGAAAGAGAAATTAAGGAGTCAATCCCATATGCAATTGCACCCCAAACCATAAGATACCTAGGAATAAACCTAACCAAAAAGGCTAAGAATCTATACTCAGAAAACTTTAAAGTACTCATGAAAGGAAGACACAAAGAAATGGAAAAATGTTCCATGCTCCTGGATTGGAAGAATAAATATTGTGAAAATGTCTATGCTACCTAAAGCAATCTACACATTTAATGCAATTCCTATCAAAGTACCATCCATCTTTTTCAAAGAAATGGAACAAATAATTCTAAAATTTATATGGAACCAGAAAAGGCCTCGAGTAGCCAAAGGGATATTGAAAAAGAAAGCCAACATTGGTGGCATCAGAATTCCGGACTTCAGGCTCTATTACAAAGCTGTCATCATCAAGACAGCATGGTACTGGCACAAAAACAGACACATAGATCAATGGAACAGAATAGGGAGCCCAGAAATAGACTCTCAACTCTATGGTCAACTAATCTTTGACAAAGCAGGAAAGAATGTCCAATGGAAAAAAGACAGCCTCTTCAACACATGGTGCTGGGAAAAGTGGACAGGCATATGCAGAAAAATGAAATTGGACTAGTTACTTACACCACACACAAAAATAGACTCAAAATGGTTGAAGGACCTCAATGTGAGAAAGGAATCCATCAAAATCCTTGAGGAGAACACAGGCAGCAACCTTTTCGACCTCGTCAGCAGCAACATCGCCAAAGGCAAGGGAAGCAGGGGCAAAAATGAACTACTGGGATTTTATCAAAATCAAAAGGTTTTGCACATCAAAGGAAACAGTTAACAAAAACAAAAGACAAGTGACAGAATGGGAGAAGATATTTGCAAACGACATATCAGATAAAGGACTAGTGTCCAGAATCTATAAAGAACTTAGCAAACTCAACATCCAAAGAACAAATAATCCAATCAAGAAATGGGCAGAAGACATGAACAGACATTTCTGCAAAGAAGAATTCCAGATGGCTGACAGACACATGAAAAAGTGCTCCACATCACTCGACATCAGGGAAATACAAATCAAAATCACAATGAGATATCACCTCACACCAGTCAAAATGGCTAAAATTAACAAGTCAGAAAATGACAGATGCTGGCAAGGATGTGGAGAAAGGGGAACCCTCCTTCACTGTTGGTGGGAATGCAATCTGGTGCAACTACTCCGTAAAACAGCATTAGGTTCCTCAAAATGTTGAAAATAGAGCTACCCTATGACCCAGCAATTGCACTACTGGGTATTTACCCTAAAGATACAAACGTAGTGATCCAAAGGGGCACGTGTCCCCGAATGTTTATAGCAGCAATGTCTACAATAGACAAACTATGGAAAGAACCTAGATGTCCATCAGCAGATGAATGGATCAAGAAGATGTGGTATATATACACAATGGAATACTATGCAGCCATCAAAAGAAACGAAATCTTGCCATTTGTGATGATGTGGATAGAACTAGAGGGTATCATGCTTAGCAAAACAAGTCAATCAGAGAAAGACAACTATCATATGATCTCCCTGATATGAGGAAGTGGAGATGTAACATGGGGTGTTAAGGGGGTAGGAGAAGAATAAATGAAACAAGATGGGATTGGGAAGGAGACAAACCATAAGTGACTCTTAATCTCACAAAATAAACTGAGGGTTGCTGGGGGGAGGGGCTTGAGGAAAGGGGTGTGTGATTATGGACATTGGGGAGGGTATGTGCTAAGGTGAGTGCTGTGAAGTGTGTAAACCTGGTGATTCATAGACCTGTACCCCTAGGGATAAAAAATATATGTTTATAAAAAGGAAAAAGAAAAAAAAGAAAGAACAATCAGCTGTCAAATTTAACCAAAGTATTCTCTTTGGTTATTTCTTTTTCAATTATGGGTGCTATTTTTTTAAATAAATACCCCTTTACTTATAATAGTATGGGAGAGGCGATTTATTTAAAAATAAAGTAGCAAGTATAAGTCTAGTTGTTATAAAACTAATCACATAATAAGAATTTAAGATTACATAATCCATGAAGATATGTATAAGCATCTTATCCCATAATAAACACTGTGTTCATCATAATAGGGAATACTGATACATTTAGTGTTATTATTTATGTATCCAGCAGAAACATGGTCAGAAAAGCAGGCTTCTTTATATTTTCTACTTTCATGTTTTTTACAGCCCATCTCTAGCTTTCAAACTTAGATGAAAACATGGGTCCTGACTACAGATAATAGAAAAGAGAGGAAAAATTACATTAACTTAATGACAATGCAAGCTAACTACACATCACATTCTGAACCAGACTTATGAAATTATTTTTAGGTTAAAAATATTCTGGATCAGACTCACAAAGTTTTTATGTTTAAAAGATCATAATTGTATAGACCAAAACCATGTGGTGATGACAATTCTCATTTGGCACACGTTTTAATCAAAATTAGTTTTTAGAGGTTTCTTTTGTTTCTTTCCTGCATGTCTCTCTCTCTTACAACATTATTAACTTCTTTTCTTGAAGCTCATGCTGCTTCTTGGGCCAGATTACAGAGTAATGACTTCTAATCTCCTGGGTAGAAGTTTTAGCTCTCTGGAAATCGAGTGGGGAAAGAGTGTAAGGATATTAAAAATATTTTTCTTTATCCTCTTATGATATCTTGTTTCTCCTTTCATGCTCAATAGATGACCTTATATTCTACTTTCTAGGAATATAGAAAATCTTAGATATACATATACTTTCATATTACTAATTTAAAAAACTTGAAACATTCTTGATTTTTATACCCATTCTATATTCTTTTAATTCAGATTACTATAGAAAACTCAAGGCTACTACTCTAAAGGCAAGGACCTCAAATGTCCCCTGTAAACTACACTTGTATCAGTTATCATTTCTTTTTCTTATACATCAGTCTTGTTTTTACCAACTAGGTACCCTCATATGATAATACATGGCTAAGATTTATCTAACATTGCAGCCATCAAAAGAAATGAAATCTTGCCATTTGCGACAACATGGATGGAACTAGAGTGTATCATGCTTAGCGAAATAAGTCAAGCAGAGAAAGACAACTATCATATGATCTCCCTGATATGAGGAAGTGGTGATGCAACATGGGGGCTTAAGTGGGTAGGAGAAGAATCAATGAAACAAGATGGGATTGGGAGGGAGACAAACCATAAGTGACTCTTAATCTCACAAAACAAACTGAGGGTTGCTGGGGGGGAGGGGGGTTGGGAGAAGGGGGGTGGGGTTATGGACATTGGAGAGGGTATGTGCTTTGGTGAGTGCTGTGAAGTGTGTAAACCTGGTGATTCACAGACCTGTACCCCTGGGGATAAAAATATATGTTTATTAAAAAAAAAGATTTATCTAACACTGAGATAGTATTCTCATCTTTTCTTATGCCTTCAGTAGTTACTTTAATAGGAAGTTATCACAGATTATATCAAGCGAGTCTGTTTTGCTGCTATTTTAATCAAGGGACATATTATATATCTCTTTGCTTATATATATGACATTTAAAAAATATTGATACTTGGTTTTCTCAATAAATTCATATTTTATATATAATTTAAATATATTTCATTGGAATTAGATTGCCATATGTATAAACATATTCAATTAAATAGATTCTGTTTATATCAGCTTGATCATATATCAGAATTTTATTTTTGAGAGTTATCAATCTTCATGAATAATCTTTCTTTATAGTACTCATGCTATGCAGTAAGGGCACCATACATTTTTCTATTAAAATTTACCTTAGTAAAATTTTAGAATATGACCAGTATTCTCTAGCTAGCCCCCTGATGTTATAGTTGCTATTTCTGAGAGGTCCCATATTTTTTGCTTGTTTTTCCCCCATACTTTATATATATTATGTGAATTATAAAATATTTATTAAATTTTTCAGTTTTCCTATGTGTAGCTTCTGAGTATAATGTAGGAAAGGTTGTAATTAGTGATTAATGTGTTAAATGAGAAACAGATGGTCTAAATAGGTGAAAGTATGGGCAATTTCACCAGAGAACCTGATTCTTTAAAATATAACTCAATGATGAAGAGTGATATCACCAAATAGTAGAGTAGAAGATACCAGCCACCATGCTCCTATAGAGAAAAATTAGACAATTAGAGAAAAATTGTCCATGAACAAAAATAGGTCTGAGAGAGCTCAGGAGTCCACTTAAAAAGTTTAACAATATAGTAAAGCAAAACACCTAAAAATAAGTTCACAAAGGTAGGAAGAACAGTTTCATTTTCCTGAATCCTCTCATGGCTTAGGGCAGCTCTCTTTCTTACCAAAGAAAACTTCCTAGACTAAGAGAGCCTCTCTCACCAGGAAAAGGAGAACAAAATGAATAATCAGTTTTGCCAACTTTTCAGTGCTTTCAACAAAGTATCTTCTTTAGTCCCAACCCTCCCAGATACCAGTAAAACTGAGACAGCTGGAAACAAGAAATAAACGTGGGGCAAACAGTATTTACCACATGGCAATGACAATTGCACCCAACAGCCTGTGCTAGAGTGGATCTCAGCAACTTGTGCTACTTTAGGAGTTCAACAGCCCTTTTAGACACTTGAAACACCCCCAGGTTTCATCACTGAGAACATCTTCACAGACCTGACTGATCCACAGAGGACCCCAGTGGCTTTCTCCACTGAGGAAACCAATAGCCAACACAGCCACCACATATCCTTTGCAGATTTTGCTTTGAATAAAAAACCTCAAAGCACCACAGGCTTTCCTGTTTGGGGACACCAGCTACCTGAGAGCCTCCCCACTCTGCACAGCTGCTTGTGGTCCTGGTCCCCACTCTGCACAGCTGCTTTTGGTCCTGGTACCAGCCCTGATTCCTGTCACTGGCCAGCACCAATGTGTGTGTCTGCAGCTAGTCTCTAAAGCTCTGTACATGCAAGCCACTGGCCCTTGTCTCTATTACCAGCATCAAATTCTGTGTGAACTCTGAAGAATAGCACCTATACCCACCCAGGTACATGCAGACAGCCTGGACCTTGCAGTTGCTTGGGCTCCCAAGCCAGCCTTGACTCTTATCACTGGACTGCACTAATGTGCATATTTTCAGCTAACCGCAGTCGCAAACTAATATCTTCTCTACTTTCACTTCCAAAAAATTGAAGAGGGAGCCCCTCAAACTCATTTTAAAAGGCCAGAATTATGCAGATACCAAAGCCACAAGTAAAGAAAATTTCAGGACAATATCCTTACAGAGATGTATAGAGATATAAACATTCTCAACAAAATACTAGCAAACTAAACTCACTAGCACATTGAAAAGATGATATACCATGATCAAATGGAATTTACCCCTCAGATGCAGGGATGTTTCAACTTAGAACAATCAATAAATGTGACACACTGCATAAATAGAATGAACGACAAAAATTATATGAGCATCTCAATAGATGCCGATAAAAAATTTGATAAAATTCAACATCTCAACCCTCTGATAGAAACTTTCAATAAATTATGTGTAAAAGAAATATACCTCAACATAATAAAGGTATATATGAGAAACCCACAACTAACATCAGACTCAATGGTAAAGAGCTGAAAGCTTTCCATTTAAGATAAGGAACACAGGATAAAAGCACTCACTCTCGTAACTCCTATTCAACATAGTATTAGAAGTTAGGGCACGGATTGCATGGAGCACTGGGTGTGGTGCAAAAATAATGAATACTGTTATTCTGAAAATAAATTAATTAATTAAAAAAAAAAAAGAAGTTAGGCAAGAAAAAGAAATGAAAGGAATCCAAAGCAGAAAGAAAAAAGTAAAACTGTCTCTATTTGCTGCTGTCATAGTCTTCTATGGAAATATCCTCTAAAGATTCCATCAAAATATTTTTGATCTAATCAATGAATTTGGTAAAGTTTAAGAATACAAAATCAATATACAAAAATTAGTTGCATTCATATACACTAACAATAAGCTACATTAAGAAGAAATTAAGAAAACTATCCTATTCACATTAGCATCACAAATAGTAAAATACTTAGGAATAAATTTAACCAAGGGAGTGAAAATCTATAGACTGATAACTATAAGATTTTGATGAAAGAAACTGAGGACATAAATACATGGAAAGATATTCCATGTTCATGGATTAGAACAAATAATAGTATTAAAATAGCCATATTATCCAAAGTCATTTATAGATTCAATACAATTGCTACCAAAACCTCAATGGCATTTTTCAAAGAATAGAAAAAACAATTGTAAAACTCCCATGAAACCACAAAGACTCTGAATAGCCACTACAATTTTAGAGAAGAAACAAACATGGCAGAATCATGCTTCCTGATTTTTTTTTCCTGGTTTAATAAGGACTTGTTTATTTTGAGAAAAAAGGGTCCCAAACATCAGGCTGTTCACAAAAATAACCCACAGTATCAACTTTAGAAAACAAATCTTAAGACTATTACACTAATTATTTTTCTAGAAGATGCATATGACATGCCAACTCTCATTCACAAAAATACATTGTTACATTTGTGTTGAACAGCCCCACATAGCACTCTTATGTGGGGTATAACACACATACCTCTAACTCAAAGCTGCTCTCAGGTGCTACTCAACTAATGCGATTGCCTTTGCAGTTAGGGAAGCAACTACTGAGCTCATGTATAAATGGAAAGAACTGTACTCCCTGCATACCAAGAGATTATTTTGGAGACAGTTGATAAAAACCACACATCCTTTTTATTGTTAAGTCATAAAGAGGTATCAAAATTAAAAGCAAAAATTACAGGGTAAGACTTAACATAACTAGTAGGAGCATCAAAGGAAGTGAAAATGGGACTAGGCGCAGGGCAATATGAATTAATGAACATGGGAAGGACAAGGATGGGGAGAACAGTGAGCATGTGCTGAAGAAGATACTAGGGGAGAGGATCTGGTGAAAATTTTGATCTTAGACAAGCGCCTAGGTAAAGGAATAATGGGACAAGATTTCTAAACCCCACTATGTGCTTAAGAGTCATCCTCACCATTGGCGCTGTCTCTGTCATCCTCTCCTTCCTCAGCCTCTTTTTCATCATCCTGATCAACTCCAGCTGGTCATCCCCCCATCTTCATTATCATCATCATCCAGTAGGTCCCCCTCCTCAGCAGAGTCATCTGCACCCCCCTCAGACTCCATCTTCACATTAGTCTCATCTTTCTTCAGGGAGCTGCTGCTCTGCTCCTCTTCTGACTTATCATTCTTCATCTCTACTCCTCCTTTGCTCTGTTCTTTCTCAATTTTTTCCAGGCTTTCCAGTAGAGAATCCACTTTTTGTTTTATCTGGGTCAACTCCTTCTTAATGGTCTGAAGGTCATTACCTTTCAACTTTCCAGACTTGGAAGAAGATCCTCGCTGTCCACTCTTAGAATTGAAGCCACTTTTGCCTCTTCGTGAGGTGTTTCCTGATACACGTTGGCGTTTTGAAGGAACTACAGCCCGAGCACTAGGAGGAGGAGGAGGAACACGTGCTGGGTAACTATACATCCTGTCATAATAATCTCGTTGAAAGTCATAGTCCAAGTCAAAAGAGGAGCTGAGTAGAGGGGACGGAGAAGGGTGTTCTGGTACTGACTCATACATCTCCGCTGCAGATCGTTTCACACCTGCTTTTCCTCGGTTCACTTTCGGCTCTGCAGCCAGATTAATATCTAAAACCTGGCCAGCAATCATTCTGCCATCCTCTCCTGCCACAGCAGCCCGGGCATTTCTCTCATTAACGTACTGAACAAAGGCAAAGCCCTTATGAACAGAGCAACCCACAATTTTGCCATATTTTGAAAAGATCGCCTCCACATCAGATTTCTTGACCACAAGAGTATTGAGATTCCCAATGAATGCACGGGAGTTCATGGAGCGAGGATCTGTCTTGTTGGTGACATTGCTGGCCATTTTCTTTGATGTTAAGGTTCTTCACAAAGCTGAAAAACAGGAGGGGGAAGAAAGAAGAGATTCGATTCTGAATCTCCTACTCCCGGGTTCTACGTGGAGAAGCCAACTGCTGCTCGAGGTCGACGACTCAGCCGCACCGCTTAGTCTTTGTCTCTTCACAAAATGGCCCCCGCGTCTCCTCCCATGCTTCCTGATTTTAAACTATATTACAAAGCTACAATAATCAAAACAATGCAGTACTGGCATAAAAGCAGATACATAATCTGAATGAGAATTAGGATCCTAGAAATTTACTCACACATATATGGTCAACTGCTATTTGTCAGAGAAGCCAAGAATACTCTGTGGGGAAGGCATAGTCTCTTCCGCAAATGGGAAAACTGGATATCCATATGGTAAAGAATAAAATTGAACCCATATCTCACATCACTCACAAAAATGAACACAAATGGATTAAGGACTTAAACATAAGACCTGAAAATGTACATTCCTAAAAGAAAACAGAAGTGAAAACCTCCCTGAGATCAGTCCTGGCAACGACTTTTTGTATATGACAATGAAAGCAAAATGAGCTTTTCAATAAGCAATGAAGAGCAAAAATCAACAACAAAAATCAACATAAAACTAAACTGACAAAATCAAGGGCAACCTATAGAATGCTATAAAATATTTGTAAACCATGTATCTGATAAGGTAATATCCAAATATATTTTTTAAAAACTCATAAAATAATGAAAAAAAATTTGTTAATGGCAAAGAAACAAACAATCCAACTTAAAAATGAGCAGAACACATGAACAGATATTTTTCAAAGAAGACATACAAATGGCCAACAAATACATGAAAAAGTGCTCAACATCACTAATCATCAGAGAAATGCAAATCAAAACAATAATGACCTCACACCTGTTAGAATGGTTATTATGGGGGGACAAAAGAGGTAACAATGCTGAAGACAAAGAGAAAAAGAACACTTGTTACTGGAAGGAATATAAACCGGTACAGCCACTGCAAAAACCAGTCTGAAGTTTTCAAAAAATTTAAAATAAAGCTACCATATGACCCAGCAATCTCACTGGATACACTATATTGAAGAGATTCCCATGTTTGTTATAGCATTTTCCACAGTAGCCAAGATACAGAAACAACCTAAGTGTTGACTGATGGGTGAATAAATAAAATGTGGTATATATAGATATACAATAGTATATTATTCAGCCAAAAAAAAAAAAAAAAAGGAAATTCTGTCACTTGTGACATAGAATGGATCATGGGGGCATTATATAAGTGAAATACATCAGAGAAAGACAAATACTATGTAATCTCACTTACTATGTGGAAACTAAAAATATTTAATCCATAGAAACAGAAAGTGGAACTGAGAGAATTAGCATGTCATTGGGCTGCTTAGTCCACAAAGAACCTATCACCCAAGATTTGAAGCTGGATGAGAAGGAGCCCATATTCTCAGCACACACACCTGGAGCAGAACTTCCATCATACTGATCTGAGGAGAAAGGGAAAGAATTGTGGCTTAAATGCCACATGTTCTTCAGTGTTCTTAGAAGAACTTTATAAATTTTATTAAATATACTTAATTTCCATGTACTCTATGCTCTCTCGACAATTCACTGTTTAAATGTTACTTTTAAAAAATGTAATGTTCATCAGTTTTCACTGTTTTGTCAGGGGACAGGTCTGTGGAGTTTGTCATACTGTCAATTCAAAAGTCAAGTTCCTTGTTTTTTTGTTTTGTTTTGTCTTAAGATTTGTTTATCTGTGAGAGACAGAGAGAAAGAGAGCATGTGCAAGCAGGGGGAGGGGCAGAAGGAGAGGGAGAGAATTCTCTAGCAGGCTCTCTGTTGAGTGGGGAGCCTGACAGGGACCTTGAGGCTCAGGACCCTGAGATCATGACATGAATTGAAACCAAGAGTTGAACTCTTAGCCAACTGAGCCACCCAGGCACCACAAGTTTCTTTTTCTTAACTACAAATTATATGGAAACTCAACTGAAGGAAAGCAATCCATCAAAAAGAAAATGGAATAAACTGATATTTGAGTTTCACATAAAGTCATTTAACAATAGCATAAAGTATATGGTACATCTCTTATTCTATGTCTTTCAAATACACAAAGAACTTAAAATTTTATGTTCTGTATTTATAAGCTAACTATGGTGTTGAAATTTTCAATTATAATTTTTTAGCAATGTAACAATTGTGAAAGAAATATATAAAAAGTTCTAGGTCATAACATATTTTGAGAATATTTATCTCAATACCTAAGAGTATACAGACGAGTTATTAGAATGGGATGTTTAGAAGAGTCATTGAATTAACCTGTGAAAATTATAGATAAAGATTTTTGCTGTTTCTTTTTTGATATTTTATCTTCTCTCATCCTCAACTATATAACACAAAAACTGAGATAGTATTTACATTTCCTGATAATTTGTAAAATCAAGGAAATATTTATATTTTAAGTAAATCAAATAAATATGAGAGTAATGCTAGTCAAAATACTTAAAATGAGACATAAATCAGATTAGTTGTTTTCATCTTAAGCTTTAAAACTACCTTGTTTGTAAGTTTGTTGCCTTAAAATCAAATAATTTATATTAATTTTTATAGTCCTTAACACTTTATTTTAAATTGGGAAACTCTAAGTAGTAGTCTATTCAAGTAATTTGATGTATTGAAAGTTTACTTCTAATAAAACATTTCCTCATAATTTTTAAGGCAAGAATCAGCGGGAATCATCCCTAATGAACAGACTCACTACTGTATTTCTATTGGACTTATTTTCTCAGCTTTCCCTTCTGTATACCATATCATTAGATTGACCTTCCACAAGCAATTGTCTTTTGGAATCTAATAAAAATATAATTAATTTTAAACATAACTTGTTTTGTATTCTTTAGTGAAAAAGGTTATCATAGCAGTCTCAGATTTAGTCTTATAGGTTTCTAAATTATACTACTCCTTCTACCTCCCTTTAGAATACTTTCTTTGACAATAATTAGCAAAACTATTAATAATGACTTCCAGAGAAGTACGCACAAATCCCATGAAAACTGGATGATGGAGGAGACAAAAGAACTCTGCTAAGTCATCCATAGCTTTGCAACTCTGATTGAAAATCTTCAATTAGAAAATACTCTGTTCTGTGATAGCAAACCATTTCATTTTTAAAATTTATATAAGATCGTAATTCTAATATATATTCTTGCATGGTTCATATCTGTAATGTGATTTTTTAAAAAATATGAGAAGTGAAAGGGGGGACATCAGAGGGGGAGACAAATCATGAGAGACTGCGGACTCTGAGAAACAAACTGAGTGTTTTGGAAGGGAGGGAGGTGGGGGATTGGGTGAGCCTGTGGTGGGTATTATGGAGGGCATGTATTGCATGGAGCCCTGGGTGTGGTGCATAAACAATGAATTTTGGAACACTGAAAGGAAATAAAGTAAAATGGAAAAAATTTTTAAAAATGAAATAATAAAATTCCTCCCCGTAATAAAGATAACAATTCTTTCTGGAAATGTATTAGAAAGACACCAGTTCTAAGATAATTTATTTTTAACAAACTGCTTTCTATCATAAAGGTCCTAAGGTCAAAATTCTGTTAATATACCTTTATCTATAATAGAAATAATTTTGTTTCCCTGGGTTTTACTCTCTATACTGGTAACTAATGGAGTATGTCGACTGGAGGTACTGTTTTAAGTGACAGGAAGTTTCTGATTCATTCCACATGTCTCAATTAAATAAACAATCAGAACTTTACCTAATCTACTCTAAACTCTTAATTTTACTATTTAAAAAATTGAGGCTCAGAAGGTGAATGTGCCCACCATGATTTATAACAGGGTTGTTTCTAAGAGAACAAGGAACCTCATTCCACTCCATTGCTCCTTTCCTACATGTCATTTGCCTACACTGTAAACATCTTTTTAAAGTACAATTAGAAAATATAGCTAAAGAGATTTTTCTAAATATTTTTTGCCTCAATCAGTGTTTCAGAACCCCTAACACCCGCATTTTGAAGCATAAAAGCATTCATCTTGCATTCAGATTACTGTAAAGATCATCTGTACCTGTTAGCTCCACGATATTATCTCCAAACCATATATTGGGATTTGTTTTGCCTGGACAATCTGAATTGGCTAATAAGAAAACTTGAATTCAATGAATAATCTTAAATCTCCCTGCTTCCTGTCTTTGTCTAGACATGATTTTTAACACATTCTCATTTTATTCAGACAAATGAAAATATTACAACATACTGATATCTGCTTTTCTCAGATTACTTCATTTATCATTGTTATCATAGGATCTGTGTTTCTATGTAGGAATTCAAACACAATTTCCACAATATTGGAACTAAAGAACTGAAAGGATGATTTAGATCACATCCTGGTTTGATATTCCAATGGATTACAATAAAAGATAAAGTAACAGCTATGCTCATTTAAAAGCTGGTAAGCATAAATTGGGAACATCATTTTTAAAAAATTCTATTGGTGGCCAACATATATAGTACCATTTTTCATTTTATTTTTTGGAGATTCACATCATTGCTTTAAAAAGGGTAAACTGAAGATTTTAACTTCCTTTCCCATATGCCCACTGCATATTAAAATGTATCTTTTTGCAAATCCCACTTCTTTAGATCTGAGACAGGAATAGAGAATTGAGTTAGCTAGATGAGGAATTTAGTTTTATACCTCTAATATAAAAAATAATTTAACAAAAGCCAAATCTGTGTACAAGTTAAACATCTAAAGAACATAAAGGCTTAACTCTGATGTTATTTTTACTCTAATGTTGCTGTCATTGAGGCCAATGGAGCATATTAACTTATCTTTTCAACATTTATTGAACATGTACAATGTAAAGTACCCCATGAGCTAGTAGTGAGTGTACAAAATGAATTATAAAGGATCAGTACCTTCAGGGAAATAACTATGTATTTTAAAAAATGATGTATAAAAGATGTCTAACAATAATTTATTGAGGTTCACTTTGGAGAACAAATGAACAGTAAATAAGAATATGTTACGTGAAAACTAGCATACCACTGATTAATGAACTGAGCACTAATAAAGTGCCTGACTCTTTGCCTGTATTAGTTAATTTTTTTCTAAAAAGACTATTTTAAAAAAACAAACAAGATTTGTATTTATTTGACAGAGCACACAGGTGGGGAAGGGAGGCAGAGAGAAAGTATAGGAGTCTCTCACAGGGCTTGATCCCAGGAGCCCGAGACCATGAACTCAGCTGAAGACAGACACTTCACCAGATGAGCCATCCAGGTGCCCCTAAAAAAGACCATTTTCTAACAGCAGTTTCAGGTTTACAACAAAGTCAGGAGCAAGATAGAGATTTCTCACACATGCATGGTCTCACACAAGTGTAACCTCTTCCCCTTATCAACATCACCAACCAGCACAGTCCTTTCTAACAAGGAAACCTACAGTGACACATCATAATCATCGAAGTCCACAGTTTACCTTGTGGTTCAATCTTGGTATTATGACCTATTTTTTATGCAGGTTGTTTGTTTTCTAATGATTAAATTTGAAGAGCTATTTGTATAATTTGAAAAACAGTTCTATTAGATATTTGTCAACATTTTTTCTGCACTCTCTAGCTTGTCTGCTCAATGTCTTAATATTTTCTTTTGTAAAGTACCATCCATCTTTTTCAAAGAAATGGAACAAATAATGCTAAAATTTATATGGAACCAGAAAAGACCTCGAATAGCCAAAGGGATATTGAAAAAGAAAGCCAACGTTGGTGGCATCACAATTCCGGACTTCAAGCTCTATTACAGAGTTTTGAATTTTGATAACATTGACCTTATCAATTACTTCTTTCATGGTTTGGTCTTTTGCGTTGTATTTAAAAGACATCACTGGGAAGTCTGGGTCGCTCAGTTGGTTAAATGTCTGCCTTCGGGTCAGGTCATGATCCCAGGGTCCTGGGATTGAGCCCCATGTCAGGCTGCCTGCTCGATGGGGAGTCCACTTCTCCCTCTCCCTCTGCCTATCACTCTCCCTCTTTGTGCTCTGTCAAATGAATGAATGAATGAATAAAAGACATCACCATACCTAAGATCATGTAGGTTTTCTCCTATTTATCTTCTAGGAGTTTTATATTTGCATATAGATCTATGATCCATATTGAATTAATTTTTGTGAAAGTTACAAGGTTTGTCTAAGTACATTTTTTTGCATGAGAATATCCAGTTGCTTCAGCACCATTTGTTGAAGAGACTACTTTTGCTCCACTGTATTGCCTTTGCTCCTTTGTCAAAGATCAATTGATTACATTTATGGGGGTTACTTTCTGGGCTTTCTAGTCTCTTCCACTGTTGTATTTGCCTATTCTTTCTTAATACCACACTGTCTTCATTATTGTAGCTTTATAGTAAGTCTTAAAGTAGGACAGTGTCAGTCCTTTAAGTCCTTTAAGTTCTTCTCTTTCAATATTATGTTGGCTACTTAGGGTCTTTTGCCTCTCTTTATAAACTTTAGAATCAGCTTATAAATAACTTGCTGGGATTTTGATTGACATTGCATTGAATCTGTAGATCAAGTTGGAAACAACGGACATTTGATAATACTGAGTATTCCTATCTGTGAACACAGAATTTCTCTCCATTTATTTAGTTCTTTGTTGATGTCTTTCATCAAAGTTTTATAGTATTTCCCATATAGATTTTGCACATATTTTGTCAGATTTATACCAAATCATTTCATTTTGGATACGCTAATAGAAATGGTATTGTGTCTTTAATTTCAAATTCCACTATTTACTGTTGGTATGTAGGAAAGCAACTAACTTTTACCTATTAACCTTGTATCCTATGAATGTGCTATTATTCACATTTACCGGTGGAACTCTTTGTCTGAAGTGAGTTTCAAGGGGGTATCTGCCAATTTGTGAAACAGATGAGAAAAGAGTTGCTTTGGTCAATAGGTTTAGAGAGGTGCTATTCCTAGAATTTTCAAATATCTTATATTCAAACACATATTATATAATTCCTAGGGGAATAATAGGTCCATTGAGTCTCATTTTATAATTAAAGTTAAGCTAATTTTTTAATTCACAGAGGACTGATTATAAGCTTGTCCATTTTTAATGCTTCCTCAATATCTATATATTTACAGTACTACTTGATTTTGTTTTCTTAAAGTTACCGTAGTCTTAATTCAGAAACCCAAGGCAGTTAGGAGTGTTCCACACCTCCCTGAACTATTCCATGTTTATAGATAACCTAAGCATAGGTAAGGGACTGGAACAGCTCTGAACTTTGAACTTATTTTGTGTTCCATATATTAGCTCTGGGGCCGTGTAAAAGGAGGTGAATTTATGTTTTGAATATTTACTACATGGTAGGTATTGGGTTAAACATTCTATATATTCTATACATGCTGTATTTTATCTTCATCATACATTTTAAAGCAAATATTATTTATCTGAGTGTATATCTAATGAGGATAATGAGAATAAAACTTAGAGAAATTGGATGGTTTGTTAAAACAATAAAATCAGCAGTAGGATACCTTGGGATTTAGTCTGTATTTGAGCCACTCTAGATATTGCTAATTACTTAACACATGCAGCAGTTATTTAACTTCATGAAATCTTCTATGGAAATAGGACTTGTTACAGGACTATTTTGTAGCTCTATAAATTAGCATATGTTAATGCATATGAGTTCAATAAATGATGGCTTCTCAGCTCTTCATTCTCTCTCTCCTGTTGTGTTTCCCCTTTTTTACATTTTCTTTTAAAAACACTTCTGGCCAGAACCTTAATTAACAATGTTTGAAGATATTTATGTATGTCTAAAACCAAAATGAGGTAAAAACAAAGAGTACAGATGATTACAGATGTTTAGTTGTCATTATCCAAAAACCAAAAAATATATATAAAATCTAATACATGGTATTTCCAGTTAAATATAACAAACATATACACATATTTCCATTCAAAAAGAATAAATTTTCATTTTCATTTTATTTTGTTGAATGACAAAGAAACTCTATCAATAACCCATTTCCCACTGCCAAGTAAGTTTTGGAGTTACAGAAGAAGTTTGGACATATGAACTAAGCAACAGAACATTTATGAACAAATTTAAGAACAGAAAAGGCTATCCATCATCAAAAAGAATGAAAGTTTGCCATTTGCAAAGACCTGAAAGGAGCTGGAGTGTATCATGCTAAGTGAAATAATCCAGTCAGAGAAAGTCAAATACCATATAATTTCACTCATATGTGTAATTTAAGAAACAAAACAGGTGAACATATGGAAAGGGGGGAAATTTTAAAAAAGGAGGAAAACAAACCCTAAGAGACTTCTGATAGAAGTCTGATAGAGAACAAACTGAGGGTTGATGGAGGGGAGGTGGATGGAGGATGGGCTAGATGGGTGATGGATATTAAAGAGGGCACTTGTGATGATGAGCACTGGGTGTTGTATATAAGTGATGAATCAATGAATTCTACTCCCGAAACCCATATTGTACTGTATCTTAACTGGAATTTAGATAAAGGATTTTAAAAAAATAAAGTGAAAGTATAAAAATTTTTTAAAAATAAACATTGAAATTAATAGGTCATTTTATCTTATAGTTAAAGATTTTTAGCTTTACACTTGAATAAATGTGTCAATTTGAAAAGGGAAAGGGAAAGGAATCCCATTTTGTGAAATGATAACCTGATATCTTTCTTCCTATTTCCCTGATTTTAATGTCAGTTTCTTTCTTTTTTTTTTTGTCAGTTTCTTTTTTTTTAAGATATTATCTATTTATTTGAGAGAGAAAGAGAGAGAATAAGCGTCAGCAGGGGTGGGGGAAGGGCAGAGGGAGAAGGAGAAGCAGACTACCTACTGAGCAGGGAGCCCATTGCAGGGCTCAATCCCAGGACCCCTGGACTCTGGGATCATGACCTAAGCTGAAGGCAGCTGCTTGACCTATTGAACCATTCAGACACCCTTTAATGTGAGGTTCTTGAATTAAAATCACTACTAAAAAGAAAAAAAAAAGTTTAGTGGAATTTTTAATAAAAACTGCTTTAGTGTTAATTTTGAAAGGGCTTTTTTCTTCTGTAAGTAGTGCTCTACGTACTTTTACATTTTCTACAGCAAAAAGGTTTACACAGCAGCAAGATTTAAGACAAATACCAGTGATCATTTTGGTTTGTCTGAATTTATTTTGCTCAAGCAATTTCTGAAATTGCTTTTGTGGATTTATATTTCATTTTAATTGAGACAAAATGAGCAGTGTCAGGTGAGATATTGATTGCTTTTTAAATATGCTGACAGGGAAATATATCTTATTAGATAGTTGCTGGATTTACTTTTTAAATGGACCTGCGTCTTTAATAATCCATTTAAAATATATTGACTAAATACTAAATATCTATCAAGAACTTTTTAAATGTGTATTTATAACATCTCATTTTAATTAAAACGCTTCTAATTTTACTTGCAAGAACAAGAAATTTAATTGGTTTCTCTCAATATTTTTGTTTGTCTATTTCATTTCTCTATAATTGCAGTAAGATACAGCTGTTCTCACTCAATTAATCTACTCCTAGAAAAACATATATGACTTATATAAGCTACTGAATAAGAGTAAACGCCTGAAATTTGCATTTCTGACACTCTAGTAGAAGCAATTTCTGTATTTTACATATAACTCAGTTACTCAAAATTGATTTCTACTCATGTTTTCAACAAAATGTTATATTGTATAAATTTATAATTCCTCTTACCAGTTAAAACCTAGAATGATATTGTAACAGGATTCAACCTTCTTGAATTTCCCTTTTGACAAAGATGATGATAAAGTCAAGTCACTACCTGACCAATTGCTGCTGATGGCTGCCTTTCTGTTCAGAGAGACTCTAAAGTAACTATCCTATTGCACTTCCACATCATTGAAAGCATACAAATCAACAACAGATAAATGTCAACAAAGATGATAGAGTCTAGGTTTCACACCTGATTTTAGGTTATTTTAAATATTTTTCACAGTATTATTATGAGGAGTGTCAAGGCCAGTCCCATAGAAGGTATTTGTAGTGGGCTCCAGGAGCAGTGGTTGAAAGAATGAGCTAATGGATAGCTGCCTTCACTCAATATGTTGGTTTACAGCTATCTCAGTATCCATTCTTTTGTTTGACTAGATAATTTCTTAATGAATAAGAAGTTTCTCAGCTGTTCCATACCCGTAAACTTTCATAGACTGACCTCCAAGAGACAAGACTGTGAGAATTAAAGTATTACCACCAAGGGGCTAAAGTTTTAATGACATTATTTTGGTCAAATAATCCTTCCCCTCCCCACCCCCCAAATGCTATGCATATTACAACATATTGAAGAGTCCTCTACTTAACTATTATTTCTATCCTTTACCTTTTTTCTCTACCTATGTAAACACTGAAGCTTCTAGCACAGGCATTTTACCCAGAAAGCAGAAACGTCACTCTGTTACTCTGGAGGGAAAGGTGCCTATACCCATGTAGATGGTCATCTACAGACAATAAAAAACCAATGACCATGGTATGAAGACAAATGATCACATTTTATACTCAGAGCTATGTCATACACCTCATAGGGAATACAGTTATGCTGAAACTCTCAAGGAGTTGGTATTATAAATTAAATGGTATAGTTTCTTTTTTGTTTCTCATTAGATGCAATGATTATCATCCATAACTCATCAACTGTCTAACACAATTCCCTTGTTCAGGGCCTCACTCCTTTCTACAAGTGGCTATGTCTTTATGGAGAGTTGTTTTTAAATATGGATCACTCTTTTTTTCCCCATTTTATTTTATTTTATGTCCTTTCAGTGTTCCAAAATTCATTGTTTATGCACCACACCCAGTGCTCCATGCAATATGTGCCCTCCATAATACCCACCACCAGGCTCACCCAGCCGGCCACCACCTTCCCCTCCAAAACCCTCAGTTTGTTGCTCAGAGTCCACAGTCTCTCATGGTCTGTCTCCCACTCCAATTTCCCCCAACTTACTTCTCTGTTCCATCTCTCAAAGTCCTCCATGAGAAAAGTTACTGACACAGATGATAAACTGATGCAGGAAGAACAGTTTCCTTTTGCACATATTTCAGGAGGTTGGATAATCTCTCTTTTTCAGGCACATGTTGACCTCAGGAATATTCTAAGTAAGTATGTCAGTCATAGTATTGATTTCATTAATAAAACACATATTGCAATGCATATGTCATTAAGTAGCAGAAATAAGATTTTTCCTTCTGTAGATTGAGCATATGGAAAATTCATTGTGACTAAGACAAATCTAACTACCAAGAAAATACCCTATGCTTTCTAATTGTGTTCACATTGTTGTTTCAGCCAAATGTGTTTTTGAAGACTGCCTTATTCTAAAACTTCTGATCTGAATATGACTCACCTTAGGTATGGATAATGCCAAAATAGGATATACACAGGGTCGTTGCAAATTTGAAGAACTACAAGTATCCTGGTAAATGTCTCAGGTAAATCTGCAACTACCCTTTTTGCCCAATGCATTTGCAAAGTAAGCAAACTCTGAACTATTTTAGGTTGGATAGTATTTTTAGGAAAAATAAATAACTGAATATTTTTAACAAAGTACTAATGAACTTAACCTCCTATATACACATGAACATATTGCCTGTAATGCAGATATTTGGAGAATTTTCTCAGCCATGAGTGGCCCTGCTTACCCACATTTGCCTTAGTAGGCAGCATCAGGGGGAAAGAAAAAAATACATTCTTCCTTTTCACCAAGACTTTCTCTACCAAATGTTCTCACATTAGACCTGGGGCATATGTATTGATGTAAAACACCTCCTAATGAATGATACATTATCTTTTTTATGCCAATGATATATGGGCTTGTGTTTTGGGGTTTTCCCCCCCATTTGGCTTGTTTTGAATGTGAGCTTATTTCCAACTTTAATCAGATAATTTATTTATAGGAATTGTACATAAATATAGTTTAAAAGCTGATGCTGAAATCTCTTGGTATACATGTGAGAATCTGTATCTTCTTACACAAAAAGGACTGTTGCTCCCTTCTATGCTGCTTCTTCACAGTCAGAGGCAGATGTATGTCACAAAGAGAGTATGATGCATGCCTTGGGAGTATTGTGTTCAGGCTGACCCAATGTTCCCAACTCAGTCTGGATTTGGACCTATTGCACACTCAGCAGGACCTAGCCCAGACACGCTGGTGTCCAGGCTGAAGAAGGAAAGATACCAGCAGATTAGGATAGTCTTTAGCTCCAGGCTTTAAGCAGGTTTGGCTAGTAGAGATGAAGTTCCATTTATATTTGCTAGCTTAGTTTATTAAAAAAAAAAAAACAAAAAACCCAAAACACCTACAATACAACACAACAACAAAACAAAACAACTCAGCATTGAAATAGAGATCCCAATGAGAAATAATGGCTTGGTTTCTGTGGAGGGTATTCCCTATGTTAGGGTTTTTAGAAATGTGCATTGGTTGATAAGCTTTTAGGTCAAGCACAGATCTATTAGAAGAGAGGAAACACAAACAGGAAGTAAATACAATTTGCTTTTAATGAATCTTTGGTTGTCAGGCTTCTGAAACAAAAAATAAAAAATGCAAGAATCTCGCTTTAACGAAGAGACTTATTTCCTTAAGACCTTTTAAATGATTTAACTGTTCCAAATGTGTCAGAAACCTTGCTTATATAATTATGCTATTGAAATTTAAATGCTTTTGAAATTTTGAAATCTGACTGGAGGACAGATAAAAATTAGTAACTTAAAATAATTCTTTGCCCATTAAGTCTTAAACACCTAAATTCTCTAAATTTCTTTGGTCTCTGTATTTTCTGAGACCTGATTCATAAGATTTGCCTTTGATTTTATGAAATAAGGAAACCAGAGCCACTGTATGTGTTTGGAAACTGAGAGTCTTAACTTCAAATGAATTTGATTTAGTCGATCTTTACTAAACCTGTGCTCTTTGTCACTATATCAGGTTCCCTTTACAATATCTCTTTCGTTTTGCTCCTGACTCTTCTTTCAAACACCTGTGCTTCTACCACCTCCCGCTCTCTCTCTTCAATAGCATCTTTAAAACAAACAAACAAATAAACAAAACATGTGTAGTTTCTTCCTAGGGCTGTATCAAGCAAAGCCTTCTCATATAAATTAAGAGTGATAGTCTTTTCATCAAGATCAATGGTCAGAGTCACTAAGTAGCGTCTCTTTTCCTACCCTTTTCCTAGAAAATACTGCAGTCTCTACACTTTGTTCCACTGACTGGCTAGCTAAAAGGAAGAGAGGGCAATCTTACCAGCTGTCTAAGCTGTACATATCACTCTTGTAGACAAACAAAGAACCTACTTAGGAGAAATTTAAATTACAAGCAGGGATTATAATCTTATAACTTATAAAGTAAATATATGCATATAAATGTTAATAATAAATATTAAAATCCTTTTGAATTTGAATGCAAACTTTGAAGTGAATGCCTTTTTAAAATTCTCTAGGCCTAGACAGAATATTTAAGATGAAATAAAATATTAAAAGCATCTTAATTTATAGCAATTGAACCACAGGAGTTTAGTCATTTGAATATACAACTTGAAATTCAAACTTTTGTTTTTTAAACCCATGATTTTTCTTTCTTAAATATTTCAGTGTTTCACATAGAGATGATTAGTTTATGAATAAAAGGTTTAAAATTGCTGTTTGTTTTGAACTGGCTTGAAATGTATTTGCTTTAATACTATACTAAGGAGGCCATAGCTGAATAAGGTACATTTATTTTAAGGCATTCTATTTCAAAGGATATATTTAAATTTAAAATAATCCAGAAAAATATACAGTGAAAAGAAGGCTTTCAATACATGCATTTTGTGCAAAAGGTTAAAAGCACTGAATAAGTGCCTGCAGAGAAAGTATACCTAGAGGGAGATATTTTGCCAACATTCTTGAGATGAAGGTCAACTACTTTACATATTTCTTAAAGACTTCAAGAAAATCCATATTGAAAACAAATTCTCCTTTACCTTAAAAATTAAGTTTTAAACTAATGAATTGCAATACCATTCAACCAAATAGTACTAATTGACTGTGTTCTATAAATAAAGCACCATTCAGTAGATTTTCAAACAAAAAATAAAATGTTTCTTCCCTAAACCATCTTAGACTACAGTAGCTAAAACAAAGAATAGACAACACCCAAAGATCAAATAATCCAATCAATAAATGGGCAGAAGGCATGAATAGACATTTCTCCAAAGAAGACATCCAAATGACCAACAGACACATGAAAAAATGCTCAACATTACTGAGCTTCAGGGGACTACAAATCAAAACCACAATGAGATACCGCCTCATACCAGTCAGAATGGCTGAAATTAGCCAGTCAGGAAACAACAGGTGTTGGCGAGGATGTGGAGAAAGAGGAACCCTCCTGCACTATTGGTGGGAATGCAAACTGGTGCAGCCACTCTTGAAAACAATATTTAAGTTCCTGAAGAAGTTGATCCAGGTTGTTTTGGATCAACAGAGGTACCCAAGGACCTAGCAACTGCACTACTAGGTATTTACTCCAAAGGATACAAACACTGTGATTTGAAGGAGCACCTGCACCCCAAAGTTTATAGCAGAAATGCACAATAGCAAAACTATGGAAAGAGCCCAGATGTCTATCAACAGATGAATGGATAAGGAAAATGTATACACATAGAACAGAATACAACTCAGTCACCAAAAAAAAAAAAAAAAAAAAGAAAGAAAAGAAAAGAAATCTTGCCATTTGCAACAACATGGATGGAACTAGAGGATATTATCTAATATTATACAAAGCAAAATATGTCAATCAGAGAAGGACAATTATCATATGATTTCACTCATATATGGAATTTAAGAAACAAAACAGATGATCATAGAGAAAGAGAGGGAAAAATAAAATAAGATGAAATCAGAGAGGGAGACAAACCTTAAGAGACTCTTAATCATAGGAAACAAACTGAGGGTTGCTGGAGGGAATGGGGTAACTAGATGATGCATACTAAAGAGTGCACATGACGTAATGAGCACTGGGTATTATATAAGACTGATGAATCACCGAACTCTACCCATGAAACTAATAATACAATCTATGTTAATTAATTGAACTTACATTAAAAATAAATTTAAAAAATAATAAAATACAAAATAGAATACAATACTGTGATAAAAATTATGTTAGATATTATGTTAGGAAGCAATAAGTAGTACAGGTTAGAAAAAATAAATTGCAGAGTCAGATTATGGAAAACACTGAACAAAAAGTTAAACATTTTTTACTAAGGTCAAAGAGAGTTTATGAAACACTGATGATTTAGTGGTGGGAGAAATGACAGTATGTATGGTATGTGTTGTGGGAAAACATTCAGAAGCTATTTAGGTTATATAAGAAATAGCAGAAATTGGAAGCAAGAAGGAAATATATGAAAACATGGCCAATATCCAGTAAAATGTAATGAGAGCCTGAATTAAGATAGTAACAATCTGAGGGGTCTGAAGGGGCGGGGCGTGGGAGGTTGGGGGAACCAGGTGGTGGGTATTGGAGAGGGCGCGTATTGCATGGAGCACTGGGTGTGGTGCAAAAACAATGAATACTGTTATGCTGAAAATAAATTAAAAAAAATTTAAAAAAAAGATAGTATCAGGTAACTAGAAAAAGAGATATGTGAGACAGCAGATGAAGATTGACTAGGCCATGGAAACTTTGGAAATGGAGGGTGAGCAAAAATGAAGAGTATAAAATGTCTTAGACTGATTCAGTAGGTGTTAAATGAAATATAAACATATAAAGTAAAATATTTATGGTTCACCTTCAGAAATACTAAATATCTAGGCAAAGGAAATCAATACAAAATGTGAATCTACAGCACAGATAGGAAGTGGTGGTATATCTCCGTAGCAGTTTTTGCACAAATGAAATATGTATGCCGTCATTTGTTCTATTTCCAGTTCTCTCTTTTAAGGTCAGAAGAAAGAACATCACAAGCTATATCTATACAACAACACAGAATTACACAAAACCACTTAGGCAGAGCACTAAAATCATTTATTTACACTAAGCCTTTCAAAAATGTTTCCATAGTCTTCCTTGATGGGGGTAATTAGAATGTCTATGCAAATGCTTCTTCAAATGTGGCCCAAAACAACCTGGATCAGAATTACCTGGAGTAATTATTAGATTATTATTATTATATAATATTATATAATTATAGAACATTGTTTAATAATTAATTATATTATTGTATAATAATTGTATATAATTATATAATAATGCCAATAGTAAGATATATGACTACATAAATAATAATATAAATTATTATTAAGTTATTAAAAATTCAGATGGCTGGGATACCAGTCAAAGAAATACAATTTCTGATGTGTGGATTTTTAACAATTACTTCTTTGTTGTTAAATCCATATCAATTTGAGAACCACTAGCAGTAACGCAGATTTTAGATTTTAGAGCAAGACTATAATAAAAATTTCATCTTACTGGCTTTCTTATCTTATGCATGTTACTTAACTTGTGCTCACTACTTTTTTATGTGTGAAAAAATATATATACAGAATAACTCCCACTTCATAGGACTGTTGTGTAGAAATAATAATTTAAAAGTTCAGAAGAAAGAAATATGGTGGTTTTCATCATTGTGCTTGATGCACAACAAGTCTTTGATATATATTTGCCAAAAGAGTGAATAAATGATGGAATATATAAATAGACAAAGGACAGTATATATAACTTCCACAAGTGTGAGCTTTTATGATAAAGGTTATGATGATGATGACAATGATGATGATAATAATGATGGTGGTGATAGCGATAATAACATGAAATTAGCCAAAAGACTGAAGGAAATCCATATTCAACTAACATTTTCAGCATCTTCTACTCACCAAATAATGTCTTGATTCCTTTTATATATGTTAGGTTATTTAAATTTCACAACATCATGAGAAGAGTAATAAAGTATTTCTCTTATAAAAATTAGGTAACTAAGGTTCAAAGGATTTGATGAACTTTTTCATAGTCAAGCCATCAGTAAGAGGCAGAATGGTTTCTAATGCTGATCATGAAACTATGTTGTTTCCACCAGTACTCACTGGGCACTAGTGTTTTCCTGCGATAATCCACCCATTTCCTTCTGGTTATCTCACTCAGACGAGAATCACGTGCTTCCTTTTTTCCTCCCTGTTATTCTACATTTTTACGCATTCATCTTACCCTTATTTCATCCAAATCCTAAGAGAGGGCTTATCAAACACAAAAATGAATTTTATCTTTTACCTTTTAGAGGGAATAATTCTTAAATATCATCTATCTATCTAACACCTATCACCTTGTGTGTGTATGTCTCTTCAAACTCCAGCAGTGTGCTTTGCACAGTATAGTTCCTGAATAAATATTTACTGATTAAGATTGAGTTAGATTTTGTTGCATTCAACTATAGGAAGAGCCAGTTGATTGGGAAAGTTTTTAATAACATCCTAGCTTAATAGAGGAAGTTCTTAGGGAACAAGTAGTACATGGCCCATCAAACTGCTCTTTATCAGTGGCTACTAACTAATTTTCCTTTCAGAAAATCATAAATCTGAACAATTAGATGCAACATATTATCAAAGGTATCAGGTTAATTTTTAAAGATATATAAACATTTAAAAAAGTAAAAGTTTATTTTTCCACACTTATTTTTAAACAGAACTAAACCTTATAATGAATTTAAATATTCAAATAATTCAAAAAGCATTTTCCTAACCCTGCCAATTTACTTTTATGAAGCAAAGTTTTTAGAGCCTAGTTTTATTTCATTATAGCATTTGAATTTTTTGGTAGTGTTTCTTTTACTTATTTTCAATTTTGCAAAACCCACACTATTCTTTAGAGGAACATTTATTAGACTTTAAGGTTGATTTTTATCTCTAGGACTACTGGAACTTAATTCTAGTAAAGAAAAAGGTTTTTAATAAGTTTTACGTTTTGCAGAAATAATCACTAAGTCATTTCTAGGAAATAAACATGTTATTAATTGAGGCATGACTATATTAAATATGAATAATTCCCTGTATCAGTTTTATGGTACTTAGCAAAAAAGAATGCAGATAATAAAATCCAATACTTACACTTCCAATGTGTGATTTTTTAAGTGTTTTATGATATTATCTTAATCTTCCTATTACCTCTCTTAGATAAAGATACTCTCATTATCTCAATTTTATTGCAAAGAAAATAAGAAACACATAAAAGGTATCTTTTTTAAAATATCTGCACTGCTAAACAGGAGTCCTAGCCTTCACAATGCAAAGAAATAAGCTACTCTCTCCCTAAGAAAGAAGTAAAATATTGGACAATATGCTTTAAACAACTATTTCAGGGCTCTATACATTACATCCAGACAGGTTAAGATTTAAAAAATAATACCATAAAATTGCTGAAACATAGGGGCACCTGGGTGGTCTAGTTGGTTAAGCCTCCAGCTTTTATTTTCCACTCAGGTTCTATCTCAGGATCATGTGACTGAACCCCAGGTCAAGCTCCGTGCTCAGCAGGGAGTCTGCTTGAGATTCTCTCTCCCTTTCCTTCTGCCCCTTCCCCAAAGTGCTCTCTTTCTCAAATAAATAACTCTTTAACAAAAAGATTGCTGAAATATATTATTTAAAATGTCCAGATTTCAACAAATATATATGAGACATGCAAAGAAACAAAAAAATATGATTCATTCTCAGTTTAAAAATATATTAGTCAAGGGACACCTGGTTGACTTAGTTGGTTGGAGGACTGCCTTCAGCTCAGGTCATGATCCTGGAGTCCCGGGATCGAGTCCCGCATCAGGCTCCTCCCAGTTCCATGGGGAGTCTGCTTCTCTCTCTGACCTTCTCCCTGCTCATGCTCTCTCTCACTGTCTCTCTCAAATAAATAAATAAAATCTTTATATATATATATACATATATATATATATATATATATATATGATATTAGTCAATAGAACCAATCATAAGTGGGCCCAGATATAAAATTTGTCATGCAAAGACCTCAAACCTCAAAGAAGCTATTATAAATATGTTTAAGGAATTAAACCATATTTAAATAATTGAAGCAATATAAGATTATGATGACATGAAAAGGTAGTTAGTACACTGAAACTATAAAAACAAACAAAAAGCATAAGTGAAGTGAAAAAATTTCACTAGATAGACTCAATATCAGATTGGGATAGGAGAAAAAAGAACACGTGAACTTAGAAAGATATTAAGAGAAATTGTACAATCTTAAAATCACAGAGAAGAAGGAGAGAATAAAAGAATAGTGAACCTCAAAGACTAGTGAAACTCCAAGAAAACAGAGTAGAAGGGAATTTGTTCCAACTCATTGTATGAGGCCAATATTACTCTGACATCAAAGCAAGATAAAGACATTACAGAAAAGAAAGCTATGGATCAGTATCACTCATGAACATAAATCTCAAAATCTTTAACAAAACATTAGTTGACTATAACCAGTCACATAGAAAAAAATAATACATTACTCCCAAGTGGTATCTGTTCCCAAGTTGATCTGATACCTAGAAACCGATTAGTATCATACATTACTTTAATAAAATAGAGGACATAAGCTACATGAACATTTTAATAGATGGAAAAAAAAAAGAAAGAAAAAAAAGAAACCACTCATTTGACAAAACCCAACATCTATTTTTGATAAAAAGTCTCAACATACTAGGAATAGAAGCAAATTTCTTTAACTTGATTATGGTACCAATGAAAAATCCAGGCCAACATCATAGGTAATGATGATCAAGACTGGATGCTTTTACTTTAATATGGGGAACAAGGTGAGTAGTCATATGAAGTGTGTATTTCTAGTCCATCTTATACACGAGAACACTAAGAATTTACAGAGTTTAAGTAACATTCCCGGGCTTACAAAACTTACAACTGTAAGTGCCATGATTTTAACTCAGATTTGATTTTTTAAAGAAAGAGCAAGAAAGGGAGTACCAGAGGGAGAGGGAGAGAAAGAACATAAATGGGGCCCAGATATGGAGACCCAAGGTGTAGCTCAGTCTCACAATCCTGACATCATGACCTGAGCCAAAATCAAGAGTCCAGCACTTAACTGACTGAGCCACCCAGGCGCCCCTGATTCTAAAGGCCTCTGTGATTTAGCTGTGTGCAGTCCAAGCCAATGTGAACAGTGGTTTCTTACTGTAACATCTATATCATGCACTGAGGTAGCTGAAACTACTACAAAAATTTATCTTCCATAACAAATGTGCATCATTTTAAACTTTGGATCTTTCATTTTAGTTTTAGTCCTCAGCTTTCTCCATCTTTTCATTGACATTTCCTTTAACAGTGATTTTAGACTAAATCTCCTCCCAGATCCTTTCTTATATTCAGGAACTAAAGGTTACCAATCTAATCCTTACTGTTCCTCCTCAAGTATTTTAACATGGAATACCTTGTTAAAAAATGGTTTTGACCTACGTGCAGTAATGACCTATCATCTTGCCTTTTCTGGGATTTTGCTCGTCAGTCATTTCCTCTCCATCATTCCTTCTGTCACTTCCAGTTCTTTTCTTTCCTTTGTTGAACATGATCAATCTGATCAATCTTCCCATTAAAATACCATCTTTAAAATACCTCCTTTATCCCCATGCCCCTCTCTACCATACAATCCTTTCTGTGCAAAGTAAAATGGCTCTTCCAGGCTTCCAGTGAATTCATTCAAGCCCACCAGAGTGAGGAAGAACAGAAAAGAGCTTGAAAGCTACATCACTCCTCCAGCACCCCCTTCACAAGCTGATTCCCTCTCTTGTTTTGCATATCTCAGCCCTTGATAGCATCATCTACCCCACTGCTCAGACCAAAACTCCAGGTGTCCTTCCTGATTGGTTTGGATTGTTTCAGCTCAGAATTCAATCCGTTAGCACTGCCACTGGTTTTACCTCCAAAATAAATTCATAATCTAGTCACTTCTCACCATTTCCTGTTTCACTCCTGGACCAACTTATCATCTCTCACTTTAGCTATTTCAGTAGTCTCTCTAGCTTTCTTTGTTTCATTTTTTTCTCCCAATGGTTTATTTTTCACCTAAAGCCCACATTCTTTTTTCTAAAGTAGGTATCAGATTGTCCTCTTTGTGCTTAAACCCTTTTTAAGACTTTCCATTGTTTATAGAGTATAACATAAATCCCTTACTCAGTCCTACAAAACATTAAAATGCACCTCGTACACTTAATGTGATAATATAATTGTTATATTATCTCACTTGTGTGTCTACATTCAACCATATGCCATATTATGTTACCTCTGGCCATTCTGTCTCTCCTTACTGTATCCCAGAGAGTTTCTGTTCTCATCAACCACGGTCTATCTCAAATGTGAACCATTAAAAAACACTCTCTCTGACTGTGCTAGATAGATTCATTTCCATTCACCTACTTACTATGACTCCCTATGGCATTCCCCTGTTTTTGTTTTTAATTTCTCAGTATCTGGAATATTAATTTCATCTTTATTTACATTTGTGGCAATATCTTGCCCCACCAGAACATAGGAAACACATGAAGGAAGAAACTGTCTTTTACATGTGATAAATCCTCCAAAACCTAAAACAATGTCTAATATATAATAGATTCTTACTATTTGGTGGGTGAGTGAATAAATTAATTGTAACTTCTCCTATGTACCTATTATAAAAACTCTAGACATTCAGTGAGCTAAACCATGTAAATCATCACACAAATAGTTAAGTAGTGTATAACTGTTTAGTTAATGGCCATAGTGTCATTGGAATTTGCATTAATTACTAATTTGTTATCATACTATATTTTTAATTATTTTATATATATTATTTTATATATACTATATTTTTATTTATTATTTTATTTTATTATTGTACTATATTTTGTAAAAATAAAATGATATGTAAATTTTTAAATTAATATGTTTCTTCTTAAGTAAATAAAGTATATTTTGGAATTTATGTAATATTCTTTTCTACTTAGTAATAAAGTTTTAACAATTACAGTGTACCAAAAATGATATAAGGTATTGGGAATTCAAAAACATTAATGAATCATTTTATCTATTCTTAAAGAACTGAAATTGTAAAATGGCTTTCAGAGAAGAAAATACCATTTGCGTTAGGATATGAACATTACTATGTTGTAGATGTAGTCAAGGTAGTGGGTTTGAGTCCAAGCTTGAACTTCCCAAATATTTGATCTTCAGTCTCAATTTCCTCATTTGTAAAATGAATTGTTTGAGTATATCAAATAACTATCCCAGTTCTAAATATTATATACCAATTAATGGCCTCCAAATTAGTCTCATACACTTATCTGAAATAAACAAAAAGATATTCTGTCATTTACATCTATTTCCATTTATTATTTCAAAATTGGGGGAGGATTTTTGTTTTGTTCTGTTTCTGTACTAATTTTGGCATAAAGCTGCAGGTGGAAAAGATTATCTACCATGTATTTATTTTTGCCATAGGTCAAAAAATATCAATATTCACTAGAGTAGAGAGATTGTATTTATGCTTTCATTTATTTTCCTGGTCAAAATATCTACCTCTTGTGAATATTACTGCTTTGCTATGTAGGATTACAATAAGATATCAATCTGTGAAATTTGGCAGTACATGAAATCACTATGGGGAATCTCATAGATTAAAGAGCACCCTTTGTTTAATATCTTTGTTCCCTCAACAGAGCAGTAGGGCTAATTGGCAAGCTGAATCATTCACAAAAGCCAAGCATTTTTTCAGTATAATAGCAAGAGGTATCAGATAAATTATAACCTATATCTCGAAATTTTCAAAACAGTAGCCAAGAAAACTCTGACAGCTATTTAATTTTAGTGTTCATTCTCAATTACAGTTCTAGTTACTGGGAAAAAAAGACTTTGCCATTTTGAATCAATTTTCCTCTGGTTGCAAATTTTAAAAAGCAAAATGTTTACTAAGATACTATCATGATAATTACTTTCTATTATGATTATTTTTCTTAATAAGAGGGCCCTTAAAGGTAGTAAATTCAATTAATGATTTAAACTATGACTTCTTAAAAAGGTTCACTTCACTAATTGGTTATTAGGTTTTGTTTTTTTTTTTTTACATTGATGACAATGATACTTATCATAACCTCTAAGGTAATCACTAAAATATGACTAAATATGTCACTTATAATTGGAGATTAAAAAAAAAAGAAAATGATACTATTTATATGATTTAAAAGTCAACAAGACAGGGAAAAAGATAATACAACTTAAAAAAACACGAGACAAATAGAAAATGAATAGTAAGATGGTAGATCTAAAAATATATATATCATTAATTACACCAAATCAAAAAGAATGAACGGGCACCTGGGTGGCTCAGTGGGTTAAAGCCTCTGCTTTCAGCTCAGGTCATGATCCCAGAGTCCTGGGATCGAGCCCCACATCGGGCTCTTTGCTCAGCAGGGAGCCTGCTTCCTCCTCTCTCTCTCTCTGTCTGTCAAATAAATAAATAAAATCTTAAAAAAAAAAGTTTAAGAATGCCAAAATCAGATAAAAAGTTATCCCAATTTCAATAGCTTTGTCAGACACTTCTACAAGAGGACTCAGAATGACTTGAAGCAACATATGTGCAAATGTTAATCAAAAAAACTGGTGTATTTATATTATACAAGGTCAATTATAAGTACGGGATCTTTAGTGCAAACGAAGAGGAACACTTCATAATAAGAAAAAGGTTATTCCAACAGGAAAGATCATAAATTACCTTGCTATACCTCCTAGAATTAATCTAGAGTTGTAGCTGTTGATTCTCACCATTATTTGTAGCAGTAAAGGCCAATGTTGGTGAATCAGTCTGGGGGTGAGGGGTTCAAGGTTAGAGGGGCTAGTTGCAGGTCTGAGCCCAAAATGGATTCAAGATCCTGCCTGTTGGTGTGTTCTCACTCCTGTGGCTGCTGCATGGTGTTCCCACTGGCATGTGCCTGGTAGTGGCAGTTGATATGGGCCACTGGGCATGGGGTGAGGGGTGTATGGCTAGCCCCAAGGGTGCATACAGTGGTGGGATCTGCTGTGGGGGCCATATGCTGCAATCTTGTACTTGCACAATCACAGAGGCCTCCTGGGTCCAGTATTAGTCCCAGACTCTGGGCTCTCAGTGGGGAGAAGAGAGTAGGGGAGTTATGTGACAGAGGAAGCAGGGAGGATCTCAGGCAGCTGACCGCTGCTGATGAGAATACCTGAAAAGACTAGGACATTTGCAGAGGATCCACAGCAGCAGTGCTGGCCCTTGGTTTCTTCAGTGGCAAAAGCTGTTGAGGTCATCTACAAAGCAGGTCACTGGCAAACTTATCCCTCCCATCGTGTAGCTGATACTGATAACCCCTGCTTTTCATTCTTGTTCTAAGTCATTTGTATACATCTTAGCTTCTCTAATCTCGGCGTTAGCTAAAGCTGAATTGCCCTGCCTGTGGTGTCCCAAAAGGCTAGGAAAGCTGGTAACTTACCCCGTCCTGCTTTTCCTGGTGAAAGGAATTCTTCCTAGCTGGAGTTCCCTGTTGGTGCTGAGCTATGCTGGCTTTGGATGATTCAGGCAAATGAAGCTGTTCTTCCTTCCCTTTGTTGTAGTTTACTATCAAGTTTGTGTTCCACTGTGTTACTGAGGTTTCTTAAGTGGACTCCAAACCTCTCTCAGAGAGTGGTTTTGTTCACCAACAGCTGTATAGTTCTAGATCTTTTGTAGGTTAAGGAGGCTAGGTCCTCCTATTCTGCCCTCTTGGTGATGACACTCCTACTAACTGTCAATTCTAATTCAAGATTTTCTTAAAAGGAATGTTTGTAAAATATTTAAGAATCAAAAAAAATTGTCAAAAAATACTGTCATGTTGCTTATTTTTTCTCTCCAATATTCTGCTGCACATAAAAGATTGAATTTGAAGAATGCAAAGGGAAAAAAGTTTGTTACTTAGCTAAACAATGCAAGAGTTTATATTAAAATTTAAACTTTTCATAATATAGATCAATAATAATTTTGCATATTTTTTCCTAATATGACTCTATATGAAGAAGACTTTAATTGTAACTGCTAGTATTTTATGATGGGGAGCTGCAAAAACTAACATTTTTCAATGAACATTTTGTTGATACTGATATATTTAAAGATGCTTTCAAATTTATATAGCACCCATTAGAATTCAAATTTAGTAACAGAGTTGACATGAGTTGGTGAATTTATTTAACATGGATGTAATTTTGAAACTGGTACAGTTTGCTTTAAAGCTAAATTCTTAAAAAACTAGGTTTTATATAAAAACAAATTTTAAAGAAAAATTATTTTTATGTTCTATTCAATTTTTGGTCAAACTGTAGGTAAGTTTGAAAATATGTGAGTCTGTGAATCTACTTTTTCAACCATATGCATTAAATCTAAATATAGATCATTTTTTTCTAATTTAAGTAGAGCTTCTGAATTGATAGGTGTTGCAAGTTTCAAATATATCCATTTCTTTTAAGTATAAAAAGGACTATAAAATATCTCATTGGTGTTTTTATATTGATTACAAGTTGGAATGTCAATATTTTGGATTTATTGGTTTAAATAAAATGTATCATTAACATTAATTTCACTTTTTTTTTTTTAGTTTTGTTGATGAAACTACCGGGAAAAAAAAAAAAAACTGTTAAATATGCATGTGGTTTTCATTGTATTTCTACTGAACACCACTTCTCTAGATGAATTTGTTGGTTCATGAAAGAAGGAGGAGTGTTTCTGAAACATTTTGACCCATGTATATATTTTAAAAACAAACTGTAGTCCCCATGATAGCCTATATTGCACGGCCAATGTGGTAATTCACAAGGTATTCATTCCACCAATGAAAATTCACATCTAACATTTATTTTGATTACCAAAGACAGGTGCTGAATGAGATCAGTATGGTAAAGTATGGGTGGGAAATACTGATAGCATCTACCTTTGGTATGTGATCTTTCTGTGAAATGCTGGCTGACAACCTCTGGAATCAGAATTTCTGATGAGCAGAACTCAGGCTCCTCAAGTACAGCTTAAAGTAACACATGTGTGCATATACTACTGTCTCTACAGAAATATTTTAAGTAATTTATAGATATTGTAACTACCACAGCCCCACTTAAAACTCTGGGATTTATTGTGGTGAGCACCAGCAATAAAATTATATATGTGTGTTTATAACTATTTACCCAATGTGAGTCACTACCTAAATGTACTGAGGTATGGAACAGTTTAAAACAGAATTTTTAAGCCAGATGGTTTAAAACAGAACTTCTCCACCACAATTCTCTTTGGAAGGGATGTCATGATACTGATGAATACTTATATTCTTATATTCTCTTTAACTATGCCAACATAAATATGTAAACAAATTTATTTATTGTATAACATACCTGTATTACTTTATCACAGATGATAATAGCACCAAAACTTCACATGCAAATAATTTAAAAGATGTTTCTAAATGGTCAAAAATACATCCATTGATTCTGGGTTTCTTAGGCTCCCCATAATTTTTCCCCAAATGTTTATTAAATACATGATCTCTTTTATTTTTGAGTATTTTTACTTACTTTATTTCATTTCATTTCATCTTAACTCATAACCCTGAGATCAAGACCTGAGCTGAAATTAAGAGTCTGATGCTTAAGTCACTGAGCCATCCAGGCACTCCCATTGATTTTATTCCTAAAATTGATGATTTAAAAAACATTTTGATCAATTTTTTATTTTAGAATAGCTTTAGAGTTACAAAATTGAAAGAGAGTTCAGAGAGTTCCTATATAGCCTATATTTGGTTTCCTCTAATATTAGTATGGTATATTAATCAAAATAACTGAACCAATAGTAATACCTTATCATTAACTAAAGTCAGTACTTTCTTCAAATTTCATTAGTTTTTACCCAATATCCTGTTTCTGGTCCAGGATACCATCTAGGATACCACATTACATTTAGTGGTCACGTCTCCTTTGGTTTCTCTTGGCTGAGATAGTTTCTCAGAATTTCCTTATTTTTCATGATCTTGATAGTTTTCAGAAGTACTGATCAGAGATTTTACAGAATGCCATTCTACTGGGATTTGTCTGAAATTTCTTTATGATTAGACTGAAGTTATGCATGTTGGAGAAAGATGACAGAGATAGAGGAGAATTCTCAACACATCATATCAAGAGTACATGTTATCAATACAACTTTTCACTGAAAATGTTTACTTTTATCACACAGCAAATACATGCCAGGTTTTTCCACTGTACATTTTGCCAGGCTTCTCCACTGTAAAGTTACTTTTTTCTTCCTTTTATTACTTAACCCTTTGAAAGCAGGTCATTAAAAGTAGACTATGCTTAATGGATATGGAATTATGTTCCAATACATTAAAAAAGAAAAAAAGTTTTTATTTGACAGAGACAGAGATAGTGACAGAGATAGTGAGAGAGAACATGGAGAGCATGAGAGGGGAGGAGAGGGAGAAGCAGGCTCCCCACTGAGCACAGAGCCAGAGGTGGGGTTTAATCCCCAGGAACCTGGGATCATGACCTGAGGAAGGCAGAGGTTAAGCCAACTGTGCCACCCAAGTGCCCCTAAGTTCCAATACTTTAAAGAGGGAAACACATCTATATAATTGACTTAAATTCTTCTGTATAAAAGGTACTTTTTAAGAAGAAAGTATACTTTCTCACCTGGACTGTAAGTTCCTTGAGGTCATTATATTTAGACCTTGTCCTAGTAGTAGCACAGTCTATATAAAGAGTAAGTTGACCAATTAATATTTATAAAATGAGAAATGAGAAAGCTACCAGCTATTGTGGATGATAAAAGCAACCTCTTCTCTCATTATAATAGAAAAAGAGTACTATATGGTTCCTCCTGTGTAATAACTGAATCACGAAAATATATGGTTATCAAGAATTCATTTCCTTCTAGACTTTCAAATGCACTGTCTTCAGGCAAAGCTTTCAGAAGGTGGACAACAATCATGGTGGATGGTTCTTTGTTCCTCTTCTTTTTTTATTCTAGACACTGTTCAAAATCTAAAAAATACGTATATGACATTTCACTAAAGAGTCAGTTTACTTGATAAAAAGCCTAAGTAACATGAAGCGTTAAATGAGTGTGAGACACAAAAATACACTTTCCATGGGTTTAATAAACGTACATTTCCTCTTCCTTAATAAAAACTACAGAAAATGATAGACAATAAAATCTGGCATGTAGGAAGAATTCCTAATTTTTTATTACTTGCCCTAGAATTAATAGACTCAACTACAGTTTCTCTTCACTTAAATGAATATTTAATAGGTAATCAAAGAATTAATGTTTGTTAAAGTGTAATAATCTTTAAAAAAATTATGGTTAGATTTTGATTTTTTGAGATTTTAATTCTATCAGGTTTTCAAAAAAGACAGAGGCTTGGCCTAACCCTGAATCATGAGCAAGGGAGTGAGCTGAAATAGAGTAACTGGAAAAACAAAGTGGGCAAATCGGGATGTGCAAGACCATTAAGTATTGTTTTTCACAAAAATATTTTGTTACGACTAGTAAACTATTCTATTGATCGACCGAAAAAAAAGTATATGCTTCAGTCTCCTTTACTGGCTAAATCATAAAACTTCTCCTTATTAATTGTATCATGCTTAACTTTACAATGATCAAATTCTTTATTCTTGTTAAAATCTCTAATATATTTTAAACCAGAGAAAAACTGAATGAAAACCTAGTACCTTGTAACAATTAACCAGATTATTACTATTATGTAAATGACCATCTCTCTCTAAAATCATTTGCTTTGATAGTCAGGAGGAAAAAACAGAAAAGAAAAAAAAAAAACCCAGCAGCACTTTATTTAATCTTTTATTGAATACCGGTCTTTGTGGATCAGACTTTCATTTCTTTTGGCCTTGTACAGATCTCCTCTGCATTAAAGATTCTCATTGATTTCAAAGGAACTGAACTGCAAGGTAGGGAGTAAAATGAAAAACTGAACCTGTCTAATTTTTCTGCTTTTGTCAGATATTTACTTTCTACATTTGTTTTCTCTTTGTCAGGACATCTCCAAAGGCAACACATTATATCAGAGGGTCCTTTCTTGCTTGACCTCTCAACTGCAAGATTTTCTAAAGGGAGTAATTTGTGCTAGGAGTTTCTAAAGGGAGATCTCAAGAACTTTAAGTTTCAAGTAACATTTTATATTTCACACTCACCAGCAGTGGTAAATGACCAGATTGGCTGGAAGAAGTAAAAGAACCACTGTCTGCACGCTCCTTCTATTCAATTCTTACAGAAATCTGACTTCTTCCACGTCAGAGTTCCCGTTTGTCAGATTTCTTCACTGATCCACATATGGTAAGAAAGTGTTTTGCAGTTTTAATATAAGTGCATTAATGTGCCTGCCATTGTATTATTTACACCGTCTTAGCTCCCTCCTTCCTTCTACAGATATTTTAGAAACAGACCTTGGCTATCCATGCCTCATAAGAGAAGAACTTCTGCTGATTGGTCGTTTACAAAAACAACTTTAGAACAATGTTGGAATAGCAACAAACACAGCAGCCTAGGGGAAGAGAGTAAACGTAAAAATCCCTGGAAGGAGCTTCTTTATCTAAATCATAGCAAACTATGGCCACAGAACAAATCCAGCCTAACAACTGCTTTTGCACAGCTCATGAGCTGAAATATACATATCTATATATGTAGATACATAGATATATATAGTTATATATATAGCTATATATATTTTTGAAGGATGAAAAAGGTTCAGTTTTTTTGACACAAAAAGTTATGTGAACTCAAGTTTCACTGTTTAAAAACAAAGTTTCAGGGACTCCTGGGTAGCTCAGTGGGTTAAAGCCTCTGCCTTCAGCTTAGGTCATGATCCCAGGATCCTGGGATCAAGCCCCGCATCGGGCTCTCTGCTCCACGGGGATCCTGCTTCCTCCTCTCTCTCTGCCTGCCTCTCTGCCTACTTGTGATCTCTGTCTGTCAAATAAATAAATAAAATCTTAAAAAAAAAAAAAAAAACTAAACCAAAGTTTCATTGGAATGTAGCCATGTACATTCATTTATAGAGTGTCTATGGCTGCTTTTACAACACAAACTATATGCCTTGCAAGCCTAAAATATTTACTACCTGGACCTTTACAGAAAAGGTTGGTCAGCTTGTGGTGTAAACTCTTCACATACACTCTCTCCTTTAATTGTGCCAAGTATATTCTCAATTCACTACCATATATCATGAAAATGTGTTTGATAGGCTTTGGAGCTACACTCTGCCTGTATATGCAAGTCAAGGTATAATAAAAAATGATCTTCACTGTTTGTATGTTATTGTATATCTAGGAAGGAAGGCCTATGAGGCAACTGGATATGGAGAGATGAGAATTCTGAAACCATAAGAAGTGACAATTAAGAAAGAAAAAACAGGTCAGAGAATTCTGGGAAGTGATAAAGACAAGATGTGTTTTACCTTACTTCACACTAAACACTGTTCTAAATATTTTCTAGAACTGCTGACTCATTGAATACTTGCTATAACTTAATGGGTATTTACTAGTATTGGTCCATTTTATAAATGGGGAAACTGAAACAGAGAAAAAAAATATAGCATATCCATATCACACAACCAAGAGGCAATGCTAGGCCTCAAATCCAGAAGTCTGATCTTGACCATTTGTCACTTTGCCTAATTAAGGAGAAAACCTGAACCAATTTATAAGTTGTGTGATCTTAAAGAGTTAGATATGGTCTCTGATATATGATTTATATAAAGATGGGAATTAAAAAAAAAAAAAAGAAAAGAAAAAAGGGAATTAAAGCAACCTTGTAGAGTTGAAAGAAAATAAGAAATTTCCAAGAAGTTACGGTAACTAAAGCACATAAAGCATTTATCCCAGAGCATATCAAATAGTACATACTCAGTATAGTATGATTTTCTTCATAAGTTTTATCAGCATCAGTGATATCACATTTTAAAAACAAATATTCATGACATGCAAAGGAACAGATATCAGACCCTGGAGACTATAAATAGAACATAGAGGACAAAGACACAGAGGAGAACCATGTCTACTTGGTGAGACAGACGTGTAATCAGTTAAGAAATTATGACAGCATATTGACAACACAGACACTTACAAAGTGCTCTGGAATAAAAGAAAAAGGAAGGTCTTATTTTTGCCTTTAAAGAGTAGAGAAAATTTCTCATAGTCAAAACCGAAGTGTACTGAAGTCTGAATAAATGTTTGCCAGGCAGACAAGATTAGGCAGAATAACCTAGGCAGAAAGAATCTAATTTCTTATTTTCCTAATTTCCAAATGGAAGGGGAGAAGAGTACAAAATGCAGAGCAGTCTGACATCTGCCTCATATAGCTGGTGATCCAATGATGGAAAAGAGAGGCTGAGACTCCTAGAATATAGGTAGGTACAGATTTTGAAGGATCGATGCCAGGCCTAATGACTTGGAATTTAGGTAGGCTTGGTAGAGCCATTATAGAAATGTTGTCAGGAGAGTGGTACTATCAAATTTTTCATCATTTGGAGGTAAGGAGAATGAATGCAGGATATTGTTTCCATAAGAGACAGATGTCAGTAAAGACTCTATCACAATATTCTGAAGAAAGCGGTGATAACCATATATGGTATGGTGTTAGAAAAAAGGAAATGGTGTTATCTTGGAAGACACTTAGAGTCTATTTTGACTGGATGTGGTGTTCCAATCCCTCACTTCTAAGGTGGAGCCAGGGACATATGCCATTTTGGCCTGAGGAACATTCAAATGGTTTGGAAAGGGCCTAGGGCAAATGAATACTGAGGTAAATATTCCTGACTTTAAGGCTAGAACTAGGGAAACAATTGGAAATTGTACCAGAAATAGAAGCGAAGTTTAAAAAGAGAGAGTTAAGAGAAGAATGTAAATATGAATTACCTGAACTGAAATGACCAACATGCCATAAAAAATATATGGAAATACTTAACAAATGTGAATATTTATAAGGAAAACCAATTTTCCAGAGGAATACAATTCCTAATCAAAATGTACTTTATTTACCTTTGCAGTTTTTCTTTGATAAGTACTGAGCAGAGGGTTAGAGCTAGCATTAGACACTGAATAATTACAAACTGGGTTGAATAGAGTTTTTAAAAAATATTTTATTTATTTATTTGACAAAGAGATCACAAGTAGGCAGAGAGAGAGGGGGAAGCAGGATCCCTGCCGAGCAGAGATCAAGCCTGGCTCAATCCCAGGACCCTGAGATCATGACCTGAGCCAAAGGCAGCTGCTTAACCCAATGAGCCACCCACACGCTCCTGGGTTAAACATAATTAAACTAAACTCTCTTTGGAGCCAGAATGAATCCAGCTTTTCATTTCATTATAGGCTATTCATTTGTTCCATGTGCCCTATTTTAAGAGGACATCTGATAGTAGTGATTGGTCTTCCCATTATGATCACTGTAGAAAGCTGGAGTCAAAGAGTAAGTTAAAGAACTGATCGTAGGGGTGCCTGGGTCACTCAGTGGGTTAAAGCCTCTGCCTTCGGCTCAGGTCATGGTCTTAGGATCCCAGGATCCAGCCGCATCTGGCTTTCTGCGCAGTGGGGAGCCTGCTTCCTCCTCTCTGGTTGCCTGACTCTCTGCCTACTTGTGATCTCTGTCTGTCCAATAAATAAATAAAATCTTTAAAAAAACACAAAAACCAAACTGATCCTGATAATCAGACGACCAGCCAAATGACAATTCTTCTAAAAAAAAACAATTCTTCTAAAAAACACTATACTGCAAAAAATTTTGGTCATTAATTAAGAGAGTAGGAGCAAGGCTGTTGATATTTTCACTTGCCCATTTAAACATGAATTCCTATCAACTATGAATCCAAATGCATGTGTGTGTGTGTGTGTGTGTGTGTAAGTTTCTAAACAAAACAGAATACGTAACTGTGTTTGACACCTGTTATAAGCCTATGCTAATTAGGTCTACTTTGAAAGGAATATTGTATGTATTGTAAGCACTGTGTGTTCACATATAATGGGATGGCAAGAAAAAAGATAATAATTCAGGTGAATTAGTCTATATGGGTCAATTACTTATTTAATATAGAATCTAAACAGGACTTGAAAGCAAACTATTGGAACATATACATATACCTGTAAAATATTCCATACTGAACTGTATTTTTTCCATGTATGCAAGTGTTTTACATAGTAATAAATGCACATATTTGCAAAATTAATCTTTTTAAAGAGTTCAATTCAATGGTATTTAGTACATTCACTATGTAATGAAAACTTCACCACTATTTCATTAAAAATTTTTCTTCACTCTAAAAAGAAACCTATACTTATTAGTCACTCCCTTTTCCCCTGTCCCCCAGCATCTGACAACTCCTAATTTTTTTTTCTTTATGAATTTGTCTATTTTACATATTACATATAAGTAAAATTCTATAATAAACAAACTTTTGTGACTGCCTTCTTTCATGTGCCATGATGTTTTCAAGATTTACACATTGTACATATATCAATATTTCACTCATTTTTATGGTTGAATAATGTTCTATTATATGGATATACCATCTTTTGTTGACCTATTCATCAATTGATGGAATTTGGGTTGATTCCATCTTTTGATTATTGCAAATAGTGTTGCTATGAACATTCTTATAAACATTTTCATTGAACAGTTGTTTTCATGTATTTTGAGTATATATCTAGGAGTAGAATTAATGGGTCAATGGAAAGTCTATGTTTAACTTATAGAGGAACTGACAAACTATTTTCCAAAGTACCTACACTATTTTAAATTCCCACCAGGAATGTTATAAGGATTCCAGTTTCTCTACATCCCCAGCAGCACTTGAAGCTTCTCTTTGTCAAGAGGTTTTTGATCACTTAAGCAATCTCAAATTCCTGGATTATGTTATATACTCTATAGGCTATTATTATTTGTAATAAACTACTATCATAATAAAAGATAAAAATAATTTAAAACAAAAAGCACTCATATGCATTTGAGATAGTTATGTCTTCTTAGAGATCTCATTTCTTATTATGAATCACATTGATTATTTCATTATGAAATATATCCAGACTGTCCTCTATAACAGAGGGCTACACTCCAGGAAAAATAGTTCAGACTTTTATCCCATAGGAGAAGTCATTTCTCATATGCTAACCACTCTCACTTCCCAATCTCACCTAAGGAAGGGAAGAGAAGAAAGCTAAGAAACATTTGCAAGGGCACTGTGCATATAGTGAGGCCCACAAAACAGCTGATATCAAAAGATTAGAGAACACTTTTCTCTACACACTTTATCACCATTAACAGAAGTCTAGTATGAAGAGTGGGTTGCGGCTAAAAGTGTTCAAGATTACATCTGCAGAGGAGTTATTAGGAAATCCCAAGGTCAAAAGAGAAGACAAAAAGAGGAATTTCAAGCCTCCAGCAGCTACAAAAACCACAAAAATTAAACACAGCCCAAATCCTGGCCTGATTACGTAAAACCAAATAGTAAATGCCTATTTACCTCAGTTCCTACTACCTTATGTATCTTGTCCAGGTTTCAACAAAATTTACTTTTTTCCTTCTCTTGCCAGAGCTCCAAGGGGATATTTATTGATTTTTGCCATGAACCCTGGTCAAATTTCCATTAATTATTCGAGGGGTAAACATGCATGTGGCACAAAGTACTAGCTTGAAATAAGCACGTTAGCAAAAACTTTTGGAAATAGGTAACTCCCTTTTTTATACTAGATATAAATACCAAATGCTTCATTAAAAACAAAAAAAGTAGAAATGGAAAAATCCTGAGCACTAGTCCTCTCATATACAGCAGAAAACAGTTTCACCACATTAAGAAAAATAAATGTATGAATAAGATCTGACAATATTCTTTATTTGATTTTGAAGTTATTAATCTCAAATTGAATATCATTTACTATTAAAATTTATTTAAAATAATGTTTTACGAATTTTTGAAATCCTAATAACTGAATACTGAAAGCTTTGAATACAAACACACCCAAAAGAAACCATCCTGTTCGTAATAGAGCCTGAAGTGCTCCCTTCAGCAGCACATATACATAATAGAGCCTGAAAAGACCTAAAACTCGCATTTGAATATATATGCTTAAAATCCACATTTGGGGTGCCTGGGTGGCTCAGTGGTTGAAGCCTCTGTCTTAGGCTCAGGTCATGATCTCAGGGTCCTGGGATTGAGCCCCCATGGGACTCTGCCCAGCAGGAAGCCTGCTTCCCCACTTTCTCTCTCTGCCTGCCTCTCTGCCTACTTGTAATCTCTCTCTGTCAAATAAATAAATAAAATCTTAAAAAAAAAAATCCACATTTGAGGGGCGCCTGGGTGGCTCTGTGGGTTAAGCCTCTGCCTTCAGCTCTGCCTCTGCCCAGGGCTCGGTCCTGGGATCGAGCCCTACATCGGGCTCTTTGCCCAGCAGGAAGCCTGCTTCCCCACTTTCTTTGCTTGCCTCTCTGCCTACTTGTGATCTCTGTTTGTCAAATAAATAAATAAAATCTTTAAAAAAAATCCACATTTGAACGTATATTATATGTAATATAACAGAGAGATATATATAATATATACATTTAAATATGCATATATTTTTCATTTTGCACCAATTCACTCTATTTTGGGCATGGGGAGGTGGATAGGTGATATGAATGTGAAATGGGGTACAGAAGGAGAGACAGAACTATACTGTCTTCATTTACTATTCAGTAATAAATGCTGAATAAAACCATCAGGAGCCAGCACCCTCAAACAACATAGATGTTTTTTTTTCGATTTTGCTATGGCTTAGTTAGACAAGAACTTATGTGTTATTGTGTTTCCTATGTTCAGGGTACTTAATGTGAACTCTTCATTGTTAAACTAAATTAAATTTAAAAAGTGAGACACTGATATGGACAAAACCATCTCAAAATTCTTTGGCAAGGTACATTTGGATCCCATCATGGATTTAGCAACTCAGACAGATGGCAGTGTAAATCCAAGTGCCATTAAATCCTGAATTTTTAAGAAATATCCATGCTTATATTCTTTGGTGCTAATGCACTGTATAAATTCACAATCCTCCTTAACGGCCCCTGCATTTCCCATTTCCACTACACAGTAGGGTAGTATTATTTTTTCAATTCCGCTTTGAAATGGAACTTTGGATGTAAGGAAAAAAATATATAAGCATTTGTAATTTGCATTTTTGCTGTTGTTTAAAATAGACATATCATAGTTAAGCTATTTTCTTGAAGCAAGGAAAAAAAATCAGAATTGCTCTATTTCTATAGTTCTTCAAATGAAAAGTCATGCCCAACCCAGAAAGATCAGCTGAAACTCTATTTTACTTGGTAAGTACTAATTCAAATATTCTACTTTTTACTCCAAACTTAAAACTTAACCAAACTCTTTTATAAATATATATGGATTTGTCTTTTTTTTTCCAGATTCTCATGATTATGGGCCCTACATTTCTAGCTACCACTGTAGTCTATCAATATGAAACTCTTATTACCCAAAGTACATCAAAAAGAAAAAAAATGTGTGTGTGTATGTGCATGCCTGTATGAGGCTAGGGAAACTATATAAGTCAGTCAATATAGGTCAGTCTCGTTGGGTAAAGCCAGACAGACAAGGATTAGGACTAAGTTTGTAGATGAAAACCATGAATATCCTTCAATGTTTGCTGACGCTTCCACAGTGACACACACGACCAATTGATGAAGCTACTGACTTTCCTGCTGCAGTCAGAAAGCTTCTTATCATGCGTGGAACAAAATATATTTCTTTGTATTTCTAAGGTAGGAGGGCTTTTAGGAAAATTTTCTCTTTACATATTTTTTATGGCCTCTGTTGGAATCTGCCATGGTCTCATATGAGAACAGCATTGGAGTTAAAGTATATTATATACAAAAACAAAAACAAAACACACTTCTCTAAAATTTTCTTTATCTGTCATGTAAACAGATCCTGTGGGCTTTCTAAATAGCCCAGCAATGATCTTAAATTCTTACACTGATATTCTGCTACATATCATTTTAAAGGAAAGATCTTAATTCACATAAATGTGAAGGAGGCAAGCATATCTTATTATGTAAGAATTTGAAAAGAATTCAGTTGCCTTTTCTCTAATGCACACATACACACACATCCAGGATGACATGGAAGTTTAGGTTGGGCTTGAAATCCATTTTATTTTCAAATAATTTCTCAAATACTATAATATTTTTAGTTGAAATCAGGTGTGGTGCACTATGCTATACCTTGTAATTAATGTTAAACATGACATTAAATGACTGTCATTGGATTAACTGGGATGTTCATATTGCAGCACCTATGGATCTGATTAAGAAATAGCTATATTTACATCCTCCATTATATTAAGGAAAATGTCTCTACCTTTTGAATGACACCAGAGAATTTTAATCTTTTTTTTTCTTTCTGAAAGCCTTGGAAAATAAAAAATTTCCAAACAAATCAGTAGCAGCTGTGTTCCTTACTTCCAACTGGTTAGGCTGTCCAATCCTGGAAATAAAGCTTCATGCATTTTTTTTTTTTCATTGGTCAATGGTCTCTTTCTATTGTTATACTGGAGTCCATTCTTTCCTATAGGCCCTATTCATATCTCTAATGCCAAAGCGAGAATGGTTTATAATAAGCAAGGGCAGGGGTGTTATTCCACAGCTGTTCTCACTTATTAGAAGCACCACACATGTAAGAAAGAAATACCAACCTTGGACGATACCTCTGCCTCCCCACAACTCCTGATCTATTATTACCAATGAGGCATTGTGCAGATTCTGCTACTGTAAGCAATCTGTTCTGGTTATAAGTATGGGCATTCCGTTCCCTAACAGGAACACTATGTCCATTCCCTCCAGCAACTGGTTATGCTATTCACTCTAGTTATATTTTACGATTCAATCTCCTGAAAATATTGCTTGGTTAAAACAAGAAAATGAACAGATATTTAAATTGTTGATGCTTGTTTGCAGTTGCATCATGGTTTAGAAATAAAATCAATACACTATTATATAGAAGCATCTAGTAAAAAGATACCAGAGGTGTGTAAACAAACATGAATCAACTACCAAAAGATTACTTGAGACATGGAAAATATTGCCTCATGATTATGGGATAGTTTATGTTGAATCATGATAAAATGAAAATAAAAGAAATAAAATATATACTTTCTCAGAGAGGAGAGAAAATTCCATTTTTTTTTTTTTAAATTCCAGAAGGAGGGAGATGTAGGGAGAAAGAACATAAAATGAATTGTTTACCATGTACATAAAAGTTGTTTTGACTTCAGTAGAACATTTTTAAAATTAGTTTCCCATAGACTCTAGAAAACATGCTGCTTGATGGATTGTTTTGTACTAATGCACTGATATACAAATGTATTATTACAATTATTGTAATTATTGAAGAAGTTAAAGGGATAGATGAGATTCAAGGACTGGGTCAGTTTTCACAGGTCTCCTATGTTTTTCTCCATCTCGTAGGAAAACACTGTGTTCTTCACCATCTCTTTAAGAATATTTATATAGCAAACAGCATTGCGAGACAGAGGTGGTGTCTCCTTCCAAGCCAAGAGCAGGCTACTTACTGTACAGTGTAATACAGACACTGTTTCTCCTCAGGTTCACAGGGTACACTATCTTATTGCCCATTATAATTTCTGGGTTCCTTAAGCTTAGTGTTCCTCTTCTATAATGAAACACCGTATAGTGCCCAGGCATCATATGGTCCTTCTAGGTCATTCTGTAAGAGGTGGGTTTTAGAGAATCAAAACAAAATTGCTGATCTTCTGTCCCTGTTATTTCTGTAAATAATAAACGTGACTTCATCTTTGATCCAAGGGTCTTGTGTCTTCCATCAGCATTCTATGAAAATGTGGCAGGCTGACTTGGCAGCTTGTAAACAGGCTAACATCTCAGAACTTCATAGTTTTTAGCAGTCAAGGTCCAGAAGAAGAGAAGGTTTATGATTAGGCTTACAAAGAGGAAGTATAATAGTATCACATTTGGGATTTGGGGGGCACCATAGAGATATTATTAGCCTCCTTAAGATGGGCAAGCTATTTCTAGCTAAATCATACTTTTTCACAAGAAAATATATGTATGGTAGTGATTCTCACAAATATATTTTTACTGCATTTTACCTTTTTCCATGTTAATTTCCTACCAGAGTAATTTCATGTTCTCTAGTAGCCAAGATATAACCAGTGTAAGTTTACTTTTTTTTTTTAGCTCTTTAACTTTTTAGAATTAGGAAAAATGATAATAAGAAAAAAGTTATAAAAGAGAAACCTGCTGTCCCTTTTTTAAGGGAAGATATATAAGGAAAAGCAGGTGGTGAGTCAGTAGCAGTCCATTAAGAATTTTTTTTTAATTTTTAAATTTTTATTTATTTGTCTATTTATTTATTTCAGTTCATTAAGATTTATCAGACTTATTCACTGAGGTATTACACAATTTCTGTATCTGACCTAAAGGGAAAATTATACTTTTGTGATCCTGGAGTTTAGAAAATTTACAATGAAATATTTGTAATTATACAAATATATCAAGTCTGCATATTAATATAGAAAATTAGAAATTCCAATTTCATTAATGACCAAGTTGAGACTCAGACAGTTTAAGGAGACATTCTTAAGGCTTTGTTTATTTTTCTCAAGAAGGGGACAAGGTGTGGCCTCAGTTCAGTTGGACGTCATTTCTGTGCTTGGCCACTATTGAACACTCCTTCCTATAAGAAGAGGGCAGCACTAGTTGATTCAGAGCCTTTCTGCTAGATTCAAGGCAGCCTTCAGTGGCAACAGCAGTGGCATCACAGCCTCACAAGTATATTCAATATCAACATAAGCAGTGTCCTACATGTGGACATTGGGCTCCTCTACAAAAAAAACATATACCAAGGAGCAAAATATCCACTTCAGTATTGCAGGATAAAGAATGGAGCTCCTGAGAACACATAAGCAACTTTCTAGAGATTCCCTAAATACTTCTATGAGGGCCTGACCTTTCTATAATTGCTAGATAAAGAAAAAGCAGAGACAGTTCTTCAACAAATGGTGCTGGGAAAATTGGACAATCACAGAGTGAAGAATGAAACTGGACCACTTTCTTACACCATATACACAAATAAACTCAAAATGGATAAAAGACCTATGTGTGAGACAGGAATCCATCAAAACCCTAGAGAAGAACACGAGCAGCAACTTCTTTGACCTTGGATGCAGCAACTTCTAGCTAAATACATCTCCAAAAGTAAGGAAAACAAAAGCAAAAAGAGCCATTGGGATTTCATCAGGATAAAAAGCTTTTTCACAGCAAAGGAAACAATCAGTAAAACTAAAAGACAACCTACAGAATGGAAGAAGATATTTGCAAATTACATATCAGATAAAGGGCTAGTATCCAAAATCTGTAGAACTTACCAAATTCAACACCCAAAGAACAAAAGAAATAGGAAGAAGACAAACAGACATTTTTCCAAAGATGACATACAAATGGCTAACAGACACATGAAAAAATGCTCAACATTACTCGGGATCAGGGAATACAAAATCAAAACCAGATGAGATATCACTTCATACTAGTCAGAATGGCTAAAATTATCAGGAAACAAGAGTTGTTGGTGAGGTTGTGGAGAGAAAGGAACTCTTTTACACTGTTGGTGGGAATGCAAACTGGAGCAGCCACTCTGAAGAACAATATAGAGGTTCCCCCAAAAGTTAAAAAGTAGAAATGTCTTAGGACCCAACAATTGCACTACTAGATATTTATCCAAAGAATACAAAATAGTGATTTGAAGAGGCAACTGCACCCCAATGTTTTTAGCAGCAATATCCACAATAGCCAAAATATGGAAAGAGTCCATATGTCCATCAACAGATGAAAAGATAAAGGAGATGTGGTATATATACACATTGGAATATTACTCAGCCATCAAAAAGAATAAAATCTTGCCATTTGCAATGATGTGGATGGAACCAGAGGGTATTATGCTAAGTGAAATAAGGCAGAGAAAGACAAATACTATATGATTTCACACATATGAGGAATTTAAGAAACAAAACAGGTAAGCATAGGGGAAGGGAAGGAAAAATAAGAAAAACAGAGAGGGAGGTAAACCATAAGAGACTCTATAAGAAATAAACTGAGGGTTGCTGGAGGGGTAGTGGGTGGGGATGGGGTAATTTGGTGATGGACATTAAGAAGGGTACTTGATGTAATGAGTACTAGGTGTTAAATGCAATTGATGAATCACTAAATTCTACCCCTGAAACTAATAATATACTATATGTTAACTAAATTGAATTTAAATAAAAATTTAAAAAAAAAAGCAGAGATAGAATTTCTCTATTATTATGACTGTAGTTTTAGTACTCGGTTGTGGAAGTTAGGGAAACAAGGAGTCACATGTCCGGTTTTTCCTATATTCTCCAATTCTTATTATGACTGTAGTTTTAACCACTGAGCCACCCAGGAGCCCCTATGAATGTAGTTTTAGTACTCAGTTGTGGGATTTAGAGAAACAAGGAGTACATGTCTGATTTTTCCTGTCTTCTCCATAGATTTTTCATGTCTTCTCCACAGTTTCCTGTCTTTTAAGGATGAGGTCAATGTCTTATTCATTTCTATTTTCCCAGACCTTATTTCAGTGATTTTCATAATTTGGTGGCTAAATAAATGTTTAATAAATTAATAATTAGTGATTAATGACAAGTGAAGTACATAAAAGAATCAAAAAAGTAAATTACCAGATAAAATATGAGCAATGGAAAGAATATTCTATTGACAGTAAGGATGTTAAACAGAGAGAACTAGTAAGCAGTTGTTTTCTATAACCTCCAAGGTTAAAAAGCTTAATATAACCCTACAATAAAATTTAAAATCTTAATAATTTTAATATTTTTCAATTATGGCTTAAATAAGGACTCATTAATAATTTTATTAATATTAATTATTAATAAGCATTCATTAATGATAATGAGAATAATTTCACTATTCAACTTGTTGAGAGAAAATATAAACATAAAGGGCAAGCAGAAAAGAAATATTGAGTGACTAGATTTTCTTGCTTAATTAGTCACTGATCAAGTTCTGCAATGTTAGAGATCCTCTTAGTGATACAGTCACATTAGATTATTATTTATTCATTTATTCTTTCATTCATTCAATTAGCAAGTCACTCAACAAACATAGACTGGGCAGTTACTCTGTGTTATGAGCTGCTATGAAGGGGCTAGGCTATAGGATTATGTAAGTCTTGAGTTATCCCAGAGTCTAGTGGAGAAGAAAGGCACAAAACTAAATAGTCAATAATACCATATTCAGGGCCATGGACAGGATATGGATAAGGGAGAGAATTGGCACCAGGACATCCTGGTGGATCAGAAAATAATGCTGCAGATGTGCTGTCCTCACAACAGAAAAGGTTGAAGTTGACTTGATTTTTCTACCTACACAGGTTTTTACCCAAGTATCTTCAGTTTTCCAGTAGGGACTCCTTTCACAAAAAATTACAATCCCGTCAATCCCTCCTCATCCTCCAGCTGGAGCACGTTCAGGTCTACTTCACCCTTGTAATTCTTACAAATATGTGGTGAGAGGGAGGAAAGGATGTAGTAGGAAATATAACTGATGTAAAAATAAAGAAAAAATGCTGTAAATTTTAATGATTTGTTTAAATTTGAACATCCGCTAAATCTAAAGTAATTCATTTCTCTTAAAAATTGCACATATAAATTCTGTATGACACATGAGACCACTGTTCTTCAAACTAATCTTTGGAAGTCTAAGCAATTATCAAACATGTTTGAAAAGTCAACGCTGAGAGTAATAGGTGGGGAGGGATGATAAATTCTGGCCTCCTCATCTCCTTTGACCTGAGCGCTCATCTGTCTTCTGCATTTTAAGACTGCTTTTTACAATTTCATAAAAATACTCAGTTATATCCAAAGCTTGAAACCTGCTTTAGGCTTTATAGAGGAATCTTCTCCATTATTATACATTACTCAAAATATTTTTTCACCCTAAAATTTTGCTGCTCTGAGCAAGGAATATGGACTTTTTTATAAACTCTGTAACTACCTTTGAGTAATCATGTGATGACCATAATGGGACCTCAAGTATGTACGTGTATGTGTGAGTAATGCTTTAATAATTCCCATGTTTGCTTCTGTTGTATTCAAATTCTTCTGATAACATGCTGACACTTTATCTTTCTACATGCTATATACCAATTTTAATAGCAAGTAGGCCAAATTTAATTTGTTTCAATCCTGACAATGTAGTATAACTTGACACTTGGTTCAGAAAGAATAAACGCACAATAACACACATTTTCTAACTTGTGAAATCTCAGAGAAATACCAAGTCATAGTATGCAACAACTGTAGGAAAAAATGTATAGTTTTTCATTTGTAGTCAATGTATTATTATTAATGTGCTTTTATTTTTTTACTTAATAAAGCTATCAAAAATACATGACACTGCACAGCAAAAGAAAACATCAACAAAGTAAAAAGACAACTTACAGAATGAAAATAAGTATTTTCAAACTAACTATGTATCTGATAAGGGTTAATACCCCAAATAGATTTTTAAAAAAAAACCTCCTACAACTCAATAGTAAAAAAAATAAAATAAAAATAAAAAAATGGACAAAGGAACCAAACAGACATTTCTCCAAAGAAGATATGAGAGGCCAGTGTGGTTTATTCAGAGGGAAAAGAAAGCCAAAGTTATTTTTATCTTGTGAGACACTGTTTAGGTTGAAATTTTGACTTTTTCATTCTTAGTTGGTATGCAATATCATACCAATTTGAGAATCACAAGATTTATTAATGTAATAAAATAAAATTTATCCCTTAAAATGAGTGATTCTTGTTGACTAAAGGAAAAAATACTAGAAAGATTGAGAAAACCTGTTGTTTTAAGATGTTCTCATTGAGAATATTTAAAAAGTTATGTGCAGTTTTATTTTGGAAATAACAGTAAAACAATTTACATTTATTCAAGCACACCAGGCTTATTAGTTGTATACTTCCTGCTCTATTACAGAAGTTGAAGATTTTAAAAATCAGGTTTGTTTTTCAGGAACAAAATTATACAGTAAATGTTGCTATTCTTTGAAACACAATATATAATTTCATCACCTTAATGATTCCTCACAGAGTCAGTCCAAGAAGACTGCCAAATCTCATCAACTTTCCTCCAAAACTATTGCCTTAATACCCATGGGAGACTGTTTAAGTAGACATTAAAAATAAAAAATAAAATTAGGCCTTTAACCACTCTCATTCATTCACATCAAAAATTTTCAAATAATTGCTAAATCTATAATTTTAAACATGCTATTACATTTTACCTGAGATAAAACTGTTTTTAAATTTTAATTTTGGATTTATATCTGTTCAATTCTAACACTCAAAAGAAATTTCTAAGCCAATATCTTCCATTCCTCTACTTCTTTCTAGGCAAATTGATCAGTGGTGTTTTGAGGATTGGCTGTGTGCCCAGTTTCCACAAATGCCAAAGACTTCTGTGCACCAAGTTAATTAAAATTGACTGCTTGTTTTAGGCAGAAGAAACAGGCAGAATGCCGGATGGTTCTAAAGAGTGATTGAACAATTTAAGCAAACAGAATAACCTGCCTTCAAGCTAAAGAATAAAAATAGATCATTATGTTGCCTTTGCTTAAAAAAAAAAAAAAAAGCCTTTAAAAATGTTGCCTTTATTTTTAAAAAATGTGAAATATATATCTGAATCAAATTGAAATGCTATACTAGTCACAGAGAAATAATTAAAAATATACAAACCATCACTTTTCACAAAAATTACTTTTATTGGCCAGTGTTTTAAGAGATTTGCTTAAATTATGACATACACTAAATTTCTATTAACACAGTCTATGACAAAAAGTACATTTCCCAATGCACATATATGTAATCAATTTATACCTGATTGCTGGAGCTCAAGAAAAATATAGCAAGAAATTGTTTTTAATAGAGTGAATTGGTATTTGGAGATGAATTTTTAAAATAACAATCTATCTAAATGCTTATGGAAACCCTCTAGACTTTATTGCATTAAGAAGTTACCAACTTAAACATTTAATGTACAGTATGACACGATAAGCTAAAACTTGACTCTATAACCATAGCTTAGTAACTAAATTTTTAGGCAGGAAATGGAATGCTGCTAACATGTACCAAGAGCTTACTAACTGGCAGGAACCCTGACAAGACACAGTATATTTAATGTATACTATTGCTTTTAATTCTCACTTTAACACCATGCAATAGGTATGCATATACATATTTTACAGAAAAAGAAACAGAAACAAGAGAGGGTAAGAAACTTTCTAAATGTAAGAAAACCATTAGGATTAATTAATTTGGATTAATTAAATCTATTTTAATTATTACATTTATTGTGAGTTTTGATGAGCCCCTTAAGTTTGCTCAATCTGTTCTTTCTAAATCGTTTAACTCTTAGATATGTAGAATGAATTTTTATTTGGAATTCTGTCAAGATCCAGTGGTTTAAACATGAGCTTGAATCAAATTAAAATCATGCATTAATACTCGTGCATTTTCCTCAAAGGAGGTTACCTTCACAATGCACTCTAGTTCACATACATGCCAACCAAACTTGATTTTTTGATTTCCATGAGAAGATAAAATTAGATGCTACATTTTATTAAATGTGGAGGACTCAAAATAATTGGGTGCCCAAAAGTTACAAATAGTCTTACATTAACAGAAGAAATATAACTTTTGAAAAAACAGGTTAGTAATCTCAAAAGGCATAAGATTTTGAGGTCCTTTATTTGAAACTTAATTGTCTAACTTATCTCAACAGGGTATACCTCAATTAGCTATCTTTATTATATACTATCACCTAGCACAACCATGTTTTTGAGATAGGGTAGTGGAGGCGTACATGAGGTTAGCAGATGGACAGCTAGGGTCTGGCAGTTCTCATTATCTTTTCCTCTTTTCCCCTCTCATTTCTTAGTCCACTGCAGTTTGATTTGCCTTTCCACTTCTGAAACTGCTGTACTTGAAGCCAAGTGCTTCCTAATTGTCAATTTCTTTTTCACCTATTCATCAGGTGTTTTGGAGCATTTTTTGATGCAAAATACTATGCTAGGTAAAGGATATACACTGTTGAATAATGGTGATGATAATGATAGTAATTATGATAATACTGATGTTAACTAGCCAAAATCTTTAGAAACATACCTGAAGTCAAACAAACCCAGTTTTATTTAACTTGCTAACATTAAGAACTTAATGCAAGGAAGTGTGGGGATTTCTCAGTAAAGGGGAATCTGAAGCAACTTCTTACAAGATTAGAAATTTTCTTTGATGATTGTAAAGAGAAACTAAGGAATTTGAGAGCTGGATTGGATCTGTTAAGAAGGAGGCTCAATTTGGATATTTGGTATTTTAAAAATTATTATCTAAGAGGTGGGAGAACTAAAAGGGATTAGAGTTACAATCAATAAAGAAGCAGTAATCACTCATTTTGGTTAGAAGAAGAGCTTATCATATAGATATGGAGGGCTTATCCCTGTCTTATTCCTTTCAAGGTCACTAACCTTGTCTATATCTTGCACTGATAAGGGTTTATGTCCTTCAATTATCACCTGACCATTTCTCAATAATTACTAATAAATTTTCCAACTGTGTACTATATTCCTGGCATTATTCTGAGCACTTACTATGTTAACTATTTTGATCTTCATAAAAATCTACATGATAGGGGTGCTTGGGTGGCTCAGTTGTTTAAGTGTCAGCTCAAGTCTTGATCTCAGGGTCATAACTTCAAACTCCAGGTTGGGCTACACACTGGGCATGGAGAGTACTTAAAACAAACAAACAACAAACCTATAAGACAAATATAGCTATTATGTTATTTCACAAATGGAGAAGTTGAGCTAGCAGAGGAACAAGCAATTTGCCCAAGATCATACAGCTAGTGAATGACAGAACCAGATCTGCAGTCTTCCGAACAATACAAACACCAAGGCTGCCATTGTGAGAACTAAAAATTCTGTGGCATGTCAAATTAGACTCCCTAAAGAGTTGACTTTTTTCACTACTTTTCTTCTTAAAATTCCTTTCCTTGGCTTTTATGACATCATTTTTCCCTGCTTCTTCCCTCATACCACTCCTGTTTTATCTCCTTGACTGTTTTTTTTTCCACAACCTTTTTCTGAATACAGATATTTGATGATACATTTCTTAGTTCTTTTCTCACCCCCACCCTATATGTATTCTTCACAAGCAAAAGTATGCACATAGTTTCAGGTGCTCTATAAGCACCAATGATATCCAAAGCTGTATCTTTACTTTTACTGTCTCCCCTAATTCTAAACTATAATTTTAATTATCTAGATATTTCATATGCTGACAGTGAAGCATAATCTTTTCATCAAATAATACTGAAGCATTTGGACATCCACATGAAGCATTAAAACATCCTGAGATTTAAAAAAAAAATCTCAGGCTAAACCTCCCATCTTCTACAAAAATTAATTCAGTTATCTATCATAGTCTTAAACATAAAGCATAAAGCTCTAAGACTTAAGAGCCAAAAATAGAAAATAACCTTTGGGACCTGGATTCAGGTGAACAATTCTTAGACTTGACACTGAAAACATTATCCCTAAAAGGAAAAAACTAATAACTTAAACCTCACCAAAAATTAAACTTATTATTAAAGCTTATATAAAGAGGATGAAAAGACAAGTTACAGACTTGGAGAAAATATTTGAAAACCATATATCTGACAAAAGGCTAGTATCCAGAATATATAAAGAACTCTCAAAGTTCAACAGTAAAAATATCACATTTCAATTATAAAATGGGCAAAATACATGAATGGACAATTCACAAACACAAATACAAAATAAGCACATTTAAAGATATTCAATACCATCACCCACTAGAGAAATGCTAATCAAAATCACATTGATATACCAGTACACACCTCTCAGGATAGCTAAAATAAAAAAATAAAATGAAAAAAAACAGTGACAACATCAAATGCTGGCAAGGATATGGAGACTGGATAGCTCATACATTGTTGATGGGAATGCAAAATGGTACAGATAGTCTGCAAGACAGGCAGTTTTGCTAAAACTAAACATGTAACTATCATCTGACCCAGAATTTATCCCAATGAAATGAAAATTCAGTCATATTCATGCAAAAAAAGAAAAATGGTACACAAATGTTTATAGCAGCTTTATTCATAGCAGCCAAAATTGGAAATAACCAAAATGTCCCTCAATGATTAAAAGGATAAACAAACTTTGACATAACCATACTAGAAAACTAATCAAAAACTGTAAGGAATGAGTAAGGCGAAGGAAGGTTGCAATGTAGATGTATCTCAAGGGAAGCACAATGAGTGAAAAAAAATAAACTTAGAAGTTTAAATACTGCATAATTCCATCTTTGTAGCATTCTTGAAATAATACAATTATAAAAATGGAGAATAGATTAGTAGTCGCCAGGTTGCAGGGATGGTGGGGGTGGAGAGGGTACAGATGTGGCTATAAAAGAACAGCAAGTACTAGGGGGACTTGTGATATAAAGTTTTTGTGTCTTGATTGTGGTGGTGATCACATAAATCTACAACCATGATAAAATTGCAAGAAACACACACACACACACACACACACACACACAAATGGGAAATCTTCAAGAGTTCGGTGTGTGAAGAGTACATGGAGCTTCTCTATAGTTTTTTTGCCATTGTTGCAACTTTTGGTAAATCTACAATTAATTTAAAATAAAATTAAAACAGTATTATCTCCCCCTTTCAACTTAAAGTATTTCATTGACTTCATACTGTCTTCTAAAAATATCTAATCTCCTTACTCTTGTTCAAAAGCCCTTCATGCTATGCAGCTTTATCTTTTGCCAAGATTTAACTCATTCCCCTGGCACTCCAGGAATCAACTGTCTAAACACAAGCAAACACAAAATTTTCTTTGAAAATAACTTTTACTGCTATCTTCAGTTCTAATGCTGAATCACCCCTCCTACATGTTTCAGCCTTCAAATTCTGTCTTTTCCACGTATTCCTCCTTCACACCTCAATTGAGGTATCATTTCTTCCACAAACAATATCTGACCCTACAGAACCAGATTAAACACCAGTCCTGTAAGTTCCTCCTATTTTTCACACATATTGCTGGCCACCCAAAATCTAAGCATCTCTTCCTTTTATTTTTTCTTTCCCTCCCTCCCTTCCTCCCTCCTTCCTTCCTTCCTTCCTCTCAATCTCTTTCTCTCTTTCTTTCTCATTGGTAGTAGGGGCATTATTCTCCATATCATGAATATGGGTACGAGGCAATCGGCCGGCACCAGAAAAGATAGAAATTCCAGTTTCTCACATTCCCAGGCCCTTCCTGCAATCCAGTAGGCCTATGAAGTAGAGTGTCCTAGGTTCTCAGGACCAGAGGCAACCTCCTACCCCTCAGATGGCCGTGACAAAAAATGGGGAGCTGACAAAAACACTCGTTGGAGCCTGCAGATGTCACTGCAATATAGTGTAGCAACCTGTTACTGCAGAGACATGGAGGGAGTATCACCAGACTTCAGGTAGAATCCACTCTAACTTACTGTTTTTTTTTTTTTTTCCTTCAGTGTTTGTAACCTCAAACCTGTATTTTTACCTTTCTTTCCCTTTTTAGGTTATTCAGTACTCTTTCTGATAAATTCATTCCACGATTAAAAGTGCCGAAATGAGTGTCCAATGCTTGCAACTAAGAAATCTGACCCATACAATAATTTAGTTGAGTATATTTTTGCCTACAGCCCTATCAAGACTGTAAAAATCCCTCATTACAAGGGCTTGGAGTATAATACCATGGTTACACAGTTCCAGAAATCTAGCAGGAACAAAGTAAAACTTGAGAAAATATGAACAAAGTCATTCCTTATATACAACACCTTTAAATCTACTACCTCCTACTAGATAGTCCTTTTTCTAGAGAGGTCCAAGATGTGGATGTTGTTCTAGTTGTACACCTTGCCTTTACCCACATCATATCACCAAGACTTTTCCATACACCATACTAAAATAAGTATTTATTTCCTTCCCTTCCTTTGTACCCTACAATCACTGCTCATTTTAATCCATCATTTCTCCATGACGTATTGCTATAACTCTACTCATGAGCATATCTTCAGTATAATCACTTCAGTCCCTCATTTACATGGAACTAAGTTAAAACTGAATTTTAATCATATCATTTTATCTTGCTTAAGCAGGAAAGTATTCAGTGAGTTCTCACTGGTTTAGGATAAAGTCTAAACTTTTTAAAGCAACATTCTATCTTTATATTTTCTGGCTCTTTCCTACATTCCCAATTTCACCTTCTGTCCCACTCACAGACCAACAAGAGCTCTGTATTACAATGGCCTTTGCTATCGACTTCCACCTTCCTATACATACTATTCTCTTTCATATCTCAATGGCTTTTAACATCAATTTTCCACCATGTTAAATACTTTCCTCCATGTTCATCTTAGAAATGTAATTCAGTTATCAAACTCATTACTCACTCTCTCTGAAACGTCATATTCAGTACTACTAGGCAGTTTGTCATTTATTGTCATGCTTCCTCTTTATCGTAAGTGTAATGTGATTTTTAACTGATGGCATTAGTCAAGTGACAGGTACATAGTTGGTGCTCAATAAACATTACAGTAAATGACTAAAGAGAAAATGGATCAATACATTTTTGTGAGTGATAATGGATTGCAATTCTATGTATATGTATAAAACTTCTTGAAACTTTAAAATCTTCTCAATTCATGAGCACATACAGTTCCAGTTTTAGGGCTGAGAATAATCATACCACTGGTGTAGTTAACATGTAGTTAGCTACATGTAGAGTGTAGTTAACATTCTATGTTCAAATGAAGATTACCCCAAGTATTATGTTATTGGAGGGAACATTTTACCCAGACATGGAAAGAAGAATGGATATATCCTACAAAGTCTGAGAGATGGAGAACTTAGAAATCCTCAAATCCAAACACTTCTTTCTAATATGAGAATGCATAAAACTATTCTAGATCATTCTTATCTGAATTAAATTTGAGTTCATTCATATTAAAAGACTGAACTTAACCCATCCAGCCAAATACAACCACCTGTACATTGATTTAAAGTGTTTCTGATGAAAATTCCCCATTCTTATGAGCAACAGTATCTGTAGGAGAAATTAAAGGAGGCCTGTACACCTCCACATTTTTCCCTTAACACTGTCCTTCTCCCAGATGCAAAAGCACCCAGTGATAAATAAGCTGAAGGAAACTACATGCTCCCAGTGGGGAACCGGCACCATTGTCTCTATCCCTCACTTTCACCCCTAGCGCTACAATGCCACCTTGTAAACAGGGAGAAGTGCCTCACTGACCATTTCTGAGAAGGTTATAATAGTAAATTATGAATCATCTTTTTCTGAATAGACCGTCAGAACTAATTCCATGTCTTACGTATTTTTATCTCATTCACAACCAGAAAACCAAGTCTCCCTGATATTCCATCACTTTTATTCTTTTCAGCCTCTGCATGCAGGCATTCTGCCTAGTCTCAGAGTCGTAGTAGATCCCACAAATCATTTCCAAGATGCCCCCTGTAACTCACACACTATCAATCAGCAGCAAAACCATCGAAGCCCTTAGGCTCTTTTCCGAATACTTCCTTCACTTCCTCATTTTTACAGACATTGTGGCCACTCTTCGATGACACTGCATGTCTCGCAAACCCCTCAGTAGTGCCCCCCCACCTCTCATGTCCCAATTACTTTACATCACATGCCTTCATATTTTATTGTCTTCTTTCTATTTTTTCCTTGCTTTGGTTATCTATACATCCTGATGGGGCATATTTATAAGTGTTTTAAAATACTTGTCTACTACGTCCACAATTTTTCTTCCGGTTATGCATTATAATTTCCTACGTTATGTTCAGAATCATAACACGACAAACTTGAGAGGGAACCAAATAATATCTAATTCAGCATTTCCACTTTAGTAAGTTAGGAAGGTATGGCCTAGATAAGGCAATTTTTCTTTACAAACATAAAAAACTAATTAATAGTGTAGCATGTACTATAACTGGTTTTTCCTGTCACGACTTCAAAGCCCTTTCTGCAACTTCAGGACACCTCTTCTATTGGAAGGTTAGCATGTAATGTATGCAGACTGTCTCAAGACAGCACTTCCTCCACCCCCCTGTATGGATTTAAAAGAAACTTTAAGTAGCCTTTACTTAAATTATCATCTAACTTCCTATAAAGTCATTCCACCCAAACACTGAATTTAATAATTCATATTAAAAAGAGTATGTTTATCTAATTGCTTTCCATTTCCTTTTATATTTTATAGTTCACACATTATTGAATTTAAGATCTTGCATAAAAATATGATTGTTTATTTTTCAAAGTCATTAATACCTAGGTCATTGTAGAAATACCATGTCAAATTTTGATTTTTACTAGTATTGTAGATTCCCATAAAAACAACCTTTTATCTCCTCCAAAGGTGGGGGCAGGGGGGGTAGAGAAAAAAAAAAGAAAAAGGAGAGAGATGTTAAAAACAAAGAAAACATACAAAAGCAAAAATCTAACAGCTGATTATAAATATACTTTCCTATGCTTGCTGTGCTGTCTTGGTTTGAGTTGTATAATAATCCCTGTACAGAGACTGGAGGAAATGAGAGAATAATGCACTAAAGATTAAGACTCGCAGCATAGTAATTCATCACAATTATATTTCTCTGGGCTATACCAGCTTTGACACAACATTACTACCATGTGGTTCTGCCCCCATGAGCTTTTTGTTGGAATCACAGTTCATTTTCTGGTTCAAAGAGCCTAGCAAAGGGACGCCTGGGTGGCTCAGTTGGTTAAGCGGCTGCCTTAGGCTCAGGTCATGATCCCAGCGTCCTGGGATTGAGTCCCACATCGGGCTCCTTGCTCAGCAGGGAGCCTGCTTCTCCCTCTGCCTCTGCCTGCCATTCTGTCTGCCTATGCTCACTCTCTCTCTGATAAATAAATAAATAAATCTTTAAAAAAAAAAAAAAAAAAGGACCCTAGAAAATTGAGACTACCCAGAACTACCTTCTTTCTGTTTGTCAGATATCTGGCATTCGGATTACTGGGGTGACTAATGTATAGTTAACTGCCCTGTGAACTACTCCAGGCAATCCTAGAGTGTTGCTCCCTCTATAGCTATTCCTGCCTTTCGGGTAAAGCTTTCCCACTCAAAAGCTTTATCATCCATGCATGGTGTGATGTAAGAGAAGCTAGCAAAGCCTGTGTCCCAGATAACAACGCTGCCAACAGTGCTATTGTTTTGACAAAATGTCCTCTGTATTCTTGCTGGAGGAATAAAATTCACCTGTTTTGAATCTCTTTAACTTAGCCACATATGTAAACTGAAATGACACAAAACCAAAAGACTAAGAAAAGTAAAAGAGTTCTATTTAGGATAGGAAATAATACACATAACTACTCTTCATATTTTCTCTAGGATTATAATCTTAATATCAGAATTTCCTCCCTCAGAATGCATGAGGAGATTTGCTGATGTGATATTCTTTCCTCAATTAGACTAAGACTTAACTTGGTCTTGGATAAGTTAGTGAAGTATTTGGAATTCAGGAAATCATTTTAGAAGGAAATACTCTTCAAGGAATGCAAAACTGACTTTTTACAGTGTTTCTCGCCATTGCGTTCTAGCCATGACAGCAAAAAAAAAAAAAAAAAGCTTTATTTTTATGAAGCATATAATGTCAGAAGAAGAAGAATGAATTAAGAATGACAATTACAGTATCTAATTGCCTTCTTTCCTTCTATGGCCCATTCAGGGAAGGAAGAAAGTTATTATGTGCCTCAATTGCTCTGTTTTTCCTTTTGGTAAAAAAAACTGTAATGTTAAGTAATAAAGACAATGTTTTATCTAGGTTCTTTGGTATTAGCTAGATGTCTACTATTTACATTTTTATAATAATACATTTTATCACAGAATACTTCTTATTCTATGCAAGTGTATAATACCATCAGCAATATTAGGGAAAGCCTTCCCCATACCAAGATAATGCAGTTTGCATAACACAATGGAACTTAAAGAATGCTTTGAAAAGTCTCACATCAACATCTCTTACGCACGTGCAGCTGTTCATTCTGATCACTCTGTACCATCCCAGTGACTTTCCAGAACAGGTGTTCAACATGATTTTATTGGACTTTTCTTCAGTGAAACCCATCCCACATACACTCATGTCCTTCCTGCTGCTTTGCTGCTAGGCAGTTGTCTTCCCTCCCAAACTCTGCCCGTCTCTTATCGGCTTTTTCTGTTTCCCACGGAATTATGAGTGTCAGTTCTTAGAGGGTAGGAGGTACAATTCTCCTTCCCTATTCACTTATTTCTCTTCAGCAAAAAAACCAAACACTCCTGGGCTTCCATTCATTTCCATGAGTCTGAAACCCCCTGCAGCAAAATCTGAGAGACATGTATCTTCGTAACCATAGGGCATCATGCCTCAGAAACTAATTATTACACCTAAACTCCACTTCTAGTGTTTTGAGTCTCTCTTTTTTCCTACACCAGAATAGAAGTATGATTTAGTAACAGGGAGTTCAGAGTTATGAATATATCTGAGCATTATATCCTGTAATGCTTGTCATTTTTCATTATTTTAATATCCATTTAATGGGTTTAATTATTTAATTGAATTGAATTGTTTAATGGTTCAATATGTCTATTTTTAGACCCTATAACTTGGGCTCTAGTATCTGCATAGCCAAAATTAAATTTTAACTCATATTAGCTTTTGTCTTTTTCTTATGTGTGCTCTTATTCTTATATAGTAAATCATAAAAAAATTTATAAAATGCAGACTCTTGGTGGAAAAAAAAACAAAAACTTTGTTTAGTCATTATCATGTAGCCATTTGATAATAGAGAGCATTCTTTTATGTTCCTAATTTATTAAAGAGTAGATAGAACTCTCCAGATACTCTCCAGGGGAGAGAACCTAGGTTTCTAGTTGCATAATCTCATTAATTGGGTGTTCCTAGTGGTGAAATCAAAGATCTCTCACTTGGTATGAGCATAGAAGATAAAAGTTCCTTTATCTTTTCAGATTTGGAGTAAGATTTTATAAAAGAGATGATATTTGAGCTGGATTTAAATTCCAAATAATATGAAAAGGGAACTTCTATGAACAGATATACAATGTTTACAATATTTTGGGAGAAATCATTTAGTGGTACTCTGTGGGAGTTTATGTGATCAGAAGATAAGACTAAAAAAATATTTTGGTCCCAGATATTGAAGAACTGTAAAGACTATAAAGGAATTTTAAAACAGTAGAGTGATAATAGATCTATATTTCACAAACATTTTTTTCTTTTTTCTTTTTTTGCTATCTAGAAGAAAGAATGAGGAAGGGAGACACAAAACTTAGGGAAATCATTTAAGGGGGTATTGCATTATAAGGGTACAAAAAGAAAACAATAACTGCAGAGGTAATTAAGAAAGACAGACAATTCAGGAAAATGTGTTTCTTATAATTGATAGGTTTCCAAGATTTGTTAATTAATTAAAAACAGAGACTAATGGAAATGAGACAGAGAAATCTTCTAATGTATGTTTTTTAAAGATAGTGATATCATTAATGAAGATAATAACAGAAATAGGAGTACTAGTAGTGGAAACAGTAATGAAATACTATATCACAAAGACTAAACTAAATAATGTCACCACCATTTATTAAGTGATACCGATTATGTTATATAATTTTGATGAAATTTAATTTCTTTATCTGCAGTCAGGATAAGCCTACCTAGCATTCAATTCAAATGAAATAAAATATCTCCATGTTAGAAATTGGGAAATAAGTTCAGACAAATACAGAGTTCAAGTAAATACAGTACAAGTTCAAGTAAATATAGAGTCAGGGTACCACTTCCAATTTATCTTATCTACAAGTAAAAGAGAAGGGCAGTGAGTAGGGAGGAATCACAGATACAGATAAATAGAACAATAACCTGGTGATGAGGATGGTGGCCTCAATAAAAACACAATGACGATGACAATAAAAAAAACTTTTTGAGTGCTGCCTATGAGTAAGACATTGTTCTAGTATTTTATGTGTATTAATCCCTTTATGACCATTAAGAAGGCTGGAAGTTAAACACTGTTATTATCATCCCCGATACAGAAAGATTTGAATGGTAGCCCTGAAACAGATGTGGCAATGTCCTAATCTCAGGGAACTTCAATGTTATTTTATTGTAAAGGAATATTTTCAGATGTAGGTAAGTTAAATATCTTGAGATGAGATCATCCTGAATTACAGAGGTTATCCCTTCCTGTGCGCTTATGAGAGAGAGCAGAAGAGAAGGCCACAGGAAGACAGAGACAGAGATTCAAGTGACGTAGTCACAGGGATAGTAACAGGCACTGGAAGCTGGAAGAGGAAAGAAGGATTCCTTCCCTCCCAGAGAGACTCCAGAGGTAGTAAAGCCCTGAACTTGATTTCAGATTTCTGGACCCAGAGCTATGACAGAATAAGCTCTGTTGTTTCAAGCCACCCAGTTAGTGGTAATTTGTTACACTTCCTTGGAAGCTAATGTATCAATTATCAATTTATTGCTCCAATCTTTCTTATCTGCTCTGTGAAAATTGAGATGGGCCCTTTAAATATTTCTCCTTCACACCATATTGTTCTTAGATAGTAGATGGCACTGGAAGGACACTACAAGAAGGGACTTCTCTTCCTGGTTCTGTTGTTTTTTTTCTTTTTATATTTTATCTTATTTTCTTCCCCTTCTCCTTGCTTTAAACCACATGCCTTCCAGGGGTTTTGGTGAACCTTGAGTGGAGCCGTCCCATGCTGAATTACAGCTGCACCTCCATGGAAGGAGTCCCAGTGAGACTCAAAGATACCTTGTAGGGTATTTCACTAGCATCCTAGAAGAGTTACTTCCCATTTGCTGGATTCTAGTGCAGTTCTCCACACCTTAGCTTCTGCCCAGAGAATGTGGATCAATTCTGGTGTGGGACTACCAAGAGGACTTCTTCACAGCCCATCTGACTATAACTATACCTTTTCTAATAAGATCTGAATCACAAATTCTGGGAAAGGAGACCCCTTCCAAGTGTATGCATTCCTTAGGTACTCTCCGCATCCCTAGGGTATTCTTTAGGGCTCTCTTTCTCCTTTATAGGTAATCTCCCTGTTATAGGTCATAACTCTTTATATTAAAGGTCCCCATTTCAAATTAGCATTTGGTTCCTGTTTCCTGATTGGACTCTAACTGATATACCCATTTTATATATGAAGAAATTGTGGCACAGGAATGTTAACTGACTTGCCTAAATCCACACTACTAGTAATTGGCACAATCATTATTTAAACTGAAACAGCCTGGTTCCACATCTGTAGCCACTGTTTGTAAAAAACTAAAAGGAGTAAACCAAATATATGGCATACTAAATTAAAGACATCCATAAGGTATCCAGATGAAAGGAAAAAAACTCTACTTTTCTTTCTCTTTATTCTATCACTTTACTCTCAATACTTCACTTCTCTGGTCACTAAATGAAAGGAAAACACCTGTTTCCTTAACTCACTACTCACAGAATACTTCTCACACCAGATAATGGGTGTTTTTGTCTTCCCCCCACACACGCACACACCACACAATTCTGCAATTCTCTGTGGACATCAACTAGGTGTCCTATAACTCAATTACAAGCCATCTACCTGGAGTTAGCATCAGATCTCATAGGTTAAGACTCATCCTCCTGCCATCTCAAATGCCAGTCAGGAGGCCAACTTATTATTTGTGATCCTGACTGATTAAGTGTAAATGAGAAGTTTCCTTTTCAGCCCAGATGACTTGGTAGATCAGCTTACAGAACTCAGGCAAATAGTTTACTAACTAGATCTTCAGTTTATTGACAACCACATGGAAGAGATCCGCATAGCCAGGTATGTGAAGGATGCAAACAGAGTTTCCATCTCCTTTCCTGGCTCCAGCACTTCTATGTGTTCACCAACCCAGAAGCTCTCCAAACCTCATATTTTAGGGATCTTTGCAGAGGCCTCATTACTTAGGCAAGGTTGATTAAATCATCAACCATTGGTGATTGAGTTCAATCTCTCAACCTAACCCCTTCCCCAAGGTCAGGGTGGTACTGAACGTTTCAATTCTCTAATCACATGCTTAATTCCCCTGGCAATCAGCCCACATCCTGTGGTGGTCTAAAGGCTTTCCAAAAATCATCTCATTAACATAAACTCAGGTGTGATTAAAAGGGGCTTTTTATATATAGCAAGAGACATTCTTTTCAACTTTATGGCTTTGAAGCTATTTCAGGAACCAAGGGCAAAAGACCAATATTATGGAAAAAAGATGCTCCTGTTGCTCTTAACACTTAATAAATTATGGATATTAGAAGCTGTGCACCAGGAAAAGCAATGAAGACCAAATACGTATTCCTTATTACAAATCACAATATCACTCTAGATCATATTTATAACATCATTTGACAATTATACTATACAAATGAAGAGAGATAGAGAGGAAGAGTCATGGATCTAGATAATATAAACAAGTGCATGTATCATTCCAAAAAAGGTTTGAAGCAGTGAGTGCAAAAAGAGTGACCCACATCTTTCAGACATCCACATTCAAGGTCCATTTGACTTATAAAGTATTTGTGTGTTTTTAAACTTTCTAATTAGTGTCCAACTTTAAAAATTAGGATAATTCACATAATGGTGTAGTTTTTTAGCCTCTCTGAAAAAAGTTAGAACATCACAACTTCAAAACAGTAAAAATTTTTAACATTAATTATCCTATATCATACTGTTACTTGTAGGCAATTTCTTTGCATATTTATTATCTATCTTGGTTTATTAAAATAAAAAATTCTGTGAGAATATAGCTGATCTCTTCCTATTGTTCTTCATTATCAAGAGCTATTCTGGATATATATTTCCTCAATAACTTGTTTTGCTTTAATTTAAAAAAAGTAGAGGCAGAAGCCACTTTGTCATGAGCTAAAAGCAAGACAGTGAAGATATTGAGTATATTACTAAAAATACCCCCCAAAAAGCTTTTTACTTAAAAGAAAAAATAACTAAAAATTGTATTGTATATTTATACCTTTATGGAATCTAATATACAAAATATTTTAGTATCTTTTTGAAGTTAGTAATACACATTAACAAGTCCATACTTGTTAAAGGTATGGTAAGGAAAGGTAAGTAGTGAACATACTAATTCTTGAATTTCAGTAGATGTTTTGAAAGACTATCTGAGACAAAGTAAATAGCAGATTCTGGTCATGATTATTGATATATTAGCAAAAATCTATGAAAAAAATACATATCATCTAAACAGAGACTCCATTTTTGGTTGATGTTCTACTGAAACTGAATTATACACAGCCACACCATCCACCCACATACAAACCACCAAAAATACATATTCTACAGTCGTTACACTTATATCCAGGTTATAAATTGAATTTCAGGTATTAAAAGAAAGAAAAAAATCAAATATTCCTTAGTACTAAAATAACATTAAAATTTTCAATGGTTTTATTCTTGGAAAATGCTATAATGACCAATATTTAATAATTGTCTAAACCTGTAAAATGTATCAGTCTACTTCCAACTCTCATTTTAATAATCTTTTCACACTGTGGATTATCTCACCCCTCTTAATCTTACCATTCCTCTTCATTTTTGCCCTATTCCAAAATATTGGAACTCAATGCTTTCAAAGATAAGATCTTCAAAATAGCAGTTTATGTCATATGCTTATTCTATAAAGTGCTTTTGCATATCAAATAATGCTCTCATTTATATAGTAACATAAAAATATACTAGTAAAAAAAACATAAGAAATATAACTTGTGAAAGTGAACAAAGGAAACCTTATTTAAAATGGAGTCCATCTGAAGGGGCAGGGGGTGGGATGTTGGGGGAGACAGGTGGTGGATATTATGGAGGGCACACATTGCATGGAGCACTGGGTTTTGTGCAAAAACAATGAATTCTGTTATGCTGAAAAGAAATTAAAAAAAAATAATAATAATTAAAAATAAATAAATAAATAAATAAATAAAATGGAGTCCAGGAGTCAGAATTGAAGTGCTCACACTGTACCACTCCTTGCCCCTCTGCAGACGCACAGGGAGAGAAGTACTTTGCATTCCCACCTGGAAGAGATTACTTTACTACCAGCAGAAGGAAGGGAGATTTTCTTGTTGCCTAGCAAGAGCCCAGCCAATGAGAGATTGTCACAACTCAGTCAATGAAAAGCCACTGCCCTTTGAACTTACACTTTCTCCAGTGGACTTTTTGTTTATAACAGCACCTTTCTTCTATAAAAGAGTGGTCCTGTCCTCTGTTCTCTAGACTGGCTTATGGCTTTTTGCTATGGCTGGTCTCAAGTTGTAATTCCTCTGCTATTCCTAAATAAACCCATTTTCTTGGTAAAGTAACTGGCTTTTTTATTTTCAAGGTCAACAAACCTTATTTATGTAATAATTAACTATGAATTTTGCCCTTGTTAATTGATATTCCTTATTTCTCTATCCTAATAGATGAATCCATAAATACAAAAATTAAATCCATGATCCTCATTTATGCTAAAGAGATTATTGTCACTCTTCAGTTAAAATTACTTCCTGGATAGGGGCACCTGAGTGGCTGAGTGGGTTAAAGCCTCTGCCTTCGACTCAGGTCATGATCCCAGGGTCCTGGAATCGAGCCCCTCACTGGGCTCCTATCTCTCTGCCTGCCTCCCTGCCTACTTGTGATCTCTGTCCGTCAAATAAATAAATAAAAATCTTAAAAAAAAATATTTCCTGGGCAAGTGAAATCCATTCTTTTTTCATTTTTTAAAAAATATTTTATTTATTTATTTGACAGAGAGAGAGACACAACGAGAAAGGGAATACAAGCAGGGGGAGTGGAGGAGGCTTCCCGCAGAGCAGGGAGTCTGATGTAGGGCTTGATCCCTGCACCCTGGGATCAGGACCTGAGCCTAAGGCAGACGCTTAAGGTCTGAGCCACTCAGGCACCCCCTCTTTTCTTTTTTAATGTTTAAAATTAGTTATTTGTTTTAGCAACTCAAAAATTTTTTTTAAAGATTTTATTTATTTATTTGACAGAGAGAAATCACAAGTAGTCAGAGAGGCAGGCAGAGAGAGAGAGAGGGAAGCAGGCTCCCCGCTGAGCAGAGAGCCCGATGCGGGACTCGATCCCAGGACCCTGAGATCATGACCCGAGCCGAAGGCAGCGGCTTAACCCACTTAGCGACCCAGGCGCCCCTAACAACTCAAATTTTTAATGTAACCTCCTATGTTTCTTTTTATCTGTACTGTCCTGTCCATATCAATTTCTAATAGCTCATTTATTTTATAACCTTCATCTTAATCTACCTTAGATTTCTGGCCTACATTTACCTCTTTAAAATCTAGATTTATCTAACATCTACTTGTTTGGGGACAAATATCTTCTATGTAGTAACTATCTCAACTTTTCCTTCTAATTCACTTTTTTTTAATATGCTCTGTCAAGGTTATGTTTCCCTATGTTTATAGGGATGGGGACATGGTTGTGATTAACAAATGCAACAGTCAGTAACCACATATAGTTGATCAACTTAGGAATTCATTTTGAATATCTTCCGTATGTCTTAATAATGGAATTTATTAATTCAATAACAGAATCATTCTTTCAGCCTAAATCTACCATAACCATAAAGATGCTAGGAATGCTTTTAGTTCTTAGTCTCTTTTCTAATAGTAAAGACAGATTTAGAAATTCTCAGTCTCTTTCATGTCATGTAATTGAATTTATAAAAGTATAGACTATTGATAGTATAACCAGATTTATAGGAATGTCTAGTATATAACTGAATGTGTATAAATGAGTATAGCACATAGTTAAATGCATGTCAATGTATATAGCATAGAATAAGATGGAAATAATTGCAGAATTAGAATCTGTCTAGAGTGTTTACTTTAGCCCAGTCTTATTTTAAGTTCTTTATATATATTTGGAAACTTAATGCTAATAAAAACTCTATAAGGCAGGTATTCTTATTATCATACTTTGATAAAAATTGGGGAAATTTTAAGAATAGGGAGATTAAGTAAATTGGCCAAGGTCTCTCAGTAAATAAATTATGGTGCTAAGATTCAACTTCAGGAAAATTTGACTCCAGCATTTCCCTCTTGAACAGTATATTATACCATGACATAATTCAGAAAATATAATTTGATTTCACTGATCTATGGAGGAAACATCTTAGGTATAAATAACAACTATAAACAAGTATAAAATTTACATAAAGTTTCAGGTTCATCATAACTAATGAATTTCAACTTAGAATGAATAAAGAGTTTTGAATAAAGTTGAAGTTACAATGATATCAGTGAAATAATTCATATTGTATTAGTATGCATATTTAGGTATATATTTATAATGTATTATATTCATTTTTACTAAATCTCTCAGAAAAGATAAAAGTTTACTGCCATGTAGAGACTACTGAATATAATTTCAAATTTTGAGGAAATTTTCCCCACTTTTAGTCATGGGAAGAGCCACTGCAGAGTTTTCATGCACCTTTTTTGTGTTCTTACAGAAAGATGAATGAGACACAAGTCAATGTTACTCTCGTTCATAGCTGAAAGGCTGATAACCAGTTGGCCTATTTGCTCTATCATCATAAAGCAGAGATGAGAATTGTGATAGAATACACATCTTGAAGACAACATTGTAGAATATAAAACTAGTAATACTCAGTCTACTTCTACTCATTGTAAATATATCTTATTCCCTTACATTAGATTCTGTCGTAAAGTATAGTATGACTGTAATTTAGACTGTGTGTAAGGTTATAGGAAATAAACGGGTAGAAGAGTGCTTAGTCAACCTTCATTCTTCAGTTTTACTCCTTTGTTCTCTGTTCTCCATAGGAAACAGATTCTAAATATATTTCATTGACTCTCATTTCCTAGCCTTGATTTAGAATACAACTGATAGCTTCATAATACGTTTTATCTGTAACATCAACCGTGATGTCACAGACACTTAAAGATCACTTTAAATCATTTACGAAATCAGGGTGCCTTTTCTGTACTTATGTAAGAGCACAGGCAAAAAAAAAAAAAAAAGGACAGGCAGATGAATATATATTATTTTCCATTGCAGACCTCTCTCACATCCTGCCGTCTTCATTTTCATTACAATAATTGTGCCATTTTGCTATCTCTTTCATAAATCTGTAGTAGTAATGGGTATTTTTTAAGAAATATGCAATATAATGAAAGTTAGAAGTCATTATACACTGATAAAACTATATTTTTTCCTAACATAAAAGAATGGTGATGTACTATAAAGCAAATATTTACTCAATCTTTAAGAGAAGCTGTGCTTTCAACTTGCCCTGATTCATTATTTAAAAGCAAGGTAACAATCTCCTTGAGCTTGATGGAAAGAAGCCTTTGCCTACTTTGGAGATTCTCACTGTATTTAGGATTTGTATTTTTCCTCATCATCGCCTTGTCTATTTGAACAGTATTTATAAATATAACATGCAGTGCATCTGAGTCAGAATTCCTGTTCTAGCATTTATTAGTCATGGTAATACTGAGAAAATTATTAACCATTCTGAGAATTTATTTCCTCTTCTCTTAATAAGGTTTATACTACCTTTTTCACAGAATTGTTGTGAAGAGAAAGCAAGTTAGAATACTAAAAATATTTGGTAGAGTATTTAGCTCATATAGTACTTATTTTCTATAATAGCAAGTGCTGCTGTATTTGTTTTTGACATAGTATGGTCTCAAATGCCTTTAATGAGTGGGAAGTCCAAAGGAAAAAATAAAATCAAAACAATTCTTAGTTTATTAGAACCACACTTCCTTTGATTTGGTTACCTAAAGACCTGCTCAGAAACTTCCTGAGGGATAAATAAGAAAGAAAGATAATTCCTTTTCCAAACAAGACAATTAGAGGAATCATTTATAAATATAGAGTCATAAATAAGTAAATAGCCAATGATAAAGTTTTAAGTTAACCTAGAAAAGTTTTCCTTACCTTCTAATATGAAAATGAGGGTGTTATTGTTTGCAAAAAAAAAAAAAAAAAGTGAATATTCTAAAATACATGTCATTCACATAAGTAGTACTATATTTTTTAATGTTTAGACTTATTATAGAATATTGGAAATATTACAGAGGATTAGGATAAAAGCTGACCTATTGACCTACATAAAATGACTAATGATAGAATTTGCCTTGAGATTCTAAAAATATAATTTCTATTTTGAAATACATTTTAAGTTTGTCATTATGGAACCATATCTTCTTACTTATATATTTATAAAGATGTTTATTAGATGTTATCAAATATTGGGAGACCAAAAAGAAATCAGAATTCAGTATCCTTTCATTTACCTCAAAGGAAGCTACAAACTCAGAGTGAAAATCCATTTAACATAGATATCAATTACCAGAAGGTTAAAAAAAAAAACAAAACATTAATTCTAGAGTGTCTGAAGAACTTGATTTTCAGCAGAATCCATTTACAATCCTCAAAGTGACACTGACTCCATTAGAGGCCAAGTGTAAGTAAACGATCAAGCTTAACAGAAGTGCTTAAAGAGCCATAAGTCAGGAAGAGCTTGAAAGTGAGGGGATTATTAAGGTTAACTGTTGTAAGATAAGGAGGTGAGAAACCTTGACAGAGCAACAAGATAGTTATCACTGCTTTAAGGTAAAAATCATTACCTTAGAAGGGGAATTTAATTTGTTCCTAAATAAAAGAAGATTGATTTTCGTTTTCATTTTGTAGGTTTTATTTTCCTATTGAAATTCCAAGCTGGGGATTGAGGGTGGTCAGAAGGATAGAAATACTGATGCATGGAAAACAGTTTGTAAAGAGAAATTCATAAGTGTGCATTTGTTTTAGTGACCATTAAGATTTGAAAAATACAAGTCCCCAAACAATCAGCAACTTATTTTCATTTAATTTACATCACTATTATGTTTGCAACACTAGAAATTTTCATGAAATGAGGAAAATTAATAGAAGAGAGATAAACCCAGGGAACTGCCAAACTTTTTCATACAAGTTTACCTGAACTCAGTTATTTTACTAATGTAAGTAATTACTGATAATAGCAAAATGATAGTAATAAAATCTTCAGTGTGTTTGTATTTATCTTTAAAAGAAATTGGGAGACAATTTTCAAGGTGGGGATCAGGATTCAGATAGCTCTTTCCTAATTAAGTCGGAACAGTTTTCAATAGCTTTGGTAGAACTGAATCTTCAAAGCAAAATAAAGCTAAATTGACAGAAAAACGCATACATAGAAAAATATAAGCACAGTGGATAAATACCAAGTCAACAAAATCTGCAATAAAGTTTTTATCTCTCTTTCTCTTGCTTTTAAAGTGACTACTGTAACTTTGGGCAACATTCACTTCAGTTTTTGTTTCTTAAGTCCTACAATAAAAAGAATATCCCTTCTGCACCTACTGTGGGATAGATGTTATATTAGGCACTGAAAATACAAATATGAATTAAATATATTTTCTTAAGAAATTCACTGTTGGTGGGTATTATGGAGGGCATGTATTGCGTGGAGCACTGGGTGTGATGCATAAACAATGAATCTTAGAACACTGAAAAAATAAAGTTTTTAAAAAAGTCAACAGAAAAGAAATTCACTGTTTATAAACATGTCAGTTACTGAATGGCTTTCTAAAGAACTGGTGTTATAATAGAAATAGAACACTGAAAAATCCTTTAAATGAAGAAAATTAGTCAATTCCTTCTCTTCATGTCTCCATTTCCATCACCTCTAGCAAAAATTTAATAATAGAGCGGACAGCAAGAAACTAAGCTCAATGGATATTAGTTGCTTTATAAAATTTCTGCAATTGCTTCAAATTGCACAGGTAGAATCAATAAATCTTACAGCTTTCATAAATGAATCATCATGTCATAGTACTGGTATATAAGAGTTCCTCCATTCCAAACATCTATTGTGTAGAATATGTCGTTCTACTCAGCTTCACATCCATTCAAACAATATTACCACACGCTACCAGCTCATCCATTGTTGCAGAAATACTGGTTGTGTAAACCATCAAACACTGTATGGTATCTTCATTTATTTCCTGAAACATCAGAGTTTTTGATTCACTACCAAGAGGAACCTCTTTAGAACACGCCAGTACTCCAGGGTTGTAGCTGAAGCCTGACAGGGTTAAAATTCAGAGATCTGTAGGCTACATAGACTACCACAAAGCCTGTCCTCAGACACCAGTGGACTGGTGGGATGCTAGAATTAATTTTCTTATTAATTTTATAGTCAGTTAAGTACAATGTATCTTACATCTTAAGCAACCTTTGAGCATCCCCCAATCTGACAGCCTTTAGATCATTGTCATATTCCACCTACCTCCTCTCTTCTACACTTAGTCCTATTTTTCCGCCCTGTCCTAGAATTCACGCTCTCTGAAATTTTCCCTAAATCCTCTGGTTCTTCATTCTTGTTTTTAGTTGAAAAAAATAGCTTCTTGATGAGGAAATGACTTTCCATGAAGTCTTTTCAGGACCTACATCCAATGAACACTTAATTTGTGACCTAGACTTCTGTACCTTAATGCTTTCTAAGCTTATTCACTTATTCACTTGGGTAGGGAATGGCTAAACGCTGGTTTTTCTGAGACTTAGTCCACTGGGTTAAAAACACTCCCTCCCCATCTTTGTCTTGAACTCTTCGTCACTTCCTCTAATATAATAAATATTTTAGAACTTATGGTCTTTCTTTCCACACTTGACACCTGCCATCCTGACTTAGCAGTTCCTTTACCAATCATCTCCAAATATCTTCTCTTCATATCATTTTGACCAACGGTGTTTCTTCCTTCTCATTCTGGGACTTGAAATAATAACTGAAAATGATTTCAGGCTCCTACTGAGATTATCTAATGCTGTTATTTAGTTATCTAACTGTTATTATCCAATCCTAGTATTCCTCTACGTCCTTCCTACTTACTAGATCCTTCACTTTCTTTCATTTAAAGATCAAATTTCATATCCCAACAGCTTACCCAATAATTTTTCAATATTCTTAACTCACTTTTCCAATATCCTTCTATTCTACCACTTGACAAAAATCATTCATCTGTGAATTTGACAGCATTCTCTTTTCTGCCCCTACTGTAGTAGCCAATCTCAAACTGACCCTGAATGATCTGTAGTTTTTGGCATGAAGCCTCCTTCCACACTGGACTAAGATCAGTCAGTGTGAAAAACAATATATTGCAAAAGTGGTAGTATGTAACTCCAAGATTAGGTTATAAAGGCACTGTTAACCTCTGATTCTCTCTGGCTCTTTCTCTCATGACTTGCTTTAGGGGAAGCCATGTTGTGAGTAACTATATGGAGACTCTTTTAACAGCCATGTGAGTGAACTTGGAAGTGAATCCTTCAGCCCTCATCATGTCTTTAGGAACTATAGTTTGACTGTAACTTCATGAGACATGTTGAGCAAGAACTGTAGAGCTAACCCGCTCACAGATACCTGATCCATTATAATAGCTTGTTATTTGAAGCTACTAAGTATTAGGGTAATTTGTTACATAGCAATAGATAACACAGTTGCTGAGCCCTGCTAGAGAAAAATCAGATAATTATGAAGATGGATTAAGTCAGTTAAGTGTCTCCTTTAACTCAGGTTTTGGTCCTGGGATCTAGCTCCCAGTCTGGCTCCTTGCTCAACAGAGTCTGCTTCTTCTTCTCTCTCTGCCCCTGCCCCACAACTCGTGTGTACATGCCCCCTCTCTCTCCCTTTCTCAGATCAATAAATAAAATCTCTAAAAAATTATGAAGACTGGTGTTAAATTCTTGTGTTCTTAATATCCACTCTGTTTCAGTACTGTTTTCTTAATCCATTCTCTATCTAGTGTCTCCAGTATATTTTCTTAAATTTCTCCACTCTTATCAAATCTCTAAGTTCTACCTCCCTTATTATCTTATAAATACCTTAGACTATTCTATTACCTTACAAATCTCAGTGAGATGTATAAAATATATTAAATATAGATTTTTTCAAGTTTCTGTTATTGAAGATAGAGCTACACATTATAGAGACTAAGCTACATATATGTCTATATCAATCTTTCAACTTTTTCCTTTCTTTTGGTTTCTTCCAGTTAACATTTAATTATGCCCACCTAATACCCCACAGCTTCCTTTAACTCTAATTCTTCATTCAGTTAAAGCTTTAGTTAATAGTTGACCTTTCAAGTCAAATTTCTGGGAAGAACTATTCATACTTTTCTCTCATTATTTCCTCTTCTCACATTATTCCTCACCAATGACAATTTGGTTTCTGTTCCTAGTATCCCATTAAATTTTTTCTCATCACAATCATGAGTTGGTTATTTTTTTAATAGATGATAAGCATATATCCTTTGCAATCTCATTTAACTTGATTTCTTCCACTAATTCCATAATGTCATACTATAGATATATTTTTCCATTTAATTCTCTGAACTTAGATTCTCTATATCCTTTGCTGATCCCTTTCATAAAATAAATACTTGGTAGAAAATTTCCTTTTGTTGGAGTCCTTTTAGGTATGTAATGTAAATATACTTCATTATGTATGCAATTAAAACATAGTTTATAAAGACCCCTTCAGTAGTCCTTGAGCACTTTAGAAATATATATTTTATGGATTATTATTGAAAACTTAAACTAGAAAGTCATTTACCTTAGTTAATATAAGTAAACAAATATTTGGGCATAAAGATTATTTCCAGAAAGTGTTTTGAAGCTAAGACTACTTTGAAAGCAGAGATGACACTCAGTAAAATTATCCATACACTTAAATTTAAAAATCAGCTATGGGAAAAGACAAATAAGAGGAAGTGAACAGAGTGGGTGCATAGAATATGTGAGGAAATAGGATCCTCCCATGAACCATCTATATAGACTGACAGAAAAGTTTCTATCATTGTCTTTTATCCTCATTGTAAGAGACTGAGTCAACAACAACAAAAAAAGACAGAAAAGCTTCTCATGCAACTTTGTCTTAAGAATTAGTTCTATAAGAGGGAAAGTGAGAGGGAGACAGACATTGAGAGAACGAGAAGAAAGGAGAGAAAATGGTGTCCATGGATTACAGAACATACAGCCAAGCTGCAGCCTACCAGGGCTACAGTGCATACACTGTCCATCCCACTCAAGGATATGCACAGACCACCCAGGCATATGGGCAGCAAAGTTATGGAACCTATGGACAGCGCACTGATGTCAGCTATACCCAGGCTCAGACCACTGCTACCTATGGGCAAACGGCCTATGCAATTTCCTATGGACAGCCTCCTGCTGGTTATACTACTCCAACTGCCCCCCAGGCATACAGTCAGCCTGTCCAGGGGTATGGCACTGGTGCTTATGATATCACCACTGCTATGGTCACTACTACCCAGGCCTTCTATGCAGCTCAGTCTACTTATGGTATCAGCCTGCTCACCCAGGCTATGGGCAGCAGCCGGCAGCCACCACAGTTGCAAGACCACAGGATGGTAACAAACCTGCTGAGACTAGTCAACCTCAATCTAGGATAAGGGGTTACAACCAGCCCAGCCTAGGATATGGACAAAGTAACTACAGTTATCCCCAGGTAGCTGGGAGCTTCTCCATGCAGCTAGTCACAGCACCACCATCTTACCCTCCCACCAGCTACTCCTCTACACAGTCGTCTAGTTATGATCAGAGAAGTTATTCTCAGCAGAACATCTATGGGCAGCCACGCTGCTATGGACAGCAGAGTAGCTATGGTCAAAAAAGCAGCTATGGACAGCAACCACCCACTAGTTATCTCCCTCAAAACTGGATCCTACAGGCAGGCACCAATTCAATATAGCCAACAGAGCAGCAGCTACAGGCATCAGAGTCCATTCCAACAGGACCACCCCAGTACCATGGGTGTTTATGGGCAAGGGTCTGGAGGATTTTCTGGACCAGGAGAAAACTGGAGCATGAGTGGCCCTGATAACCGGGGCCAGGAAAGAGGGGGATTTTATCATGGAGGCATGAGCATAGGTGGGCAGGGAGGAGGATGTGGTGGAATGGGTGCTGGAGAGCAAGGTGACTTCAGTAAACCTGGTGGAACCTTGGGTGAAGGACCAGATCTTGGTCTAGGCCCACCTGTACATCCAGATGAAGACTCTTGACAACAGTGCAATTTCTGTGCAAGGCTTAAATGACAATGTGGCTCTAGATGATCTGGCCAACATCTTTAAGCAGTGTGGAGTTGTTAAGATGAACAAGAAAATCAGAAAACCTATGATCCACATCTACTTGAACAAGGAAACAGGAAAGCCCAAAGGTGATGCCACAATGTCCCATGAAAACCCACCAACTGCAAAGGCTTCCATGGAGTGGTTTGATGGGAAAGATTTTCAAGGGAGCAAGCTGAAGTTTTCTCTTGCTCGGAAGAAGCCTCCAAGGAACAGTCTGCAGGGTGGCATGCTACCCTGTGAGGGCAGATGAATGCTGCCATCACTTCGTGCAGGTCCAGGGTCCCAGGAGATCCTGGGGGCCCCATGGGTCACATGGGAGACCATGGAGGAGATAGAGGTGGCTTCCCCCCCAAAGGGCCCCAGTGTTCCCAAGGGAACCCATCTGGAGGAGGAAATGTCCAGCACTGAGCTGGAGACTGGCCGTGCCCCAATCCAGGTTGTGGAAATCATTCTGTTCACCTAGAGAACAGAATGCAGCCAGTGAAAGGCCCCAAAGCCTGAAGGCTTCCTTCCACCACCCTTTCCACCTCCGGGCAGTGACTGTGGCAGTGGTGGCCCTGGTGATATATGGGGTGAAAGAAACAGCCTCATGGATCGTTGTGGTCCCAGTGGAATGTTCAAAGATGGCCATGGTGGAGCCAGAGGGGGCTTCCATGGTGGCCAGGGCATAGATCTAGGTGGCTTTCATAGAGGAAGATGGCGTGGCCCTGGAGGACCCCCTGGACCTTTGATAAAACAGATGAAAGGAAGAAAAGGCGGGCCCGGAGGACCTGGAAAAATGGATAAAGGTGAGCACCATCAGGAACCCAGAAACTGGCCCTACTAGATGCAAAGCCCCCAGAGAGCTGCACTGACTACCAGATTTATTTTTTAAACCAAAAATGTTTTAAATTTATAATTCCATATCTATAATGTTGGCCACAACATTATGATTTTTCCTTGTCTGTACTTTAGTATTTTTCACCATTTCTGAAGAAACATTAAAACAAGTTAAATGGGGGGGGGGAGAATTAGTTCTATAAATATGTTACCCTTTAAACTCCAATTTTTTAAAAAAGAGTGTGTTATCCTGGTATCTTGCCAACATAGTAGTAGTCCCCTCCTGCTAAATACAGAACATCTGATTATATACCCTTTCATTATTTGTTCGAATCTGGAGATTCATAAATTCTCATTTTATGCGGCCTTTAAAGTATTAGTAATTTTTCCATGTCATGCCCTAAGTCAAAAGTAATTATGTAAAAACAATATAATAGTTGTAGTCAGTGTGGTATCTGGGAGATACTGCTGTTCTTTTCTTGCATATAAAAATATATTATGAGGTACTGACAAAGAATGCCCCTTAGGTTGACTAAATGTTAGGCAAGATTCTTTCTGGCTATAGAATCTGACTTCCCTTTATTCAGAGCATTTACTTTAGAAAACTTACAATTTCAAGTTTTTTTGCCCCTTTGAGATGTAAATCTTCTCCCAGCCTCTTGTCAGTTTTATAAGCCAGAAATGTCTTTCTCAAGAGGCTGGGAGCCATCCTTTTAAAATGTAATCACCAGAAAAAACAGTGCCCCTATCTCCCAGTCTCTGTTGGGGGATGAGAACCTAACTTCATTATCCATCAGTTAGAAAACATGGATGGCCTAATCACATTAGCCAGCCATCCCCCTAATGTCCTTCAGTACTTTTCCGCTAGCCTTCCATAACACTAAGAAACTCTCCTGCATTTTGCCTCAGCGGACTTGAGTTCAGCATCTCTCCCCCTGTTGCAGCGGTAATGAATAAAGTCTTCCTTAGACTTTTGGATGCAATTTTTCTTTGGCAGCACCCCTAAGAGTTTGCCACGGTGCTTTGAGGACACCTCAGTGTACCTTGGGAAATCATCATTCTAATCTAATCAGGAATCTAGGAAGTAAGAAGATGGAAGAATAGTAAAACAAACCAAAAAAGGAAGAATACCCTTTATAGAATACCTCCATCCCCATTCCAGTCCCTGTTCTTCGCCCAAATTTTACCTCACCTAACCTCAGTTTTAAAACAAACTGCTATAGAAGAAAGGGAATATAAGTGGGACTTTAGAATTCTACTCAAAATAAAGGACTTTTTTTTCTTCTACCCATTTCTTAAACTGTACTATGCCTCAGGATTCTCTCCTTGGTTCATTTCTCACCCAAGAACATCTCTCTAAACTATTTCATACACTGCCATACCTTCAATTACTATCATTTCAAAAGGGGGAGGATGATGCAGCTTCCACTGGGAAGGGGAAAGCTTGTCTCAAATCCTTAAGGAGCATTTCCAAATTATATGCTCCTTCCCACTGCCCAATATCCAATATATTCCCCTAAAGGGGATTTTTTTTAAGCTTTTACTTATTTATTTGACGGAGAGACACAGTGAGAGAGGGAATATAAGCAGGGGAGTGGGAGAGGAAGAAGAAGGCCTCCTGAGGAGTAGGGAGCCTCATGTGGGGCTCGATCCCAGGGTCCTGGGATCATAACTTGAGCTAAAGGCAGATGCAATATGAGTCACCCAGTTGCCCCATGTAAAGGGGATTTTTGCTTTTTTTTCTTTTTTAAAGATTTTATTTATTTATTTCACAGACAGAGATCACAAGTAGGCAGAGAGGCAGGCAGAGAGAGAGAGGAGGAAGCAAGCTCCCAGCTGAGCAGAGAGCCCGATGTGGGGCTCAGTCCCAGGACCCTGAGATCATGACCTGAGCCGAAGGCAGCGGCTTAACCCACTGAGCCACCCAGGCACCCCAGATTCTTGCTTTCTAATTGAGGATCATTTTGATTGTGAGTGAATGTCATGGAGAGGGAAGTTTTAAAAAGAATATTAGTAACTGCTGAATTCTGGTGACCCTCAAATATATTTTTATGCCTAAAACTCTTCCCAAAGTCCAAACATATGTTTCTAATTGTCTGTGGACATTTGATGTATCCTTCAAATTCAACACGTCAAAAGTGAAATCGTTTTCTTACCCAAATATTCTGGATGTTATATCTCTAGAACAATGAACAGAATGGGTCAATTTGATTCTATCCCCTAAAAAAATTGCATATAATTACCTATCTTCATGTGCAGTACTGCTACTCAAGGTCAGGTCACTAGGTTTCTCATTTGGATTTTTATAAATCTGACTATTGTATCAGTATTTATTTTTTAACAAAAGATTTATTTATTAGAGACACAGAGAGAGACCAAGTATGAGCAGGAGGAAGGATAAAGGGAGAGGGAGACAAGAAGTCTCCCCACTGAATGGGGAGCCTGACACGAGGCTTAATTCCAGGACCCCAAGACCATAACCTGAGACAAAACCAGGTCAGATGCTTAACCAGCTAAGCCACTCAGGTGCCCCGTATCAGTCCTTAAATATTAAATTATTATTATTTTTAAAGATTTTATTTATTTATTTGACAGATAGAGACCACAAGCAGGCAGAGAGGGAGGGAGAGAGAGAGGAGGAAGCAGGCTCCCTGCTGAGCAGAGAGCCCGATGTGGGGCTTGATCCCAAGACCCTGGGATCATGACCCGAGCCGAAAGCAGAGGCTTTAACCCACTGAACCACCCAGGTGCCCCAATATTAAATTATTTTAATTGTGGTAAAAAACATGTTAACATTCTACACAAAAATCTTCCCACAAAAGTTTATAGCAGTTTTGTTCATAATTGCCCACACTTGGAAGCAACCAAGATGTCCTTCACTAGGTGACTGGATAAATAAACTATGGTTCATCTAGGCAAAGGAATATTGCTACACAATGAAAAGAAATGAGCTATCAAGCCACGGCAAAACACAGAGGAAACTTAAATTCGTATTACTAGGTGAAAAAAGCCAATCTGAAAAGGCTACATGCTATATGATCATAATTATATGACACTTTTAAAAAGATTTATTTATTTATTTATTTGAGAGAGAGAGAGAGATGGCACATGCATACGGGTGAGTCAAGGAGGGGTGGAGGGCAGGTAGAGGGAGTGAATCTCATGCAGACTCCACACTGAGCATGGAGCCTGATACAGGGCTCGATCTCATGACCCTGGGATCATGACCTAAGCCGAAACCAAGAGTCAGATGTTTAACCAACTGAGCCACCCAAGTGCCCCACTACATGACATCTTGAAAAGGTGTCCCACTACGTGACATTCTATGCTTGAGGAAGGAATAGGTAGAGCGCAGAGGAGTTTTAGGATAGGGAAAATATTCTATATGATAACAATGGATACATGTCATACATTTGTTCAAGTTCATAGAACATACAAAGTTAAGCGTGAAACATAATGTAAACTAGGACAGGTTCATCAGCTATAACAAATACTTTCTGGCAGAGATGTTCATAACAGGGAAGGCTATGCGTGTGTGAGGGCAGGGGCATATGAGGAATCCCTCTACCTCTCTCAATTTTGCTGTGAAAATAAAACTGCTCTAAAAAACTAAAGTTTTAAATCACATAACATAAACTTTATGATATTAACTGATATTAACTACTGTTAAGTATATAATTCTCATTTCTCCCTCCCCCAGGCCCTTGTAACCCCCATTCTACTGGTCTATAAATTTGACTACTGTGGATAATTCACATAAGTAGAACCATACAGTATTTGTCTTTTTGTGACTCTTATTTCACTTAGCATGATGTCCTCAGGGTTCACTCATATTGTAGAATGTGACAGGATATCCTTTCTTTTTTAAGGATGAATAATATTTCATTGTATGTTTATAGCACATTTTATCTTTTGATTTTTCAACACTGAAGTGTGAATCAGTTTTATAAAATGTAAATGGAATGACACCATTCACTTGCTTAACCTCTTCAGTAGCATCCTTTGACATTTAGATCATCTTAAGTAAAATTGATATGTAATTAGTTAGTGATTTTCATCTGCTCTTTTTTATCCATACAGCCTCAGCTTTCACCACTCTCCCTAACTTGCCACCTTCTTTGCAAACCTATAGTTTATTTATAGAGAAATTTTTCTTCTTCTTTTTCCTTTTTTTTTTTTTTTGTTTAAGATTTTCTTTTCATCTTAAGTAAACTCTACTACCAAGGTGGGACTTGAACTTATGACCCTGACATCAAAAGTAGCATGCTCTACCAGCTGAGCTAGCCAGGTGTCCCTGTGGTGAGCTTCCTTTAGAATCCCAAGCTCCTGAGGATCGTTCTCATTTCTAGACAATGATTTATACTGCCCTCCTAATCATGAATATTCTGTTTCTGTTTAGCAAATTTCTATTCATCTTTCCTACTGTACATTAAATATTAATATCTTTTGAAACTTTTATATCACTACCTTTGACCGAGGCATGTGGTCTTGTTATACATTCTTATACCACCAAAAATGGTCTTCTTTCAGTGATTTTCACACTTTACTCCAACATTCTATCCTATCTCAATAAGTAAAACATGTTGGAAAGATAGCAATACCAACTACATTTTTCATTATCTTGTGCCAAAAAAGTGAAAAAAATCCTTCTTTATTCAACAATGAATAAATTGAATATCAAAATAAATAATGAGGATTCAGCCCAGTTATTTTTTATAAGCTGTATTTTTAAGAAAATGAAATAAATTGCATTATACTAATTTATTAAAACATGAGATGTTAGGAATTAGTTTCTGTAATATAATCTAGGAAGTTGTTCAACAATGTTTGTGGCAAGTGTTTGCAATTAAACAGAAACTCAAGTCACCAGAACCCTCCATTCCATAAGTACTGAATTTAAGAATCATCAATAATGCAATATTGAAATGATACATTAACAAATTACTGATGTCCAGTCCCAATTTCCTGCCCTTTAAGCTTTCAGAACAAGTATTTCCTCAGCAGATAAATACCAAGAGTACTGGAAACTCAGAAACAGGCATAAATTCCTTTTTTTCTGGTTCTGTTTTGATGAGCTCATTTCACAATTAAATCCTTGATAGTTTTCATTAAGTCTAAGTATTTATCTTCATATACTTTCAGCTACTTTAGTTACTTTCAAATTTTTTCAGTCTTACTGACCTCCTAGAAAATGAAATTCTACTCTTAACTCCAGATCCATGGCAGAAATGGCATCATTTTTTGCCCAATTTCACTTGCAGTGACTTATCGCCTATGTAGCAGGGTCTTAATATCCTCTATACATGGCAACCCATTACAGTGATATGCACATGCCTGTCTACTTTTAATACCACCTGCCACTATATATGTAAAACAGCAATTGTGACAAGTGATAAGAATGAGCATCACTATGAAGTAATGTGTAGTGAAGTAAGACGTATAGCAAACCTCACAGAGCAAAACTCTGGAACCATATGATTTAGATTTAAATGCCAGATTTGGCACTTATGAGCTGTGTACACTTGGGCAGTTAAGTTTCTCCTGTGGTTCTTTGCTTGATCGTGGTCAGGCCACCAAAGAAAGAGATTGCATATGAGTCTTCAAATGTCTTGGAGCTAACCAAGATACTTCCTTTAAAGTTTGTAACTATCTCCACCTAAGAATTGTAAGAAAGAACAGCATGCCTAAAGATGGGTTTATCTAATTGGCAAAATTTACCTATTTCTTAAGAGCAACAGATGGGGACACCATGGGCATTCTATGTTAGTAGTAAAGAACAAGAGCAGCTCAAGGATCAGGGGGCTTCACGAAAAAGGGAATGATGATAAGGTTAGCATCAAAGCCTCTATGTGGTTTCCAGGCTATCTTAGTTCACCTTTTCTGCTTATACTTGGAGAAGAGGCAAAGGAATCCAACCTGTCTCCCACATACACGGTGTTCATAAAATTCCCAGTGTACTCACTCCAAGCATATGTTCTTTTGTGTTTGCAGTCAGGAAAAGTCCAAAGCCTGATAAAGGGGCAGTAGCAGGGACTAGAGTATAAACTGACACCACAACAAACTTAAATTATTCTCTCATTGGTCCTTAGCCAAACATGCAACTAGTAGAGTTGATGGAAAAGAAATAAAAAACAGAACAGCTGACGGGGTAGCAGACAGAGGTCCTTCACTTAAAAATGTGCCTGGCACATTCCCCTATATAAGAATTAAGGGCAGCTTGATAATGAGTAGAAACAGTAGAAACACATGTACAACTAGTTCAAATTTTGCAAGTGTGAAAGATTCAAGAGAATTGGCTTTTGCCTCATCCCCTTTATGGCGCTAGTTCCCCAAGAGTTTAGGTTGGGAAGCAAGGACCAGGCACCTGACATCACAGGAGGTCCTCAGTATGAATTAGGTCTATTTCAGGTACACTTGACCCTTAGGGGTTAATACCCCTAAGGAATCAAAAATGCACATATAACTTCTTCACTCTCCCCAAACTGAATTACTAATAGTCAACTACTGACAAGAACCCTTACCAATGACATAACCAATTAACACATATTTTTGTTAAATGTATTATATATGTATTTTACAATAAAGAAGCTAGAGAAAAATGTTTTTATGAAAATCACAGGAAAGAGAAAATACACTTAATAGTGCTGTACTATGCATATTGAAAAAAATCTGTGCATGAGTGGACCTACATAGTTTGAACCCAAGTTGTTAAAGAGTCAAATGTATTCAACAGTACAAGCAGCTTGTAGCTACCTATTAGCCCAGATACATAGAATATTTATATAATTGCAGAAAATTCTATTGAATAATATCATCTAGATATAGCAATTCCATTTCCAGACATCTGATACTTTGGAAAAACTCTCATACATGTTTCAGGGTACAACTATTAAGAATGTTTATAGCATAAAAAAATAATAATAAAAAGAATGTTTATAGCAGATGCATTTGTAATGGAAAAATACTAGAAGCTGCCCAAATGTTCATCAAGAGAATTTACAAACTCCATGACATGCATACAGTCAGATACTGTACAACACTGAAAATAAATAGTAGATCTACACGTGAGTATGGATGAATATCACATAATGCTAAGTTGAGTGAAAAGATCACAGAAGAATACATGTAATAAGGTTCTCTTATTATACCAGTTAAACAAGACCAGACAATGTGTTGTTTAGAATAAATATTGGGAAAATTGAAGAGAAAAACAAGGGAATGAGGAACACAAAATTCAGAATAGTGATTTCTTATAGGGTGGATAATAGGAAGGTGTGATCATGAAGGTATGCAATAGTGACATCAACAATATTGGAATTATCTCCTAAGCAAGGTCATGGGGATGATGATGCTTACTTTTTTTTTTCACATTTTGACAACTCTAAAGTCAGGATGGTCTTACAATCACTATTAGCCATGTAGCAGTTGTGATGTATTTGTTTTTGCCTCAGAAATACCTTACCCAAAATTATTTCACTAGGTTTTTCTTTCTATATATGCATAAAAATGATATAAGTCAATAATTTGTCTAAATCTAAAGATCTTTTAATATATATTTTAAATTCTAAGTTTTAAGAAAATAAAAATTAAAGAAAACAAAAATGACTAAATTCTAAAAATCAACACTGTCTTTAAAACAGGAATATGGCTACTGTGCATAAAGAAAAGTACATATTTAAATTGATAAAACTGAGCATTTATATTTGAAACTACTATACTGCCAAATTTAATATAGTCCTTACGTGGCTGGGTGAGATGAGGTGAGAATTAACATACTGGGTTAAAGTAATTTTTTAATAATCACCTAAGGATTGTGAGAAAATTATTCTAAAATGTCAGGAAAACAAAATAGAGAATTTATACTATCTTCTAGTGTGCTAAAATGTCCTAGAAGTTATCAAATTAAGTTCAAGACAGTGTATCCAAAAAAGCCATATTTCTCACAGTCTTATAAGAAGAGATCAATAACTTTCATGATTAAAAAGTTACAGGTCTCAGGTGTTCATTACAGCTATAGCTGATCTATCTCATGATTGTATTTCTTTTCCAAGAATGCAGGTTCCTAGTCTTTGTTAGACAACCAAATAGAGAAATTTTATCTTTTCCTTGGAGGTCTGCTTCTTGCATACTACAATGCACCATTTACAAAAGCTTAAAGAGATTTCTTGGAGTAAATAGAACTTCACAGCCCAAGCAGTGTTCACGAAAGGCATTATATAGAGTATATCTGAGAGTGGGTGACATGAGTGTTATATCAGCACAAAACTGACAGTTTGGGGACAGAAATTTTCAAATCTCATTTCCTTAGGCAAACATGGTGCAGACTTGAATGCACTTTTCAAAAACATGAGTGGGGATTCATTAAATTAATTCATAGGGATATATACAATTTAGCTTAAGCATTCTAGAAACCAGCATTAAATAGAGGTATAAGACTGAATTTACTACCTATTTTTTCCATTTGAAAATAAGAACATTTAAAACAGTGGGAGACTATTAATTTGTTGCAAGGACTGAAAAAAAAAAAGAGAGAGAGAGAGAGAGAGAAAGCTTGTTTTTGATTCAGTACCATGTTATCTACCAAAACCATATTTCAGGTCTTCCATAGCATTATTACTACTCTTGTTTCTCCTAAGCCATTTTGTGCAAATGTTCTTGGTTTTTTCTCCTTCCTCAAAACACTAACGGCTGATTTTGGCTGGCTTTCACATTCCTAAAGGTTAATATACTAATTAACATTAAAGATTCACACTTGATAATTCTGGGAATACCTACCCCACCCCTGAAGGTAAATATCTCCATTCTCATTGCTAAGATTTTTTTTTTTTTAAGATTATAGACAGTGTGGCGAGTCCAGCAAGAGAGAAAGCTTTCATAGCCTTCATTGAAATGTACCTTTAGCAAGAATTTCTCATTATAAGTAGAACAGAAAGCAGAGATGTGCTCTAGTATATCTTATACTCTGGTATCACCAATCTCACAATGGAGAATAGATGATTAGAAGCAAAGAATTCCTACATAAGATGAGAATTTCTGAATTTCCCCTGAAATTTAAGGATTTATTGGGGGTGTAACTTTCCCTACTCCTCCAGATAGGGCAGACAAGTGAGTTAAAAGTAGTTAAAGAAAAGAAGTATGGTCTGAAGGTGATAAGAGTTGGCCCACAAAAATGACTAGGGACAGAACTGTAAACAATTCACTAGAATTTGAGACCAGAAGCCAGCAAGATATTTGTTCTCTCAGTAGACACCAGGGGGAGGCAGTCCTGAAAATCAAACCAGTAATTTATGTCTCAGAGAACAGACTGATCTAAATCTAACCGTTTCACAACACCTCCCACCACATCATAGAATGCATAAGCCAAGCACTCAGAAATAACCCCTGGGAGGAGAAAGTAGAGTGGGCTGGGAAGTTTTAAACCTAAAACAATTGAAAAGAATCCTGGAATTTGATTTAGTTTTCCTGGAAATTACTAAATTAAGTTTTTGGCAGCAGGCTGAAATAGAAATGTGAGATAAATATGAAGTCCAGTATAAATCAAAACAGACAGTTCTGGGGCGCCTGGGTGGCTCAGTGGGTTAAGCCGCTGCCTTCGGCTCAGGTCATGATCTCAGGGTCCTGGGATCGAGTCCCGCATCGGGTTCTCTGCTCAGCAGGGGGCCTGCTTCCCTTCCTCTCTCTGTGATCTCTTCCCTTCCTCTCTCCTACTATGATCTCTCTCTGTCAAATAAATAAATAAAATCTTAAAAAAACAAAAAAAAAAAACAGACAGTTCTGATTTTTGCACATCAGAATGTGTGGCTTATGAAAATCATAACCACTGAGCCTTGTGTGTGACTGACTTGGCTAGTTTCGATATGATGAATCCCTTTTGAGTTGAAGTTATTCTATTAAGGTAGCATGAGTATGTATAGAATTTCTGATAATCTTATTGCCCCTGGCTTATAGTGAGCTTACAGTCCACTAAGCTTCCAAACTTTCTTCAAATGATTTTTAACACGAACTTCTACATGTATTCATATACTGTTAGAAACATAAGTATGTGAGCTTAGATTTCCCCCTCCACCCATAAAAATGAACAAACAAAAAAACTCTACATGGTGGGTCATGGAAATTACATGGTACTTAAAACTCAACAAAACGGAGTTTGAATCCTAATTGGTTACCTAAAGAAAGAAATGTATGTAAATTATCTTGGACAACTTCATATTGTTTTAATACCTCCTTTCCATTCTTCATGCCATATTAAATTTGATATTATTATCACCTATATTTGAAAATTTTTGATTTTTGTTCTTATTCTCTAAAATCTGTAAAAGTAATAAGTGCAGATGATCAGTGTTTTGTTTACTCATTATTAATTTCTTCAATTTTCCCTTGAAGATAGAATGCTAAAATGGTTTCTAGGCAGCCCCGTCTTAATTGTTACATTCACAGTCTCCCTCATAGCAATGAATGAGCACATGACACTGAGCAGTCTTTTTAGAGGCATGTGGGGTTTTGATAGGTTTTTGCTTTCCTGATTAAGTAAGGCACTGTGGTTAGTGTTGCTACTGGCTCCCTTTCTACTTCTACTTCCTGTACTGAACACAGATTTGGTATCTGAAGCTATGACAGCCATCTTTTGACCATGCCGTAGGTGACAAGATTACATTTTCAGGAAGTGGAATGGAAAGACAGGCAGAGTCTGGGTTCTTAGTAACCCAGCTGAACAATTAAATAATTCTAGTATATTTTTACAGAAATAGGGAAAAAATCCTAAAATTTGTATGGAACACAAAAGAACCCAAAACAATCTTGAAAAAGAACAAGGCTAAAGACACAACACCTCATGATTTCAAACTATATTACAAAGCTACAGTAATCAAAACAGTATGGAATTGGGATAAAAACAGACATATAGGATGCCTGGTGGCTCAGTGGGTTAAAGCTTCTGCCTTTGGCTCAGGTCATGATCTTGGGGTCCTGGGATCGAGCCCTGCATTGGGCACTCTGCTCCATGGAAAGCCTGCTTCCTCCTCTCTCTCTGCCTACCTCTCTGCTTACTTGAGATCTCTCTGTCAAATAAATAAATAAAATCTTAAAAAAAAAAAACTAGACATACAGATCAATGAAACTGAATAGAAAGTCCATAAATAAATCCATGCATATATGCCCAAATAATTTTTGACAAAGGAGCCAAGAATACACAATGGAGAATGGAAATTCTCTTCAGTAAAGCAAGCAGGGAAAACTGGACAGCCAGATACAAAAGAATAAAATTGGATCCCATCTTACACTACACATAAAAATCAGGAGAGTCTGGGTGGCTCAGTCAGTTAAGCATTTGACTCTTGATTTTGGCTCAGGTCCTGATCTCAGGATGGTGAGATCAAACCCCACATTGGGCTCCATGCTGGGTGTAGAGCCTGCTTAAGATTCTCTTTCTCCCTTTCTCCCTGCTCCTTCTCCTTCTTCTCCCTCTCAAAAAGCAAAAAAAAAAAAAAAACTTCAAAATATTTTAAAGCCTTGCACATGAGATCTGAAATCATAAAACTCCTATATGAAATAAGAGGGAATAAATTCCTAGACAATGGTCCTAGAAATGATTTTTTGGATTTGATACCAAAAGCAAAGTCAATAAAAGAAAACATAAACAAACAGAACTACATCAAGCTTAACAAGCTTCTGCTCAGCAAAGGAAGCCATCAACAAAATGAGGACAACTTATGGAATAGGACAAAATATTTGCAAAGCACATTTCTGATATAAGATTAATATTCATATTATATAAGGAATTCATATAACCCAATATCAAATAATAATAACCCAATTAAAAACTGGGCAAAAGATTGAATAAACACTTTTCTAAAGAAGTTATACTAACAGGTATATTAAATATGCTAGGAGCAGGCCTCCCGCAGAGCAGGAGCTGGATGCAGGGCTCGATCCCAGGACCCTGGATCATGACCTGAGCTGAAGGCAGATGCCTAATGGCTGAGCCACCCAGGCACATTGCAAATGTGATATTTATATGGAATATTATTCAGCCTGAATAAAGAAGGAAATCCTGTGATTCCCAACAGTGTAAATGAACCTGGAGGGCACTATGCTAAGTAAAATTAGCCAAAGACAATTACCACATGTTAAAATTTATGTGTGTGACCTAAGAAAAAGTATTACTCATAGAAACAGAGAGTAGAAAAGTGTTTGGCAGGAGCTGGGGTTAGAGGAAATTGAAAGAGGTTGGCAAAAGGGTCCAACTTTTCAATTATAAGATTGAATAAGACCTGCGTAATACATAGCATTGTGACTGTAATTGATAACACTCTATTGTATAATTGGAATTTCTAAGAAAGTAGAAGTTAAGGTAAAAATGTTAGATGAAGAATGCATTAACTCAACTGGGGAATCCTATTATGATCAATGTATGCATGTATTAAATTATGTTGTACACTTTAAATATCTCACAATTTTGTCAATTATACCTCAATAAAGCTGAAAAAATAATCCTCTTTTCCACCAATTTAATGAGAGTATCATCATATTATTTTAAAGACTAAAATTCCAAGGTTCTTCCAGATTTTGTGGGGAATTAGTGCCAAAAAGTATCATGAGCATCAAAATATGCATTATTTTGTGGCAAAGACAGCTAGAAGTGTCATTATATACTGCAATGTGGTTTTGACTATATGTAGAAAAGTGGAAAGGGTATAAACCTAACTTCCTGTGTCTGTACCCAGAAATGAACTCTTCAGTTTTAGAATGGAAATAAATAAGGCAAACTTTGGCATGTTCAATTGCCAAAATCATTTTCTGCATGATCTGTAATTTTAAGTTGTATTACCTCTCTGGGCTTAATTATTGGATTTTCCTTTGCATGATATGGGAGTAAAGATGAATAGTTTAAACACGAAAAAAAAAAAAAACCACTCTAGGAAATGTGTAACTCCAAATTTCTCACAAGAAAAATAAGCTCCCATTTTTTTAAATGTGTTTTGTTATTGCAATTAATCACACTCCAGACTAAATAGCAATGTGCCACTTATGTCTTAGTCCAAGTAATATCAATATTAAACCATATGTGAATATTAACAAATTCTATGGTATGGATGTTAAGACCATTCTTTAGACTGGGAACTTATTATTCAGCACAGCCAATGTAAAATTGTTAAACAATTTATAAGCACATACAACTCAGACTCATACTTGCTAGACTTGGTCATAGTGCCATTTGAAACTATTATTTTTGAACATTATTTTAAAATAGCTAATCAAACAATAAAAGCATATGTGCAAGTGTTCCGGTGTCTCCACATCCTCACCAACAATAAAAGTTTTAAGAGATGAGTCAGTCCTTACATCCATCAGGGTACTTCCTATCAAAAAACCAGGAGCGCTGGGTGGCTCAGTTGGTTAAGTGTCTGACTTCAGCTCAGGCCATGATCTCAGGATCCTGGGAATGAGTCCCTCATGAGACTGGTCTCCAGCCTCTGCCAAGAGCTTCCCACTCATGAGGGAGTCTGCTTCTTCCTCTCCTTTGGCCCCTCCCCCTTGCCCTTGCACACATGCGCACAGTCTCTTATTCTCAAATCAATCTTAAAATAATAATAAAGTGTTGGTGAGGATGTGGAGACACTGGAACACTTGCACACTATTAATGGGAACGTAAAATGGTGTACCCACTATGGAAAACAGTATGGAGGTCCCTCAAAAAATTTGAGGAAAAATTACCGTATGATCCAGTAGTTCCACTTTGGGATCTGTGCCCAAAAGAACTAAAAGCAGAAACCAGAAGAAATATTTGTACAACTACTTTCATAGTAGCATCATTCCCAATAACCAAAAGGTAGAAACAATCCAAATGTCCACAGGCAGATGAACAAATTAGCAAAATGTGATTATGTATATTCAGTGCAATATTATATAGCCTTAATTTTTTTTTAATATATCCTTAATTTTAAGAAAGGAAGAGAATTCTGAAGCAGGCTACAACATGGATAAACTGAGGACATTATTCTAAATAAAATAATCCGGTTACTAAAAGACAAATATAATTAAATTTACATAAAGTACTTAGAGTAGTCAAATTCATAAGGACGGAAAGTAGATGGAGTAGTGGTTGCCAGTGACTGAGGAAAGGGAGATATGGGTATTGTTTAAAGGATATGGAGTCATAAGACAAAAGAGTTCTGGAGATTGGTTGCATAACAGTGTGAATGAACTTAACATTACTGAACTACACACATAACAAATAATTAAGATGGTAAATTTTAAGCTAAGTTTTTTTTGTGCCACAATTAAAATTTGGGGGAAAAAAAGGAATTCTTCAAGCCTAAATCCCCAAATTCTTACTCGAACTGACTCAAGCTCACACTTTTTTTTCTCCATTTTTCTCAAAACATTGGATGTGTGTGTGTGTGTGTGTTACACTAAATTAACTTACCTTTTAACATTTATTCTTAATAGTTATGTACTGATCGCTGCTGATTCAAATAGTGAATCATGATCACTTTTCCTATATGTAATAGCTTTTTTATACTTCCTACAGTCAATAATGAAGACGATTTTATATCTTTTGTTTTTTTCTGTCTCTATCATAATTCTTTCCAATGAAATTATAAACCTCTGTACAGAATAGTCTCCATATTATGTTACACAAGAGGTAATCAGTCATTCCTTCCTTCCTACTCTACCATCATGAAGCCCTTATGAAATGATCTTCCTTCTACAATCTGTACTGTTTACTGCCTAAACAGACGATTTTCTTCCTGAGACTGTGTCCTAATTCTGTATTAAGTCCTGTTTCTCAGGTTCATTCCTTGACAATTTCTTTTCTGGTTGACTCTATTATTTAATGCATCACATTCTCCCTAAGTATCCTAAGGAAGATAAGTAGATGTTTTAGGAAATCCTGTTTACAAATGACCTGTTTCTTTTATACTCACTTTTTCTTAGCGGGGAGGGCTGGGTGTAGATTTTTAAGTAACATTTTTGCTCAGGATTTCAAAGTAGTTTTACATTTTCTTCTAGTATGCAGTGTTGTTAATGAGAGAATCTTTCCCATCTGAATTCCTGAACTTTGGTAAGTGACCTATATTCTCTCTTTCTTTGATTTTGGTTTTGGTTTCTGTGACCTTTGTGTTGGGTACAAATGTCTGGCAATCTTTGTTGTTCTGCCATACAGTTTCCTCAGGTTCTCCAAAGGATCTCCCCATCCCTCTCCAGAGGGATACACACTTATCTGGATTTCAGTAATCTTACAGCTTCACAATGTAAGAGGGTGGAGGAATGAAGACTCATTTTCCTGTTTCCATATATCACCTTTCCCCAGCTTTCACCATCTTAATTCTCCAGGACTACAATCTTTTTATTCTAACTTATGTACAGAAAATACAGAATCTTTGTGGGAGAAGTTCTTACACAGATGTGGGGACAAGGAAAGGACTTGAGGATCTCATTACTTCTTATAAATGCCCTCACCTATTTCCCTTGTTTTTAGCCAGTCCCACTCATCTTGCCTTTATCATTGCACCTGCTGGCTCCTTGAGGATTTCTAGGAATATGTAGCTTGAATTATCTTTCTTTCTATAAGTATCCCCCTTTGCAGGCTCTTGGTGTTTAGCTCCTTTAACCATGCTAAATCCTTTTATTTTGTTCTACTACCTATTAATATTTATTCATCGTTGGCTCTTTATTCCCCCATGAATCTCTGTTTATAAGGTTTATACATTTCCTTTTTGATGCTATCACATTAGCAAAGTATCAGTATGAAAGCAGAGGTAAACTTCTGTCTAATCTACTATGCAACGAGCATTCTTTACACTGTATACAAGGCAGGTTGGGAAGATCTGATGAGAAAAAAACATATTGTGTAAACTTCTAAATATTACAAAACCTAGTGTTATACCTTCCAGTTTACCATCATGCTTTCCAGTTTAAAGCTATATTTTCCTTTTGTTGATAAAACCTAAAATCATTGTTGAAATCTTGACTCTACTTCCATTGATTTCTCAAAACTTAAGAATATACTTAAATTTATTCATTTTGGTGTCTTGGTGTTAAGTTACATATGAATCCATACATTACCTTACTTAAGTTTACCATGGTTTTCATTCACTTTTAATCACATTAAATCTCATTGTTCCTTCTTAAAAAAATGATACTCTGTATTTCCTACGTCATTCTTTTTGGCTGAAAAGACCAATTTTATTTAGGAAATAGAATATCAGCTTGAAATAAATTATTTTCCATGAAAATTAAATATAAATATTTACCCAAGAAATTTTGCAGTTTTATTCATGCATTCAGCTTTAAAATTATGACAGAGCAGGAAAAAAGTTCCAGAAAGGGCAGATCATCAAACGCAGCCAATTAAATCAGTGAATTAATACAGCTTAATTATAAAATGATTAAGGAAATTTATTTCAAAATAATGATGAATGCTTAATGCTCAAGTTGGTCTTATATGCATATGTAATGACAACCAATATTTTACTTTCCTAAATTTCCTATGGATTTGTATGAGAAAGGTATTGTCTTAAAACTAATACCCAAATCAGACACAGTACAAGTTTAACTGGAAAACAAAACAAAACAAAACAAAAACACCTAATCCTTTACACTATGCCAATTCAATATATGTATGTTTAAGCCAAATTCTTTCTGAATTGTATGAGAAATTTGAACAAAAAGATATGAAATTTTGTACTTTGCATGTTTACCTTAGTGTCACGAATAGTGATGAAATAAAATCTATTTAAATTATCTATTATCTATCTTCTCTGCAAGTAGTTATTTTTGTATATTCTAAATAAATCTAGCTAACATTACTTATTTAGTAAGAGAGAATATTAAAATTCTGGAATAAAATTATTTAAAATATAACTAATATTCATATTTTAATGTTGTGTACAGAAAATTTCTTTTTAAACGTTAGGTATATATAAGAAAAATACCATCATCTTAACTTTAGTTTGGTAAGAAGCAAGCCTTTACAAGATCAGAAACTTGGTTTTAAAGAACATCTAAGCATTTGTTTTTAATACATGTTTGCGTTTAGAAACATAATACCTCTGCCACACAGAGTTTATGAAAATAGATTTTTTAAAAAGTTAATTTTACATTTGTTTTAGAGAATACCTCAAATTTTATTCCTACTGAATGAAGACAAAATTAATTTGGAAGGAATTACTTTATTTAGGGATACTAAAATGTACCTATACATCTATGTATACTGGTATATAGGTAGATACAGTGATATGTAAACATAGATTGATATGAATACATTTAACTACTAAGCAGATAAACAAGAAAATTCACTTTTCCTAAAGATACTTTGTTTTACAAGAAAATACCTTCAAATGTTTCTTTAAATTTAATTTAAAATATTTATATCTCAAAAAAATTAAAAATATTTTGCTTTCCTATATAATGTTGTAGACTAAATATTTGTGTCCCTACCCTCCCCCCGCCAAATTCATATATTCAAACTCAATCCTCAGTATGATGTTATCTGACAGTGGAATTTTTTAGGAAGCGGCTGAGTGATGAGGATGACTTAATGAATGGGATTAGCGCCTTATTAAAAGGCATAACAGAGAGCTCCCTCCCCCTTCTGCCACATGAGGACACAGGGAGAAGACAAGGTCTCACCAGATACAGAAGCTGGCAGAACCTTGATCTTGGACTTCTAGCCTCCAGAACTGTGAGAAAGTTATTTGTTGTTTAAGCCACTCAGTCCATATTTTTGTCACAGAAGCCAGAACAAAGACAAACAACTTTCTGAAGACATGCATAACTTGTGCTAAACATAAATATAAATATAAAGTGTACATTTTCCAGTATGAGTAAGCAAATAGTATATTATTTTAAACCTTGGCTATAAAAACAAACAAACAAAAAAACTAAAATAAACTTACAATCAAGATTCTTCTTAACTTTGCCATTTTTCTGTAGTTTTGTTAAAGATGCATCATCATTTATGTTCAAGTTATTACTTGTATAATAAGAGGTCCAGAGGATATATATCCTCTTAATGTCCTTATAAAACCCACACTCCATGTATCTGTCATGTTTTAAAAGTTTCAGATGACTAGTGTGAGTATACATAAGGATGATAAGAGTGTTAGAAGTACTGGATTTAGGGACGCCTGGGTGGCTCAGTAGGTTAAAGCCTCTGCCTTCAGCTCAGGTCATGATCCCAGGGTCCTGGGGTTGAGCTGCACATCGGGCTGTCTGCTCAGTGGGGAGCCTGCTTCCTCCTCTCTCTCTGCCTGCTTCTCTGCTTACTTGTGATCTCTATCAAACAAACAAAAGCTTTAAAAAAAAATGTATAAAAAAAAAAAGAAGTACTGGATTTATCTAGAGATTTGCCTAAAATATCCAGTCATAATTCTCTCATTATGTGATTATGAAATACATCATTAAGATGCAATTACATCATTAAGTGATATAATTCAGTCCAAGAATAAATTTAGTTTCATGTGTTTTATATTCATACCACAACAATATTGATTTCCTCCCAAAGTTCATGGCTTGAGTCTTTTTCATTCCCTGGCTTCCTTCTGTCATTTTCATATGGCTTCCTAAACTACTGTGTTCTAATGGATTCTCTTTCCTTCACAGAGAAACTTGGACTATATGTTAAAATTAGAGTAAATCTCTCAGTGCTGTGCATGCGTTAATAACTAGAATAGTAAAGAAGCATTTCAACAGAATATACTCAAGGCAACACTAAACCTGGATAAAAGTCTTTTATACCTCCTCCCTTCTTGAGAAAGCTGAGTGTTTTCTGTTTGTTTTATCAAAATGGAGAATGAGCTCTCTACCTAGATGATGTTTCATTAGGTCATAGAGAGAGACTATTATTGGACCCATTAGTTCTGTATATTTTAGAGAAAAGGTAAGCCATTAACTAAATATAAAAATTTAAAAAAAAATCTACCAAGTAGGAGAAAGCTCTATACACAAGAATCTGAATGGATTCTTAAGTGATTGGGAAGATGTGGAGTATGACACCAACTCAAGTTTCACAGCTCTAAAAAGGATGAAGAATTGGGGCACCTGGGTGGCTCAGATGGTTAAGCATCAGGTCATGATCCCAGGGTCTTGGGATCCAGGCCTGCATCGGGTTCCCTGCTCAGCAGGAAGTTTGCTTCTCTCTCTCTCTCTCTCTCTCTCTCATGAATAAATACAATCTTTAAATTTTTTTTTAAAAAAGAAAAAGGATGAAGCACTGCCTAGAGTTAGAATATTTAACTTTAATTTCTATTTTTTCCCCTAGAATCTTTAATGCAATCTAATACCAGGTGAAAGTTCTGTTGGGAAAGAAATTAAGTAAAAGGCCTGAATTTCACTAAGGTATAAACAGGACAATCCAAGTGAAATACTATAGGATTTCTAAATTTAGCAAAGTAGGAGCTCAGAGCCAGCAGTAACCATGAAAATGCTTGCTGCAAGGAATGAGCAACAATCCTTGAGAGAACACTGTTCTTCACAGATTTTAAAAGATTTATTTTAAATACTAAGGGAGAAAGAGACCTTCACTGGTATCTGGTTATAAGTGCATGACTTATTTGTCTTAAAACTATTTTCCAAGGTGTTTTAAAAATTGAGAACTCTAAGCCAAACTAGATATTGATAATTAGTTCAACTGTCTTTTGCTTCCAAAGGGCACTAGAATTTACTGCGTCAAAGTATTCTTCCTTTTTTATTCAAAATACTTTTCTTTTAAAAGATTTTATTTATTTATTTATTTAACAGAGAGAGAGAGAGAGAGAGAGAGAGAGAAAGCATGAGCAGGGGGAGCGGGAAAAAGAGAAGCATTCTCCCCACTGAGCAGGGAGCCTGATGTGGGTCCTGCTCTCAGGACTCTGAGATCATGACCCAAGCTGAAGGTAGATGCTCAACCCACTGAGTCACCCAGGCGCCCAATCCAAAATACTTTTTAGAGTGGGATATGCTTTTAAAAACAGCAAGGAAAAAAACTCTATGAGAGTAATAAAGGAGTTACAGAAGTATTATTAATCAAATAAAGTTTGTTTTTGCATCTAATAATTCTCGTTTAAATAATATACAACAGTCTCTCAACTCTCTATTTACATTTTGACAGCTTTGTTTATATTGATCCACTAAAGATAATTTACTTATTTTATCATTGTTTTATTTAGACTAAGGCTGTTACAGGTTATAGAGACATTTTGCACAGAACCACATTCCTTAAGTGCACTGCGTAAGCAAACACCCAAAGAAAGGCGGTCTCCCTTTCTTTTAGGAAAAATCTCTAGGAGTTTATGTCTTAAATATCATCATCCTCACTGAAAGGATTGCACAGTCATAATTCTCTCCTGGTGGAAGAAAGAAAACCCCGGGATTCCTTCATGATCCAAAGAAATCTCTCCTCCTCACTCCTGGATTTATGGCAGTGCAGAAGCCGAGATGGCTAGGGTGACAGAGGTGAGGAGCTGACTCATTCACCTACCAATATGCTCCTCTTTTCAAGATTCCTTTCTAATGAAGCTCTCCTGATTCCTCTTAACCTTATACTTGCATTTCCAGTTGCCAATGCTGGGGAACAGTGAAAGTCCCACTCCAGTATCTTACTCTTGCTTTCTAAGGAAACTGCAAACTTTTTTTTTAAATTTTTTATTTTTTATAAACATATATTTTTATCCCCAGGGGTACAGGTCTGTGAATCACCAGGTTTACATACTTCACAGCACTCACCATAGCACATACCCTCCCCAATGTCCATAACCCCACCCCGCTTCTCCCAACCCCCCTCCCCCAGCAACCCTCAATTTGTTTTGTGAGATTAAGAGTCACTTATGGTTTGTTTCCCTCCCAATCCCATCTTGTTTCATTTATTCTTCTCCTACCCTCCTAACCCCCCATGTTGCATCTCCACTTCCTCATATCAGGGAGATCATATGATAGTTGTCTTTCTCTGCATGACTTATTTCGCTAAGCATGATACTCTCTAGTTCCATCCATGTCGTCACAAATGGCAAGATTTCATTTCTTTTGATGACTGCATAGTATTCCATTGTGTATATATACTGCAACTTTTTGATAGAGTATTCTGCAAACAATTCCCTGACAGTTATTTTAAATATGGCCCACAGACAGTATGTATATAACTCAGTTGCTATCAAATAGTCATGAAACCTATGATGTAGTAAATATTACAACATTTTGGAAAATATTACCATTTTAAAAGATAACAATAGCCAAAACGTCTCTTAGAGAATTTTCCTCTTTCTTTTCCTGTTTCGGTGCTAGCCACCCACATTTCCTCACACAGACAGACATACACACTCTAAATTATTCCAGGGGCACCTGGGTGGCTCAGTCAGTTAAGCTTCTGACTCCATTTCAGCACAGATTGTGGTCTTGGATTGTAAGATCAAGCCCCATGTCAGAGCTCTGTGCTCAGCAGCAAGTCTGCTTGAGGTTCTCTCTCTCTCTCTCTCCCTCTCCCCTCACTCACATGCATGCTCTCTCCCTCCTTCTCTCTCTAAAATAAATAAATCTTTAAAAAAGTAAACTATTCCAAATACAGGAGATAAAGCTGTTTTCTACTTTTTTGACAAAAAAAAAATTGTCAAAAGACACAAAGGAAAATATATCGCCAAAGAACTATTTCTGTAGACATGATTGCTCCAGAGACATATTTTAACAGCAGTTATACTAGGAAGAAAGCATTAATTCCCAAGAATACTTTTAAATCTGGAGGTGTACAAAGAGAATATAGATGCAGAAGATATAAAGCTTATAAATGTTGATACAAGTTTCCATAAATCTAAAATTTATGTTTTGGTTAGAATCTCCATGTTTCATTAGTGTGGAGGTCACTTTGATCTTATGAAGATGAACTTTAAGATTATATAGCATATTTCCTTTAATATTACATATATTTAGGAAATTCTGATGAGAGCTTCAAATTTTGTGTTAAAATACTTTCTCTAATTACCTAGAACTACTAAGTTAGAACCAAGTGAAATCCACCATTTTATAAATTTAACTCAAATTTTACTGACTCTAAATAGGATTTAAAAGTAACTCGGGGTTTTAGCTCTTTTTTGACTATGTATAAATAGATATTATAAAAACAACTGATCCTTTTATTTATTTAATCAAAACAATATACTCAAACTATCCTCATAAATAAAGACTATAATTTGAATATAATTCAGGACAAAGTCATATTAAAAAATCCTATTTATTCATCTCGGAATCTCTATGGGAACCAAGCAAATACTTTAACTGTTAGATGACTTATTTTACTGGTAAGTATCCCCATTACCGTAGAGCATTATAACTTTAGTATTTATTATAGAGGAAGATATTGCAAATATACTTTGTTTTTATCTCAAACATCACATTTCAAATAAAAATAAATTTAAATTTTACATATCTATATATGTATGTGTAAATGCATGTATATATGCATATACCTGTGTATATGTATACATTCATGTAAATGTTACTGTTTTCTTCATTTGTCCTTCTGCTACTTCATTATTAGTGTATAGAATTGCATCAGATTTCTGTATGTGGCTCAATTTTGTATACTGTGACTTTACTGAATTCACTTACTAATTAAGTAGTTTTTTGGTGGAGCCCTTAGGGTTTCCTATGTATATTACCATATTTTACACAAATAGCGAAAGTTTTACTTCTTCCTTACCAATATGGATGCATTATACTTCTTTTGCTTGTCTGATTGCTGCTCCTAAGACTTCCATACTATCGTGAATAAAAGAGGTAAGAGTGGACATCCTTGCCTTGTTCCTGACCTTCAAGGAAAAGCTCTGAGTATTTCATCATTGAGTTATGATGTTAGCTATGGGTTTTTCATATAAGGCCTTTATTATGTTGAGGTATTTTACCTCTAAACTCACTTTCTTGAGAGTTTTATTATGAATGGATGTTATACTTTGTCAAAGGCTTTTCTTCTGCATCTATTGAGATGATTTTTTTTTTATCCTTTCTCTTGTTAATAAGATGTATCATGCTTGGGGCTCAGAGAATTAAGCCTCTGCCTTTAGCTCAGGTTATGGTCTCAGGGTTGGGCTGGAACCCTGCACTGGGCTCCCTGCTCAGCAGGGAGTCTGGTGCCTCCTCTCTCTCTCTGCCTGCCTCTCTGCCTACTTGTGATCTCTCTCTCTGAGCCAAATAAATAAATAAAATCTTTTCTAAAAAAAAAAAAAAAGAAAAAAAAAGATGATTTGTGATTTGTGAATTTGTGAATACTGAACAACACTTGTATCTCTGGAATAAATCCCACTTGATTGTGGAGAATGATTTTTTTTTTAATGTATGGTTCAATTTGGCTTGTTAATATTTTGCTGAGGATTTATGCATCTATATTCATCAGAGACATTGGCCTGTAGAATTTTTGCAGTGTCTTTGTCTGGTTTTAGAATCAGGGTAATGTTGGCCTTGTAGAATTAATTTGGAAGTATTCTTTCCTCTTCTATTTCTTGGAACAGTTTGAGAAAAATGGGTTTTAACTTTTCTTTAGATGTTTGGTAGAATTCACTTGTGAAGCCATCTGGTCCTAGACTTTCATTTGTTGGAAGTTTTTTTGATTACTGATTCACGTTCACTTCTGGTAATCAGTGTGTTCAAATTTTCTATTTGTTCCTGATTCAGTATGGAAAGGTTATATGTTTCTAGGAATTTACCCATTTCTTTATTAGCATATAGAAATTTATTATCATATAATTTTTCATAATATTCCTTTATAATCCTTTGTATTTCTGTGATGTCAGTTCTTATTTCTCCTCTTTCATTTCTAATTTTACTTATTTATCATTTTTTCTTGATGAGTCTGGCTAGAACTTCATCAATTTTGTTGATCTTTTTGAAGGACTAGCTCCTGGTTTCACTGATCTGTTCTATTGTGTTTTTGCCTCTATTTCATTTCTGCTCTAATCTCTATTATTTCCTTCCTTCTACTGACTTTGTTCTTCTTTTTGAAGCTCCTTTAAGTAAAAGGTTAGCTTGTTTGAGATTTTTCTTGCTTCCTGAAGTAGGCCTGTAATCTCTCTAAGAATTGCTTTTGCCGCATTCCAAAGATTTGGGACCGTTAAGGTTTCCTTTCCATTTGTCTCCATATATATATATTTTTTATCTCCTCTGATGTTTCGGTTGACTCATTCATTGTTTAGTAGCATGTTATTTGACATCCATGTATTTCTTTCTGCCATATTTTTCTTGTGGCTGATTTCTAGTTTTATGCCATTGTGTTCAGAAAAGATCCATGACATAATAGGTGATAGACACACACACACACACACACTCTCGCAGGTCATATGATTTCTATGGCAACTATTCAACTCTTCCATTGTAGCTTGAAAGCAGCCACAAACAGTATACAAATGAATTAACTGGCTGGACTACAATAAAACATGATTTATAAAAACAGGTGGTAGGCTGCATTTGGCTCTGTATCATAACAAATCACTACACCTCTGGTGGCTTATTCCTCTCACAATTTTGTGGCCTATAGGTCTGACATCAAGGTTTCAGCTGGGTTGGTTTCTTTTAGGCACTCTGAAGAAGAATCACTTCCATGCCTCTCTCCTAGCTTCTGGTAGTTGCCAACAATCTCTGGCATTTCTTTGCTTCTTGAAATATCTCTCCAGTCTGTATCCATTGTTACATGGTGTGCTCCTTGTGTCTCTTCTCTTCTCATAAAGATACCACTCAACCTAACCCAGAACTCATCTCAACTGGATACCCTATTTCTAAATAAGGTCATATTCATGGGTTCTGTGCATTAGGACTCCAGCATATCTTTAGGAGACACAGTTCAACCCATAACAATTTTGTGAGCTATGGTCTCCTGACCCCTGGTTTAAATAATACAGATTTTAAAATGGGTGGTAAGAGATAGAAAATAGCAGAGGAAGATAAATATACAAAACAGTTTTCTAAAATACTTTCTTTATTTTAATTTAAATTTTTAAATTTAATTTTTTAAAAGATTTTATTTGACAAAGAGAGAGACACAAGCAGGGGAAGTGGGAGAGGGAGAAGTAGGCTTCCTGCTGAGCAGGGAACCCAATGCAGGGCTTGATCCCAGGATCCTGGGATCATGACCTGAGCCGAAAGCAGATGTTTAACTGACTGAGCCACCCAGGTCCCCCTAAAATACTTTCTCCATGAAAATATTTCATTGCACTTTTTTAAGACAGAGCTATGACTTCAGGACTTGTTTGGTTATCTCTTGATGTATAACAAATCACTCCAAAATTTAGGAGCACAAATAATAAACATTTATTTCTTCTCATGATTCTGTGGGTTGACCAAGCAGTTCTTAATCTTCGCTTGGTTTCAGCTGGGACTCTGCATATCTAGAGGTTTGAAAATGAATTCACTTGTGTAGCTGGGGCTAGCTGTCCACTGGGTCTCAACTGAGACAGCCAGAAGCTTCTGTTCTCTAACATGTCAGCCCCTTTGTGTGAATGTAGTCTCCAAGAAGGAAAATCTCAAGATGCTAAGGCAGGAACTGTGGTTCTCCTAAAATCCAGCCTTAAGAGTGACACGGTATCACTCCTCAATATGCTGTCAAATATGTTAAAAGATCAGCTTAAGGAGGAAAGAAATACTCACCTTCATTTGATGGGCTAGTTATCTCTCAAAATAGAATGTGGGGCGAAAAATATTCTGACCAATCTGTGACAGACATCCCTCATACTCAGCATCCATATATTGTATGTAAATACAACTACTATATTATAATCTTCCTGCATTGTAGACATCTAACACTCAGAAGTGATTTAATAATTTTCAATAGAATAAATACATAGAGTATTTTGCATATGGCTTGTGTATGTGTGTACAGTATTTTAGATGCATCAACAAAAAGGTATATTCTTCTATTATTTCCCACTGCCTACCAATCTCTGTCTTCTTCCAGGTGCACTCTTCACATATATTACAGTGGTTAGACTGTTTAATATTTATTACACCATAAAGGGGGTGCTATCATTAAAAAAACAAACCAAACTGATTAAGTTTCAAAAATCTTTGTCCTGAAAGAGAACTCAAGACTGTAAAGTTCCAGAACACAGAACAATTATCCCAAGTTTGTAGATAATATACATAAGTAAAATCATAACTACAATCTATGCCATAATCATATCCATCATTTCTAAAGTTTCTTCTTGTCTTCTTTATTATTTTTTATCCAATAAAAACCATTCAATGTAAGACCTATATGCTTAGCAATTTTTTAAATTATATAATGCAATATTATTAACTACAGGCCTGATGGGGTACAGTAGATTTCTAGGCCTCATTCTTGCCTTTATCAAAACTTTGTACCCTTTGACTAGTAACTTCCTATCTCCCCTGCCTACCTCCTCCGGCCCTAAGCAACATTCTGCTTTTACTTTGACTTTTTTAGATTCCTCACGTAAGTTGTAGCAAGTAATATTTGTCATTCTGTTCCTTGTTATTTCACTGAGCATAATGCTCTCCAGTTTTATCCATGTTCTTGCAAATGGCAGGATTTTTTCTTTTTTAAGGCTGAATAATTTTTAGTATGTTTTATGTATATTTCCTATTTCATCATTCACTAAGAACTTTCTTTTGTAAAACTGGCAATTATTCCTTTGTATTTTTTCTGTGTGGGCCTGATGTGAAAAATACAAGGACTACTAGTAGTTAGATGCCATCTTTAAATCAGGTTTTTAATTCAAGAGGAATAAATGCCCTTTAGTATATTTAATTATTCTTCAATAACATTTCTCTCAACATTTTGTACTTTAAAATATACAGACTCAGAAGACATTTTTCCTAAGATTATTCTTAAATAGTTTATGGTTTCTGGCAATAGATAGATATTTATCTGAAGTTTCATTTTTTACACAGTCATTTCATCTAAAAATTTGATATTTAAAAAATTTTATCACCTTATTACAATATCTGGGAACTTTAACACATTATTGTAAAAAATTGATGACCTCAGATATATTTATCCAATAAACCATGTTAATATATATGTTCTAGGTTTCACTAACAAAACTTTTATTCTAATTTTTCCAATTTTTAAAATGTTTAATTTTTTTAACTTCCAATTTTTTAACTACAAATCAGTGTTAAAATTTGTTAAAAGTTTTTTACTGATTCTATCAAGATAACAACCTAAGTTTTCACCTTTTTTCCATGTTAATGTGATAAATACATAAGATATGATTTTTGAAGATTGTTCACTTTGCAAATAAATCTTGTTCAAACCCCTGTTGTTTTATATTAATTTGTTTTGATCCTATTTTTATCAGCATTTTTGTAACTGTATGTTCATGGAATAATGGATGTTTAATAATTCTCTGTGGTAGAATTCTGGCAAAAAAAATCACCAGATTTTGATTTAGTTATAGTTGCTTCATTTAACTAGTTCTTACATGTTTACTTTCTATTTTCCTGAAATACTCTATGTAAAACTGATATAAAATTTTCTTAAATACTTAAAGGAACTCACCATTGATGCCATACAGGCCAGTTTATGGTTAATTTTGATAAATCTTTTATGTGTAATTAAGAATGTATTCTTTTTTATTTTTCATTCCGTAAAATACAATGTCCTTTGTATTTTCATAAGGTCATTTTGATTAAATGGTTTTCAAATCATCTATCTTTTACTCGTGTATCATCTGCTTGTTTTAGTAACTACTGAGAGAGATTAAAGCCTCCCAATCTATTTATAGATTTATTTCTCCTTTTAGTTGTGCCAATTTTGCTGTGCATGTGTTTTCCCAGCTTCATTGAGGTATAATTTATAGACAATTAATTGCACCAATTTAAAGGGTATAATTTGACAATCTGACATATGCATGTATCTGCAAAACCATCACCAAAATCACAAACATGTAGCTTACGCCCCAAGTTTCTTTATACCCTTTCTAATTTCTCCTTCCCACCTCTCCTCAACTCCCCAATCCAGTTCTGCAAGCAGTCTCTCTCCTTCTGCCACTCTAGATTTCTTTGCATTACTAGGGATTTACATAAATTTTCTCATACAGTATTATAAAGAGTTTAAAATTTACTGAATCAGACAACCTTAAAATTATGCCATTTTTATTTTAGTTATTTGCTAGGATTCTCTTTTATTGTTATTTTATCAATATACTTTTATTTTAGGCATATTTCTTTATCTTATAACTTCAAACTTAATTTGCTATAAATTGTCCTACTAAAAGCTCAAAGAACTTTCTTAAATATGGTGCACATATACTTTACATAAAGTATTTTATTTATGCAGGATATTCTTAGGAAATTGTTGATTTTATAAAAGAATGGTCATATCATTTATGTCTCTGAGAGTTAAAAGACAAGTTAAATCTGAAAGAAAAAAAAGATGGATTATTTTCCTTTAGCTTTAAGCACTTTTCTAAAGAATGATGTATTTTGAATAAGAAAAATTTTTCTAAGTACTTTTCTTAAGATTCATTTATTTATTTTAGAGAGATGAGGGGTATGGAGAAAAGAGAGTCTCAAGGAGACTCCCCACTCAGTGCAGAATCTCATGCCAGCTTGACCTATGACCCTGAGGATCATGTCCTGAGCCCACATCAAGAGTCCAGCACTTAACCAACTGTGCTTCCTAGGTGGTCCTTTTTTTTAAGTTTTTAATTCTTTGTGAATTCTCTATAAATACAAACTAAAAGGAATTTGGAAATGGATGATGATCTCAACACTCAGTTTTCAGTGTGGATTTGATTGCAAATCTACTGTTGTAGCTGAGATTGTATCTTTTATAATTGGGAGACTGGAGGGCACTTTATCTTTTAGTTGGGTGTGCAATAAAAATTTTCTTTCTTTTTCCATAATTTCTTACATGGGAAGTATCGTATGCCCTGTCTCTCCTCTGAAATTCTGATACCAAATACTTCTGTAAAAATGTTGGTTTAGAAGGTGAAGCTGAACCCATACTATTAAACAATAAAGGCAAAATAAATTTCATAAGATGAATAGATTCAAGATATGAAAAGAAGAGTAAAACCCTATGTCAATAAGGAAAAGAAAACATAAATGACTATAAAACACAATGGTATTTGAAAGCGGAATTCAAGGTAATGTTCACTCAAATAATGAGTTTTTAAAATGGGTCAACTGAGTATTATTACAAATTATACAGAAAGTTTCTAAAGTTTCACAGGGAATGTCAGCCATTGACAGTCACTAAATTAATTTGTCTACATTATTCTTGGACTTGAATTGTTCAATTAAGTAATTTGAATGAATGAGCCAGCATCTGGTCAATAATGAGGTATTGAAGGTTAGAAGTGATGTTTAGAGGAGTGGCTTTCCTTGACATCATTTCCAATATCCACTGAAAATGTAGCTTTTTTTTAAGTACCAGAAGCTGTTCTCTGAAATCAATGGACTAAGAGATGAAACTGTCACAGATTTAAGGGGTCCATAATCATATCAGATCTAATTATTTTATCCTAATGGTTGTTCCCAAGCACCCTCTCCATCTAGTGAGTGCACTGTAGGATCCTGGAGGAAAAAATAGATTATCATATGCATTATGTGTATTTTGGATTGGTTAATTTGGCTCATATTACATGAGGGCAAAAGTGAAGAAGGGACACCATTATTCTTTAGGCATGCAGGCAATACAGAGCAATGAGAACAAATACAAAACCAATGCTGAGACAAGACAAAACAAACAAAGGTCTCTAAATAAAAATGCATTCTTTGAAAACACCAATATTCTGGTCGATAAAACTCTACAGAAATTGTTTAACAGTTTCTTATGTAATTTTACTCAGTTACCTCTGTCCAATGGGTACTTACACTTTAAGTGCTCTATAATTATATAAGGATATGTTTGTATCCTATAATCATCAAGGTGGATATATTGTTCACTCCCTGAAATAGAGTTATGTAGAAACAATTCTTAAAGAGTTGGAAGAGTTTCCTAAAAGAAATATGAGTAACACAAATTGTCTGAAATAGGAATGATGGGAGCTTTCATGACTCACTTATTCTTACAAGATCTCATTTGTAAGTAAAAATGAATAAAATCTCCATGCTGCTTTGAATACTAACTACTTCAATACAAAAAAAAATTTTGATAAATACAAATCATATAATGACATCTCCAACCCTCTGTTCTACTTGGGAAATCCAACAGAGACTTAGATATTATTATTATTTTTAAAAATTTATTTATTTTAGAGAGAGAGAGAAAGAAAGTTTGAGGGTACAAGTTGGGTAGGGGAACAGCAGAGGGAAAGAGAAAATCCTACAGCAGACTCCCCACTCTATCAGGACCTAGAGATCATGACCTGAGCTGCAATCAATAGTTAGCTCCTTAACCAACTGAGCCACCCAGGTTGCCCTAGATATTATTAACACAAATTTGAATTAAGAGGAAAGTCATAGGCTTAAGAAGTGCCCAAGTTCAACTAGAGCCATGACATTCTGATGTTTCATGGCATGTTTCAAACATGTCTCTGTTTCCTAAATTTTATTGACTCTATTATTATTCCATAATGGATTCATTTGTTCTTGAAACATTTAGTTATTCCAAAATAATAAATGCTTAACAAGTACCAGATCCTAGGAAAATGAATTTTAAAAATATGACAAAATGTCTGAATTCATTGAGATTTCATAAACAAGAAAACAAATATATACTACCATTTTATTTTTTTAAAGATTTATTTATTTTAGAGAGTGGAGTGGGGGTGGAAGGAACAGAGTGGGAGAGAGACTCTCAAGCCAACTCCCTACTGAGTGCAGAGCATGATGCGGGGCTCATTCCTAGGGTCATGAGACCCTGAGATCATGACCTGAGCTGAAATCAAGAGTCAGATGCTTAGCAGACTGAGCCATCCAGGCGTCCTGTAGTAGCATTTTAAATAGTTTTGAATTCAGTACGAGAATCACAGAAGAATAGGGGATACAGAACAGTAGATGAAGAACCATACTATTTTAGTAATAGTATGACATTTGCATCCCTCCCAAATCCATATGTTGAAGTCTTAACCTCCAGTGTGGCTATATTTGCAGGTGGGGACTCCAAGGAAGTAATTCAGGTTAAATGTAGTCATGAGTGTGGAGCCTTGATGCAATGATTAGTGAGTGTCCTTATAAAAAAGAGAAAACAGAGTTTGCTCTCCTTCTTTGTGCCAAGGCACTAAGGAAAGACCATCTGAGAATGGTCTTAGCAAGAAGGCAATTATCTATAAGCCATGAATAAATTGTCCACCAGGAACCAAATTTGCCAGCAGCATTTGAACTTGAACTTCCCATCATCTAGAACCATGAGAAAAGGCATTTCGTTGGTTAACCCACCCAGTCTTATGATATGATGTAGTTACAGAACCCCAAGCAGACAAAGACACGAGGTAAAGATCTCTCTCTCAGAAAAACATTATATATGCTTTTTACATGAGCAAAGATAAAAATAATGTGAAGAAACGAGCAAGTTAAGAGATAGGGAAGTTAGGCAGAATTTCATGTAAAGAAAACAATAATGGTAAGGTTATAAAGCATGAATCAGGTTGGTATGTTTGACAAAGATTAAAAAGTTGCACAAAGAAGTCTGGTCAAGATTTTAGATGTAATACATCAGAAATATACCTGGGAAACATGGTTGGGAATTTGAAAAATTGGCAGAGATAATATCCTATAAGACCTACCAAATAAAACCATTATAAGGATTTTGGATATTATTCCAAGGATGATATGACGTTCTTGCAATGTTTCGAGCAGAAAAGCACTATTAGTCTGATTATGAATACACTGGGGTGGATTCAAGGAAAATCATAAGGGAAATTCTGAAATACTCTGCATGTCCCCTTAAATATTTCATTAAGCCAAGTGGCAAAGGAGACAACAGAATCTCACTTGAGCACAATGCTGAGTTTTATGGTAGAGATAGCAGTAGTGCCTTAAGTCAGTAAGAAACCTTTCTAGTATATTTGAAAAATAAAAGCATCATGTAGCTACTTTAACAGTTGTTCTGAATTAAGTGCTATTTGCAGTATTAGGCAGAAAGCAAGACATATAAATTTAGTGTATTATCTATATATCTCTATTTATAAATATATATCCATATAATAATTTTTATAACAAAGAAACATATATGTGGAGAGAAATGAAGAAACCATATATTTTTAGCATATGGATAGGTCCATAAAAATAATATTATGACTTGAATAACATGACTCTAAGAGATATAAGATCTTCGATTACTGTGGTATAATAATAATTTTATGCTACAGAAATAGGAGAGAGAGAAAGAGTGAGAAATCCTCAATTCTAAACTTTTTAAAAATAGCCACAGGACATTAAAAGTTATTAGCAGATGTTGAAAGAAGGTAGGATGAAAACTTTGAGTAATGAAAAGTTAAAGTGAACTATATTCTTTAATAATGTGATTTTTTGAAAAGTATCAGCTTATTGATGAAAGGAAAAGGATAACCACCAGCTTTCTGAAATTCATTTGAGCATGATGAGACCACTACAGACCTAAGATAAGAAGATCTATATTTATTTTCAAGTAGATAAGTAAGGGGAAATAGATAATGACACAGTTAAACAATGAAAAATACCACAAGTAATTGAATATAGATTTAATTTTTCAATGGAAAAGGAAGACAGATGGCATTATTAAAATAATCTCAATAATAAGACGATTTCCAAAGATGAGGATATATTTTAGACTCAGAAATCAAAATCGAAAGTCCTTCACAGAAGGAGGCCAGATAAACTTGCTCAGATGCAACACACAGGAATGCACGGCAGAAACTCCTTATGTATTCTAAAATCTTCATCATCTTAGGAGGAGGACTGCTTGCACCGGTAACCTCGCATATTCATTTAAGAGTAGATGACAATTTGCCTTTGAGAGATTTATATATTTCGGAAGAGGCTAGGAAATGCTGTAGTCACAAATTCACACTCTCAAGAGTTTTACATAACAAACAACTGCACTCCAGATGCATTTCTAGTGCAAGGACTTACAAGCACCCAGGGACCTCCACTGACACACGAAACTTTGCCATCTGAAACACACAGCTATTTTCCACTCAAAATATAATATACTAATGTTAAATACACAGGGATTTATAAATATTCATCAAAATGACTAATTGTGTGCAAGACCACTGTATTATCCAGGTATCTGATGTTCTCTGACCATTTATTGTACAATTTATTCCAGGCCCAATCACAGGCCTTTTAAGACTAATGGAAGTACAAACCTGATCCTGCCTGTCTTCTTTAAGCTGGTAAAATAACTGGTTGGTAAGTTAGTTTTCTATTTTTTAAAAGGCATTTTTGGTACATAGGTCTTTGACAGAAATGAATACAGATCCCAATGATTTAAAGAATAAATGAAAATGACTTCTCTCAAAATATTTGTAATTTGTTATTACAAATAACAAAGAGTTTTTATGACTGTAAATTGCATGATGCAATAATTCTGCCATGCCGACAAAAAGTAAGGGTTGCCCAATTCACATAGCAGGTATGGAGTAATCGAGACTGACCCTGGATACAAGAGGACAATTTATAAGTTAATCAATTATAATATCCCTATTAAGTCAAACCCGTATCGCTTGCAAGATTGGTCTGTGAAATGACATTTTGCAAAACAAGTGAATGTGAAGTTTGCTGAACTTGAAGGAGTTTAGAAAGAGAAACAGTATCTCTGTGCTTTAGTCAACTCACTCTCAGCTCTATACTTGGGTTTCAGGTGAGTCTATTCAGGGGATACAATTTATTTATTCAAGGGAACTTAAATCTATCTATTTCTTGGGTTGTTGGCAGGAACAACTCTAATTCAGGGGGGGAATCCAACAGTTTTTTCTAATACATTTGTTTATATATTAGGTAAATATATTTAAAAGAACAAACATGCATGGATACACACACACACATATACAACACTACGAATAGTGATTATAACTTCTTTTTCAAATTAAATACAGTAGCCCCACTAAAGGAACATTGCAAAAATATAAATTCTTAATTTCAAATGTAAATCTTGCACAAATATTTGAGGGCATACTACTTGAAAGATATGTGCTATATGTTATTAATATTATACATTGCTCAGAATCCTTTGTAATTCTTAGCCCTTTGTGCATATGAATATGAACTTATTTACTAGAAGTCAGCCCTCCTTGATCCGTCTTCAGTTGTACCTTATCTGAAAAAAGGTAAGTTTCTTGGAACTTGGAAATGCCTAAATTCAGAAAGAATAACTCATATAAGTCAAACTTACATAAGACTGAAAATTATCGAGAGTATCAACTTCCTGTACTTAAATGAGAAAGAGAACTATCAAAAAGACTCAATTATTCACAATTTTCCTAGAAGTTGCGGTAGTAATGGCTTATTTTGTTTTTTAGTATTCTCTTATCCATAAGAGACTATAACAAACAAGGGTCACTTACATGTTTTCCTAAATTTTAGTTGATAAGATATATTTGAGATTTTAGTGTCAATTTAGAGATATAATAACATTTTTAGTGTTTATCAGATGTTTTAAGCACAAAGTAAGCTGGAGGAGGTTCATTAATAAGATTCTAAGGGGCCTGTGTGGTGCAGTCAGTTAAGTGTCCCACTCTTGATTTCAGCTCAGGTCATGATCTCGGGGTTTTAGGATTGAGGACGGAGTCAGGCCCCCTGTTCAGTGGGAGTCTGCTTGCCTCCCTCTCCCTCTGTCCCTAGTCCTACTTGCATGCTCTCTCTCTCTCTCTCTTAAAAAATAAACAAATCTTAAAAAAAAAAAAAAAAAGAGGGACACCTGTGTTGCTCAGTCATTAGCATCTGCCGTCAGTTCCGGTCATGACCCCAGGGTCCTGCGATCAAGCCCTATATCAGGCTCCCTGCTCAGCAGGGAGTCTGCTTCTCCCTCTCCTTCTGTGCCTCCTCCCTGCCTGTATTCTCTCTGTCTCTCAAATAAATAAATAGAATCTTTATTTTTAAAAAATTCTTCTGTATCCATTCACTAATATTTAGTGAACAACTACCAGGTATTGGCATAATCACTGGCATGGGATCACGACTTCAAATAAAACTATCTTTACTTTCAAGCAGTTTACATTCTACTGGAGAAGACAGACAATAAACAGTAAGTATATAAAATAACTTGATGTATAATGTTAAGTTCCATTTTCTGTGTAAAAAAAAAAATGGGTAAGGACACTGTAAAAGGCCTGAAGACTGTAAAAAGGGTGATGCTTTTCACACAAGGAGAGGTCAAGAAAGGTCATTCTGTTAACGGGCTCTTTAGTGGAGACAAGAAGGAAGTGAGAACAACATGCGGCCATGAGGAAAGGCATACAGAGAATAGTAATGGATGGTCTTCAATGACAGAAATAGCACTAAATGAGGGCATAAGACATTATATGGCAGTTTTGTTACATAAAAACATGTGTATTTAAAGTGCTTCTATTTTCTCAATAAAGAAGAATGTTAGAATGATCATCTTTGAAAAAATCATCTGTGATTATTTCCTCAAACTAGATTTTGAGAAGTGGATTATGAAAAGTAAATGTTGCCCCATCAATAGAGAAAAATTAAAATTAAAAAAGAAAAGTTGATTTTTCTTAAGATTTATTTTATTTTTAGAGAGGGAGAGGGAAAGTGTGTGTGAGCAGGCATGCACAAGCAGGGGATGAAGAGACAGAGGGAAAGAATGTCAAGTAGATGTCCCACTGAGTGCGGAGCGGAACATGGGCTTGATCTCACGACGCTGAGATCATGACCTGAACCAAAATCAAGAGTCACACACTTAACCAACTGAGCCACCCTGCCGCTCCCCACCAAAAAATGGTTTTAAAGAAAACTGAAACAACTTATGCCTTCACTATCATTGTTTGGCTCTTCATTTCACTGAATTTTATTCAGTTTTGATGATTACTGAATACTATTTTTTTTTTTTGCTTTAAACAGGCACTGATATGAATGGTAGAAAATGGAAAATTCTGCATTTTTCTGATTACTAATAATGTTAATTGGTTTATTTTTGTAAGTTATCTATATTTTGAAATTTTCCTAAGTTGTTATTTATACAGTAAAAAATCAGTTAGCTTTCTTGCATTTTTATAATCTACGATTCATTTATTTTTTGGCATAATACATTATATATTTGAGCTTCTTTCTTCATGTCTTGTTTCTTCATATTTTGATACAATTTTTCTTCCTTGAATTTATAATAAGAGAATCTTCCTATATTCCTACAAATAATTATTTTCCTATATTTTGCTCTGATTTTAATATATATTCATTTATATAAGAATTTTCATAATTTTCCTCAGTGGAGATGAGGACATTAGTCTCTTCTTTTCTTCTTTTTAAAAATATCCACTCTTTCTAATAACTCCTGTGGAATTTTTCATTCTTTCCTCATTGCTGTATTTTGCTCTCTGTTTCAAATACAAACTTCCTACATATATTAACAAAGATTCTTATCTTGACCAATCTCTAGCCAGGCTCCTCCAAGCCCATCCTTTTTTTTTTTTTTTTTTTTTAAAGATTTTATTTATTTATTGGACAGAGGGAGACATAGCAAGAGAGGAAACACAAGCAGGGGGAGTGGGAGAGGGAGAAGCAGGTTTTCCAGGGAGCAGGGAGCCTGATGCAGGGCTCAATCCCAGGACCATGGGATCATGACCTAAGCCAAAGGCAGATGCTTAAAGACTGAGCCACCCAGGTGCCCCTCTATTACCCACTTTCATTTAGATTATTGTTTTGCTTTGATCTTATTTTTGCAGTCATTTAGAATGGAAGTTATCAGAAAGATACTCTGATTTGTTAATTTTGAGTTTACAGGGCTGGATCTGATTCATTTACTGGAGACTACTTTACACTGTTTGCACTTGTGTGTGCACTGTGGTTTGCAAAAACATCTCCCAGTTTCCACTGCTGTTTGCAAATTGGCCCATGGTACTTTCCAGTGAACCCTTAGTGGAGAATTTAGTACTTGTTTCTCAAATCTATTGGATGCCCTGTTCTCAATTCCATTTCCTACTTTTGTCATGTAGTTTTCTCCTAGATAGCTGTGCATGCTTTGTTTTGCTGTTGGAAAACAAATCAAATCACTAATATACCAAAAATAAGAAAATTAAATTGTATAATGTAATAGATAAATCCTGAAAGTCCAATATTTAACAAATGCCTTTTAAAAACAAGAAACATAAACTATTCAAAATTCCAAAAACGTTCTTGCATACTAATGAAAATATATTGGAATATGTTACCATGAAAAAATAAATTTACAAAGGTATAGAGTTCAGTGTGGTATCTAATTTCTCTGCATCACCACCATATGCTAGAAAACTGAGTGAACAATACCCAGCCAATATCCATCAAGGGTGGATAAATTTATCAGTAAATTATCAGTAATTTATCAGTAAATTTATCTTCAAACATAAAAAATCTCAAAACATATCTAAGTCATAAACTATTTTGAAGAAAACAATTGAGAAATAAGCTTCAGCAAAATTAGGCCATAGAGCAAAGAAACTGGAAAGTTAATCCAGCTCAAAGTCCTTGGACAAGAGCCATGCCACAGGCTTTAATAAATTAGTTTAGTTTGTAATATAAAATGAAAGAAACCATAAGGCAACTATTCTGGGGAAAAAAATTGTACTTGATTATATGGAAATATATACTCATAATTTCAAATATGTAGAAAACAGGAATTATTAACTCATCTAACACTAATGGGCTCAGAAATGATAAAATATTTCCATAATTATAAAAATGAAACACTCATCATTTATTTATCTAAATATTATGCAATAAATAAAGGGAGTGAAGGAAGAAAAAGGTAATAGTAGTAGTATACTTAAGTTAATTCATTATCTGTCATAATAAAAATTCAATAAATACCCGCAAATCACAGTAGATTAGAAAAATAAGCACATTTTTAGAATCATGTGATGAATTCTATGGTAAATATCTAATGGGATTGACAGTCATTGATTCTGAGAATAGTATTATGGGTAGGAATGGAAAATACAAAAAATCACTCCTATTACTATATGCCTTTTAGCACCATAAAACTTTTATATATGTATATGCATAACCTTTATTTAATTAATTAAAATACAAACAGAGTAATATAAAGAATTTATAACTATAGAGTAGAAAATGTAAAAGACGTAATAGATCAAGAAAAAATTGGTGAAATAATCAGTGATTCTCCGATATTTATATAATCAGATATATAATTTATATATCATTTATATAACATATATAATTTATATATGATTTATATAACAATGATGATGATTTGAACAACATTATTATTATGAAAATGGCTTCTAGCTGTTCATTCTAGCCAAGCTCCTATTGAGCTAAACTTTGGATTTAATACTTAGTAAGCAAAAACATTAGATAGGTAAGGAGATTAATTTTAGTGTCCCAGGAACAGGAATAATAATATCAGCTGATTGATCTGTTAACAGGTTAATGGAAACAAAAACAGTTTTCAAATGATCAATACATATATTGATTTATAACATCAACTACCTTGGGTAATAATAGATAGAGCACCTTTTGAGATATTCATGCCTTTCATTTTCCTTTGGCACTTAAAGAATCTGAACATTTAGTGTTTACTTTTACCAATAAATTTCCATATCTTAACTCAGATTGTGTTTTCCCACTCAAAGAGTTTTAGAACTTGATTTACTTTGTATCCTCTATTAAATCATACCTGGAGGTACTGTCAAAAGTTACCTCCATACTTCTCAAACTGTGTTGAATGCTTTCTGGTTTCCTAGGCATTAGATTTAATATGATTATTTCAGTTTGATTAGAACACTGTTTGCCTTAGGAATCATCCATATCTTTTTGCTCTTCACAATAATTAAAATTAATCAGATCCTTCCTTTTCATGATCTTGAGATTTAATATAAAATATGCTAGAGGCTTGGGATTCTCCAGGAGGGAAACTCTCATTATTACAATATATTTCCCCTCTGAGAGGATGAAATATATTTTTAGAAACACCTCAAATGTTTCAATTAATAGAAAGTACAATAGTAAACTATATATGATTTTGGTGTCAGTCCTTAAGGGGCTTAAGTTATGGGATCCCTCAGGAAATATAATAGAAAAGAAATTTCTTACATGCTTATAATTTATGTATCAATGTAACATACACTAAAATTTAATATGTAAATATAATTTCTTGTTTATTCAAATTAGACTACTTCAATGCATTTTTGGAATTGGATGTCTTTGTTAGGTAATATGCAATTTAGGATATGGATACCTTTTAAATATGTGCTAATCCTTTAATGTAACTGAAGAAACTGTGTCTTTATGAACACAATAGAACATTTATTTTAGAAAAACTAAGCCTATGATATTTAATAGATTTACTAACCACTGAATTTTTATCTATTATTATATAAAGCAGTATAGTCAACTATGGAAAACTCACCTTGGTGTGCCTCTAGCTAGCTATTCTTTAACCCTAGAACACTGAAGAAACCCATACAGGTTGGACACTAAATTTGTCTTCTATCCCAAACCCCATTGCAGATTCTTTTTTATTTCATTTTAAAGCCAAAATTCTTTACTCCCAAACCCAACTTTTCCCATTATTACTATTTACTTTGCTCCAAAGTTACCTGTAGCATATGCAAAAAACTAACAAATCTAGAGTACTGGTTTATTCAACATTTGCCAATGAGAGTAATACTAAAATCTTTATGAAGTTACTATATTTCTAATTGTTCACACTGAAGATCATTAGAAAGGGCTTGAATTTGAGAATGTAAAATAGCACCAGGAGGCTTTATCTCATTGTGGATAAAACTTTTCCTTTCAGAATGTCTGCTACATGAACTGAACTCATTTGAGAAATCCTAACAGTGCTAAAAATATAATTGTTATTTCCTGAGAGCTTTGTGCTCTCAGGGGGTGGGTGGCTTGGGCAGCTCAGTGGCATTAATGTTTTCATTTTTTATCCTCATCCCGAGTTAGATGTTTTTTGTTTTTTAAGATTTATTTATTTATTTGAAAGAGAGAGAGAGAGAGGGAGAGAACAAGTGGGAAGGGCAGAAGGAGAGCATCTCTAATGGACTCTATGCTCAGCATGGACCCCCATGTGGGGCTCAGTCTCATGACCCTGACATCAAGACCTGAGCTGAAATCAAGAGTTGGACACTTAACTAACTAAGATATCCAGGCACCCTAGAATTAGGTGTTATTTTTTTAACTCGATTTTACAGATGAAAAAAGTTAGATACAGAGAGATTAAGTGGCTGACCCATGTGCCTCAGACTTATGTCATTTACTTTAAAGCCTGCCCACATGGTGATTATACCATCATGGTACCTTTAAACAAAACCTTACACTTAAGGACAGAACTGAATCAAATCTCTCACTGCTTTTGTAGTCACATTTGGAAATGTCATCTCTGGATCTTGACCTCTTCTGCTCCATGAATCCTGCTCTCTGCTCTGCTTCCATGTGCATTCACTAGAGGTATTTTTACCTCTAACTCCACCATCTTCATTACAAGCATCACACTCTCCAACCAGTACCTCTTAATGTTACAGCTTGCTCTTGAGAGTATCCTGTATCCAAATTTTATGTGACCTTCTGGGACCAAAACTACATTTATTCTACCAAAGTTTCAGGATTGCTTCACTGTTCCAAGTCATGACTGCCCTTCCTTGAAAGCTGAAATCCCATTGTCAAATTACTCCACTCAGGAGATCTTCAATTCCTTTGCCATTGTCTGCTTGCATCCTATCTACCTGCCACACCTCAAAACCACTGAATCACTATCATTTTCCTGCATCTGCCTATGTATCACACTCGACATTCCTCTACCAAGCTAACAAAATCAAAACCCACCACTAAAGGGAAGCTGTGGCACTCACACACATGCCAACTCTCCTCACTGTAGATTTATAAAAACTTCAAATTTTCCTAAGTGCTGCCATAGTAATCATTCTGTATTTTCCCAGCCTACTAAATCACATGTCACCTTTCCTCACCTCTTTTCAAACTTCTAAGGTCTTTTGACTGTCAGCTGTCAACCTTGCACTCCACACTCACTCTGTTCTCCCACTGCATCTATGACAGGATTTTCCTCCTTCTCTCCTGTTACTGCTCCATAAAGTATGTGCGTCTTTGCGATAAACACCAACATTTTCCATCACTGAAGAATCTCTCCAGCCAATCTGTGTATGTGTGATCTCTTTCATCGTAATTCTTTTCTCTGGACCCAGGACCAGTACTCATCTAACTACTACATCACTTTTCCTTCACCCCTCCTGTTCTTCTCTTCCCACTCTTGCACCAGCAATTTGAATCTGACCCTTAACCCACAACTTTAATGAAATCATTCTTGTCAAGGTTACCAGTGATCTCAACATTGTTATATCTAATTGTCTATTCTCAGTCTTCATCTTACTTGGTCAGCAGCAATTAACACAATTGATTACATGATTTTTTTTTTATTTGTCTAAGGGACATTCTACTCTGATTTTATTCCAGACTCATTAATCATTCTCCTCAGTGCCTTTTGTTAGTTCCTTCTTTTCTCCTTGCTTTTTAAATGGTGGAATACCCTGAGGCTCAAGTTTTAGACCTCTTAACTTCCCTGACTTCACTCAATTCATTCTTTAGTTATGATATCTAGTCTTATGGCTTTAAAAATCATTAATATACATTAATAATGACTCCCAAATACAGGTCTCTAGCTATACTTCTCCCCTATACTTCAGGAACATTTATCCAAAGCTTCCAATATCTCCACTTGTATGTCGAATTGGCCTCTTACAACGAAAACACCAAAATCCAAACTTTCACTTTTTATCCAAACCTAGTCTTCCTTCTCAGTCTATTGTAATTCTTTCAAAAAATAATCTTTTATTTGCAAAAAAATTGAAGTATTTCCTCTCCTTCCTATCTCTCTCAGTCTACACCAATCTTTCAGAATAAATCTGCTTTCAAAATAAGTCCATCATATAACAACACAATACTTCCACTATGTCTATCCATGTGCTCCAGCTACCATCATACCCTCAGGACCTATTCTCAATGCTACAGTAATACTATTACTTTTAAAATATAAGTGTAAGCATGTCAGACCACCCAACATCCTCAAGAGTTTTCATAAAATATTTTTTAAAAATGAATACAGTTAAATACAACGTAGTATTTAAACAGAACAGTGGCTGTCAGATATTAACTACTACCACTCTCTCCCTGGCACATTGTTTCGTATCCAAACTTCCATAAAATAGTAATAATATAATGAAGATGTTTCCACCAAAGGGTCTTTGCACTTGCCATTCTCTCAAACTTAAACGTCCTTTCTTCTTGTATCCATGACCCAATCATTGCCTCATCTTTCTAGGTTTCTGCTTAAATGTCAGCATACTAGTGAAGTCTTCACTGCTACCTATATGCTTCCTTATTCAATTTTTCTTCACAGGATTCATTACCACATAACATAATGTACATTTTGCTTTTCATTAGTTTACTCTCTATCTTCCTCATGAGGATGTGTATGTGATGGCAGGGAGTTTTTATAAAGTTTTTCACTGTTATATACCTTAGAAAAATGCTGCCAAAGCAGATAGACTCAATACATATTTGTTGAATTAATTAATTAAAAACAAAATAGGCAGGTGCCTTAAGTATCCAAATGGAACAACGCAGTATGGTAAGTCTAGAGAATCATCAGTAAACCAAACCAAAATGAACAAACAAAAAGACAATGATAAGTTCTGGAAAACCCACATAGATGAAGGGAAATAAAAAGAAAAAAAAAAAAAAAAAGAAGGACTAGTTTGCTGCTAGTGGCCACACCTTCTCCACCACCTACCACACACACTGCTTTGGGAACTACTTAAGAAAAAAAAACAAAATTAAACAAAACAGGTATGTGCTGGACAGCACTGTAGGCTCAGATGTTTCATTGCAAACTATGGTATATTCCTGATGATGACAGATAGATATTCAACCTCAGTCTGTACTAACAAGTAGCATGATAGAACGAAAACAAATACCTATTTATACACATCTCTCTATATTTCTATATCCCCATCTCTATTTCTACCTCCACACCTAGCTTATTCTGAATAAGGGGAAGCCAAGAAAACAGCCACATCTCTTAATACAGATGTATCTGTGTTTTGTTTTGTTTTGTTTTGTTTTTAAACAGGGCAGATGAAATCATTCTTCAATTGCCTTTATTTTTTGATAACCAATTTATTTTTGTAAATCAACTGTCTTTTTCTTATTGTACCTGTTATATATTCCTGCATAACAAACTCTTCAAAATTTAGCAATTTAAAATGGCAATAATAAGTGATCTTACAGTTTCCGTGGCCTGGGAATTCAGCAGTAGACTCGTTGTCCTCTGTCTCTGGGCTGTGATCAAGGGCTGTAGCCATCTCAAGATCTGACTTGGGGAAGATCCACCTCTATGATAATTCATGTGGCTGTTGGCAAGAAGCATCTGTTCCTTGCCTCATGGGTCCCTCTGTAGGGCAGCTCACAACATGGCAACTTCCTTTCCTTTGGAGCAAGCAAGAGAGACAATGGGAAAGGTAAAACAAAAGTCACATTTTGTAACCTAATCTCAGAATGACATATTTCTGCTGTATTTAATTTTTTTTTTTTTTTTTGACAGACAGAGATCACAAGTAGGCAGAGAGGCAGGCAGAGAAAGGAAGGAGGAGAGCAGAGAGCTGAGCAGAGAGCCCGATGCAGGGCTCGATCCCAGAACCCTGGGATCATGAACTGAGCCGAAAGCAGAGGCTTTAACCCACTGAGCCACCCAGGCGCCCCTCAGCTGTATTTAAATTGTCAGATATCAATCATTAGGTCTAGTCTACACTTAAGAGTAGGGGCTTAAACAAAGGGGTAAATACCACCAAGTACAAATGACTGGTGGCCATTTCAGGGGCTGCCTATCATACCACTATTACCCTGTGATCCACTTTTTGGCCAATTGGCGCTTAACTGGTTTTAGGCAGGTACCTTAAAGCATAATACATTATTTATCATCTGTTTTTTTAAACCCACTGATTTTTAAATTAAACCCAATATTCAAAACTTAAAAGAAAATGCACTCTCTTGACTTATGAAATTTGAAGGAGTAACGTAAGCTGCATATATCCCTGATCTGTAAGAATTTGCACCGTAGATGGTATTCTTTTTTTTATTTTTTATTTTTTTTAAGATTTTATTTATTTATTTAACAGACAGAGATCACAAGTAGGCAGAGAGACAGGCAGAGATAAAGGGGGGAAGCAGGCTCCCTGATGAGCAGAGAGCCCAATGCAGGGCTCAATCCCAGGACCCTGGGATCATGACCTGAGCTGAAGGCAGAGGCTTTAACCCACTGAGCCACCCAGGCGCCCCAATAGATGGTATTCTTTGGAGATTACTACCTGCCTATAATTGCTTATTCTATCTTCAAATCAAGTTCTCTAACTTACAAAAGTTGAAGAACTTGTCATAGACCCACTGTTATGAGCTCTCTGATGTGAATTTTACTTCCGTTAAGCTGTTTTTCCATCATAAAGTATAATATCCCTCCATGTAAACTATAATTATTTGGGGAAAAAAACTTGAGAAAATTATAAAAAAAACTATACAGACACAGGACAGGCAGTTCAGAGAGACTGCTTTATGGCAATTAGAACTCTGAGATGTATAAGAACTTTTATTAATTAAAAGGATGGATATATAAGTTACCTATAGCAACTCCATTGATAAATTTAAAATAATTTAAAATAAAAATTCATGCCTAATTCAATTGAGAGGTATTTAAACTTTTTATACTACTCCTTGGGCATCACTAATTACTCTTAGGACCCCAGAAAATATTATCTCCAGCTAAGTTATCCCTTCTGAGCACTCGTCCTCATATCCAGCTTCCTACCAAAATCATTACATGGAAATTTCACAAATGCTTCAAAGTCTAAGCACCAAAAAATTTTAAATCCTTTAGATTTTAAAATTAAATTAGAAGTCACAAGTACTTAACACTTAGCATGGCCTAGAAGGTTCTGCCAATCTCTCCATACACACTTGGTTCCACTGTTCCCCCTATTTCTTTCTAGGATACAGATATACTGACCTTCTCTTCTTTTTCCCATAGTCACTTAGGTATTCTCACAAGAGAATTTACAATTTTCTTAAGAAAAGAGAAAATAACTTATACTGTACACATCCACATAATGGATGGGACTGCATGCTAATGAAACTCAGCCATAGAGTATATACTTGAAAATTAAACGGTTACAAACTCATACACACAAATACATACATACACATACACATATACATAGAGAATATACATGGAAGCCTCTTTACCTGATTAAGCTTAAAATTTTATTAACTCCATATGCATACATTAAAATTAAAATTTTTATTAACCCACATATACATACATATACACATATAAATACATACATGTACACATGTGTGGGGGGTGTTAATAATTCAGCTTAATCAAGCACCTGGGTGGCTCAGTGGGTTAAAGCCTCTGCCTTCAGCTCAGGTCATGATCCTAGGGTCCTGGGAGTGAGCCCTGCATCAGGATCTCTGCTCAGTGGAGAACATGCTTCCGCCCCCCCATCTCTGCCTGCCTCTCTGCCTCCTTCTGATCTCTATCAAATAAATAAAATCTTTAAAAAATAATAATAATTCAGCTTAATCAAGGAAAAAAGAATCCTTGTATCCTAAACATATCAACCTATAGTTGAAATGAATAAAAGAGTGTTTTTCATTTTTTGGAGGTAAGTATAGCAAATCCTCTTGAAAATAACAAGATATATTACAATTGTTCTATTATGAAAGTTTTATCTGCTAATTGGCATTGGATACTTCACAAACCAACTATCACCTAGAAAACCTAAAAATATTTTAGGAGGTTTTACTCTGTATTGAAAACTCCTCATAAGCATAAGTGAAATAATAATAATAATGATAGTAATAATTATTATTGTTATTTTAAAAATTTTATTTATTTATTTGAGATAGAATTAGAGAGAGCACAAGCACAGGAGCAGAGAGGGAGGGGCAGAAAGAGAGGAAGAAGCAGGCTCCCTACTGAGCATGGTGCCTGATATGGGGCTTGATCCCAGGACCCTGAAATCAGGATCTGAGCTAAAGGCAGATGCTTAACTAACTGAGCCACCCAGGCACCCTAGAAATTATTTTGTATAAATCCTAAGGTCTGCAGTTTCATTTCTTACTTGGTTTCATATACAATAGGGTTTTTTGTTTGTTTGTTTAATATTTTATTTACTTGACACAGAGAAAGATCACAAGTAGATGGAGAGGCAGGCAGAGAGAGAGGGGGAAGCAGGCTCCCCGCTGAACAGAGAGCCCGATGTGGGGCTTGATCCCAGGACCCTGAGATCATGACCCGAGCTGAAGGCAGCCACCCAACGACTGAGCCACCCAGGTGCCCCCACAACAGGGTTTAAATGAAAAGAAAATATAGTATAAGTGACAAATGAAATGGAAAAAAAAATCAATTCTTTTTGGGGCAAGAAAGAACCTTGAAGATTTCACTGAGTAAATAATGTTCTTAATGTTATTTTCCCACATGATGCTTGCTAGTTTCACTTCACGATGTCTAAGTCTTAAAGCTGGCAAATGAAATAAAATGTTCTAGTTTACCTGAACAGAAAATAAACTACTTATATTTGCTTATTTCTAAATCAGTTATCTCTGGAATAATTTCAGAATATTTCATTAAATTCCCAAAGAGTTTTGTACTTGTAATTTAAAGTAGATTTAGATTTTCCTACATAATAAAACACAGAAATATTATTAGTAAGTTGCACAAGAACATGGACATTGTACTAAGTTAGCTTTAGGCAATGTTTACAAATGCAAGCCACCCTATATGAAAAAATAAGCCATTATACTTACAAGATTTTAACCTTATGATACTGAGAACTTTACTTTTCATATCAGATTATTCCAATATCTATAAAGCTATCACAGAGCAAAACAGATTATCTTTAGCGGTGATACACTAAATGGAATGGGATGGATTTGCTATAACTGAATAGAACAAACTATAGCCTAAAACAGGGGAAACTCTCAAGTGTGGCTCTCAGTCAGCTGTATTTTTACGTCTAGATTCGGCTAAAAATTTGAGGGAATAGGAAATGGTTCTTTATAGCACCATAGAGCAAATAACTTAACCATCTCTGCTTTGGGGTTTCTTTTATCTACTCATAACTTTGCAAATCTCACCCCAAAACTTCTCTCTATCCTCAACTCTCATTTTACAGATTCACCCATTTGTTTTTATTTCTCAAATTCATCATGTTTTTGTTACATTCCAAATTCTGTTCTTTACATATACAGAACATTTTAGCCACCTCTTTGTTATACTGCTCTCTTGAAAGCTATGTCCTATGAAGTTTGGATTTTATACTCACACAATTGCGAAGGTATTTTCAAAATCAAATGCCACCTCTACTCAAGATAAAATATGGGATGAGTATAGGGTGATACATGGAATTGTTGAATTGCTGTATTTTATACCTGAAACTAATATAATACTGAAGGTTAACTAACTGCAATTAAAATAAATAAAAAATGGTTACATTCAAATTATATAGCAAATTTTCTTGTATGTATATATCTTTATAATAAATGTATTTTATATTTTAGCACATCTCTAGATTTAGAGGATAGAATTTCACATATCTACCCCATGCCTTCATATACTTTTCTTTATGTTCAGTATCTTGCATTAGTGTGGTATACTTGCTACACCTAAAGAATCAATATTAAAACATTATTATTAAATACATTGTTTACATTAGGCCTCATTCTGTACTATATACCTCTATGACAAATGCATACTGCCAGGTAGCCATCATTACAGTTTCCTACAGAATGATTTCACCACGCTAAAATTCCTTGTGTTTCACCTATATTCCCTTCTGAAGAGGAGTAAAATATACCACCAAAAATATACCTCTTTGGCATACTGATTATTTTCAGCTAGTTATTTTTAAGAAACAGCAGTAGCCAAGGACAAACTCTGAAAACTGAGTTACACTTTTGTAAGAGACATTTATATTTACAAAGGAAATGTCCATTTGTACGGGTGTCTACCTGTCCATACCAGAAGAGAAAGACTGTGAATCTTTAGAAATTTTTATCAATGGAGAAGACAGAGACTTAGATCTGCATAACAACCTTACCCTTGTTCACTGTGTTTTTTCTAGCAGCCTCTGTAATTGGCTGGAGATGATGTACAAGGTGATGGCTTAGGTCATTTTAGGGAGTTACTTGGTTTTCTTGAGTATCTCCCATGGATACAGGTGGTATACATGCTATTAAACTTCTGTTTTTTTGTTTTTCCTGTTAAGCTGCCTTATTATTGGAAGAATGGAGGGGTCCCAACCAAGAACCCAGATGGGGAGAGGGAAAATTACTTTTCCACCTCTACACTTCTTTCCAGAGAATACCTGGCAATCACGCATCTTTTTACAGGCTCTGTGGTTTTGCCTTTTTCATAATGTTATACAGTTGGACTCATGTATATTATGTAGCCTTATCAGAATGACTTCTTTCACTTAGTAATATACATTTAACATTCCTCCATGTCTTGTCATGGCTTGATAGCACACTCCTTTTTACTGATGAATGATATCTCATTATGAATATACCATAATTTACCCTTTCAGCTATTGAAAGACATCTTGGTTTCCAGTTTTAACTATGGATAAAGTGGTTAAAAACATCAACAGATGAATGGATAAAGAAGATGTGGTATATATACACAATGGAATACTATGCAGCCATCAAAAGAAATGAAATCTTGCCATTTGCAACAACATGGATGGAACTAGAGCATATCATGCTTAGCGAAATAAGTCAAGCAGAGAAAGACAACTATCATATGATCTCCCTGATATGAGGAAGTGGTGATGCAACATGGGGGCTTAAGTGGGTAGGAGAAGAATCAATGAAACAAGATGGGATTGGGAGGGAGACAAACCATAAGTGACTCTTAATCTTACAAAACAAACTGAGGGTTGTTGGGGAGAGGGGGGTTGGGAGAAGAAGGGGTGGGGTTATGGACAATGAGGAGGGTATGTGCTTTGGTGAGTGCTGATTCACAGACTAGTACCCCTGGGGATAAAAATACATGTTTATAAAAAATAAAAAATTTAAAAAAATTCACGTGTAAAATATTGTGTGGATATAAATTTTCATCTCAATTGAATAAATATCTTAGGAGGCCTCTTAATATGGTAGTAAAAGTATAGTCTGAGTGGGAGAGGCAGCATTCTATACTTCTATGCTTAGGTTCCAATCTTATAGTGGACCTGGGTTATGACCATACAAGAGCTTCTCAGCTTTTTTTCTCCCTTAGTTGAGGAAGAAAGTCTAGAAGGGCCTGGAATTAGGTAATTTCCTCTCCCCTAAGTCAGACAGACATTAGTGAGGCACTTTCCTTTATCTGGTAAGCATTCCTTGTAGAAGTTGCTAGAGGGTTTTTTCATAATGTATTTCCTTTAGGTATATGTCAAAATGGTTACCCTTCCCCTCCTCTTAGCCAGGCACAAGGTAATTTTTCTCTGACCATGAAAAACTGGTGGGGCTCCTGGAGCTAAAACCTACAAAATGGGGGGTAGGGGTCCCCAAGGAGTTTTTAACCCATCAACTGGATCTATACTCAGCTTCCAGAATTTTACTGAAGTTCCTCTAAGTTTTCTGTGCTGGCTCCAGAAACTTCTGCTTCAACTAAACTGATCTATAATTCTCTACATTCACCTTCTCTCCACTTTCCAGGGTGGTGGTTTATACTGTGACCCCAATTCTCTTATGGATCTACGAAATGCTGTTGATTTTCGGTTTGTTCAGCTTTTTTTCCTGTTGTGGAGGCTGAAGTGATGACTTACAAGTTCTTTACATGTTCAAGTGGGATTCAGAAATCTTTCAAATGTAGTTTTAATAACAACTTTTTCCCCCTCTTTTCTCAGAAGAAAGCGCATGTGGTAAAGGAATACGCAGATCAATATTGTCTGCAAAATTCATGTTTGGAATATAGGTCTAGTATACTTTTAGAAACTCTAGAAACCTTTTTTAAAGCTAGTGACAAATATGCCTTAAAGTTCCCCTCACCTTGACTAAACTTTTGACTGGCTGATTTCAAGACTCTAGTCCCCTGATCTTCCTTTTTACTAAGAGGCTTTGTTTTACGGCACCTGGGTGGCTCAGTGGGTTAAAGCCTCTGCCTTCAGCTCAGGTCATGATCCCAGGGTCCTGGGGTAGAGTCCTGCGTTGGGCTCTCTGCTCAGCAGGGAGCCTGCTTCCTCCTCTCTCTCTGCCTACTTGTGATCTCTCTCTGTCAAATAAATAAATAAAATCTTTAAAAAAAAAAAAAGAGGCTTTGTTTTAGCTCATTGTAAATTTTTCCTTTGTCCCTCGGATATGTAAATCATTTTAAAAACCTCTTGTTACTTTCACATTCCAGAATGTCTTTTTTAAGGAGCTTGGAGTATCCCTTTGAAATGTAATCTTTAAGGGAGCTAGCACCCCATCTCCCAGACTAGGTGGGAGGACAGGGACCATACTTCAGTAGTGCCTTGTTCCAAACTGTAAAACTACCTTCTTTCACAAAGAGAAATTCGACTTTTCTTTTGTGCAAAGCCATTTCACAAACCCAAATGGCCTGTGTTTTCCCCTCTCACTCCACTGCTTAAAAGTCTTCTTACCCTTATTTGTTTCAGCTGAGTCAAGATCAGACTGAATTCTGACCTCTCTTTGCTACTGCAGTCTTGCCTGTGTATGTGTGTGTGTGTTTGTGCATATGTAAGAGCATGAGAGTAACAAGGAGAGGGAGAAGGGGAGGATGATGATTAAATGGCCATAAAACTTGAGAACATAAAATAATTTCCATGATCCTCAGTATATAAAAGGGAGTTAGTAGGACTGTAAGTAGATCACATAGTATATATAAAAGCACTGTGAAACTCTACTTATCTTTACAGAATCAAATTTTCTCCAGGAGTGATTCAACATCTAAAAATCCACATGAATATTAAACTATCATGAATAAATTATGCAATTACCCCATTCGTTTCACTGTCTAATGTAAAAGGCTTTGGTCATTGCACTAAATTTGGGACTGCTTGAATTTCCTTTATTTATGAGAACCATAAGAAATTCCCTTTTATGTAAGAAAAAAATGGCTTAATATTGGTGATTTCATTTGGGTCAATCTAAATACAATGTAATTAAAATAATGGTCTTTCTTACAGAGTAATTTTGACAAGCTCTTCTGGATCTAGTATTTTTTATAAAATATAATACTTTATTATAATTATTATTCTATTTATTATTAATTAGGCTCCAATTATATTAGTGTTACAATTTTGTATCTGATGCTTTAAAAATAATTTCTACTTTTAACCCTCCCCCAAACTATTTTCATAAGTGAAGAGAGGAGACTGTCCCAATTAGCATCTAATATTCCAAGGTAAACAAAACAGGTGCACATTCTGAATACAGTATATAAATATGCATTTCAATTATTAGTCTCTTCCCTACTTTTGCAATTGTAAACTGTGGTCTTTTTAAATTACAGTACAAAACAGATGGTGAAGAGTTAAAATGATATTTCCTTTAATATAAACTACTGTGCTAAGTGATCTTACACTACAAGTTATTCATTCAATACACCAATTTATTTACTGCATTAAAATATATTGGGTTAAATGGCCACTTTAGCCACACTTGCCATATCATGAGTCTGACTTTAAACAGAATGTGACTGTAGTGTACTCACCCTATCTAAAAGAAGAAAGAATAATGGACGCTGTGAGCCTAGTAAGAAATCATACTCTGCAAAATGACAAGATACAGCATGATAAGAAATTCAGTTTTTATCCTTGACTTCCTTTATGGAAAAAGAGATCTTACATATGTTAGAATATAATAATAATAATAATATGATTTTAACTAAAATGAGTCTCACAGACAGCAAACTAGTAGCCCACTGACGTTCATTAGCTTCTTCTTGGGTATGTCATTATGTTTGTAAATAATATTATATATATATATGTATAATATTATGTATATATATATATTCACACATGTACATAGAGCAGGGAATAAATATTCAGTGGGCTTTGACTAATTGGTGACAATAGATTTAATACCAGATCATTCAACATTTATACATACATATATGAAATATATATATATACTTATATTATTTCATTTGTGCAAGACTATACATTTCCCACTTTGAAATAAATCGATTATAATATTACACTAGGACAAACTCAATAAAATCTCCCCATTTTAAAAAATGTTTCAAGTCCATGAATTATGCAAATATATGAAGGATCCAAAATATTTTCATTTGGGATGGTAGTCTTTTTGTGGTTATTAGCATAATGAAGTCAGTTTCATTGGAAATGAAGAATTAAAACATGTTACAATAGCCCAGTAATTTGATCCCTTTACACTTTCATAGATCTAGATTTCTACTACATTACTGTACAGAGGCTAAAAATGTCTTATGTGCAACTGGGAAGATAATATAAATTCCTAGTATTAGTCCTTCAAGTACAACCATCCCAGATTATTTTCCAAACCATGAAATTTGGTTCAAGTCAATGGAGGTATGTGAGGGACCACTGAAATCAGCATATGGAATTATCACTGTAGATACATTTATTTCCACTTGAAAATATCTCTATGAGTCCTTCACATCAATGTCTAGTTTAACCTTCTTGAGTGGGCCAAATTCAGCAAGAGTATGTATAAAAAACAACTGCATGAATTGGTACAACCACATTTTTACCACCGTCTTTGTATTTTTCCGTCGTCACATGCTGCCTTGTCTCAGTGGCCTTTAGGTCATGTGTGGGTCATTTATTGGCCCTGCTGGACAGTCCGAACTGTCCAGCTTTCAGACTCTGTGATACACTTCCTGGCTAATGTCTTCCAACCTCCTCAGCTCTTGCCTGCCCCCACCCAATGACACACTCTGCAATCGCTTATGCTGTATATTCTGTTCCAATACACCACCTCCTCTGGGTCTTCATCAAGGTGACTGAGACTGAGCTCCTTTTCTGAATGCACACATTGCCTACCAGATGATCATGCCTTCTTAACAGAATTACAGGTGGTACGAACTTCTCTAACATTTCTTTGTCTTCATTACAGCCACCATAGAAAGTTCCCGCAGGTCACTACTCAAAAATTCTCCAGATTTGCTTTGTTTCATGTTGTTTAGTTTTCACATGACATCCAATTTCAGAGAACAGATGGTGACTTCTCCAAAGAACTCACTCACTAATTCTCTCTCTTTCTCCATTACATTGATGTGCTTATACAAATTTCTATTGCTCATTCAGCAAAGTCCTAGCCAGGCAGGAAGATACCAGTTTTCTCTTTATGAAGATACCATCTTTACTATCCAGCTTTGTTTAATTTAAAGTGGGGCAGAAATAAGGGAAGAGGAAGGATATGTAGCCATAACCCACTAGGTCAACACATCTTAGATTCTAGACTAGTCCTTTTCCATTTTCTTTTATATAGCCTGGAAGTGGATAATCAGGAAGATAGTATCCGGATTTTTTTTTTTTTTTGGTACATCTTTCCTGAATAAGTCTAGCACTTCTCTTTAGAAAATGGAAATATCTATCCCACATCTTTCCAAGATAACAAAGACAAAGTTTAAAACCACCAACCTGCTGCACCAGTTGTCAATATTTTGGTTGCTTAGTTTTGCTTTTTCCCTCCAAATATTGCATCATATAATGTATGCATTATATGTATGCATCTTCATTGATAAAGATTATGTCCTAATTTCTAAAATATATTTGGCAGACAAATATGTTTTAAAACTTGTAATAGCAAAATCTTTTAAGTTAATCATTCCAATTCTGAAAGATTAAGGATTTATCTTTTAAATGTTGTTCTAATGGATGCTTCCAAGACTCTGCCAAAGGGAATCCATTAAGTAGATCAAATTTTTTTTACTTGAATGGAATTTCTTGTAAGTGTAGTTCATAACTAGTAGATCATAAGGCATATCTCACACATAAGCACTTAAAATTTACCTTCCTAAGACAAATACCATATGATTTTACTCTGACGTGGATTCAAAAAAGAACAAAATTAATAAATAAAATGCAGAATCAGGCTGGCCAATACAGAACTGATGGTCGTCAGAGGAGAGGAGAATAAAGGGATGGGAAAAATGGGTGAAGGGGAGTAGGACGTACAGGCTTCCTGTTGTGGAATGAATAAATCACAGGGATGAAAGACGCAGCATAAGAAATATAGTCAGTAATGCTGTAATAGTGTTAGATGGTGACACAGGGGTAGCTACATTTGGGGTGAGTACAGCATCATGTATGAATTTGTCAAATCACTGTGTTGTACAGCTAAAACTAATGTAATATTATGTGTCAAATTTATTAAATAAATAAATAAACCAACCAACCAACCAACCTTGGGTGCCTGAGTCATGCAGTCAGTGAAGCCATGGACTCTTGGTTTTCGTTCAGGTGGTGATCTCAGCGTGGGGAGATCAAACCTTGCATTGGGCTCTGCACTCAGCACATCTTCTGCTTAAGACTCTCTCCCCCTTTCTTCACCAGCCAACCCCCCCAACCATGCTCTAAAATAAATTAATAAAAATCTTAAAAAAATAAACCTTTTTTAAGATCTTGTTTATTTGAGACAGAAAGAGAGCACAAATGAGTGGGGGGAGGGGCAAAGGGAGAAGGAGAAGCAGAGTCCCTATTGAGCAGGGAGTCTGACACACGGCTCTATCCCAGGACCCCAAGATCACGACTGGAGCCGAAGGCAGATGCTTAACCAACTGAGCCACCCAAGGTGCTCCATAAACAAACCTTAAAGTCATGCTTACATCTAATCAAGTAAAAAACATTAAGTTGCAGTAGAATGTTATGCTTTATCGTTTTTCTCTACAAACTAAATTCTTTTAAAGGAAAATACATATTGGAATACTTAGTATTTTATAAAAATCATTTGGAAGAGGCTTATATTATTTATATGTCCTAGTCCATTCAGGCTACTATAACAAAAGACTGAGTCACTTATAGGCAATACTTTGTTCTGTAGTTCTGAAGGTGAGAAGTCCAAGACCAAGACACTGACAAATTCAGTGTCTGGTTAGAACCTTCTTCCTCGTTCATAGCTAACCATCTTTTACATTGTGTGTCCTCACATGGTGCAGAGTGTAAGGGATTTCTCTAGGGTCTTTTTTATTGTTTCTATTTTTTTTCATTTAAATTCAATTAATTAAAATATATTAATGGTTTCTGAGGTAGAGTTCAGTGATTGATCAGTCTTATGTAATACCCAGTGCTCATTACATCACATGACCTCTTTAATGTCTATCACCCCAACCACCCACCCCTCTAGGAACCCTCAGTTTGTTTCTTATGATTAAGAGTCTCTTATAGTTTATCTCCCTCTATGATTTCGACTTAGTTTATTTTTTCCTCTCTTCCCCTATGATCCTCTGTTTTGTTTCTTAAATTCCACATATGAGTGAGATCATATGATAATTGTCCTTCTCTGGTTGAGTTATTTCACTTAACATAATACCCTCTAGTTCCATCCATGTCATTGCAAATGGCAAGATTTCATCTTTTTCTGAGGGCTGAATAGTAGTCCACAGTGGGGGGGGTGTCTTGTTAATCCCAATTTCCCAATTTTTTTTTTTAAGATTTTATTTATTTGACACAGGGAGAGAGCACAACCAGGGGAAGCAGCAGGCAGAGGCAGAGGGAGAAGCACGTTCCCTGCTGAGCAAAGAGCCTGATGAGGTGCTTCTATCCCAGGACTCTGGGATCATAACGTGAGCCAAAGGCTAATCCCATTCTTAAGGATTCCACCCTCATGACCTAATCACCTACTAAGGACCCCACCTTCTAATACTATTGTCTTGATGGTTAGCATTTCAACATGAAATTTGTGGGGACACAAAGAATTTGGTCTGTAGTTGTATTGTTGTTTCACCCTTCTGGTTTTTTCTAGGTTTCTTAGCTTCTCTAAGAAAAATTCTTCTTCTAAGAAAAATTCTTTTTGTAAGAAAAATTCAACATGATATATTTGACATGCATATATTTGTCAAGGTTTGTAATTTGTGTGAATTAATATATAACATACATGCAATTAGTGATGTTTGTGTGTATGTGAAAAAAATCACTTGCAAGGAGTTATGCTGGTATAATGGCTAGAAATTATTGAATATTATGCATTATTTCACCCCTTGATACTGACTGCCACTAAAGTTTATGATTCCAATGCATAAAACACATCTCTGAAAAGTATTTTTTTATAGATCTCTTCAAGATCACATTATATATGATAAAAGTGCAATCAAAATGGAGTAGAAAGTTCCAAATTTAGAGTACTTTATCCTAATAAGAATAGACTTTAAATATGTTTGGCTCTCCACATATTTTGTTAATTTAAGAATAAAAAATATGAAACAACAAAGGGCTTTTTTTTAAAAAAAAAGTATATATATAACTTAAGGGAAAAAGTTTTAATCAAAATGCAAATTTCATAAAAATAATATCTGTGAAACAACATATCTTGTTAGTATTATCAGAAAAATGTTTATCATACACTATTAATCAATATTCATTTATGAATAATTTTCAGGCTGACCATTTCTAATTTGCATAAAATAAATATTCTCAAAATGCATACAATTTTCCCTCTAATGAAAAATGCTAGTTGTAATAATTACTTTGAGTGCTGATTTATATCATATGGTGTATAACATAATAGGTAATCTGCAATGTACTTAATCATATATTATGAGTTGACCAAATTTTGGTTAGCAGTTAACACTTCAGCAAAAGTTGAATTTTTTTTTAAACATTTTTTTTTATTTATTTGACAGAGAGAGATCACAATTAGGCAGAGAGGCAGGCAAAGAGAGAGGAGGAAGCGGGCTCTCCACAGAGCAGAGAGCCCGATGCGGGGCTCGATCCCAGAACCCTGGGATCATGACCTGAGCTGAAGGCAGAGGCTTTAACCCAGTGAGCCACCCAGGTGCCCCAAAAGTTGAAATTTTTAATGGCACAGTACTTTCAAAACTAACAACAAAACAAAATGATAATGAAAAAACCCAAATTTCTAATAGGAAATAAGTAGAATTTCTGAAATTATTTCATTATTGCTGAGTGATTACAGATAATGTTTAGTAAATGAATATACAAATATTTGGTCCATGGAACTATTTTGATTCCTATAGTCCCATGACAGTTCAGTTTTATTATAATCTCTCATTGTATTTCCTATACTCTAATAAAAATCACTGTGTCATACTGGGGCAAAGCTAACAGGAAAAGTGAAAACTTGATGAAGATATTATACTATAGAAAGAGAGACTAACCTTGAGCAACACATGGGGTTAGGGTAGAAGTCAAGACTGAACCAGAATGCTAAAGAGAGCTCAGGTTCATAGAGTAAGAGGAGGTCGGAAGGTATATAGTGCCAGAAATAAGTTAGGGGTGCCTGGGTGTCTCAGTAGGTTAAGCAGCTAGCTGCCTTTGATTCAGGTCATGATCCCAGGGTCCTGGGATGGAGTCCAGGGTTGGGGGGGGGGTCCCAGCTCAGCAGGGAGCCTGCTTCTCCCTCTGCTGCTCCACCCTGTTTGTGTGCTCTGTCAAATATTTTTTTTTTTTTTTAGTTTCTCATAGTTTAAAAAATAAAAAAAAAAAAAAGAAACAAGTTGGACTTTGCAAGAGGTTCAAGTACATAAAATGAGAAAAGAGTTGGGACATGTTAAGTCCAATATTAAAGCAATACGTATTATTAATGTAAATAATTGATTTAGTGCATTATAATTAATAAAAATGGCATATATACATATATATGAAAGAAAAAAAGAAATGATTATGACAGAGTTATAAGGAATGAAATGATTAGAGATGAGACTTAAGTATTTAAAGCATATATATTAAAGACTTTTAGGGCCAAACTAAAGAAGGAGAAGTTTTATGGCAAGCATTTAGGAGCTTTTTAAAGTTTGAAGGAAGTTACTAAGCTGGAAGATATCATTGTCCATAATGTGGAATCTATTACAAAGCACCTAATGTGCATACAGATCCAAAGCATACTACCCATATTGTCCATAAGGTCTAAAAGTACCTAGTCTGAATCCTTGTTTTCTCACTTACGACAGACAATTAATTTCTCTGTGCCTCAGATGTCTCTTCCTTAAAATAAGGTAATAATCAACCTAGTACATAATGTTATAAAATTCAACCAAATAATTAAATATTTGTAAAGCTCTTAAAACAGGGCCTCTAGGGGATGCCCAGATGGCTCTGTTGGTTAAGGTTAAGCTAAGGGCTCTTAATTTCAGCTCTGCTCCGATCCTGGTCTCAGGGTAATGGGATCCAGCCCTGCCTCGGCTCGGTGCTGGGAATGGAGGCTGTTTGGGATTCCCTCTCTCCCTCTCCCTTTGCCCATCCCATCTCTCTAAGAACAAAACAAAACAAAAAATAGGGCCTCTAGCACAGTAACTGTGAACAATTTATTTGATAAATAAGACAAAAGTAAATAAAACAATGAAAATTTTATTGGTTCTTGGAAGATAGTCCGTTGTTACCAACAAAGCACTAACTGAAATCTTTTACCTAAGAAATGGTGATGGCTGGACTGTTAAAGCTTCCTGTACAATTCCTCTGGGAACTCCTGAATCAAACAACCACCCACTAGGGATTTCTGTTGTACAAATTAATTTTAATCGTAAAAGAGTCCCTCATCTTCAATTTGGGGTTTGGCATTGCTACTCAAATATCAGGTAACCTCTGATAGATTATCGATTTGTCTAGACTTTTGGCAATTTACCTAATACTAGTCAAAACTTATGATGATTGATGGAAGAGACTCAGAGATAAATCATTTGTCCTAACATAAAACAGAGATGAGGCTAAGTAAAAGGAGATGCCATGCTTGACACTGAGATAAAATTCTCAGACTTCAGTAATAACATATCTCACACACACACACACACACACACACTCCATCTGTTATTGATATTGTTTACTGCCACACAAGAAAATAAGTCACAGGTATTTTCATACTTCATGCTAAATATTTCAGTGTTTTACGTACATAATACCAATTCCTAGCATAAAGACAGAAAAATAAACCAGTGGGACAGAACAGAAAGCCTAGAAGTAAATCCAGACATACACTGTCAACTGCTCTTCAATGAGGGTACCAGAATACCAATGGGAAAAGAATACTCTTGTCAACAAATAGTGGGAAAATGGATATCCACATGCAGAAGAATGAAGTTGGATCCTTATCTTACGCCATGCACTAAAGTCAACTCAAAATGGATTAAAAATTTAAATATGAGATCTGAAACCATAAAATTCCTAGAAGGAAACAGAGGAAAATCTTCTTGAGATTGGTCTTGGAAATTATTTCATGAATATCACAGGCAACAAAAGCAAAAATAGAAAAGTGGGACTTTATAAGAGACTAAAAAAGGAAACAAATGAACAGAAAAACAAGGAATGGGAGAAAATATTTGCAAACCACATATCTGATAAGAGGTTAATGCCCAAAATGTATCAGGAACTCCTACACCTCAATAGCAAAAATAACTAACAGGGCAATTAAAACATGGGCTAAAGCCTGAACAGATTTTTTTCTAAAGAAGACATATGAAAGGCTAACATGTATATAAAAGGATGCACAACATCCCTAATCATTAAGAAATGCAAAATCAAAACCACAATGAGGTATCACCTCATACATCTTAGGATGGATATTATCAAAAAACAAAGGACAAGCATTGGCAAGGCTGTAGAGAAATGGGAATTCCTGTATAAGGATAATTGAGGATGCAAAATGGTACAGCTACTATGGAAAACGGTATAGAGATTCTTTAAAAAAATTAAAAATAGAATTACCATAAAATCCAGCAATACACTTCCAAGTATCCAAAGGAATTGAAATCCCAGTCTCAAAGAGATAGTAACACTCCCATGTTTAGCACAACTATTCATAATAGCCAAAATGTAGAAATAAACTAAATGTCCATTGATGAATGAATGGATTTTAAAAAATGCAATATTCATTCAGTGAACTATTACTCTGCCATAAAGAAAGAGATAGAGAGAGAGAGAGGAAATCCTGCAATACTTAACAATTTCAATGAACCTGGAGAACATTATGATAAGTGAAATAAACCAGTCACAGAAAGATAAAACATGATTCCACTTCTATAAGGTGTCTAAAACAGTCCAACTCATTAAAACAAAGAATAGAATTGTGGTTGCCAGGCACTCTGGAGAGGGAAAATAAAGGACGGCTAATCAGGAGGCATACAATTCCAGTGATGAAAGATGAGTAAGTTCTAGAGATCTGCTGTAGGACATTGTGCCTGTCGATAACAATATTGTACTGTACACTTAAAAATCCATGAAGAAGGTAAATGTCATGTTAAGCTCTTACCACCATATAATTTTTTAAAAAACTACCATTATTAGACATAAGAAATTTCACATTAATGCTCTAATAGTATCTACTATTCAGCCCATATTCAAAGTGCCCCAATTTTCCTCAAAATGTCATTTGTAGCAATTTTCTTTCCAAAATCCAGTGACTGATCATGGACTGCCCCTTGTTATCCTGTTTCTTTAATCTCCTTTAACTCAGAAGAGTCCTCTGACACTTTTGTCTTTCATCAAATTGACAATGTTCAAGTTCCCAGACCAGTTTTCTTATGGATTGTCTGATCATTTTTTTCATGATTAGAGTCAGTTTAAAACTGTTCTTAACAAAAATATAGAGGTGATATTATTTATTTCCCGTTGCATCATACTGACAAATACCTAATATCAGTTTGACCCAGTTAAGGTGGTACATACTCATTGCAAAATACTATTTCTTTAAAAAATTGTTTCTTCTCCAAGTATACATGCATTAACAACTATGAAATTGATGCATTGGACTTTTGAAATTGAGACTCTTTCCTTAATTTGTCTTATAAATAGTTATCTGCCCATAAATATGGATTTTTTTTTTCTTGCATCCTTGGTTCAGAATTGTTTCTCACATTAATTTGTGATAACATATGTGGTCCAAAAAAGTTCACAATACCAACCTGTGAATACTCCTAATCGACCCACATGAGGGGGTGTTAGCTTTCTTCCTTAGAGAACAAAATTCTGCTTTAGCGAATTGTAGTTTTCTATCAGTTTTATTTGTAGGTGACTTGAGCTTAATCACCCCATTTTGAGCTCACCCACATTTAGTAGTCCTCCTTCATATATTTTAATTTAGGGCTATAAATATCTCCTGATTTTAAAAAAACTTGTATTTGTTCTTTTTAATTTGGGGGAAGATTTCCAAAAGGAAAGAGCAGAAAGAACTCTAATTTAAAATCAGAAATAACAGAAATTTAAAATACAGGGACCAGTCTCACTTCCTACATATTTAGAACCTATTTAACTGTACCCTCAGGCTCCACTTACTATATGTATTTGCTTTTTATGAGCCCTGCTAGGTCCTCGCATGGCTCTCTGCCTGACAGCCAAAAGTCACTCCTGCCTAGACACTTCTGCTATTATCGTGTTGTCTATATAGTGATAGCTTACCTTTACTGTGTGCAGTGTTCTGGAACTATTCCTAAACACCATAGGTATATCATTCAATCCTCATACCACCACATGCCGTTCTAATTATCCTCATCTATATATGGTCAATTTAGCTTGTTCTAAACCAATGTCACAACTGAGAATTCAAATCAAGACTTTCAGTTTATTAACCGTCTTTCTTTAATCTCTATGTTCTAGTGCTTCATGAGGTACATCCAGGCTCTATCAACACTTAAATAAGCAACTCTCTCTTAAATCAAAGCAGAATTAATATGCTTCTCTGAATATATGATTTGAACTCAACTGAACTTTTCCTGGCTGGATGCTGAAAAAAAAAAAAAGCAAAACCACTAATCTCCCTGTCTCTAAATGACATTTTTTTTTTAAGATTTAACAACGATAAAAAATAATAGTACACTACAAAAATTCTCTATTAGCTTAGCTAACCTGCTGGCTAAAATTTGTTCCTACTTGGCCTTTTGACTGCATTGGCTAACTCGAGCAATTATGCCTTTATAACTGCTACAAGAATATTTCCCACTTGCACCTGACTTCTGGAAATCAGAACTCTTAGGTGTGCAAGCAGGGAAGGAAGTATCAGTCTTATGCTTGTAGGAAAATCCAGAATTTAGCTGTCAATCCTACAACTACCATAGAACACCTGATTCTTTTTTCTTGTTCCTGTTTTTCCTGCCTTAACCAGGAAAAAATATTAATTAAAAAAATTCTGGTGAACTGAGAACTGTTACTCAAAATTATCAATGCCCCTCACATATTTCATGATCTAGTGAATTGTTGCACTGACTCCACTAATCACTGACAGGTAGGATCAGGGTGTGTGTGTATATGAATATTTGTTAAAGATGGTAAAGAAGACTTTATTCAAGACCACCACAATAGGTATGTTGACACCTGCAATAGGATTTTGCAGTGGGGGAAGAGATTGGGGTCAACCCCAAAGAGAGCCTGGGTAAGTAGAAATTTATAGTCATGGAGAAAGGTAGGGGACAGTGGATAGGAAATGACTAAGAGGTAACAAAAGAGTAAGGGGAGATTTCGCTAATCTGACTTAATATGGTCAGACATGACCTGACAGAAGGTGGAAGATAAGGAACCTGATTAGATATCAAGGGTGATCAGACACTGAAAGTGGAGGGTTTTTATTAAACTGACTTAGCAAGATTCTTGCTAAAACTGGAATTTATAATATATATATATATATATATATATATATATATATATATACACACACACACACACACACACAGATGAGCTGAGAAGAAAATTTAGGAGTCTGACTAAAAGTTTGATCAAGCAAAGAATTTTTGTCACCAGTGAAGTCAGGACTTGAAATAATTAATGATGTCTGCAATTAGCTGTTTCTACAATTTTGACAAAAGGAAGCAGTGTAATGAAACAATCTTGTTTTCAGTCCAAGTGAGCAAAGAAGGGCTGCAAAATAAAACTGGGTAATAGACCCATTTACTAATCTAAATGAAATAAAAAAAAAAAAAACTTTTTATATCCATGACACAGGAAATATAAATGAACTTCCCGAGAATCAAAATAAAAATAAAATTCACTTATGTGCTTTTCTGTGGAAAGAAAGAGAGCAAATTTATCTGGTTTGCAACCTGTTTCTCTCATTTTACTGAATATTCTTCCTAGGAAAGAAAGCAGATGGCCTGGACCAATTTCTTTGTAAATATGCTGATAGCTTACCTCCTGATAAAAGGACTAATGACATTTGCTAGAAGGAGAATCATCTGTGGAATACTCAGCAAAATGTCTATAATATCAATTTTGGTAAAAAAGAAAGAAAAAAAAGAGAAAGAAAAAAGGAAGAAAAACCCCTAGATCATATTGAATTTGATGCATGGCTATCCTCAAAGTGTCATGATAGCTATATGCAGAATATACAATAAAATCTTTTTTAATCCTAGAATGCTGAAATTTCTTTATTGTTTGTAAATGTTGGAATTTATTAAATGTTTTTATGGTTTTTATGGAGATTAATATATTTTCTGTTAATACTAGCAAATGTTAAACTAAATTTGCATTCTGGTATTTGTGATGCAATGTCCTTTTGACTTATTGTTGAATTTTATTTGTTCATCTTATCTTTGATAATATTGAAAATTTTACTTATTAAAGAAGTTGATCTTATTGTCTTGTCTTGGCTTCAGAAAGGTTTGATGACTTCCTAAAATGAATTAGGAAAAGGTCTTTTATAAGTTTGTTTTGACTCTCTGTAAGGTTTCATTTAAAATTGATGCTATTTATTACTTAAATATTTCAAATAATTTATCACTGAATATCCTTTGTAGGAAAATCTTGATTTACATTTCATATTTCTTTAATAACTACAGGACCACACAGAGGGCTTAACCCTTTTCTGTTTTTGTCAGGTTATATTTTTCAAGAAATATGTCTATCCATCCAAATTTTTTCATTTTCCTAGAGTTGTTCATATTATTTTTATGTTTTAAAAATCTGAAGTGGTAATCTCTTCTTTTTTTCATTCCCAGGATTGGCAGTTTGTATTCTTCTCTTTTATTCTTCATAATAAAACCTGCTTGTGGTTTAGTAATTTCACATAATTTTCAAAGAGCTTAAGTTTTGGTTTGCTAAACCTGTCTTTGCATATTCCTTTTTCATTTTATTGATTTCTGGTATTCTCTATTTCCTTTCTTCTACTTGCATTTATGCTTAACTTAATGTCCTTTTACTCTTTTTTTTCTTCTACTTGCATTTATGTTTAATATCCTTTTTTTTAGATAATTAAGAAAATTCTACTAAGCTTTTCTCCTTTTCTAACAAACATTTAGGCTATAAATTTCCCTCTACACATATCTTCAGCTCCCTCACCATTGTTGTCCTATTTCCATTTTCCAGTTTGGAATATTCAAATTTCTAGTTTTATTTCTCCTTTAACCTATGGGTTATTTGGAAATATATTGTTTGCTTGCTTAAAGGGATTTTCCACTTATCGTTCGATTACTCAATTCTAGCTTAAACTCACTGTTGTTAATGAACATAATGCTTTTGGGTTTTAATTTGTCTTTTGAAATTGGTGTAGGCTTGTTCTTATTGAGCAGCACGTGACCCATTTTGGCAAGTGCTCCAAGTGCATTTGGAAATACTTTCCATTGGGGAGGTATTGGTGGATGCGCTTTAGATGTCATTTTGTTTGTTTTTCAGGCTGTTCAATTAGTGTGTTTATGTATATGTATATGTGTATGTGTATATATATATGTGTATGTGTGTATATATATGTATATGTATATGTATGTATATATATGCGTGTATGTATGTGTGTATATATATATATACATAGATATGTGTGTGTGTGTGTGTGTGTATATATATATTGGAGGGGTTATAGGGGCCTCTATGATTTACTGAGAGGTTTCTTCAAAGTTTCCAAAGATGACTGAATTTGTCCATGTCTCCATTTATTTGTCAGTTTTGCCTCAGATATATTTAAATCTTGTTATTACATGCATACAAACATAGTGTTATCATATACGGATGTTTAACTTAACATTTTATTACTATGAGATGTCCCTCTTTAAGTTCAGCCATGATTTTTTTCTGAAACTCTTATATGATGTTGGTCTTACTTATATAAATTGGCTTTATTATTTTTACAGTGTATGGATTAGTTTTTCCTTTCCTTTTACTTTCAACATTTCTGTTTTCTAATGTTGAAGGTAGATCAGGAGGAAAGAATGGACCTGGACAAAATTTGACTTTTTCCCCTTTGCATGTGTTCCCTAATTGAGGATTATAGGATTATAATATTTGCCTCATGGTTAATAACATGGAACTATAACATTCACTTAATAATATATCTGGAAAAGAAGACAAAGAAATATCATTGACTGCATAACAATAAGAATTTACCCATATCAGAGATCATTGCTCAAACTCAATGTTTCATAATATTTTCAGAAATGTAAACACCCTTTCAAATAATACAAAGCTTAAACTATACATTTTGCCATTTAGAGAACTGAAAATAGATAAATTTCTTTAAAGTCATGTTTGAGAAGGATTGTCACAGATAGATTGAGGAAAAAAAAGATATATGATTAAAGTAATATAAATTTGACAGTTTGATAAAGAAGTAATGTAATTGAACAATTCAGAAAATATAAAAGCTTTTAAGACAGAATGTTTATAATATAGACAACTTGAATATGAATGAAGTTGACAAGAACAACCTTTTACTAGTATCTCCTTTGATGCTAAGAACAGAACACTTTGCAGAAGCATGTACTAATTGACCTCACTACCTACAATATGATAATGCAATATTTTATTTGAAAAAGCTGAAATGAGTCAGAAGGAGCTGTTTACTTTGTGAAAAAGAGTATGAGAAATGTGCTCTTCAACCTTTTTTATCAATAAAGTAAAACGCCTTTTTTGTCATCTCATTATGTCTCCAAATGACTTGACATTTAGTAGCTTAACATGCAATTGGCCCTAAACATTAAGCATTCATCAAAGAAAATTCAGATCAAATATTTATATTTCATACTCTAAAGAAAAAAATGTTAATAGCACTAAACCAGTTATTTCAATTACCAAAGGAAATATAGGATTGTTGTATATGGAATGTTGACAGGATCACCTCTACATGCTTATCCAGAATCATTTCCTTTACCTGCTTTATGATGAGAAGAGTTAGTTCTCCATCCTATTACTATTATTACTATTACTCAACCTCCCACATATGTGAAAAAAGAGACAAATGGAAACCAGAGAAATATCATTTTGTTCCCAACGTAGTTTAAAAAATATTTCTGTGTTCTTGGTTTTATAATATATTAGTTAAAATTTCAAATTTCAGAGCCTACTAGATCTGAATGAAAATCTTAGCTCAGCTACAAGTAAGTTTAGTGAAACTGGGGATCTGGAAATAAAATCAATGATTCTGTTTTCTCATAGGTAAATGGGAAAGGTAACAGCTAACTTGTCAATTGCTCTACCCTGATGATTACTTTTAAGTGTCAATTTGGTTATGGTATAGTCCCATAAATTTCATCAAACAATAATCTAGGGGTTGCTGTAAAGGTATCTTGCAGATGTGGTTAAGATTTACAAATCAGTTGACTTTAAATAAAGCAGACTACTCTTAACGATGTTGGTGGGCCTCATCCAATCAGTCAAAAGGGCTTAAAAGCAAAAACTGAACTTTCCCAGTGAAGAAGAAATTCTGCTTCAATGCTGTAACAGAAACTCCTGCATGATTTCCACCCTGCCATCCTCTCTACAGATTTTGTACTTGCCAGACCTCACAATCAGGTTAAGTCCTTTAAATAAATTTTCTATATATATATTCTCCTAATAGATAGGATATATACCTCCATTTATTTTGGTTTACTCTTAACAGTATTTTATATTTTGTTTTGTACATCTATTAATAATTTATATGCAATCAATTTCTAAATATTTGTTATTTTGAGTAATTATAATAACTGTTCATATATTAGCTTTTTGTTTCTGGTCAGTTTATTTTCATATTTTAGGCCTGCATCTACCAAGCTTCTAAAATCTTTTATTTAATCCTATATTCATTTACGTATTCTAGATAAAAAATAACAAATTTTGGCTAGGATGAAATTTTACTTCTTCATTTATAGTATTTATATTTTTGTTAACTTTTCTTCCTTATTGTGCTGGCTAGTATCTCTTTGATTTTTCCATTCATGCTTGTAGAATTCATTAATGAAGTCTTCTGGACCTAAATCTTACTTAGTGAGATTGAAAAATATATATTACATATTCAATCCCTTTATTGTTTATAGAACTATCCAGATATTTTACTTCTTTATATGTAAGATTATATAAATTATAATTTATTTAAATTCATCTACTTAATAAATTTATTTATATCCTCTTATAATGATATTTAATGATGTTCCTTTTCCATTTCTGGTATTAGTTAGCTGTTCTCTTATTTTCTTGATGCAATTTGCCAGAGATTTATCAGTTTTACTAGAACTTCCCCCCAAAATTCTTAGAATTTGATTTTCATTCTTCTTATTATATTTTCTTCCTCATAAATTTCTGTTTCTTCTCTTCCAGCTTTCTGTTTCTATGCATTGAATTTGCTTCTCTTCTCTAGTATCTAGATACAGCCTGTCCCATGTGAGTACTTCTCCCTCCTTCTCTCTTTCTCACTCTTCCTGTTCATTATCTCTTTGCTTGTAGGAAATAGGTCATTAAATACATCCACTGAGTTTTTAAGTTTGGTTATTATACATGTGAAGTTCCTAGTTTTCTACCACATGTTTAATTTTTTTATATGTCTAAAATACTAAATACAGTTATTTTATATGGGAATCTGATGACTCATTACCTAGAAGTTCTTTAATCTATTTTTATTTTCTCTAATTTTCTTTGTTTTTGATCCTGTTGTTCTTTCTCCTCTTCTGGGTGGTCTATTTTTTTGAGGTATAAAAATCATATTAACCTTTGAGGAACTTTATCTTTGCTTTCCCCCTGTACAAGGGGCACATTTAGTTTGCAATCACTTAACCCAATTTCAGGAACTGAGATTTGAGCAAATGGGTTCTCCAGGGTTCCCTCTTGTGTTCTTGACACAGATTTCTGCTGCCTGAGCCCAACAACTAAATTACACCTTTACTTAGCTTCTTAGCCTATTTATTCACCTCAAAAAATGTGAGTTAAGAAACAGGGCAAAGGGGCAAGAATTGCTAGTCTCATCTCAATTGGACTTCCATCCTGTCCATCTGGCCTGTATTTATTTCTCCACTCTCTTGTTAGGCATCTGGCACCCTCAAGCATATGTGTCATATACTTTTTCTAGTGAATGGTTGACTCTCATTATTAGTTTACCATTATCCAAAGACTGTATGTTGCTTTTGACTCCCTGAAGAGATCTCTAATTACCTGAGAACATGTTTATAATCTAACATTTTTGGATAAAGGTGGGCACACCATTTAGCATTTGATTTAACGATGAACTGTTGATCACTCTCCTTGAAACATGTTCTCCGCATGGTTATCAGACCATTTAATTCCTCCATGATTATGCACCTACAGCAAAGCCTCTTCCTTCCTCGGTCTCCTTCCATAGATTCTCTATTTCCTTAACATTTCAATTCCCTGGAGTTCTGCCTCTTCAATTCTTCTCATATGCCTTTATCTATATGCTGTTTTGTTATGTATATTTTTGCACATTTCAAGTGCAAAGTCAGAACCACCTCTGAGTTTTGAGCAGGTTAATCTATCCAATTACTTCCTAGTTAAGTTCAAATTTACTCAATTTCCTACTTGGCAGAAACTCAACATGCTTAGAACTAAACTATTGTTCTTCTCCATCTTTTCAACTTGCTTTTCAACAACTTTTCCCTTCTCGGTTATAACAAAACCCCACCAACTAAAACCTTTAGCAGCATACTCCAATCCAGTTCCTTCTTAGAGCTTACACGTGCTGTTTCAGTACATTCTTTTGCCTTTGTTTTAGAAAAATAAAACATCCAGTCCTTTCCTACATTATCTACTGCTATTCGCCTGTTGCTAGCCACCATCATTCTTAATCTGGATAATGAATTAGAGGGTTTCAGTGCTTAGGACAACAGCCAGTATAATCCTGTCAAAACATAAATCAGGGGCGCCTGGGTGGCTCAGTGGGTTAAGCCGCTGCCTTCGACTCAGGTCATGATCTCAGGGTCCTGAGATCGAGTCCCACATTGGGCTCTCTGCTCAGCAGGGAGCCTGCTTCCTCCTCTCTCTCTCTGCCTACCTCTCTGCCTACTTGGGATCTCTGTCAAATAAATAAATAAAATCCTTAAAAAAAAAAAAAACAACATAAATCAGATCATATAACTCCTCAACACGCCAAAGACTTCCTCTGGCACTTAGGGTTGATATGAAAGGCCTTTCAATCATTGACCTCCCTGATTATCTTTGATAAGCTACTTTTCTTTTTTTTTTTTTCCAAAGTCCCAGCCTCTTTTAGTTCATCAAACATTTAAATGGTTGTTCACTGAGAAACAATAATGAAGAATGAAATTCATGAGGATTAGATAAAATGATGCCAATCTAAATATGATACAATTTCTAGCATGCAATGGAATAATCAATTGTTTTATTGTTGTTGACCTATTTTTCAAAGATTTTTTAAAGACTTTATTTATTTGAGATAGAGAGCAGGAGAGAGCATGAGAGAGGGACAAGCAGTCTCCGCGGAGCAGGGAGACCTACACCAGGCATGATCGCAGGACTCTGAGATCATGACCTGAGGTAAAGGCAGAAGCTTAACGGACTGAGCAATCCAGGCACCCCCTTTTAAAGATTTTTATTTTTAAGTAATCTCTACATCCAATATGGGATCTGAACACATAATCCCAAGTTCAAGAGTTACATGCTGCACTGACTGAGCCAACCAGACTCTCCTGTTGTTTACCTATTTTTAATTATATTTTTAAAAAGCATATTTAGGTCGTGTAGGCACACACCGTTTTAAGAATGTATGTGTCAATGTCCTTGAATCTGCCCTCCCAGGTGCCTTATCTTGAATGACTCTACACAATATTGATTAACTTTCTAAAACTGTATGATTTTTATGATAGTACCTTTTTACCTAAGTTAGTTTCTAGCAAAGAAAATACTTCCTGTGATTTATAGAATAAGCACTTAAAATTGTTAGACTCTTCAGTGTGTTTGTTCTGGCATCTTTCAACGTCTCTACTAAAAACTAGTAGAGAGACTGTATAGAGTTCATGATTTCTATTTAACTACCATTTTGTATCCATCTGTAAATATTAAGAGACAGTTATTCATTGATTTGCCCTTATACAAAAGTCCATTACCTGACCATGTTTTGACCCTTAAAGAGGTATTCTCCAAAGATGAACACTAGGTGCCCATTATGATTATCTCAGCAATATAACAAATTACTATCTCTGTGAACTTTCAGTCATTGACAATGGCCTTCCAGATTTTACTGCCCTTCCATGAATTTTACAAGATTATCTGGACATTAGTGTTACAAAACAAATCATTGACGAGATTTCAGGTTACACTTTATCAAATGTTTGATTATTGTGTCATTGGTAATATAAAAACAATAGTAGATAAAGTACCTTTAAAAAAAAAAGAGAGAGAGAGAGAGATTTGTTTATTAATTTTAGAAAGAGAGAGAACATGCCAGGCAGAGAGGCAGAAGGAGAGGGAGTGAAAGTCCTAAGCAGACTCCACATGAGGCAGAGATCCTGAGATCAGGACCCTGAGATCAGGACCTGAGCTAAAAACAAGAGTCAGTGCTTAATGAACTGTACCCCCAGGTGCTCCAATAAGGTACATTTTTGAAATCAGAGTAATCTTCAGATGCTTGGGTGGCTCAGTCATTAAGTGTCTGCCTTTTGCTCAGGTAGTAATCCCGGAGCCCTTGGATAGAGCCCCTCATCAGCTCCCTGCTCAGCTGGAAGCATGCTTCTCCCTCTCCCACTCCCCCAGTTTGTGTTCCCTCTATCGCTGTGTCTCTGTCAAATAAATTAATAAATTATTTAAAAAAAATCAGAGTAGCCTTCAATTGTACCTCAGAACTATTTCAACATGCTTTTTATAACATTAGAATGTTTTGCTACACACAACACTTGAAAAACATGCTACTAAAATACTTTCTGTTCTTTGAATAATTTGTTCAAGACCACAGAGGGGAAAAAATAGTACATTTTCTATTATATAGATTCTGAGAAAATACAAATGCCGTCACTTGTCAATGATAACTTGATTTAAATAATGGTCATGCAACACTAGTTTCATAAAGAAATTAAGGGCCATTTCTAACATAAAATTAATAACCAGAATAGATATGAATCTTTACTTTAATAAATGATGCTCTTTTCCTTTACTTTTTTGAGTCCCTGTATCACAAACAGGATGAATCAGAATCTATTTTCTCTCATAACTTTTTAAACTTTTCCTAGCTTTTCCCAGTTCTGAGTCTTTTAACAAGACAATATTGAGTTATTTTATATTTTCCCTAACCTCATGCATGGACATGGATGCTGTTATTTGTACTGCTTCCACTTTTATTGACATAAAAATGATGTTCTTGAAGACTAGGTGAAAATGGAACCTGATTATATTTCTACTTTTCTTCAAATTGGCATGTTCCACAGAAGGGGGTATGGAAGAACGGTAGTCTACCATTTTTTATGTGTTTAAATATTCCTTCATCCACTCATTAGCTAAGTTCTCCATTCATTTAATCAATGTTTTCAAGGAGCTACTATGTAGTTTCCAGGGTAAATCACATTTTTTTAAATTATTAACATATAATGTATTATTAGCCCCAGGGGTACAGGTTTGTGAATTGTCAGGGAAGGAAAAAATGAAACAAGATGGAATCAGGAGGGAGACAAACCATAATCTTATCTTTAATGCCCCCTGAAGTCCAATGAAACAACTGTCACTATTGCTGTTCTACTATTGCTACTACCGCAAACTACTCCTTGCCTAACAGGTTGCAGACACAGTTCTAAATTCTACCTATTATAACTCATGGCATTTATTTGTAACAATTGTTCTAGTTAAGGTGACTGTCCTATGACAGGTAAAATACAATAAAGCATATTAAGTGCTATTCGTAAGTAATTGCTACATTGTTTTTGATGTTATCAATGCATTGATAAAATAGATAATCTTACATTAAAATGTCCCATTGCATATATTTTAGGAATCACTTGGTAAAGGAGAAAACTGAAAAACAAAATATTAGTATTTTAAAATAATGTAATTCTTACCCTAAACAAAGATGCAAAAAATTAATTTTCCTTAATTACAAGAAAAATAATACAAGAAAGAGAACAGGAATTACTTTTATGTTTTTTTTTCTATTTATTTATCTCCAGTAAAGTTGAGCAGCAACCCCATCCCTCTATTGATCCCAACTAACATTTACCCAATTATCTTGTCTCTTGATTCATGTAAATCTCTTGTGATAGTTATTATTATTTCAAAAATTACAAATTTAGAAAATAAGGTTTTGAGACATTGTGTGTTTCATCTAATGTAACTGAGTTAGTAAGTAGTTGAATAAGAACATATATTTAGAAAGTCTAGCTCAAGATTCTGTGTGCTTAACATTACACTGTCTCGGACTCAAATTGTCAGATTTCGTCAATTTTACCTACATGGACTTAGGGTAGAAAATTCAGAGAAACAAGTTTCTCCATCCTGAATGATCAGAACAGGTAAATAAGTCTACATGAGAATATTAGAGGCATGCAACACATCAACAATGCAAAAACTATTGCTCTATATTGTACCTACAAGATCACAAAAAAGGAAAGGTCAGGCAGTAAAGATAGACGGTGGCCTTTGGAACTAGAAACAACCTGGCCTTTGAATTCTCTCTCTGCTATCTGCAAACCGTGTTACCTTAACCAAACCACTCAAGCTCTCTGTGCATCAATTTATTTTTAAACTACAGGCAATAATAATTACTTCATGATATGATCATACATAGTAAATGAATTAAAATATGGAAGGTATATATGCCTAGTAAATAAGACTATCTGAATTATAATTATTGACATCATTACTACCCATTATTGCTCAGGATACATTATCACTCAATGTAGAAATAGCGGAGATTCACTTTGTAAAATGGAAAAAACATATAAATGTCATATAATATACTTAAAATTTTGTCATTTTATTTATTATTAAAAAATGCTTGGGTTGTGTTTGCTAAGTTGCAATTTGTCCTTAGTAAGAGAGCTAAGTTGCAATTTGTCTTAATAAGACACATATTATATTTGGTCACAGTAACAAAATAATCTGTTTTTAAAAATGTTTTTAGGGCACCTGGGTGATTCAGTGGGTTAAGCTGTTGCCTTTGGCTCAGGTCATGATCCGAGGGCCCTGAGATGGAGCCCCACATTAGGCTCTTTGCTCAGCCAGGAGCCTGTTTCCTCCTCTCTCTCTGCCTGCTTCTCTGCCTAACTGTGATCTTTCTCTGTCAAATAAATAAAGAAAATTTTTAAAAAATAATAAAAAATAAAAAATGTATGGTATGGACATTAATAAACATGTGATGATATTAGATGTTTACTTTTTAGTTTTAACTGCTTTCAGAACGAAAGTTTTTACTCATCTCTCAAATGTCATTTTTTTTCAAGCTAACACTACCTGCTACAACATTTCAGTCCCGATATTTATGAGTCTACTCATTATTTCTATCTTTTTTTCCATTTTAAACTGCATTGTATTGCTGTTTCCAAGTTTTGCTGATAACAAACAACTTTATGCATTACAAAAAGCATTAGTTAATGGCTGCAGATAACTTCCTCCCAAACAGACACACATAAATGCCTTATGTATATTAACATATTCAAACATGTCAATTAATCACCATAACCTTTGAATTACGTTGTATTATTATAAAGATAAAACAAGAGACTTGCTCTTTGGGGAGTCTACAACTGTCAAATGGTACCCTTTTGGTAGATGTAATACTTAGAAAATCAGGTGGCCTGAAAATAAAAAATTTTTAATCCTAACTTTCTAATATGTATTTTTCTTTCTTTCTTTCTTTCTCTCTCTCTTTTTTTTTTTTTAACATATCATATTGTCTAAGACCTTCAGTAAAATGTTGAATAGTAATGGTTAGAGTAGATATCCATGACTCATTCTCAATGTCAAGGGAAGACATGCAGTCTTTTACCACTGAGTTTGATGTTAGCTAAGGGTTTTACACAGATACCCTTTATCAGGTTGAGAGTTTTTATCCTGAAAGGACGTTAAGTTTTGCCAAATGCTTTTTATCTTTCTACCAAGGCAATTATAATGTTTTTTCTTCTAAAGTCTTTGGCTACAGTGAATTACACTGATTTTTAATATTGAACTAATTACTGCTTTAGCAGGATAATCCTCACTTGTGATGTATTAATCTTTAAATATATTACTGGATTTGATAGGCTTTTTGTAAAAAATTTTGTTCTTACCCAGTCTTCTGTCTTGTAATGTCTTCATTTAGTTAGGGTTTCAGAGTAATACTAGTCTCATAAAATGCAATTCACAGTATGCTTTCCTCCCCAGTTTTCTATAAGTATTTATGGAGTACTGTTATTATTTAACAATTACCTGGTATAAGCATTTATGAAACCATCTAGGGATAAAGTTCTTTTTATAAAAAGTTTTGTTTTCATTGTTGTGAATTTCATCAAGAGATATATGGCTACTCATATTACTCATTTTTTCTTTTTTTTTTTTTTTAAGATTTTTTTTATTTGACAGAGAGAAAGAGAGAGAGATTACAAGTACCCAGAGCAGCAGGTTGGGGGGTGGGGGAGGAGGGAAGCAGGCTCCCTGCTGAGCAGAAAGCCTGATTCTGGGCTCCATCCCAGGACCCTGAGATCATGACTGGAGCCAAAGGCAGAGGCTTAACCCACTGAGTCACCAAAGTGCCCCTCATTTTTTCTTGAGTGAGCTTTGGTAATTTTTGTCTTTCAAGAAATTTTTCCGCTGTATTTTAATTAACCAATTTCTTAGGAAGAAGGTGTTAATATTTTTCTCTTATTATTCTTATTTTGTGTATAGGATTTGGAGTAATGTCATCTGTGTCATTCTTGACATTAGAGATTTGTGTCTTCTCTATTTCCTAATTTTATTGATTATTTCAAAGAACAACTATTTTTCCTTGTTTTCTGTAGGCAAAGGTTTATAACAACTGTATATAATCACCTAAGACAGAAGGCAATCCAAATATCAACCAACCCTTGAATTAATAAACCAATTATGGACTATCTATGCAATGAAACACTTAGTCAGCAATTATTCTTGATACATGCAAAAACATGAATGAATCCCAAAATAATTATACTGAATGAGAGTCAGACTAAAAGTGTACATACTACAATAATTCCATTCATTAAAAAAAAAAATCTTGAAAAGGCAAACTATTCCATAAAGACAGAGAGCAAATCAGTGCTTCCTAGAGATGGGAGGTAAGGAGATATGGCTTTCAAAGAGGCACAAGATTCTGTATATCTTGATTATGTGTATCTTGATTATCGCAATGGTTTCTTATGCGTATACGTATTAAGGAAAAATAATTAAATTATATACTTTAAATATGTGTAGTTTATTGTAAATCACTTACACCTCAGTAAAACTATTAAAAAAATAGCCAATCATAATCATTTCATGTGGTTCAACCTGTTATTGTCTCCATTTCACAGAAAAAGGACCAAGATAACTGGAATATAAAATACTTCTCTAAAGTCAAAAAGCTAGCAAGTACAGGGATAGGATTTGAAGGTTTAGAATGTCTCCAGAGCCTGAATACTTAAACACTATTTTATACTGCCTCTTTATGTATTTGTTTAAATTACATTCCCCAGACACCCTTCTCCCTGTAAGTTTTTTTATATTTTACTTGCTAGCGTTTAAGATAAGCATACTTATATTTATATTATTCGCTTGCTCAATTTGACTGTCCTTCTACTAACAGGTCCTATCAAAAGCACATCACATTGTTGTCATTATACTGAAGGTGCACTGTAAATGAAATAATTTTTTAGTTTACTTAAGGACATAAGGCCCTAAGTAAGCTCACAAATCAACATACATATCTATGAAACAAAATCTGATTGCTATTTACAGGTAATATATCTGAGGGGAAATTGTCCTCAGATCGGTAAGTACCTACATCATATATACTTTCTCATCTATATTGTTCACATATAAAAATAGGAGAGAATCCTCACTCCTCTCATGTACTCTTCTAAGGGTAGGGGCCTATTCCCTGTATACCAATTATCCCACTTTTTTAAAATTAGTGATGCACTGGACAATTTCTTTTACTGATCAGATAAAAACTCCATTAAGAAAAGAGTTGTTTTATTGACCATTGTTTACCCAGAGGAAGAACATAAAAAAATGTTCGGTAAGAATATGTATAATTAATTAATGTAAAAGATGCATAGTTTTGGAAAGAAGCTTTATAGACTGTAAATGTTACTAAGTACGCTTACTGAGTAAATGTTACTAAGTCAATAACCTATTTCAGTTGGATAATGAGAACTATGAAAAACTGAGTTTAACTTCAATAGATGAGAAGACCAGGTTAAGTAGCATGATAGAGCTACATTCTGGAAAAATACTTGTCTAGTCTCTCAAGTACAATAAAAAAAAAAAAAAAAACACGAAATACTTTCAAACAATAATCTTGTGCTAAGTTCACTGTGCCAAATGTGCATTCTGTACAGTGCTTCTAGAACATGTAACCTTAGAGTACATGGGATTTTCAAGCAATAATTTGAAGGTTTCCACATGTGTTCAGAATACAACTTTTACATATAAACATAACCTGGGAAATACTGCATTTCAATTTTTTTCCTCAATATAAAACAATTGAATACAGAAGTGAGTAGGGGTTTTTACTTCAGAATTCCTCAAGCAAACATATGCCCATATATCATAACATTTACAAGTCTTAAATGATAGCATCGCATGAAAAGAGATTAAAAATCTTAAAAATTTACTTAGCAGTTTTATTCAAAACATTTTTTCAGAACTGCAAAAGGATTACTCCTTGAGGTATAGGAATTCCCATGTTATTATTAATAATGAGCAACCATTATCACCATCTTACTTAATTATCTTTTCCTTTAAATCAACTTAATTTTATTTTCCTTTCATTTTGTCTTTTTTCTTAATTAATATCCAAATACCTACTGGGATACAAATAACCCCAAAATACTCTGCTTGTGAAACTCCCAAATTATTAAATGTAATTTTAATTATGATTAACTAGCATGGTTAAAATATTCATTTCAATGGGAATATAATTATCCAATTACATTTTAAAAACTATTTGACTCAGGTATTTACTCATCACTGTGCATTTATTTCTAAAGCCTACTTACCTAACAAAATATTGCTAAGTCATTCCAGCAATTTTCTATGAAAATGACAGAAGAAAGAAACTCCAAATACTAGGTCTTTAATCTGCTGCTCATCCTCTATTTCCGGGTGAGTTTTAATCATTTGCAAGTAATATAATTGTGTATTTACGATAAGTGCATATCAAGAACTAAAAACAATATTAAATTCGAAGGTGAGGGGAAAAAATCACCACCTGGAAATTTTCAAAGAAACTCTTTAAAAACTATTTCCATAACTATCAGATTTCCTAAATTTGATACAGATAAAAAATAGGCTGATGGGGGAGAAAGATCTATTGATAAGAACTCTTTGATAAGAGCTCTTCCAATCTGTGAGCTTCACAAAGAATAGAGTCTGCCGCCTCTTTACCTCAAACTCAGAGGGATGGCTGAAATGATTTCCCTGTAATTCTGCCCAGGAAGACAGAGAGAACCTGTCCTTGACTCAGGCTGGCAAAAGCTAAAGTGGGCTGTAGCAGCCTGAGAGAGATGGCTGCAATAGGACAGGCCTGCATTTCTGGCATTCATCAGGACAAGGCTTAGGCCAGTATTTCCTCTAAACCTGATTCAGCTGCACAAGAAACAGTGCATGTATAAAGCAGGAGTTCTCATCACCCCCTTCTTAGGTTTGATTAATTTGCAGAGTGACTCATAAAACTCAGAGAAACATTTTACTTGGTAGATTACCAATTTTTTTTAAACAATTTTTATTTTATTTGACAGAGAGAGAGATCACAAGTAGACAGGCAGGCAGAGAGGAGGAAGCAGGTTTCCCGCTGAGCAGAGAGCCCAATGCCCGGCTGGATCCCAGGACCTTGAGATCATGACCTGAGCCAAAGGCAGAGGCTTAACCCACTGAGCCACCCAGGCGCCCCAGATTACCAATTTATTGTAAAAGAATAAAACTTAGGAGCAGCCAGATGGAAGAAATGTATAGGACAAGGTATGTGAAAAGGGACATAGAGCCTCCTTGCTCTCTGGGAGCACTTTCCCCCTGGATCTCTGTGTGTTTACCAACCAAGCAATCTAAACCCCATTGTTTGGGTTTTTTATGGAGTCTAGACATGATTAATTAATCATTGACATTAACTGTATCAAACTCCAGCCCCTCTACCCTCCTGGGTAAGACAGCAATTTCCAACACTCTAATGACATGGTTAGGACCCTCTCAACCTTAGCGTTCCCCCTTAGTATTAACATAACTCATTAACACAAACTCAGATGTAGTTGAAAGAGGTTTTGAATACTGAGACAACTTTATTGCCCTTATCACTTAGGAAATTCCAATGGTTTTAGGAGCTCTGTGCCAGAAATGGGAACAAAGACCACATATATATTTCTTACTTTAAATCACATTATCACAGTGCATGTCTATCAAAGGATGGAGAAATTCCAGCAGAAAGGAATTGGGATGACAGCCGATTTCTAAAGACTGGGATAAACTGCATCTGTCTGGGTCAAAGAAATTGTAGACAAAGGAGCCTAAAGAACCTTTGAATGTCTGGAGGAAGTTAATACAGTCAGCTTTACGTATCTGTCACACCCAGAGAGTGAGATCGAGCTTCCTATGGAAAATCTTCTCCCGCTCCTTTCCTATTCTTTCACCATTTCTTTTCCATATGCCCTTGACAGAAACTGGCAAATAAAATTAGAGAACAGGAGCACCTGGGTGGCTCAGTTGGTTAACTGTCTGCCTTTGGCTCAGCAACCACCACCTCCCCCCAACTTCCGCATCCTCACTTTCTCTCAAATAAATAAATACGGTCTAAAAAAAAAAAAAAGGATTAGAGAATAAGAGAAGAAAAATGAGAAGCAACCTAAGGAGACAGAGACAACAATGGAGCCCTAGCCTTTATTCCAAGTAAGGCTTGAGCTACTTGAGAGGAAGTTTGCCATTAAAATGGGTTCTGAGCTTGCACTAATAATTGGTACCCCAAATTCCAATTTCTTAACTGAGATTATGTTTGTAATTTTTAGGAAAGACATTGCTTGGGTATTCAAGGAAGTGGACACCAAGATTATACATATATTTGGACAAATTTCTATAAAGAAGTAGGACTAGAGCCAGAGAAGGCTGGGAGAGGCTTCAGACTTGAAAGCCAGGCCTGTCTTCCTAAAAGGGGCTGGGGTGAAGTGTCTCAGCCTGCAGAACATCTCTGAGAAAATTTTTTCCAGGCCGATGGAAAATCTTTGAGTCAAAGTCACCCATTAGGGGAGTCCTATATTTGCATAAGGATAAGATACCTGTTGTGTGAAGTCATTGGCTATGAGCAGCCTATGGAATTCAGCGGTGGATTCAAAAGGACTACAGCTGGCAACCATCAGAAAATTAAGCTGCTGGCCACAGTAACAGATCTGAATGACACATTTTTATAACCATGAAGGTCATTCCCTTGCTTGAATTTTCACATGGACAACAGGAAGTGACTCACACTGAACAGATGTTAAAGGAATGGTGGTGGGAGATAAAATGATAAGGTATTTTTATTCTACCAGGAGGCATATGTAATGTAAATTCCTGTAACCTAGACAGCCCAAAGTCTCCCACCATCCTGAGGTTACTATTTTATTTAACAGAAAAATAAAATGACTCAAGACCCATTCCACATAATAGCTATGTGGTATTGGTTCTAACGCCTTATCTACTCCCTCCACTCCTGCCCCCAGTAAAGCAGTAAAGGTCAATTTCCTTGGTTAATTAATTTGGTGAAAATGACTTGCTGCATATGTGTCCTGAGTCATTACACCCTATATGCTGCTATTTGGCTTCCATTCTTGTTTCCTGGAGCTTCTAGAACATGATGATACGCAATAGTTTTCCAGAGCAATTTCTTTTTCAAAAGTTTGAAAGAATGTCTCCGGGAGCTGCTGCTTAATTAGTCAATACAACAGCAGAAACTTCTACTATTTCTAAATTGGTAGATTTGTTTGGAAAACATAGTCACGGCTCGATAACCAAACTACTTGTTTGCCACAGCACATCTAGTGGTGAAGGAAAATGCAATAATTCCTCCTTACCCTGTGCCCTACCATAAAATTTGATCTAGACCACAGGTTATAGAGATCAAAGCAGAAGGAAACTTTATTCTCCCCCTAGGAGTTCCTCTCCTTGGCTTCCCTTCTTCACTGACCTTCCCGTTTTCTTTCTTCAAGCCTTTTAATTAAGAGTCAGAATGATCCTTTGAACTACGAAAATCTAAAAGGCTTTTTAAATTCCAACTCCTTTGTTTCCGGACACGAGATAGATGGCATCATTCATTCACTCATGGTAATGATGCCATTTTCTCTAGTTTGAATTAATCTTCTGGGCCAAAAGCCTGGTGCCCGTTGTGGTGGAGCGTGAGGTTCCCCAGGAAGGCGAACAGGGCACAGCTGGAGCCTGCTGGGTGTGCTGTGGCCAGCAGCGTGGCGCAAGTAACCGGGAACAGGGGCGCCCTGGGCCTGGAAGGCAGCTAAGAAAAGGGCAAAATCAGGCCCAAGTCCCTACAGTCTCAACACTCTTGCAGAAAAAGCTCGGGGATACTGGGAGTTCTACAGGATCTGCAGAGTCCGGAGACGAGAACCTTCTGTTTGCCCCGTGGTGCTGAGGCCGCTCCTTCCAGGTTCCGTTGCGAGGAGTCTGGCTCAAGCCACCCATCGGGCAACACCAATCCTCCTGTAGCCGACTCCCACCCCTCCACACAAAACCCCACCATCAGACTCACAGTGCAGCAGCTCATCGCCCTTTTAGTCCCGCAAGGAAGCTTGCGTCCCAAACCGCAGCGCCTGAGGCGGGAAGAGGAGAGGAACTGCGCATGGCATGCGTAGGGTGCCAAGCGGTAAGCCACCTGGAGCCTAGAGCCCAGGTCTCGGGGAGAGGTCGGGAGCTTCCTGGCGCAAAACTCTGCCTGAGGCCCCAACCTGAGGTCTGCCAAGGTCCAAGCAGCAGCAACGCTAGTGCCGTCCCAACTGCACGTCCTCGGGGACATCTGCTCCAACAGCTGTGAAGTGTCTAAAATTTGGCCCAGGACACCATAATTGCCTGTTTCTGGGACCTTTTCCTTGACGAGCAGCTGTAGGGCATTATTCTCCATTTTGGGCTCAGCCCAGCAGCAACCTACCATGGGGGAGCTGACTCCTTCACCTTTTGTTTGTTTCTTTTTTGGTGTTTTTTGGCTTTTACAGCTTTAGTCACTTCAAAACCTTAGAGACACAATTCTGGTTTGGGGGGGGGGGGTACTTCAACCTCCAGCGTGGCTCTGATCTTACCTCCTCCCCAGGCAGGATAAACCAGAACCCCTTCAACCCAGCAGGGGATACAAACTCGAGGTCAAGGTCGAGGGGGCTTTGACCACCAAATGCTCACTCCAGAAGGAAAGATTTGGGCCACTATAATGAAGGATTAAAATCTGGAGCTCCCCAGCTTTCTTTTACCCTGCAAGAGCACCCGGGAGGCGTCAGAGGCTCTTTGAGGGAGGAGGGAGAAAGCACCCACCTCTCCTGGCTGCAGAAAGCAGGGACAGAGACCAAGAGGAGCTCATCTGTCACCAATGATTCTGCCAGCTCCTTTGAGGTGGCTGGGCTGGGGCAAGAGATGGGAGACAGCTATCTGGCCCTGGTCTCAGGCCAAGATGGGAATAGGGCTACTTCGGAAAGATGGGAAGTTGGAGTGTTTTTGTTTTAAGGTTTATTTTCTTCCACTTCTCAAATAAACATATATATATATATATGTTTATTTATATATATATGTTTTTTATAGAGTTGGGAAGGGTAGACCTGTAGGCAGCCTGGCTTCCCAGTATCACTCCCTATCAAAGTTCTGACTCGGGAGGAAGTTGACAGCCAAATTCTCTAACCCCTCACTGCACCACCACCACCACCCCCCACCCAGAGAAGTAGGCCTGGATCACCAGGTTTTCTGAGAAGCCCAGGGCCTTCAACCACCTTATAAATTCCTTCTACTGTGACTTCACCTAAATGTAGTTGATCTGTAGGGCCTCCTTGCCTATGGATCTATCTCACCTTCCACATTTGAGATGTCTGCCAGTTCCCCAGGGATCTCATTCAGCGACTGGATGAACTGTTCCTGTTGTAGGCCAATTTGCTGCAAAAACTGAGGGTTCTTCTGGCCCACAGTTGAATGAAGAGATGAGCATGGATTTTTTTTTTTTTAAGAATTTATTGGAGACAGAGAATGAGTGAGAGAGAGAGCAAGCACAAGCAGGGAAGGAGTAAAGGGAGAGGGAGAAGCAGACTCCCTACGGAGCAGGGAGATGGGCATGGATTTTATCTCACTACTAACATTCCACCCCAAACACCAACTTCATAGGGTAAAATGGTATGAATGAGCAATGAGCATTTCTTTTTTTCTTTTTTAAGATTTTATTTATTTATTTGACAGATAGAGATCACAAGTAGGCAGAGAGGCAGACAGAGAGAGAGAGGGAGGGAAGCAGGCTCCTACTGAGCAGAGAGCCTGATACCGGGCTTGATTCCAGGACCTGAGATCATGCCCTGAGCCTAAGGCAAAGGCTTTTACCCAATGAACCACCCAGGCGCCCCAGCAATGAGCATTTCTCGGACAAGTGTTTTTTTGTTTGTTTGCTCACTTACATTGGCAGTATAAGATAATCTTTAATGGGTAATATTTTATTCATACAATATAACATATATTCTGATCAAACTTTCATGTGTAAGACATGGATCTAAGCATAGAGAGGAGGTAACAAACAAAAACAAAAATACCCTTGTCTTCCTTTTAGGATTACATATGATTTGAGAAAAAGAAATGAAATCTAAATTATGGGAGAAGTATTTTGATGTTTCTTAAAATACACATATATATAATTTACACATACACATACAAATATTCACATTTATTAACAGATTTATAAAATATTGACACTTCGAACTTTAGGAAACAGGCTTTAATGTCACTGATTAGATAAGTATTAGAAAAATATACAACATTCACACAACAATTATTTAGAAAACTAAGTTTTACTATAACATAAGGTAAATAAAGCCATTTTAAACTTTTTTTTTTTTTTAAACATTACATGTCTTTCTGCCTTAGGAAAAGCTTGTTAAAACAAAATTAATTCTTAATAACTATATTGTTTGAAATAAAATACAGAGGGCTTCATAAGGTTGTTGAACAAGGACACTGCTCATACACTAAAAAGCAGTAGACTGAGGTAAGCTCAAAGGATCTCTTGATTAAGTGAATTTAATGAATATTATTTTTTTTTAAAGATTTTATTTATTTATTTGACAGACAGAGATCACAAGTAGGCAGAGAGGCAGGCAGAGAGAGGAGGAAGCAGGCTCCCTGCTGAGCAGAGAGCCCGATGGATGCGGGGCTCGATCCCAGGACCCTGGGATCATGACCTGAGCCGAAGGCAGAGGCTTTAACCCACTGAGCCACCCAAGCGCCCCTAATGAATATTATTTAAGTGAGTTTATATCTTAAGCTTTGAGTGCACAGAAGGCTCTTTGATCCACTTTTTAATGGTTTCAATTCAGTTCTAAGAAAACTGACAGTAGGAAAAAAACTGACTTCTTGATAGATCAGGGATAATGCCTAACATATAACATATATTTTATCTGTAGTCTTCATCAGCTCTTAAATTGCAACTATAAATATTGACTCTATTTTACTCATTAGAAAACTGTTCAAATGTATCTACTCTAAGGGCATGAAATAATGTTTATAATATAAATATGAGATGAATTTTACTCATCTAGGCCTTCTCTTTACATATGTTTAAATTTAAATGAGGATATCTCAGGATCAAATGGATAACAAGGTAAAAAATAAAGTTTCCCTTTTCTCTCCACAAAGGGGTTGAGTGGCTGCCTGCACACCATGGACATTTTATTATATGTATAACAAACTATTACCCATAGACCTTTGACCTTTGCCAGATAAGGTCAGTGTCCAAGGCACTAGTTCTTCATCTCACTGGGGCATATACTAAGGATATAAAATTTGGTGCAGATTTCCAACTTCTGATGCTTCAGAGTGTATATACCTTTTATTCCATGCTATGCCATACTATGGGCCAAAGGAAAAGCAACCAAGATTGCACAGAGCTGTGGAAGTCCTAAAGTAACAAAAGATGGTGTGACTTTGCAAAATCCATTGACTTAAAGGATAAATATAAAAACATTGTTGCTAAACTTGTTCAAGATGTTGCCAATAACATAAATGAAGAAGCTGAGGATGGTACCCCTACTGCTATTGTTCTGACACACTCTATTGCCAAAGGTGGCTTTGGGAGGATTAGCAAAAATGCTAATCCAGTGGAAATCAGAAGAGGTGTGATGTTATCTCTTGATGTTGTAATTGCTGAACTTAAGAAGCAGTCTAAACTTGCGACAACCCGTACAGAAACTGCTCAGGTTTCAGTGATTTCTGCAAGTGGAGACAAAAGAATCGGCAAGGTCATTTCTGATGCAATGAAGAAGGCTAGAACAAAGGGTGTTAATAGAGCAAAGGATGGACAAATACTACACGAGGAATTAGAAATTCTTGAAGGCATGAAGTTTGATTGAGGTTCTATTTCTCCATACTTTAATAAATCAGGTCAGAAATGTGAATTCCAAGATGCCTATTTTCTATTGAATGAAAAGAAAATTTCTAGCATCCAGCATATTGTATCTGTTTCTGAAATTGCCCATGCTTGCCATAAGCCCTTGGTCATAACTGATGGAGATGGTCTAAGTACATTAATTTTGAATACACTAAAATCTGGTCTTCAGGTTATAGTGGTCAAAGCTCTTGGTTTTGGTGAGAATAGAACCAGATTAAAGACATGGCTATTGCTATTGCTACTGGTAGTACCATGTTTGGAGAGAGATAGACTCTAAATCTTGAAAATGTTCAACCTCATGACTGAGGAAAAGTTGGAGAATTCATTGTACCAAGGATGATGCCATGTTCTTAAAAGGAAATGTGGGAAGGCTCAAATTGAAAACTATATTCAATAAATCATCAAGCACTTAGATATCACAGCTATTAAAAATGAAAAGGAAAAATAAATGATCATCTGGCAAAAATCTGAGATGCAGTAGGTATGCCCAGTTTGGTGGGATAAATGGTGTTGAAATGAATGAAAAGAAATTTAGGGATGTCCCCAGTGATATGAGCTGCTGTTGAAGAAGGCATAGTTCTTGGAGGGGTTTGTGCTCTATGCCAGTGCATTCCAGCTTGGACTTAATAACTCCAGCTAATGAAGATCAAAAATCAATATAGAAATGATTAAAAGAACACTTGAAATCCCTGCAGTGGTCATTGCTAAGAATGCAGGCATTGAAGGATCACTGATAATTGAGAAAGTTATGTAAAGTTCCTCAGAAATTAGTTATGACCCTATGTTTGGAGATATGTGAATATGACGGAAAAAGGAATCCTGGGTCCAGCTATGGTTGAAAGAACTGGTTTATTAGAAGCTGCTGGAGTAGCCACTCTGTTAAGTAGAGTAGAAATTGTAGTCAAGAAATTCTTAAAGAAGAGGAGGACTCTGGAATAGGTCGAATGGGTGGAATGGCAGTTGCCGTTCTGATTTCTAGAACTGGGCTTTACCATTATTAATGAACTATGAGAAGAAGCTCAGGACAGTACTCCTCACCAATAACTGCAGAGAAGTCAGTTGAAGGAAATGACTGAAGAAAAGGCTGGCTGATATTTAAGAAAATCACTATAATCACAAGTTACTGGTTTCAGTTGACAGTAAATAATGGTTTGCTGCTGTCACTGTCCATGCTGGCAAATCATTTATCTTGCATTTTTTAATAAAAAAGACATTTGTACATTCCTGATAACAGGATACAAGAGCCATGTTCCAATGTACTGCTTTCAACTTAAATCACTGAGGCAGTTTTACTACATTTAACTATTCTGTTAAAATCAGGGTTTTAATATTTGTCCTCACTAAATGAGAAGTTAAGAAATGGCTTTCCTGAGGAGAATAACAATAATTATGTACAAAGTAGAGAAATATTCAATTAAGTGGCAACACTTTGGTAATAAAACTTTGTTTCCAGTTTAAAAGAAATAAATTTGATTTGTGAAGAAAATCATATTCAATTTTTGGCATAACCATAAATATTTCCACAATAAATATAAATTTAAGAGTAAATGGAAAAGTATTTCTGTTGTTTAAAACTGTGGATAACATGAAAATGCAATATATTTTGGTAGGTTAAAAAACTGGGAAATTATTTCTGTGTATGGTTACTGGTTCTAGCAGCTAATATGCCACTCAGATTAAGTACTAATATAAAATATGAAAACCTTTTCCTCATAGAAATTTTCATGCAGAAATAGAAAAGCCACGTATGTACAACCCTCAATACAATTAATCTGCATACACTAAAAATTGTAGACTCTAATTAAACATTTTAATACTTTTAACACCTTAGGACCGTTTAATTTCTATTATACCAGTGGAAAAATTAAAACATAGTGTATCAGTCTTTGAAGAAATCAATTATTGAAGCACCAAATTGCTGCCACAATTCTGTATTTGTTTTCATTCATTTTACTATATTAACAATTTTTCTACCATAATTATTTAGAAAGCATAATATCAAGAAAACAGTGCTCCAGAAGTTAAAAAGACATAATCCTTACCTTCCAGTTGGAAAATCTAGAAAAGCCATACCAAAAAAAGTTAATAATAAAGAGCTTCCTAAATGTCTTATCTGAGAATATAAGGAATGAAAAGATCGAACCTAACTAAAGGTGAGGAAATGGATTACTCTGGTCCTTTTTAGTGAAAGTGTCAGAAGTCCAATTCAAGTGATTTTATGGGAAAAAATAATTTGGGCTCATATAACTGCAAAGATAAAACATCAGGCTAAATATAGTTTGCATAAAGATGGATTTAGAAACATAAAAGAAGCAATTAAAACTATCTCACATCAGATTCTTTCTCTTTGTTTTGTTGTCAAAAAACTTACTGCATGTAATAGAAAATTTGAATCTTGAGCTTGGTATCTCAAAAAAAAAAAAATCGATACAATTGAGAAATCCACACTGCAAAGCACACACACACACACACACACTCACACACACACACATATATATATATATATAGAGAGAGAGAGAGAGAGAGAGATAGATATAGATGTGAAGATATGGAGAATACTTGAGTAGTAGTTGCACATTGAAGAGCTGGTATGTAGACAGACATATGGGTAGTATGATAGTGGTTTAAGTTGAATTTTGTAGTTAGTAGATGCTGCTTTAAATTTTACACTTGTTTTCCTAGCTGGACGATCTGGGGCAAATCACTTGGCTGCTCAAAAATAGATTCTCCACATGTCCAAAATAGAGATAACAGGTCTTTTTTGTTTGTTTGTTTTGTTTATTTATTTGACAGAGAGAGAGAGACAGTGAGAGAGGGAACACAAACAGGGGAGTAGGAGAGGGAGAAGCAGGCTTCCCTACAGAGCAAGGAGCCAATGTGGGGCTTGATCCCAGGGTCCTGGGATCATGACCCGAGCCAAAGGCAGATGCTCAACAACTGAGCCACCCAGGTGTCCTGAGATAACAGGTCTTAACAGGGCACAAGTCTTGCCAAATAATAAAGTCTCAAATACTGTATAAGAATGTTGTCATTATTACTTATTATAGAGACATTGCCTTGCAAAGTCTAAAGGGTTGTAGAGCTGGAGATTAGTAGTCAGATTTTATGCCTATAACGATATTCTATGATCTCCTAAAACACTTTATTTCCATAACACTTTATTTCCATAGATTTTTTATTGACATTCCCCGCCACATCTACTTAATTATTAGCATTTGAATCTCATACCTGCCAACTAGATCATTTCACTCAGCATATAAACATGAAGCTATTTCTCCAATCTAAAAAACATGTTTTTGAATATACCTCTTTTTGCAAATCAAAGATTTGCTCATACTCAATATTTTCATTTACTCTACTTCCGTGTTTTAATCCCATTCTGATAATACTGTTATATCTTCCTATACTCATGTGTAAACTGTAATACTTTAAGCTCTTGGTAGTGGAACTGTGAGGGTATAAGCATATTTAATTTTATTAAATATCACCAAACAGCTATTTGAGTGGTTGTAACAATTTGCATTTATAATATTAGTGGATAAGGGATTCTGATATTCTTTTTTTCAAGATTTTATTTATTAATTTGTCAGAGAGAGAGAGCGAGAGAGCGAGCACACAAGCAGGCAGTGGCACGCAGAGGCAGAGAGGGAAGCAGGCTCCCTGCTGAGCAAGGAGCCTGATGCAGAACTCGATTCCAGGACCCCGGGAAAGACCTGAGCTGAAGGCAGATGCTTAACCAACGGAGCCACCCATGTGTCCCAGGGATTCTGATATTCTGTATTCATGCCAGCATTTGATACTGTTGTTTTTATTTGTTTTGTTTGCTTGTTGTTTGTTCATGTTTGCTTTTGGTCATAATAATAGAATGATAATTCATAATTTCAAGCTTTTGCTGATTAGTATAATTGGAAGTAGTTTTATATAATTTCTATGTATTAACTTTTAATATATATTCATTGATATATTGAATACCTTCATATATTTTGGATATTAATTGCTTGCATGCATTCAAAATATTTTCTTTGTCAGTGACATACTTTATCATATTTTGATACAAAGAAGGTTTTAACATAAAAAATAAAATTTACTAGTTTTTCATGAAGGCTTATGCTTTTCATCTTCTTAAGAAAACCTTTCCCCCTTTGAGATCATAAAGTTATCTTATATGAATACCTTTAACATTTCTGAAGTTTTTCCTTTTACATTAAGATTTTTAATCTACCTAGGATTATTTTAATGTGGAATTTGATTTAAATTCCCTTTGGCTAGTTAACTAATTTTTGCATTTGGACTTGTCCATTCTTTCTCCATTAATCAGGAGTGTAATTTCTGCTTCTCCATCTCCCACTTTCCCTGCTTGTGTTCCCTCCCTCACGGTGTGTGCCTCTCTCTCAAATAAATAAATAAAATCTTTAAAAAAAGAAAAGCTTAGAACTCCCTAATTTGATGAAAAACATCACTGTTCATATCCAAGAAGCTCAATCAACTCCAAATAGGATAAATACAAAACTCCTACATAGAAATTTAGAGTCACACTGTATAAGGGGGAAAAGAAAGGGGGGGGGCAAACCAGAAAATAGACTCTTAACTATAGAGAGCAAACAGAGGGTTGCTGGAGAGGAGGTAAGCAGAGAGATGGGGTCCATGGAAAATCAGAAGTAAGAGGGCACTTGTGATGAGCACTGGGTGTTGTATGCAAGTGATGAATCACTAGATTCTACACCTGAGACTGATGTTACACTGTATGTGAACTGTAATTTTAATAAAAACTTGAAAAAATATTTATATTACAAGAAATACTAAAGAAAGTTCTTCAGATTGAAATAACACCATGCCATTATTATTATTTTTTAAAGATTTTATTTATTTATTTGATATAAGGAGATCACAAGTAGGCAGAGAGGCAGGGAGGAAGCAGGCTCCCTGCTGAGCAGAGAGCCTGATGCAGGGCTAGATCTCAGGACCCTGGGATCATGACCTGAGCCGAAGGCAGAAGCTTAACCCACTGAGCCACCCAGGCGCCCCATACCATGCCGTTATTAGGAAGATATGAAGAACACTAAAAATGTTAAATATATAAATTACTTAAAATTAGGGAAAGTTGTCTAAGCCTGAAAATGGAAGAAGGAAATAATTTGAATGAACATTAAGGCAGCTCTTTGAGGTGATGGTAATATTCTGAAACCAGACTGTCATGATGGCTGCACACTTATATACATTTGCTGACAATGGATTGTAGACTTAAATAGATGAAGGGTCTTTTGGTAACTAAATTATACTTAAATAAAGTTATTTTTAAAAAAATCAATCAACATAATCATATTTACAGAAGAAAGAAGCAATACCAGATGATCATATTAATATATGCTTAAAGACATTTGACATAATTTCTTACATATTAATGATAAAAATCTCTCAACAATTTAAGGATAGAAGAAAACATTCTTAACCTGGGAAAAAGCATCAACAAAAACTTACACCTAACCTCATACTTAAAAAAAAGAAACTAAACAGTTTCCTCCTTGTAATTTGAACAAGTCATGCACATCTAGTTTCACTCTTCTTATTAGAGATTTCACTGGAAGTCCTAGCCAATGCCATAAGTAAAATAAGTAAAATAAATGATAAAATAAAATGTACACAGACTTAAAAGGAAAATTTAAAACTGTTTATAGTCACAAAAAAATGTGCTTGTTTACATAGAAAATACCAGGAAATGTATCCCAGTTCCTAGACATAAAAAGAAAAAGTCAAGTTACCAGAATACAAGATCAGTGTACAAAATTGGTTATATTTCTTCTATTTATTATTAAAAACCAATTGAAAGCTGAAATAAAAACTTTTCTTTAAATTGCTCCAAAATTAGATATTTTGGTCAAAAACCTAACATAGTATGTGTAGGATTAGTACATTGAAAATTATATAAAACCAATAAAAGAAATAAAATGCATAAATAAATGGAGAGATATAGCATGCTCCTGGATTTGAAATCTCAATATAATTACCATGCTAATTCTCTCAATTGTTGCATAGATTAAAGAGATCCCAATCAAGCCCCAGCAGGACCTTGTGTAGATATCTATAATCTGGATCTGAATTGTTTATGAACACGAAATTACTGTTATAGCTCAAATGATGTTGAAAAGAACAAAGCTAGAAGTCTCAGTATTGGATTTTAAGTATAACTATATTAAGCTACAGTAATCAAACTGTTAAGGGTGAGAGAGAGTCTGCTGTGTGAATGGAGGTCTTGGTCCTTGGATTCCTCAGAAGATTTAGGTGAGGATCCACACTCAGAATAAAGACAGCCAGAAGGAAAGTAGCAAGCACAAAGCAGTTTATTAAGGCGAAAGTACACTCTGAAGGTGAGAGAACCAGCAGGTTGAACCCGCCCCAGATTGTTTTGGAACAGGTTTAATTGGGTCTCTCTAGGCTGGGAAGAGATGTAACAAACAGTGGGGTAGTTTCTACTGGAGGCTGTTTCCATTCCTTTAGGAAACTTCTCCCATGGGTTGAGAAAGGGCATTGTTTTTGTTTTTGTTTTGTTTTCTTTTCTTTTCCTTTAAGACTTGTTTATTTATTTGAGAGAGAGAGAGAGAGAGCAGGGGGAGGGGCAAAGGCAAAGGGAGAGAATCCTCAAGCTGACACCCTGCTGAGCCTGGAGCCAGAATTTGGGGTTCCATCCCAGGACCCTGAGTTCATGACCTGACCTGAAATCTATAGTCAGATGCTTAACTGACTGAGGGACCCAGGTCCCCTGGGAGGAGAAGTTTTGACCCTACAAGGTATATACCAGAATATTCAAGGTAGCCTTTCTCCATGGGGTGGGGCTGTTCCCAAAATGTAAATGCATTATAATGAGTCTAGGGGTTATCTTGGAGCAGAGATGGAGCATGTTCTGCACTCTTGGCTCTTAATCTGTCAGCCCCAAGGTTTTGGAAGCCACAAGGTCAGGAGGTTGAGTTTATGGGCTTATAATGTGTAGTTTATTTACCATCTGTGTTTTCTCAGCTCATGTCCCTATCATTCCCTTTCAAGGACTTGGGACTCTACCTCAGACCTTCCTTCCACTCCTCTCACCTAGCTTCTACCTAACAAAACTGTTGTAATCTTTGAGAAAGGATAGACATGTGGATGTGTAAAAGAGAATAGAGTGCAGAAATAGACACATAGAATCCAGTGATTTTGACAAAGGTGCAAAAGGTACTTCAATGGAGAAAGGATAATCTTTGCAACGGATTGTGGCATAAAAACTGAATACCAGTATATAAAAAATTGAACATGATTCCTGCCTTTGTAGAGGAGGAAAATATTTTTTTTTCCCATTTTAGGTTATCCAGCTGGAGCCCTGTCCATGAGACTGACTAAAGACAGATTAATAACAGAAAAAGCAAACAGAAGTTTAATAACACGTGCATAGCACTTATAAGTGGGAGTACCTAGAGATACAGAACTCAAAATCTAGTTAGAACTTGAATTTGTAGATCATCTTAGGCTTTAAATTAAAAAAAAAAAAAAAAAGGGAAGAAAGAGAGAGAGCGAGCTATCTGTGGCTTCTGGGTAGAGAAGACAAGTTATGGGAAAGTGACCCCAAAAATAATGATAAACAAGTTTTATTCAGTAAGGTGTGTTTTGCAGTTTTAGGTCAGTGTTTTCTCCACTGATAAGAGTTAAGAGTCCTCCTCTTCCTGGCAGGAATCTTTACAAATAGAAATTTCCTTCATAAATTTAAATTTCATTAAAAAGGAGAATTTTGTGCCCTGTTTTCAGAGCTTTTTTTTGAGTCTGGTAGTTCTCAGTGGCCTTTAGCTCAAAATAATCTATACGCCAAAGAGGTGTATTTTGGGATGGCATAGTCTGGTACCTCTTACCTTATACTTCATACAAAAATCAATCCAAAATGAAGGATAAATCTAAATGTAAATGTAAAATAATATTTTTTAAAAGAAAACTTATGAGAAAATATTTATGACCTCAGATTAACCCAGCTGCTCTGTTAAAACATCAAAAGCATGATTTTTTAAAAATATTTGATAATTGGGTTTATCAAAATCAACAATTTTTGCTTTGGGAAAGATATTGTTAATAGAATACAGAGATAAACTAACAACTGAAGAAAATACTTTTTCCATATCTTTTGAAGTACAATATGTAAAATATTTGAATTAATTTGTATATTTGAATAATAATTCACCACTGAAGATATACTGATGGTAAATATGCACAATAAAAGATGCTCAACATTCTTAGTCATGGAAAGTGCAAGTTAAAAACTCAATGCAATAACCTCTGCACAACCAAAATGTTTTTAAAATAACAACAATAAGCATTGAGGATCTAAGCAAATGTGACTTTCAGATATTGTTGGAAGGAAAGCAAAATCATATTTTTTTTATAGACGTAAACATACTCTTACCATATATCCAGCAACTCCTTTCCCAGGTGTTTACTCAGAGAAATAAAAGCTTTTGCTGCAAAATAGCCTGCATATGAATGTTCGTAGCAGCATAATTCGTAATTGTCAAAACCTACAAACAGATGTCCTTATGGGTAAGCACTCATACAATGGTGTGCCACTTAGCAATAAAAAGGAAATACTGTTACATACTGTTACATGCAGCAATGTAGATAAGTCTCAAATGCATCACACTTTCTGAAAGAAGCCAAAATCAAAAGGCTACACACTGTATCACACTCTGTGATTTCACTTATATGACATTCTGGAAAAGTCAGAGGTATCAGGAAGGAAAATAGTGGTAGAATGAGATGGGGGGAGGAATTAAGGAAGACAGAATGTTTTTATGGTAAGGGAACTCTTCTGTATCACAGTCATGGTTGTGATTACCCATCTCTATGAATTTCTCAAAATACACTCAATGTGTATAAATGTATTCATTTCAATTTTGAATTGAATTCATATCTATCTATCTATTGATATGTATGTATATATTCTATTCAGTAAATTCAGAGTATATGTATATATTCTATTTAGTAAATTTTATGTGGATGTATATACATACATGTATTATAAATATTACTGTATGTAATTAGGATGAATTTAAATAAAATTCTAATTAGACAAGATGTCTCCTTTTCTTCTCAATGCTTCCATCATACTCTTCATCCACTAGTCTCTCCTTCCTTCTCCTGAATTTCTTGAGTTCTTTCATTTTATAATTTCTCTTTTTAGCTACATCTTCTATACCATTTAATCTATTCACAGAGTTTTAATAACTACTACTCTATTTTTCTTAGAAGCTCTAGTTATTTTTCCTGTTTTGCATTTTTGAATAGTATCTTCTTTCTTTTCCATTATCTTATACTATCTTTTATTTGTTAAAATATCTTATGTATCTATTTACTAATCTATACAAAATAATATGGTTTTTATTATTTTTTTATAGGCCAATGTTCTACTAAGTGACATATAGGATGCATATCTTTCTTTCTCTCAGTCTTGTTGTTTTTTTTTTTCTTTTTTCTGTTTTGTTTTTTTTATTCATGGTCTTATTTGCCTGGACTTTCTCTTCGGAAATTTGTCAGTATTGTGATCCTCCAGAGAATATTTGCTTTTGCTTTTGCTTTTACTAGGCACCTTGGTGAACTAACAATAAGGACCAATCTAATTAAATTCTTAGCTTGAAGTTACTTGAGTCAGGTAGTTGGTGTAAATAAAATCCCCAGCCATTCTAAGAGGAAGTCTGCAGTTAAAAAGTCTCAGGGGATACTCTTTCTTTTTATCCTTTCAAGATGAGAAAGAAAAGTTTTTTTGTCAACTACTTTTGATAGTGGGCATATTGTTTCTATAAATTTTGCCAAGTTTATAAACTTTCAAAGGAGATTTGTGCAGGTATTTCTGTTTCAGCTCTGTAAAAAGCTTTCAAGGACCTTGAAACATGTATTCCATCCTCTGTGTAATTGTTGTATCCTCAGTCTCTTTGACTTTTTTTTTTTTAAGATTTTATTTATGTAGGGGCACCTGGGTGGCTCAGTGGGTTAAAGCCTCTGCCTTCAGCTCAGGTCATGATCCCAAGGTCCTGAGATAGAGCCTCACATTGGGCTCTCTGCTCAGCAGGGAGCCTGCTTCCTCCTCTCTCTGACTGCCTCTCTGCCTACTTGTGATCTCTGTCTGTCAAATACATAAATTAAAAAAAAATAAAATACATTAAAAAAAAGATTTTATTTATGTATTTGACAGAGAGAGATCACAAGTAGGCAGAGAGGCAGAGAGAGAGGAGGAAGCAGGCTCTCCTGAGCAGAGAGCCTGATGTGGAGCTCGATCCCAGGACTCTGGGATCATGACCTGAGCCGAAGGCAGAGGCTTAACCCACTGATCCACCCAGGCGCCCCTTATCCTCAGTCTCTTGATTAAAGAAATTGACAAATGCTCACTGGACAGGCGTTTTCCATGGACAGCTGTCTTTATCACTGTAGAATCCTATATTGCCATAGAGTTTTTCCTTATTTCCTTGAAAACCTAACTATGGTTTTTTTGGCGGGGGGCTTGGAGGAGGCAGTGGCAGAGGGAGAGAGAAAATATTAAGGAGGCTTTACATTCTCTGGGGCCCCAACAGAGGGCTCTTCTACTCAGATCTCCAGACCCTGAGATCATGACCCTGAGATCATGACCTGAGCCTAAATCAAGAGTAGGACGCTTAACCTACTGAGCCACCCAGGTGTCCTATAACTATGCTTTTGAAACGTTGTCAGTTCTACTTAGTTTAGCATTTTTAGTTGTATTTAATAGGGCTTTTTTTAAGGTATTGTAGGAAATACAGTTGGCTATATTGCCATAAACAAAAGTGGTTATTATTATCTAATTGTTTTTATTTAACTCCAAATTAATAACTATCCTCATAGTTTATTTGAATTTGGCTGGACGTTTCAAAGCCAGAATATGCCACTCCAAATTATGCCTCTTTGGCAGAAGGATTTTTTTTGAGAAACCATAGAAAAAGGAGAAATTCTGAAAACAGAGTAGAAGTTATCTGTTTGTAAGGGAAATTTATATTACACCCAAAGGAAATTTCTATTTGTAAAACCATCTTCATTTCTGTACCAGGAAGAGAAGGATTACCCAAATCATAAGAGAATCTTATGGCAAATGCACGGACTTTCACACTTAAAAGAGCTCAGTCTAGTTTCTGCTGTTTTTCCTGGTTGCCTCCGCTTATGTGGCCTCCCCATACCCTTCCCTTATTCCTGTTGTCTTTAGCTGAAGATGGTATTTAGGCGTAGACTGCTTTTTAAGATTTATTTATTTATTTATTTTAACAGGAGACAGAAAGTGAGAGAGCAGGTGTGAGTGGGAGCAGGGGGAGGGGCAAAGGGAGAAGAAGAGAATCTCAGGCAGACTCCCCATGAAGCTCAGAACCCCCTGCCAGGACTTGATCTCAGGACCTGGAGATCATGACCTGAGCTGAAATCAGAGCTGGATGCTTAACCGACAGAGCTACTCTAGCACTTAATAAGCTGAGATTCTAAGCCACCTCTGAGAATTACTCATTTTTCCTTGGTTATCTCCCATGTATACATAAATTATACATACTTGTAAATTTCTGTTTGTTTTCTCTTGTTAATCTGTCTTTTGTAACAGAGACCCTACCTGAGAATTCAGAAGAGTAAAAGGAAAATTATTTTTTCCACTCCTATCATAGCAAATATTTTTCTATTTTGACTGGAGAGATCATATAAGAAGTGTACTTTACATGTGACTGTTATAACTAAATTTATTTCTATTTATTCCAAGAAGTGATAAATATGCTAATCATAATCCCAGCCAACGAGCCATATTGCATATGTAGGTAGGGAATGCATGACCTAGAAGCATGTCCAGAAGCAGAGAAGTTATGCTCCAAGTAGGTCACACACATATTTGGCAACCATGAGGAATAGGTTCATCAATCTAGAATTGTCTAGCTAATGTGAATCAATCCCAAATGGATAAACAAAGGGGTTTGAATTTAATGTGAGCATAGTTCACTAAAATGTTCCCAGGTGAGGAAGGCACAGGGGAAATTCTAAGAATAAAGAACTGGAGATGAAAAAAATGAAGAAAAAGGAACACCATAGGAAAAGAGAAGAAAGATAATATATTCAAACAAGCATCTTTAAAAATTTGACTATGCCCTCAGATTCAATTTGTAGATTCAAATTAAAACTACATTGAGATGTCACCTTATACCAGTTAGAATGGCCAAAATTAGCAAGACAGGAAACAACATGTGTCGGAGAGGATGTGGAGAAAGGGGAACCCTCTTACACTGTTGGTGGGAATGCAAGTTGGTGCAGCCTCTTTGGAGAACAGTGTGGAGATTCCTCAAGAAATTCAAAATAGAACTTCCCTATGACCCTGCCATTGCACTTCTGCGTATTTACCGCAAAGATACAGATGTAGTGAAAAGAAGGGCCATCTGTACCCCAATGTTTATAGCAGCAATGGCCATGGTCGCCAAACTGTGGAAAGAACCAAGATGCCCTTCAACGGATGAATGGATAAGGAAGATGTGGTGTATAATCACTATGGAGTATTATGCCTCCATCGAAAGGACAAATACCCAACTTTTGTAGCAGCATGGACAGGACTGGAAGAGATTATGCTGAGTAAAATAAGTCAAGCAGAGAGAGTCAATTATCATATGGTTTCACTTATCTGTGGAGCATAACAAATAGCATGGAGGACATGGGGAGTTAGAGAGGAGAAGGGAGTTGAGGGAAATTGGAAGGGGAGGTGAATCATGAGAGACTATGGACTCTGAAAAACAATCTGAGGGTTTTGAAGGGGTTGGGGGTGGGAGGTCGGGGTACCAGGTGGTGGGTATTATAGAGGGCACGGATTGCATGGAGCACTGGATGTGGTGCAAAAATAATGAATACTGTTATGCTGAAAATAAAAAATAAATTAAAAAAAAAAGAAAAAAATTGACTATGTCATTACTGAAACTCACTCATCCCAACTCCTTCCCCCGTGAAGCCTAAGGATCCTCATCAAACCTCTATTACACATTATTTCTGTGCCTTCCTCGCTTGGAGTATGCTCACAGGGTGGTACAAAGAGTTCTACACTTACCTACAGGAGCAGTCTTAATTCCCTCCCCATACCTGCAAAAAATAAAGTTTCAAGGTGTTCCTGGGTAGTCCAGTCAGTTGATTATCTGATTCTTGATGTTGGCACAGTCCATGATCTCAGGGTCTTGAGATGGAGCCCTGGCTCTGCCCTTGGGGTGTCTGCTTGAGACACCCTCTCTGTCAGCCCCTTTCCCCCAACATACATGCTCTCTTTCTCTCTGTCTCTCTCTCTCTAAAATAAATAAATAAATAAATAAATAAATAAATCTTTAAAAAAAAATTTCAAAATGTGTCATCCTATATTGCAGTTTGCTAGGAAAGCATGTCTTTGCAGATGTGTACTTGTTTTGTTTTGATTTTCTTGTTATTTACATAAATAATGAATAAGTGAAAATATGATTACAAAAGAACATTTTAAGTGTTCTTAAATAGAATAAACATTTTAAGTAAGGTAGTTACTTGAATTTTCTTATTTATCCATTTTCTACTTACTTCTTGGGATATTAAGTAGTTATTTCAGCTTATATAATGATTTCTTAAATATATTTAGGAATCAAACCTGATTATTGAAGTTTCTTAAAAAAGGTACCACAGCAATTATACTATAATACAGCATGACAAAGGATATTTAGGGTTTATAAAATCATTAATTTGACAGATATGAGTATTAAGATTTATTAGGATATTATTTGATAATGATTCAGCATATTCTGATCTTTAAACCGAACTTTCAATTACATTTAAGGTTAAAGGAAACCATCAAAAGACATGGAAGTATGTTAATATACCACAGTTGATTAAGAACAATTACTTAAGTATTTACATAAATGATTATTTTGAAATATTGAAATATAGACTTGTGATTATCTCACTTGGTCACAAGCCACATCTGGTTGATTTTTATCTGCTTTGATCATTTGCTACAATTGGTGATAGTGATTTTAATTAAATTAAACAGTCCATTTAAAAAATTTTATGTGTACAGTTATAATTCCTCTAACAAAAATCATAAGCATATGCCTAAATAGTTAATACTTATGAAAAGGTTTTTGAAGTTATAATAATTATAAAACACCTAAAATCAACCATTGAAAAAATTAATATTTTTCTGAAGCATTTGCAATTTACCTAGGACCACAAAGCTAGGGTTTTACTAATTAGAATAATACTGGAATGAAAATACATTTATTCAAATGAGAATAAATAAAATAAACTCAACATGATTATTTCAGGATATACAATAGCTAAGTAATAATTTACAATAGAGCTGTAATGCTTCTAAAGCTGTTGGCTCATTATTCTGTCAAGGAATGAAAGGATAATGACTGTTGAAAATTCCTTGTACATGTCATTATATTCTAACTTCAAATATGTCAAATCCTTTACAGACAATTGAATCCATTGGTTCATTCACTAAATTCTCTGGCTTTCAAGCTCACAGAAGGAACTCTTTCGCACATGTCCATGCCAAATTTTCAAGTCCTTTAATTTGTGTTCTCTCATGTTGTTTTTTAATGTTGACCCTTCACTCTTCTAAATACACCCTCAAAATACATTGATAGAGTAGGTCAATAATTATTAAATACAAAGAATAAATAGTGAACACTTTGTGGATGTTTAGAGTAGAAAAGCAAGTATCTAAAATAAAAGAAAGGTACAAAAATGGTATTGAAAATGTAAGTATCAGTGTTGTGAGGAAACTGAAATTTCTACAAGTTCAATTTTGTTGGTTTATAGACCACCATAGTTTTAAAGCAAAACATTTATTAAATGGACACACTTTGAAACTACCTCTGTAAACCAGATCTCAAACTAACTGTCTGAAGACAGGCTTTCCTACAGCCATGTTCCAATAAATATGAAAAGTAAATAGCTCTCTGGAACAAGCACTCTTGCTTAGTGGAACTCCACTGTTGTCTATAATCTGACATTCTTCCATTTCACCCATTTTATGTTAGTGTCTACTTGCTTTAAGAATATGAGTTTGTAACCCCTGTGAACCATACCAACTGACTGAAAAGAAACAAGATTATGCCTGTGCTATGAAAAAAAAATCACTTTGTTCGGTTATGATCTTGAAGCTTGCTAGTAGTTACAATGACAACTTCAGTTACAATGACAACTTTAGTTACCTTGTACTTACTATAGACAAGCAGCAGGTATTTTTACCTAATTCTATCATGTATTTTTCATAATAGCATTGTAGATAAAGTGTTTAAATGGTGCTTGTCCTTGGTAGCAAAGGATCAAAGGCATTATATGACATTGCCGAGGTCACACAGCTACAGTTCAGGATTCTGGCTTTCTCAGACCAAATAATAGAATGAAGAAGTTATGATAAAATAAAAAAACACTCAAAATGATAAACTAGATAAAATGTAATCTCTCTATAGCTGTGTTAAAAATTATTCTTTTCTATGAGTATTTATGGAACAGTTTTAATCACTATCAAGACAGTATCTTGGTGGCCCGGCTCAATCATGAATGTAACTAAATAAGAACTGTTAGGCTTCTGATCAAGGTAGCAACTTGAATTCATTTATTCATTTATTTATTTATTTATTTATTTATTTATTTAAAAAGATTTTATTTATTTATTTGACAGAGATCACAAGTAGGCAGAGAAGCAGGCAGAGAGAGAGGGGGAAGTAGGCTCCCTGCTGAGCAGAGAACCCAATGCAGGGCTCCATCCCAGGACCCTGGGATCATGACCTGAGCTGAAGGCAGAGGCTTTAACACACTGAACCACCTAGGTGCCCCTAGCAATTTGAATTTATACTCTAAACAGGTAACCATGAAAGATAAAATATTTTTAAAAACATTCAAAATTATATAAATGAAATTATGAGTTGATACATTTGTCTATGGACAAGATACCAATCAGGAAGACATTTGCATGAGTGGAATTTAAAACATAGGTTCTGGGGTACCTGAATGGTTCAGTCAGTTAAGCATCTGACTCTTGTTATTGGCTCAGGTCATGATCTCAGAGTTGTGAGATCAAGCCCAAGTCAGGCTCTACACTCACTGGGGAATCTGCTACTCTGTCTTTCCCTCTGTCCCTCCTCCTGTTCTCTCTCTCTCTCTCTCTCTAAAAATAAATAAATCTTAACAACAAAACAAGACAAAAAAACCCACATGTTTGGGTTCAGGATGAATCAGTGATGACCAGGAGTTTGTATTTACATGAATGCAAATACAAAATTCTGTGATAGCTCTCTGTGATCTGTCTCTCTCTCTCTCACACACACACACATATACACACACACAAACATCCATCCACTCCCCCCCCGCCCATATATATATGCTTTTATCAGGAGCAAAGTAATAGTTGAAGCCAGGTTGACTGATAAGAGGGTAATCTGTTCAAAATATATTTGTATAAGCTAAAATTGTATCAGAATTTGGGTTTTTCCTGGAGACATGGATATCTATGTCTCCAGATACCCCAGTAAAAAAAATTTCAGTGATAAGACAAACTTAGGACCCACTAATATTAAAGGTGATAATGACTAAACCCAGACTGCCTGAGTTTCATGTCAGAAACAATCCAAGTTTCTATGTAGGAAGCACTAGAAAAGGGATACATTGAAGTTAAATATGCATAATTTCATTTTATCATGTATAAATATCAGTTTCCTCTTTATTTTGCCACAATTCTCATCTATCATTAATGTTTCATCTGATTTATTTTTTCATTAAATTACAAATTAATTGAGGTAAAATAACATGTCCCTATGTTTCAACATAGTTATTTTATTCTTATTTAAAACAACCAATGAACTGATTTTCAAATACTGACTAATGATGATTATAATGATGATAATGGTGATAGTTATTTAGGAAGCAATGCAAAATATAATAAAAGGAAAAGCATTTTAAACAGGGTGTGAGCATAAATAGATTTGGTATTTATGTTTCTTTGATAGAAGCATATACATTTAGTTTTCCAAAAAGTTGTAATATGCTGATCCTTATATGCATAAACAACTTTTTTTCATAGCATATGTAAATATATTTTTATATAAGTTAAAAGACATATTCATGACTTCCTCCATATTCTCTTTCATAGTTATGTGAAAGCATTATTTTCCTATTTGGGATTTAGTCCAATCACAGTCACGTGCCTGAACTGAAGACAGAAGTAGCACATAGAGCCCCTGAACAAAAGAAATATCAAAGCCATATACACCGACTTTTCAATGTGTTATGAGTTATGTTTACAACATTTATAGCTTGCTATTAATGCTACATTTAAGGGGGTGTTAAAAATCAGTTTATAGTCTTAAAGCGCAACTAAATGATAGGAAATATGGAAAAGAAACTGGTTTGTGGTGACAGAAGCCTTCCTGACATTAAACGTATGACATAAATCATGTCCTTATAAGATAATCAATGAGAAAAACTAGCTGGTTATTCTATTGCAGTTTAGTAATTAAGACAGGCACTTAAAGCCAAGTATTTGATCCCTAGTTTATTTATAAAATGCTTGATTTTGGAATATTCTACAGTAAAATCTATACTATTATCGTTCCTTTCTCACATCACAAAGGAGTGGTAAACATGGTGGAAAGTGCTAATTTTTTCAATGTCATTCTGAGACCAACTCTTTACAATATCAAATTCCCATTTTTTTATGACAACTGATTTCATCCAGGCATAAAATTCATTCAACAAATTCATTTTAATGCCTAAATGATTGAACCTTAATATGTTCTCAATACTCCTATATATTTTCATTTATAAGAGGAAATAAAGTAATGTGTAAGTTTTCTATTTAGTGGAATTTTAATTATATATCAAAAGGAAATTTTACCTTGTCGGCAATTTTACCATTTTTTTACCCATTTTACCCTGTCGGCAATTTTCAGATTATGGTGTGAGTAAGATATCCTTACATTATCTCCTTTTTTTGTTATTGTTTCAAGCTTTTAACTAAATTCTAGTTAGTTAACATATAACATATGATTAGTTTTAGGAGTAGAATTTTGTGATTCATCACTTGCATACAACACCCAGTGCTCATCACAAGTGCCCTCTTTAATGCCCAGCACCCAGTCACTCCACCCACCCAACCACTTCCCCAACCACCCTCAGTTTGTCTTCTATGGCTAAGAGTCAGTTGTATGATTCTCTTAAATATATTATTATATGAAGGCAACTACTCTATCTGCACATAAAGCAAGAGTTGAAATCATCATCTTTCATTTCTCTGTTTCACTAACTAAAATCATAGTGTACTATGCTATTTCTTTTTTCTTTTTTCCTTTCTACTCCCCCTACCTTTTTTTACATTTACCACACTTCAAATCCCGTTTATGAGATCAAAACTGTGTCATTACACAGCTTTAGTACTCAGGTAGGGTCTAGTATGAATTCTAGCCGTTTCACAATTTGAAGTCCTTGAAAGAATGTCAGTTGCAAGCACTTCATGATAAAGCAAAATCATTATAAGAAAAGCAAACCCAGGGTTTTACTTCATCCACAAGGTTTTTGAAATTTTTATTGATTTGTTTCTGAACAAGGCTAATAAGACTGCATTATTTCTGATGTTAACATCCCAGATAAGCAAGAGGCCTATCCATTTTTTAACTTTTATAATAAATTCACCTTGGACTTGAATATATTAAACAACCACTGCTAAAGTTATATCACTGTACCTGTAATAAAATGTTACTGAGAGAGGAAGAATATTTGCAGTTGACATGTGAAGCACTATGGAAGAGAAAAAAAAAAAAAAAACCCTCTCAGGTATTTTTAAACACTATAGAATCTACCAGTCTTCATTTAAATGCCAAGAAAAGAAACACACACAAATATTCACGCATAGGTAAGTATTTTTGTATAGGTGTCTCCCACAAAGTTTAAGTTCTTTCACTCTAATTAAAGTCCATAAAATGTTGTTCCACCTTAGCATTGAAGAAAGGTTGTAACTGAAGGAGAAAGTGATTTCTTGAGATCCGCTTTCCATGTGAATAAAGACTTCAGATTAGTGTACAATGCTATCTTTGTCAACCATGCTTCTTGGTGACTTCTACGCTGAGTGTTTTCTTGGTTTAAGCAGAAAAAAATGAAAATTTTGAAAAAAAAAAGAAACTTAGAAAAATGATTTCTAGTAGCTGAGATTTAACAAAGGTAAAACATTCTAACCCTTCATTTTAGAGAAAATGAAATAAAAAAGATAGAATAGTGATTTTTTTTCCAAATTTGGACATAGGCATTTCCTATCAGAGCTTGAAAGAGAATGAGTTCTCTCTCTGATGATGAACTCTCCAGGTCTACACTGTGTTTAAAACTAAAAAATGAGAAAGGTATGTAGAATCAGTGATTTGGCAACTGACAATAAATGGCTTTCAGGCACTATGGTGACAACCATTATTAAATAGAATAAAGTTATACCCTCACTTTAAGTTCCAAACCTTCTTGAAGTGATAAAATGACAAAGGGAGTTTCAAACCTTCTTTAAGTGATAGCACCAAGGAGTAAAAGATATTGACTAGATCCAAAGTTTAAACACTGATAGTATGAAACAGAATCTCTATTTGTACTTTCTGTTTTAAAATGTTATATTTCCTAGACACCATTTTACTCTTTCTTTAATTTTCTTTATATATTCTACTTTTGATGGTTACTAGAAAACAAGAAATGTCACTTTGTTCAAGGAATTCACAGTTCAGTTGCGAGCAAAAGAGTAAACAGATAAATAAAAATTCAAAGCAATTTAAAAAATCCAAACAATAAAGAGCTCTTAGTGGAGTAAGAAAACTTTTTTTTTTTTTTTTTAGGACTACAGACAAAAGCAACTTAGCTCTTAAGGGAATTGAGAGGTCTTCACGTGGGAAATGATTTGTGAGTTGGGACTTAACCATTGAATAGAATTTTGCCAGACATGGTAGAGCACAGTGGGCAGTGAAATTTTGCTATTGTTGGAACTCAGTGTTAGAACTGAATGAACCAGTGTTAGAACCAATTTGCATGCTAGGTAGCTATTTGTTCATTGGGGCTTTTGTTTTCATTAAATCATAAAGCACATTAAATCATAAGTCGAAGTGTGACTTCCAAAGTTCTCAGTGCATATTCCCTGTCCTTCAAGAACAGGTAAATAGCAAGGAAAGATCCTTGAAGTAGAACAGAGGAAGCTATATTCTTTTTTTTTTTTAATGCATGATGAGGCATGTTTCTTTCTTTGATGAGTAGAACTTACCTCAGCAATAGAATTCCCAAGAGGAAATGACTTTCATTCTCCACGCTGACAAGGAACCTGTCTTTATTGCCCTCTGCTTCACTTAGCACACTGTGGATGTTTAATTGATGGAGCCTCTATTACCATAGTGAGTAATGTAGAATTCTAACATCCAGGCTTATGTTTCACTGGTCCTACAATGGAAATTTAGAGCTTCTTCTCAAGTGCAGAGTCAAATGACATGTTGGTAATTCTCTTTCTTCAAATGCAGGGTCAATAACACTTAACAAAAGGCTCTTTCTTTTTAAATCATCTTGTTCAGTGGCTCCTAACCTGGTGAATGTTTCTCATAGCTATAAGTTAAAATCTGATTCATTTATACTAGACTGACTACAATCGATGGGTAGCTATGGATTTTAAGAATATTAAATATAAGACTCTCTTAATATGTTTGTCACAAGAACATTCATGATTTGGCATTCAACCTTAGTCAACAGTGGTACATTTTCTACATTTAATAGACTTCCAAAGTTTTATCTTTGTAAGAAAACAAAAGTGATTAACGCCTTTGCAAGAATATTAAATATTCTTAATATTAACTATTAAATGAGGTTGGTTCTACCCTAATGTTGAGACATACTAGAGTTCAGAATTTTCAATGAGAATCAATGAAATAAATTTATTCTATACTATTTTTCTTATACTGTTGGTGTAAGTTTATAAGAGGTGAATACTGAGTAGCAAGTCATGGTAATCCTGGACTACAAAAAAACCCATATATTCCCATAAAGATCTGGAAGACTCACATATATGACCTAGAATTATATTACATTAAATTTTTGTGACCAGTAAAAATGCATTATGAGGTAGTTATAATTAATACAGTACATAGTAAAACACGTATAAATACACACACATATATATACTTATTAACAAGCATTATATTCCTTTTAGAAATGACATGCATTAACTATAAAGTGTTTAAAATATAGACATGTTTCATTGTTGAATTGCAGCAGATTCCAAGTTGAAGTTTCCAAGATAGAATACTGGAGGGAAGAGAGATACACAAAAGGAGGTATCAGAAATCTGCAGATGGTGTTTCTGGAGCAATCACCAGAGTGCTAGAAACATGTGCAAGGGAGGAAACTGTCTATGAATGGGGAATAAATGTGTTTGAAGGCATTATAGAACACTTCCGAGCAGTCACATAACCAGGCTGGAATAAAGAAAAATATATAATTCATGGACATTATCTGCATTATCTGATTTTAATTGTGCTTTCTTTATGATTTGATTTTGTTTTCTTGACTTTGGGGGGGTAGGGGTAATTGGCTATTTTAGAATTTAGATTATACGTCTTTAATTACTCAGTCTCTTTTCAAATAATCCTCTTACTTTATATGTAATATAAGGTCCTTAAAACAGTATATTCCCAACTGCCTCCTTTTCATCATTTGTATGACTGTCACTTTTACATATGGGATAAACACACATTATTAATCTCTTTCAGAGTCTGTTAATGATCTTTCTAATCAATCAGAAAGTTGGTGAGGAAGCATTTTGTTTTACGTTCATTTATTCCATTTCCAATGTTCTTTATTTCTTTGTGTAGATCCAAGATGCAGTTTGATACCATATGTCTTCTTCTTAAAGAACTTCCTGTAACATTTATTATTGCAGTATTTGTTTGAAAAAAATTAAGGGTTTTTTAATTTTATTTTTTTAAGATTTTATTTTTATTTATTTGACATAGGAGAGAAAGCAAGCCAAGCAGCAGGAGCAGGAGAGGGAGAAGCAGACTTACTGCTGAAGAGGGAGCCCTGTGTGGGGCTTGATCCCAGGGACTTGGGATCATGACCTGAGCCAAATGCAGTTGCTTAACTGACTGAGCTGCCTAGGCACCCCTGAAAAGATTAAGTGTTTATTTCATCCTTGTTTTTGAAAAGTATTATTTCTAGTCATAAAGTCCTGAGTTCAAGATAAGTTGTGAACTTGCTTTTTACCAGGTTTTTTCCATTGCAAAGTTGGGGGTGATGCATGGTGAATCAGCAGATTGTTTCTAGTCTCACCACTAGCCTTATGTCTCTCAGGCTATCAAGAACATAAGTCTTTCTGAAACATGAACCTCCACTTTTCCACCTTCATGAATACTGAAGGCGTGAATGCACCAAAGAGAACCAGTCTTAAAAGGGGTCATGGTGACAGCCAGTTCACGCATGTCTCAGTGATCAGATTTCCCACCACCACACCATGTGTTCTCAGTCTCTCAATACATTAACACTGAAAGTTGTCCAATTTAGAAGAGGAAATTAAATTTTGCGGCTTAGAAAAAAATGGAATTTTATTTAAAAGAAAATCTTGTTTAAGAGAAAGAAAATGAGATAGAGAGGGGAAAGGGAGATTGAGAGAGACAGAAAGATTGATTTAATAAATACACAATTTAGAAATATGAAAAATCTTTCTTACTGCACAAGTAAATTCTCTGCCTAGGAAAGAATGATGATGCCCAGATACTAACTATGGGGTATAAAATCAACTCCTAGGTGTATTCAGACTCACTCTTAGAATGCTATACTAGAGTTTCTTAAATTCCTCTCCTTAATGATCAGGATTTTGGGGGTAATGTTGCAGAATACAGTCTCTGGAGGAAGAGAATATTTGTAACTGTGGGGAAAATGGGTACACAAAGATAAAAAAAGTTAACAGAGCATCCTATATTTACCGTATTTTGCCATTTACTTCACTAATGGTGATCAGAGAGTATAAAATATGGAAGTAATTTTCAACATCTTCTTGAATCATAGATTGTGAGAAAGGGTTATAAAATTTTAATTTACCTATTGATATCACAATACAGTACCCAGTATTGAAATACTGTAGAGAAAATAACTTTCAACATTAATGTGCACTGTTCTGTTAAAGAGTAGACTTCTTAAGGGGATAAATGTGTTTGTTTGTGAAATTGGCAACTCTTTGCTTCTACTGTGATAAATATTTGTTGAATGAAGGAAAGAATGAATACATGAATGAATGACTGGCATGGAGTGAGATAAGTCAATAGATAGCTACAAATGTTGTTATTCATTTGCTTGCACTATTTTCCCTGTACAGCATACCTTTAGAAAGACTATATTAGTTAGCTTTTGCTGTGGCAAGAAAATAACCCCCACATCAAGAGTAAAAAGTAATTTCACACTCACAATTCTGTAGGTCAGTTCTGTTCTGTCCTGCTTTGCTCAGCTCTATTGTATGCAGCTCTGCTCCTCCAGTCATCCTACTCCATGACCCAAGAATAGCTCTGTACTGGAGAAAGCTGTTCTCATGGAAGAAGAGAGGAAAAAGAAGACTAACTGAACTGCGCAAGTACATTTGGATCTTCTACGCACACTTGAAATACCTCAGATAGTTTCCCATTCTCTTGGTCAAAGCCAGTCACTTGGCTAAGCCAGAAAATGGGCAAGAGACTATACTGTACTTACAAGGATACCAGGCAAGAATGAAAATATATGATGCTCCTACAGGAAACACTGGATTATTGAGGATAGTAATACAAAGTTCTTGATGCATTTTTATGGTATCTGTACCTAGAGATTCTCTACGGTCTATTTATACGAGTGCTATAATCTTCTGTCATGGTGGACGTAAACACCAGATATTATTTTCCAAAAATTTTTAAAACCATCCTAACTTTCTGTGAACAAATATTTGCCAGATTTACATATTGTTTGAGTTCTGAGGATGCATTTTAAAAACATATTTGTCTACTAAATAAGAATGCTCCTTTCAGGTATTTCTAATCTTCATGGAATATAAATATTTATCATAATTTATCCAGTTGACATATTCAATTGAAGCTCAAAAGCACAAAGTTTTAGGAATATAAATATAAACCTGCAAAACCTCTTTAAAATAAAAGAAAAAGAAAACATTACCAAAATATATGAAAATGTTTTAACAAATAACAAGTTTTACCATTAAAATAAGTGGGAAAAAACACATTTCTGGAAAGTACACCTCAGAGACAGAAGTCATTTTTATTTGTTTACTCATTCATTCATTCAGTAGGTTCCACATCCAGTGAGGGGTGTGAAATCATGAACCTGAGATCAAGACCTGAGCTAAGATCCAGTCAGATCCTTAGCTGACTTAGCCACCCAGGCACACCAGAAGTCAAATATTTTTAAATATGACCGTCCTCCTTTGAAAACATAAAAAGACCAATGTCTGTGTCCCATGAAGACACAGAAATGGCTAACAGACACATAAAAAAATGTTCATCATCATTAGCCATCAGACAGATTCAAATCAAAACCACATTAACCTTACACCAGTTAGAATGGCCAAAATCAACAAGACAGTAAACAACATGTGTTGGAGAGGATGTGGAGAAAGGGGGAACCCTCTTACACTGTTGGTGGGAATTCAAGTTGGTGCAGCCACTTTGGAAAACAGTGTGGAGATTCCTTAAGAAATTAAAAATGGAGCTACCCTAGGACCCTGCAATTGCACTACTGGGTATTTACCCCGACGATACAGATGTAGTGAAAAGAAGGGCCATCTGTACCCCAATGTTCATAGCAGCAATGCCCACAATAGCCAAACTGTGGAAAGAAACCAAGATGCCCTTCAACAGACGAATGGATAAGGAAGATATGGTCCATATATACTATGGAGTATTATGCCTCTATCAGAAAGGATGAATACCCAACTTTTGTGTCAACATGGACGGGACTGGAAGAGATTATGCTGAGTGAAATAAGTCAAGCAGAGAGAGTCAATTATCATATGGTTTCACTTATTTGGAGAGCATAAGAAATAGCACGGAGGACATGGGGAGATGGAGAGGAGATGAAGTTGGGGGAATTTGGAGGGGGAGACGAACCATGAGAGACTGTGGACTCTGAAAAATAATCTGACGGTTTTGGAGGGGTGGGGGGTAGAAGGTTGGGTGAGCCTGATGGTGGGTATTATGCAGGGCACACATTGCATGGAGCACTGGGTGTGATGCATAAACAATGAATTTTGGAACACTGAAAAGAAATTTAAAAAATAAATAAAAATTAAAAAAAATAAGTATGACTGTCCTCTGACTGTTCCTAGGATACTCAAGTGTATAAATTTCTTCTATGTAACTTGTAAAATTTAAAGTATGAAATAAAAGATAATTTATATTATGTTGATTAAGAGAAAAGCAAGAATTCTTTCTACACACCACTGAAAAGTGAAAGAAATACTAGAGTTACCTTATATGAAGTATAAAATTAATTTTTAAATGAGCATGTAAGTTTATTGAAATTGATTATGGAAATGGACATAATTCTGTCACTAAATGGAGAGTCACAGGAAAATTTTTTTTAAATATTTATTTATTTGTTTGAAAGAGAGAGAGAGAGACAGAGAGAGAGTTGGGGGAGGGACAGAAGGAGAGGAAGAGGGAGAAAGAGAATCTTAGGCAAACTCTCTGCTGATTAGGGAGCCCAATGCAGAGCTTGATCTCCAGACCCTTAGATCATGACCTGAGGAGAAATCAAGAGTTGACTGCTTATCTGACTGAGCCACCCAGGCACTTGAGTCACAGAAAATCTTAAGGAGAAACTTCCAGTTACATTAATGGAAACATCCAATGTTCTTTAATCAATGATCGTTTAAATTCTTTATAATATTGTGAGAACCATGCAAAGTCATTTTTAAGATAAAGATAATTTCTATTTAAAGAATCCCAATATTTCTATTTAGTAAAAAATTATTCATGTCAAGTTATATCAGACTATATGTATTAGAATTTATTAGAATTTATTAGAATAATTGGAAAGACCAGATTAAATACTAACAACTTCTTTCCCCTCACATAAAAGTATTTTTGATTTTGAATATAACCTGTTTAACTGGAAGCATAAGTATTTAAAATGATCCACTGCTTCTTAGGGAAGTGGACCCTGTTAATGATAACTATGAGAGCCATGCTTTATAAATTGTGGTACCTATGATTTTTTTTTTTTCTTAAGAACTGAAGGGGACTAATATGTTTTATGCAAAGAGTCTGGGAAAGCTGGGCAGAAGCAGGAGGGGCCTAGAACCTAGAACCTAACAGAAAAAACAAGATTGGGAAGCAAAGGCTGATCAAAGGCAAAAGTGACACCCAACCCCTACCATCAGTCCTGGTCAACACTTAGACTTGGGAGAAAAGCTGTATTAAATGGGTAATTATGAAGTTGTTTGCTCTAATATGATAAACTCTCTTCTGTCTCTTTCATTACCAATGTAAGTAAATGCATCATGTATACTGGTACTTAGGGTAATAATACTGTTTTGATGTGCTGAAAGAATGCTGACTTAATTACTACATAATAGTTCATTTGGGATGACAGCAGAGTGAACACATGAAAAAGTTAGATATCTGCTGGATGTGAATCCTAGTATCTATATATCTAGAAATTTTTATATGTTTTTCTTCATATAAAAATAAGCACACACAATGCCTATGATGAAAATAACTCATGTTCATATGGCACTTGAGAATTGCAAAATATTTTTATGTATTTAGTTCTCACAATAACCCTATGGAGTAAACATTTATATTACCTCATTTCACAAGAGGGTAACTATGCGTTATATCCAGGATGGGAACCCGGGTGTCCAAAAAAAAAAAAAAAAAAACCAACAAAAAAACAAATTCTCACAAATCACTTAAAAAAAAAGAGCAGTGTTTGAAAAATATATAAGCGTTGATCACTGTATAAATATTTCCAGTGGAGAACATTATACTCCGGCATCTGTCATTCTGACCTTTAAAGAGGTACTAGAAATGTCATGTCTAACGTAAATAGCATACCCAATTCATGCTGAAGTGTTCGACAAAATCTAAGCTGGGGACAAACAAGGGCGATCTGTCAAGCCGGCTGTTCCTAACATTTTGACAACACACTCTCCTTCAGAAAAAGAAGCTTGTCTCTGATACTGTTCTCTACTCAGTGGTGATAAATGCCAGTATGTCAATTCTTCATATATTTGAGGATTTCCACGTATCTAATCCAACACAACATGTGGGGTCTCTATTCAACAGGGCAAACACAGCCCTGCCAAGCCACTTTGGCTTATAATATAATGAGCACTTGAATTTGTAGATGATTTGATATTTATTTATTTATTTTTGCTTATGGGTCGGGGAGAAAGAAAGAAGTAGGGCAAAATGCCACTAGAACCATTTCATACTTTTCTTTTCCCCAACTCCAAGTCATTTATTATTTCTTATAATATTGTTCTTTTCATTTAAGCTGAATGGTCAAAATGCCAGCATTATAAAAGGAAAATACTGATTATATTTTGTGTAAGGTTCATCTCTAAAAAGATAGTTCAAGCCACTTTCTGACTTTTTAAAATTAGAGATAAAACTAAAGAAATGAAAACATGAAGAGTATGATTATTGGATAACTAATAACTGAATAGAATGTAGGATGTGATTAATCGAGAAATTTCTCTAAAATTAGCTTTGGAAAATATATTTTATCAGATTCTAACACAAAATTAGCCTTAGGAGAAACAAAAGAAAAAGGAGAGATCAAGAATGGAGCAGCAATGAAAGGAATGAGGAAAGAGAAATTCAGATCTGAATCGAGCCATGAAGAGGTTTGCAGGTAAAGTGAGCAAAACAAATACTATCAATCTTTTTACATTTGGTAAAGTCCAAATTAAAATATAGAGAATATGCAACACATTTGTTGAAAAGGAAATGAATGCATCAGTGAATGATCTTTGGCATTGTAACGGTATGGTGGAGACCAGTAGTTGCCTTATCCAGTCCTCTTTTTCCCTTCTTCCTCATTACTGGGCTTAGGGATGTGCCCTGTTAAAATAGATTTGTTAGTACTCTTAAAATTAGAAGTGATCAGCTAACTAAATTCTCACCATGAGATGTAAGTAGAAATAGTGGATGATACTTATAGGAAGATCCAACTTTATTAAGCTTTTACTAGCTTACCCTGAGTTAACACAATGATTCCCCAATCTCAGTGATTTACAGGACTCACTGTAAATAAAGATTCATATCTAGCTCATATTATGTTATGTGTTTCAGCTATTTTCTATATATCTCTTATTCAAGGATATCACTTAAAAAAGCTTTTATAATCTGGGACAAGCTGTTTTCTTGAAAAAAAAGAGAAGTTTCAGAAGCAACTGATGATTATTAAAATTTATGTGGCATAAATGACAACCGTTCTCATTCTACTGGTCGAAGCAAGTGTCATACCCAAATCGAACTCTATGGATAGAGACATACACTCTACCAGAGTGATAAAAGAAATAATGAAACCATAAGGTAGGAAAAGAATAAAGAAATTGATCACATATACCTTACTTATGAAAAAATACACATTTCAAAAGAAAATCTACAGTGGTTTATGATTTATTTTATAGGAAAGATGAATAATGATTAATGTGAAAACATGAGTTGCTGTGTATAATTACAGTTTTGAGAACTGGTTTTCCTCCAGTTTTGAAGGCTGTGACATTTTCATTTAATTTATACATATTTATGCTTACATTTATAAAGAATTAGAAAACACACAAGATTTTATTTATATGATTCTCTTGCATCTAGGAAAAAAGTATCTATGGAAACCACATATTGTGAAAAACCTTTGGGCAATAGTAACCAGAAACTTTCTGGCATTTCCCTTACACTATAGAAAATGATAGAAAGCTTAATAACTTTGTCAAAAATAACCATTTTAGGTTATACACATCGCTCAAAGGAAGACAATAAACTGAAAAACACTTATTCCTGAAAAATAACAAACATCTGGTGTAAGAAAAGCAAGTCTTTGTGGTCATCTTAGCTGGTAAATCTCAACCCAGGTGAGAACTACAGGTGTACCATTTTGAAGCCAATGGGGCAATCCACCGATATTGCTATATCAGCAATGGCAGACTCAATTAAGCACTGAAGGGGTGTAGATGGAGTAAAATTCCGCAGCTTTCCTAGCCAAAACATTATCAATTCAGGTTCTAATGAATAGAATAACCCATATGACTGTTAGCCTGAAATTATGAACTTGGTTCTGAAATATCTGCAAGTCTAACTAGAAATTAATGAGTAGTGGAAATTACAGAGATATAAAAGGCTTGTGATAAGCCCGCTAGATATTCCTCACAGATGTCTAAAGTATTCATGTGTGGGGATGACTGAGGAGATACCAGCGGAAGGTGAAAGCCCAGGAAGACCTGAGGACAGGAAGAAACACTGAATATGTTCTTCAGCACACACAACTGGAAGAGCAGCTGAAAAATGCTACTAAAAACGTAAGTTCACATTTACACATAGGTTTCATACATATAATGTGGTGTTTTCAAAGAATGTTTAAAAACTGATGACTTGATGACAAAACTCTATTTCAAGCCTCAAGGAAATTTCTGCATTGTTTGGATAGAAAGACATTTTAATGAGAGCCTAATCAGAAACAAGAGAGATAATGAAACAATGCAGAGCTAAATGCTCTGCATAATGATATAAAAATTATCTTTCTGTAGTCCTGAGTATATCACCAAGCTAGAGGCAGTTCTGAGAGAAGGCAAAACATATTTAATTTTCTTATTTATTTGAACTTTAAATGTGGTTGGATACCTAATTTGGGAGTGATGGTAATAGTCATTGGTAGTTGTTTGTAGGGTGTGGAATTTGGAAAATTGAATCCTTTTAACATTTGAGCAGGTGTGGAGAGAAATGAACAGAAAACCAGCCAAGCAAGAGCAAGACCTAGACTGCTATTTCAGAAAGAGCAGTATCAGCGATCTCATTTTGGGACTTTCTCATTGTACTTCCCGTGTGCTTTGTCTAAGTTTTCAGATGTGCTATTTCCAACACTAATTAAAGCTTTAAAAAAATTACCTGTGACAATAAAACTTGACCTAAGGGTCACCTCAACAATGATTTACTAGAGGATTGGAAGGACATTTAGGATGGATTTCTAAACCGTCTAAGCTCTACCTTAGAATTCTTAAAAACAAAACAAAACAAAAAGCAAAAAATGAAAGAAAAAAAGTTAAAAGAAAATACTTTGGATGGAAAGCCCAGTAAAAGAATGGACCAGTTTTTGGGTAGAACCTTGTTGGATAGGACCTTAAGCTTTCATGTGGTATCACATTTGGTATCAGAGGAATGGATTATATTCTGATGGAGGATTTGAGAATATTTGTGTTTCACTTTGGGATCCTCTCTACCATTATTTTGAACAATGATGTGCAATCAGCCTGTACATTGGACTAATCTCTGTCTTTAATATTGACCAGAGAATGCATTTCAGTCTTACCCATGATGGCCAGTGTTGGATAAATGGGTCAAGGCATAAAAGCCAGGTGTTTGTAGGTATTGGGTTACCAACATAAAATAAGGCATTAGTTAAATTTATCTCCTCATGACAATGCTAGGTGGATACATTATTTGAGAGTGATTTTTCAGAAGTAATATCCAAAAATCATGGTATATACCCTGATTTTTAGGGTTCTTCTTTGAAACTACCTTCCAGAGGTGTTTTTTGAGATTTCATTACTCTGATAAGCAATCACACCTGTCTTATGAAAAGTACCTGTGCCAGATTATAATAGTGCTCTCAAATAAGTGCTTTCTTATCCACCGTTCACTTTTTCTCTCCTCCTTGCTTCAATCTGGAGGAATCAGACATATCAGAGTGAAAAGAGAAATAATGAAACAGTAAGGAAGGAAAAGAATAAAGAAATTGATCATATATACCTTATTTATAATCATTTTTAAACCTCACTTGCACCCAAGGGAGAGATACTTTTAAGTGAATGAAAGGTAAACACTTTGATTTAGATCAGAATGAATTTTTTAATAATTGAGGATGAAACTTTTAATACCCGAAACTGCATTGGAAGTCTATGGTTTCTGACTAAATTATTGTTCAGTGACAGAAAGGAAAATTCAAAATATCATTGAAACACAATATTGTGAGAAAAATAATGCTTTTTATAATCACGTCCCAGGGAATGTTTCTCATTTAGGATAATGATTTTGATAGTACTCTGAATGAACTGTATATTGGATATAGCTATCTGCATGTGTATAGTTTCTAACATAATAAGAATATGCTAGAATATAGTCTCCACAGAGCAAGAAATTTGTTTTGTACACTGTTGTACTTAAAACACACAGAATATTACCTAGTATATTAATTTTGTTGAAAAACTAATGTTAAATCTGTGTTTCTGTAATCTGATTTTTTCTTAGCATTATAGTTATGAAAAAATATATTACACCAATTATCAGTTTGTTGCCTTTAAGCTCCAAATTTACTCTTCAATATATGCATGATTCTCTCTTGATTAGATCTAAATTGTTACATATGTATATGCATAAAAGAAGAACTCTATGGTAATTTTACAACTGTTTAGTATTCCATTAATGTATGAATTTAACAATATATGGAAGCAATTTGCTAGTGTTAAAAATTCTACTTGCTTTATAACTATGATATTATAAATGATATATACTGAATATGATTTTATATGTGTATTTGATCATTGGTAATTTGATAATCTTAAATTATAAGAATTAAAAGTGCTGGATCAAAAAGCATATTAATTTTTACAACCTGTTCTATGTGATTAACATGTATGAGGAAAAATATCTTATAGATAAGCATTTATGAAAGGAGAGAAATCAAACAAATAAAAATAGTAGTCAGAATTTAATAAGATGTTATGGATTTTTTTTCTTACATTATAAACCTAAGATGATTATTAAGTACCTTTACCTTCTGTTTTCTTCTTTCGTTTAAATACTAAAAGTTGGACAAAAAGAGATGCATTTCAGAGTTTCATTTTGAAAGAAGAGTTTTTTCAGTTTGCTTCTAAAGTTAGTAAGTTTTAAAAAAGCAAAAGATACAACAAAATTTTATGTCTGTCTTGAGTTACTTTCTAAGTTCTGTGCACTGATATATGCTAATTCATTTTAGTGGAATGGCTGTTTTGAGAATATGACTAATAAGTTAAAATTTTAAAGATATTCCTTCCTAGCTTCAGTGAATTCTTTTTTTTTAATAATTTGTTTCTCCTAATTGCTACCATAGCATATTATTAGGTCATATACAGTATGCTAAATATCATTCAGTATTCACAAAATTAGTATGGAATATGACCACATGCTGGTAAAATGCATGAAAAATCTCATTCTGAACTTTTTTTTTTAATTAGGAGAAATTCCAAAATTGAACTTTGGCCTAAGAATTTTTGTATTTTATATTTATTCATATAAGCATATCTACATTGAATTTCTATAAATTAACCCTTAACTAGACTCTTGTTCATCTCTAATATAACCTTTTCACTTTTCTCTAGAAATTCTTATACATGATTAAATTCTACAAATGTTAAAGAGAATCTGACTATATCTTAATCTTCATAAAGTACTTTCATGTTTATAAAGCACTATTTTGCCTTATGAATAGAATAAAATTAATCCTGTACATCATAAAAGGCTACATTAGTTAAATCAATTTATGTAGACAAATAAAAAATAGAAAGTATTCTACTATAGAGAAACTATAAAAGTGAAAACTGCAAATCGTGAAAGGAATTTTAAATAATTTTCCATCAATAACAATTTATAAATCTTAGCAAGCAATTTATTATATTTACCAGATAGTAGAAATTATATTTTCTATGTCTCATGATTTTGGCTTGTTTCAGGAGATAGTTTTTCTAGTTAATTTGTGATTGTATCAATGATACATTTTTTTTGTATATTATTTAGGTTATTTTTTTTAATTGTCCTGTTGCAATAGGCAGATTCTATATTAGCTCCCAATTACCCCCACCTCCTGGTGTTTGCACCATAGTGCAATTCAAAACCTTGAGTGTGGGTTTAATCTAGTTCTTGATTTTAGCAAATATAATAGAGAAAAAATGAGGAGATGTCACTTCCAAGACTGGAGTTATAAAAAACTGTGACTTCTATCTTATTCACACTCTCTCTCTTTTGCTCTTTCTGTATGTTCACTCTGATGAAGCAAGCTGTCTATTTTTTTTTTTTAAAGATTTTTATTTATTTGTCAGAGACTGAGAGAGAGTGAGCGAGGACAGGCAGACAGAGAGGCAGACAGAGGCAGAGGGAGAAGCAGGCTCCTGCCGAGCAAGGAGCCCGATGTGGGACTCGATCCCAGGACCCTGGGATCGTGACCTGAGCCGAAGGCAGCTGCTTAACCAACTGAGCCACCCAGGCATCCCAAGCTGTCTATTTTTGAAGTATGGAAGTCATTGGTTGAAGCAAATCCTCCCCCAATCCAGCCTGAAAAGAACTGCAGCTCTGGTGCAAACCCGGATTGCATTTCTGTGAGATACCCTGAGTCAGAGGACCCAGTAAAGGGTTTAGATTCCTGACTTACATAACTGTGTGATAAATATGGCTGTATTAAGCTGCTAAATTCGGGGGTAACTTTTATTAGGCAACAGTATATACTCATTGTGCACTTGTTTTGCTATCTTGAACAATTTTAAATTAACTTTTTTTAACAGACAGTGAAATGAATTATCCCTAAAATTAATCAGTATTGCAATTTATCACCAAAAATGGCAAGCGTTTGAAATGGAAAAGTGAAAGTCAAAAACAGAAGTATTTTTCCTATCTACTGTGTTTATTAACATTATCTTTGGACTCCATTTCTACATGGTTCTAGTAACAGGCTGTCTAGAAAAAAATATCTTTGGACTGACCTCTTTAAAAGATCGGATCCAAGCTCAACCAATATGCGACCTTGCGGAAGTGATGAGATATTTTCAACTTCCTTGTACTTTTAAGATGGAATGAGAGCTATGTTGGCTCAGAACGCTGACCACATCATATAATAGGTCAGCAGTGAGTTATACCAGCACATGCTTCTAATGAATAAGGGGATCAACTAAAAGATATTTTCTTCTGTCTAGCAAAGGTAATAATCTGTTCCTGGTAAATAAAATAGTCATCCTGTACAAAGTGTCAGTGGTCTTGGTGGTGGCTTTCAGAATTTTTCATCTGAAATCTAGGGAGAAATTTAAAAATTGAATGGGGGGAAGCAGTTGCAGACATGATTGTATAGTAGAACTGAATAATGAATAGTGAACATAGTCGTGTGTGTGTGTGTGTGTATTTTAAATAAACTTTGGTTGAAGTGTATCATATACATGGAAAAGTGCACAAGTCATAAGTGTACAACTAAAAAATTTTCACAAAATTAACACACTATCTACACAGCATTCAAATAAAGAAATAAAAACAGTACCTGCCCTCTAGAAGCTAATTTGAAGTCTATTCTAGTCACCACATTCATGGAAGGTTAGCCACACTAATACAGCGCACTTTTTTTTTTTTTGCCCACTTTTAAATTTTATGTAGTGGAAATATACAGCATGTACTCTTGAGACTGGCTTTTTCACAATGCTATCTATGTTTGTGAATTTTGCTTTTGTTGATGTGTATGGCTATAGTTAATTCATTCTCATTAAAGCACAGAATTGCATTGAATAAATATACCATAATTTATATATCCATTTTGCTGTTAATGGACATTGGTTCCTAGTTTGGGGCAATTACAAACAGTGCTGGAATCAACATTTTTTGTGAAGTGCATGGGTGTACATTTGTATGTGATTTTGTTGGTTATAGACTTGGAAGTAAAACTGCTGAGTCATTAGCATTAGAATGTTCTGTATTGGTAGATAATACCAAAAGGTTTTTCAAAGTGGCTATGTCAATTTACACTCACAGTTTATGAAAGTTTCATTTGCCCTTCATACTAAATAACATATAATGCTATCCACCTTTTAAATTTTAGTTGTGAGAATAGGGGAGGTAGATAATGGTAATTAATTATAATATTGATGTACATGTCTCAGGTGAAAAATTATGTCGAATATTTTTCATGGTTATTGGCCAAATTGATATCCACATTTATAAACTATCCTTTTTTACACATTTGCCCATTTTAAATTGTTCCTTTTTTTATAAATTTGTTAATATTATATGTTTTTTTTAAATTTTTTATTTTTTATAAACATATATTTTTACCCCCAGGGGTACAGTTCTGTGATTCACCAGGTTTACACACTTCACAGCACTCACCAAAGCATATACCCTCCCCAATGTCCATAATCCCACCCCCTTCTCCCAACCCCCTCCCCCCAGCAACCCTCAGTTTGTTTTGTGAGATTAAGAGTCACTTATGGTTTGTCTATATTATATGTTTTGAATATGAATAATTTTCTGATAGAAGCATTGACCTTTCTTTAAATGTTTGAAATATTTAAACAGTGAAGGGGCGCCTGGGTGGCTCAGTTAAAACACTGTTAAACAGTGACAACCTTAGGGCTGAAATTTTCTGTTTAAAAATATTTAATTCGAAAATAATCTCCTTGAAAGATACAGATATTTTCAGATTTTTCATATCTTTTTGTATTTTTTTGGAAAGTTGCAATTTCAAGACGTATAACAATTTTATCTAAACTGCAAATGTCTGCTTAGGGAAAAATAGTTTTAAAAGTATAAAGTAAATATAAATACTACTAGAAGACTTCAGTTTGCATTTAAAAGTATCAGCAAAATTAAATTGGAGAATGATAAATAAAATAAATTATGGCCAAACTGATTCTAAGGAGTAATATAAGAGAAACGGTTCTAAAGAAGTGTTTGCAGCTAAAGCAAACATCCTATAGTTGTTCAGATTTATAGAGCTCTGGCTAGCTGCCCATAACTGTTCAAGAAGTATCATTTTAAAACTCTGACTAAACATCCACCTACAGCCCTCAAATTACTCTGCCTGGCACATGCTACAGAGGTACTCGAATAAAAATCATAAACGACTGCAAAATCAATACATGCATTTCAGGGTCTCTTCTTTCCTGAACTTTGGTGGGTCACTTTTGAGCCATTCTTTCTTATCTCTGCCAATGGAGCCAATATACACAGAGCATGTCATCTCTAACGAATTTAAAGAAACCTTTTTGTTTATAAGTTTCTGATAAATTTTCAAAATATGAACATAGGAGCACAAAAAAAGAATAAGCCACACCATGATACAATAAGAAATATATATTTGGTTTTTGTCCTCAGTTCCTGACACAGAGCTTCTAAAACCCTTGAAATCTCCAAAGTGATAAGGATGTCTTTTGTATGCTAATAAGATGAGTGGTCATGAGGGGCTCCTACAAGCTTCAGAATGGAACCTGCTCACCAGAAAGACCAAGGCATGATTACTGGAGCTTTCAGTCTTGTGCCCTAACTTCTAGGGAAAGAGGTTAGAGACAGGGGTTGAGTTCAAACCCCAATGGCTAATGATTTAATCAATCATGCCTATTTAATGTAACCTCTACAAATACTCTTAAACAGCTGGGTTTGGAGAGCTTCTGGATGGGTGAACACACCAAAGTGTGGTATACCTCAAGAGGACATGGAAGCTTCTGGCCACAGCCATTCATACTTTGTCCTATGCATCTCTCTCATTTGGCTAAGTTGTATCTTTATAATAAACTGGGAATAATAAGCAAAACACTTTTCTGAGTTTTGTGAGACATTATAACAAGTAATCAAATCTGGGGAGCAAGTAGAAAGAACCCCAGCTTTATAGGTGATTGGTCAGAAGTATGGGTGGCCTACACTTGCAATTTGCATCTGATGTGGAAGAAGTCTTCTGGAACTGAGCCCTTAAAGTGTGAGGTCTGCACTAAACCTGTGGTATTGGTGGCAGAATTGGGCTGAATTCTAGGACACCCAGTTGGTGTCTAGTAAGTTGGGGAATTGGTTGATGGAAGGAAAAGATCCACACATTTGGTATCAAAAGTGTGTGACTAAAAATAGTTCACACACAACATACAGTAATAGTTCATACACTTAGCAGAAGCTTCTCAGAGAAGACAACTTTCTAGGATGATTTTAATGGCTGAATTAAGATAGAAGAAGACAAAGAAGGATTGGATAGGATTTTCCAGGAATAGAAAGCAACAGGGAAAAATGTGGGACCTCCAGAGAGAATTGAACACTTAGAGAACATCCACCTTTCAGGACTCATGATTTAGATTATTTATAAGGGGAAATTAGTAAAGGAGGATGGAGATAAAACCCTTAACGTTAATGATAGAGTGATCTGTACAGAGAACAGATCCTTTGCATTCTTTGCAAATTTCTTTGCATTTAGAAATGTGTACACCACTGGTGTTCATGGTGCTACATGTGTCCATGTTTTTTTGATGTGTTGACATCAGCATGTTGAGTAGTACAAAGACATATTATAGACAGCATAATAGCTGTCTTGATTTAACAGACTACAATTCCAAAGCTACAAGGCAATTCATTCTGTTATTTCAGACATATACATAATTTGGAAAACTACATGTAACTGACAAATACACACACATTCAAAGTTATTTATTTATACACAAATTTATTTATTTATATTTGGATACAATCAAAGAAGCTTTTTAAAATATGAATGCTGCCTTATAATGTAAAACAGATTTCCTCTTGAAGTGACTTACGATGAGGCAGTTTTCAAGTAAAATCTTAGGTATTGTTGCTGGGGTTAGCTGAGTTGAATGAGAGCTTACATTTGAATAACTTTGGAAGAGCTCTGAGCTGAAAATTCCAGAATTCTATTTTCTCCTAACTCTAGAGAATCCTTCAGTTTATAAAAAAAAAAAAAAAAAAAAAAAAGAGAGATTTCCAGAAAGAAATTGAAAGTGGGTATCATGTTTTTGTTTTGTAACTAAGCATTGTTTAAAATTACTAAGAATTTTAAATTCCCTGAAGTTCAAGTTCAAGTTCATCACATTTGTCTTCTAATATGTTGTAGAAATTTAAAATGAAGGGCATTAATGGGTCCTCTTTCTTAGAAATACCGACCTTATTGCTCATTCTCAGCAACCACACACAGTCTCAGCACTGTCCATGCTTATCAGATACCTTATGATCAATAGTTCTCCACATGGATACGGGTTAATTACATGATAAAATGAGAAAGAAGTAGGTCCCTTACCTGAGAATGCTTATTGAACACTGTGTTTAACTATGCCCTAAGTTTTACAATATTGAATATTATATAGGAAATTAACTTTTCCTTATTGGTATGAGTATAAGTTTAATGAACCATGAGAAAGATTCAAAATTACTTTGTGGTATAGATTTTTCCAGAGTTTCATAATCTTTCCTGAAGAAAAGGCATATTTTTTCTTACATCATTCATATATAACATATACTTCTTTCAAATATGGGAGTACTTAGTTCCAACTAAGGAGCAGAAATGGAAGATGGAGTATTTTCCATCTTTAACATAATTCTGAGATTAAAGGGAAGAACATTTTTTCAGAAAGTATGCCTGTAATATGGCTAGAAAATAGAACCATATCGATTACTATATTTTATATGTACATAGGTATTCATAAATGTAAGTTCTATAGTGATTTTCATTAGTGACAGCTGCACAACACATAGAGTTCTGATTTCAACCAGAATCTATGTGCTGAGCTGATTATGATGTTTAAAATTTCAAATGATCTTTAAGTTCTTATAATTTTGCTTGTAATTTTTTTAAAAATTTATTTATTTGGAGAGAGAGAGTCTGGGTAGAGGGCGAGGGAGAGAAAGAACCTCAAGTGGACTTCCCACTGAGCATGAAGCCCAAAGCAGGGCTCAATCTCAGGACCCTGAGATCATGATCTGCACTGAAACCAAGAGCTGGATGCTTAACTGACTGAATCACCTAGGTACCCCAAGAATTTTTTTTTTAATAAACATATATTTTTATCCCCAGGGGTACAGGTCTGTGAATCACCAGGTTTACACACTTCACAGCACTCACCAAAGCACATACCCTCCCCAATGGTACCCCAAGAATTTTACTTGTAATTTTACTTAAAAAAACTCAGAAAATGGAAATATCTTCTGATTTACTAAATTACTAATCAATTCTTTAAGAAATGTCATAATCCCTGGCAAAAGAATTACAAAATATACATCCTGATTCTTGATAGTTTTCATTGTTTTTCTCAAATTTTAATTGCGTGAAATTTGATTGCTTTTGATGATAGGCTACATGAAATTAATAGCTGTGCTTTCTGTTTATTCATTTGTTTCCTTTTGTTTTAAAATTGGCAGTGATTTAATTCCAAATCATGTATTTATTATTTGTTTAGCAATGGGAAAGTATAAAAGGAATATAAAACACAGTACCAGATTGAAAGAATTAAAGGTCCTAACAACTAAAATTACATTTCACATACAAGTTACTGTGTATAAAATTAAGTTAAAATAGCCCATTTTTGTGGGTATAAATATTAGCCTTCAATTAATTCAGAACAGGGGCAGCAGTGGATCTGTGATGTCTATTTACCTAGCTACCTAGCTCGCTATCCACCTAGAGAATGACTGGGATATATTAACAGCATGTTTAGAAATGTTTTCTTATACATACAATAGGATACAGATAATACTAACAACATTCTGTCAGTTTCTATTTCAGATATTACCACTAGTTAAGCAATTTCATGCTTCATACAAGTACAAGTAAAAGAGAGCCTGAAATACTTGAAGAATCTTTCTCTGTGCCACAGACATAAAACAGATTCAACAAAGTATATCTTCCTTTATATTTAATCCCCAGATCACCTTAATGTGATTATTACATGGCAGGTGGTCAATACACATTTGCTAAACTTGGATTTAATCAATTTGTCACAATTTGATTGAACTTTGGTTTATAACTACAACAAATTTCCTTCTTCTTAAGACTGATGATCCAATCTCTTGGATATGAGGGAAGAATAAAATCAAGTATGTATCCATTACAATTAAAGACAGCAAAAGTTCATAAAATGATTTGTGATTGAAACCAAAACAATCTTTGAATAAGAGTTCATTTGATTGGTTTTCTTGAGAAACCTAATATGATAGTTACATTAATAAACTCATTCACAATCTGAATATAAGGCATTCATGTCCCTTCCAATACTGGAAACATTTAGAGAAAAGGTTTATAAATAACAAATGCGGGAAACTGTATCAAGACAAAAGTTAAACTACTGCAAAAAATGTTTTATTCCTTTCCCTTTATGACTCAGTATGGGTTACACACTTGCTTTCATATTTGATCTCTTATAATCCATTGCTGGTAAAAGCCAAAGCATTTATTTCCATGGTAAACAGATTTAGTAACCATGAGCTCATGAACTGATAATTTTTTTTCTCTAAACATTTAACTGTGTTGTGTAAATTCACAAGGCTTTCTCAGAAGTTAAACATGATTTATTACATCTAAATCTAGACAATTAGATTTTGTATTTAGATTAAATACAATTAGATTTACTATATGCAATTAGTTATCTTATACTTATCTTCTTGATGTTTTAAAATCATTTTCATAATATTTTCATAATCTATTTTAGTTATGGTTTTTAGTACTTTACTTATACTGAATTTAAATGTGTTTTTATAACTCCTCTATGTTTTTAGCTAATGTGATTTTTTACTTTTTCTTTGACATTTCATAATCAACTTGTGCTTTGTAATGACCAAATTGCAGACAAATTTAATTCAGAGGTATGCATTTTGTAAAATGTTGCAACATTAAAATTTAGGATGTCATTTATAATCCATCAGATGCATTTGTAATAAGATTTGTCATTTATCTGATTTACATGATAAATGGTGATTGTTATAAACACATTTGATTTAAGGATATGAAGATGGTGGCCTTATTCTGTCTGAATTATGAATTATTTTCTTTAGCTGTCCCATTACAATGGTCATTTACATCTGCATTGGGAAGTCACTACATTGTCAATGAAAAAATGGGCCACTGGTTTCTATACTCATTTTAATGAATAATTTTTAGACTAACACCAACATATTCTTAATTTTGTTAAATTTCAAAGAACATATAATATATACATATATATAATAAATAATATATATTTAAAGAAAATATGGAACATATAATAAATGATCTATAGGATATTATTTTACATATATATACACACATACACACATATCTATATACATATATGCATATGAGTAATATGTGTGAAAATATGTTACATGTACATATAAACATACAGTATATTTTGAAAGCATACCAAAAACAATAAGATACCTAGGAATAAACCTAACCAAAGAGATGAAAGACATGTACTCTAAAAACTATAAAACCATAATGAAAGAAATTAAAGAGTAACAAAAAAATGGAAAAACATTCCATGTTCATGGATTGGAAGAACAAATATTGTTAAGATGTCTATATTACCCAAAGCAATCCACACATTTAATGCAATCCCTATAAAAATACCACCAGTATTTTTCACAGAGCTAGAACAAAATTTGTATGGAATCATAAAAGACCCCAAATAGTCAAATCAATCTTGAAAAAGCAAAGCAAAGCTGGGGGAATCACAATTCTAGACTTCAGGTTATATGTATTACAAAGCTTAAGTGATCAAGATAGTATGGTATGTGTACAAAAACAGACACATAGATCAAGGGAACAGAATAGAAAACCCAGAACTGGACGCACAACTACATGGTCAACAAATCTTTGACAAAGCTAGAATGAATATCCAATGGGAAAAAGAGAGTCTCTTCAAAATATTGTGTTGGGAAAACTGGACAGCACATACAAAAAAAAAGAAACTGGGCCACTTTCTTATACCATACACAAAAATTAATTCAAAATAGATGAGAGACCGAAATATGAGTCTTGAAAACATTAAAATCCTGGAGGAGAACACAAGCAGTAACTTCTTTATTATCACAAAAAATTCTTACTAGATGTGACTCCAGAGGCAAGGGAAACAAAAGCAAAAATAAACTATGATGTGAGACTACATCAATAAAAAATGATGTGAGACTTCATCAATAAAAAACTGCTGCACAGTGAAGAAAATAATTAACACAACTAAAAGTCAACATATGGAATAGGAGAAGATATTTGCAAATGACATATCTGATAAAGAGTTAGTATCCAAAATCTATAAACAACTTAGAAACCTCAACACCTCCAAAATGAATAATCTAATTAAAAATGGGCAGAAGACATGAATAGAGATTTCTCCATCCAGATGGCCAACAGACACATGTAAAGATGCTCAACATCACTCATCATCAGGGAATTACAAATCAAAACTATAATGAGATATCACCTCACACCTGTCAGAATGGCTAAAATCAACACTAAAGGAAACAATAGATGCTGGTGAGGATGTAGAGAAAGTGGAACCCTCTTGCACTGTTGCACTGTTGGTAGGAATGCAAACTAGTGCAGCCACTCTGGAAAATAGTATGGAGTTTCCTTGAAAAGTTAGAAATAGAACAACCCTATGAAGGCGAATCCTCTTGCACTGTTACACTGTTGGTATGAATGCAAACTAGTGCAGCCACTCTGGAAAACCGTATGGAGGTTCCTTGAAAGGTTAAAAATAGAACCACCCTATCATCCAGCAATTGCACTACTAGATATTTATCCAAAGAAAACAAAAACACTAGCACTGATGAGTACTGGTTGTTATATGGAAGTGTTGAATCATATATTTTATATCTGAAACTAATTTTACAGTGTATGTTAACTAATTGGAATTTAAATAAAAAACTTTTAAAAATACATAAATAATGAAACGTGTGTGTATATTGTAATATAAAGCACACTATCAATTCTTTACTGAAATTCACCACTAAAATATGATCTCACATTGTCCAATAGGTTTTTATAATTTCCCTACTGGTTTTTAAAATCGTCCTTTCTATGTTAAGTCTGAAATTTACCTGCACACTTAAGACAATTCTGATTAAGTCTACTTGAATCTAGTCATTAAAACTCTGAGGACCCAAGTTTGTCCCTGAGTTGCTGGCAGTTGTTTGGGAAGATGGCTTAAGTCTTCAGAAATGTCAAGTTCAGCCATCAGAAACAATGAATACCCACCATTTTCATCCATGTGGATGGAAGTGGAGGGGAAAATGTTACTTGAAGCAAGCCAAGCAGAGAAAGATAATTATCATATGATTTCACTCTTATCTGGAACATAAGCACAGAGGGAGGGAAATCCAAAGGGGAGAAATCAGAGAGGGAGATGAACAATGAGAGACAACTCCGAGAGACAATCTGGGGGTTTCAGAAGGGAGGGGCTGAGGGGAGTAACAGGGTGATGAGTATTCAGGAGGGCACATGTTGTGGTGAGCACTGGGTATTATACTTAACTAATGAATCACTGAACGCTACATCAAAAACTAATTATATACTATACAGTGGCTAACTGAACATCAAAAAGAAAATAAAAGAAATGTGGGGGACCTGGGTGGCTCAGTCATTAGCATCTGCCTTTGACTCAGGTTGTGATCCCTGAGTCCTGGTACTGAGTCCTACATCTGGCTCCCTGCTCAGTGGGAAGCCTGCTTCTCCCTCACCCACTCCCCCTGCTTGTGTTCCCTCTCTTGCTGGGTCTCTCTCTGTAAAATAAACAAAACCTTAAAAAAAAAAAAAAGAAAAGAAAAGAAATGTCAAGTTCCTTGTGCTTCTAGCTTATATGATTGAAAATACTAAGTAGCTTTTTGGAAACATGAATAATAGAGCTCAGGAGAAATAGAAGTATTTCTTGTGTATGTAGTTGTCTGTGGTAGTGGTGCATTGGAGTTTAATATAGAACCATGCTAAGTAAATTAACAGGGTGAAAAGTTAAAAAAAAAAGCAAGCAGAAATTCAAGAAATCACTGACATTGGAAAGATTGGTGGTGATAGAAGAAGAATTTGATAAGCAATCCCCAATATTAATAGAACCAAGAGAAAAGTTCACCTCATTGTAAAAGTCAAGACACATGATGTTGCAAAATAAGGAAATGGAATTGCCTCATATCTCCTTGTGGTAAAAAATATATGATCTAGGAAGGGGTTATTAAATTTAGCAATTGTGAGATAGTATTTTTAGTCACTACAGAAGAAATTGGAAACCAGATTTTGGTTGATACGAGAATGAAAAGGATTTGAAGAACTTAAGATAGTCAATTTAATTTAGTATCTTTACTAGACCTGCACTGTGTCAATTCGATAATAAGAGTCAAACCATGAAAAACTTAATAACATTGTACTATAAATTATATGAAGCTCTTTTAATGTACTATCTTATTTCACTTTCACAAATACTCCATTACTTAGGTATTATAACCTTTATTTTATCTACATGAAAACTAGGAGGTTTAGGAACATACCTAAGAATTCACAGTGAGGAATGATGGAGATAGGATATGAATTCATGTACACAGTCTGACACCAAAGTTTTTTCCCTACTAATGCTTAAAATCACCCTTCCTTAGTATGCTGAATCTCCTCCACTGAGCTCTAATTCATCAGAATTTTGAGTTATGGAAAGTACTGACTCCACCATGTTATTATTTTTTTCATAAAAATAGCTGTTGACTCCAGATTTTCCCTAATGAGTCAATATCAGTGGCTTCCCTAGTTAATGGTGCCTGCGGTACTTTCGTCTACTAAGTAGGAAGAGTTCCAGGAGTAATTAAATTAATTAATCACCTAATTAATTAATTAAACATTTTATTTATTTATTTGACAGAGAGACAGCGAGAGAGGGAACACAAGCAGACTGGCCACTTTTAAGCTTTATTTAACACTGGAAATCAGAAAGCTTTTGTTTTTAAAATTGCCTTTAAAATGGATCTCACCTTTTACTCATTTTTAATTAAAGGACATAATTCAACATTTAATTTTTTTTTTAAGATTTTACTTATTTATTTGACAGAGAGAGCCAGCGAGAGAGGAAACACAAGCAGGGGGAGTGGGAGAGGAAGAAGCAGGCTTCCTGCTGAGCAGGGAGCTGGATGTGGGGTTCTATCCCAGGACCCCGGGATCATGCCTGAGCTGAAGGCAGATGCTTAACAACTGAGCCACCCAGGTGCTTTAGGAGTAGTTTTAAAAATACTTAGTGTCTTCCACAATACCAAAATACAAAAGTACTTACCATTTTGTGTTCTCACCTACCCACAGATTATCTGTAGTTATGTGCCTGCAACCTTCTCAATCTGTGACTTTCACTTCTCTTTCTAATGTTCTTTGTTGTTCATGTTCTTAACTCTGCTAGTGGAGCATTTTGAATGTATCTCATTATATCAAGGTTCCACACTCCTTAAAAATATCACACATTGTCTTGAGATGTTTTGATGATCATCTATTGTTACAGTTTTCAACACAGAAAGACCTGTTGAGGCAGTAATTCTGATGCAGTAATTTGTCTTTCCTCCCTCTATATTCTAATGTGAACAAATAAAAGTCATGTGGATGCCTGCCAATGACCTTCCTTATACTCACCTTCAATTATTCTGATGCTTCCTTTGTTCATCTTTCTCCACACAGTGATACTGGGGTTGTTTACCAATTTACGGAGCAAAATAAAAAAATGCATCTTTGCTAATATTGTTCAGCCTGCTAAAGAAGCCACATACCAACTGCCTCCCTTAAGACTATAAAAAAAAAAAAAGAACTAAAGTGTATGGAGGCATATTTCTTACATAATTATCTATCATATTTTAAATTACTCTTTTGCATTTCACTGGGCTGTCAAGGTGCAGAAGTAAGAGTAACATGGGGTGATGATATGTGGTTGAACCTCTCACTGTGAGGATAGTTTTCCTGGAGTGATCTCTACATATCACTAGTTGAGGATTGACTTTGGATCTCAGATCTCCAAAAACAGGAAGATGGCTCTGATAAGCATTGTGAGCTAAAGTTCAAAGCCCAACAAATTATAAACCAACCCGCCTCCTCAGTTCTAATCAGCTCTCCAGTTTCTCATCCATAAAATAAGAACCAACAGACCCCTTCCCCCAAGGCTCCATGACCAACATAAATTGCAGTATTGACACAAATCAGATATCAAGTATTCCTAAGACAGTGGGATATGTAGTGAAAATCTATACATTTTTACATAAAGCAACTATAGGAATTGGAAAGAAAAGTGAATTGTAATGAATATCTAGGACTCTTGCCTCATGCAGGGTCCCAGGAAAGAGAATGTCACTGAAAGGGAAATAGCCAAGAACCAAGTATAGAAGCTACAGGAAATGAATAACAATATTTGTAGACACATGATATGAAGCCCCAACAATGTCATTCATGAAATCTGTGTGTGTGTGTGTGTGTGTGTGTGTGTGTGTGCATGCTTTACATGCTTTAAAGAGAAGCACTGATTTCAATTGACTATATAAAAATATGTATCATGGCCAGAATATGTGCAAAACAGAAAAAACAAAACCAAAAACATCCTAAGTCTCAGGCCTTCTTTCAAGCTCTCTCAAAGAGATATACCTAACAGGGAAGACTTTATTTGTGGTTAATCATGTCAGAGTGACAGTTTTGATGGTTCTTATTGTAAAAAGCTCTATGATCTTGTTTCATGACCTTGAATTAGAAGAATTTATAAGGATTTTTTGGTGTGTGTGTGTGTGTGTGTGACATCCTCTTTATATGTGGTACTGTCATTATTTATATACATGTGTATAAATATTAATATATTGTTTATACAAATATGTAGAAAGATTATTTTCCAGGAAAAAATATATTAATTTGATATTTTAAAAGCAAGTAATATGGGCCTATTATTTACATGGTGATTTTCTCAATTGAGAATATAAAAGGTTATACAAAAAACTACACAAATATTTACCTACGTACCACACTACATTCTAATGGGAAGGTAGTCATGAATACAGAAATGAATGAATGAATGTCCACCTAGATGTACCAGTCTAGACGCAGACAACAGAGTGATGATGATAACCCACTCAAACTTTTAATGGAGAAGAGTGTAACAAAAACAAGCTATTCAAAAGCATTTAGAGAAAGATAGTACAGTTTGTCAAAGCCCAGTGACAACAGAAAGCTGTGACCCTTCTAAGCCTGAAATCAACGGGGGGAAGGAGCAGCCTCTGATCCCAGAGACACAGCAGTCTGTCCTGGAAAGGTAAAGCCTGTGCACAGGAGCCCAGGGAAAGGAGCCCAGTTAACAAACACACTGACCTTATTTTCTTCCCATCTTAACTTCGGCTAGTGCCTTCCACAGGGGAAGCAAACTGAACAACAGGGAACAAAGAAGGCACCCAGGACAAGGATCCAAGCTGAGACGTATAGGGAGTGGTTTGAGGAAGAAAAGAAAGATATCTAGTACAGTGGTAAAAAATGCGTTTTCAGTGAGAGTTTACCTTTCCACATATCACACAAGGGAGATTATATTTAAAAGTCTGACCACTGGAAAAGAAATTAGATAAGGAAAGAAAGGACTTTATGTACCTCTTAGGCAAGGGAGGGGCGAGAGAGTGGATAGAGATACTTTTTAATGTCTTTTTGATATTTCCTATGTTTACCAAATTCTCCTTATAAAACCGACACTAAGTTTGAAATAAAAGTTGAGATTTAATAAAATGGTTAAATTGTATCTAATTGATGTTTTATAAATTCAATTTAGTTTCAACATAGTAGAATATATCATCACTAAATTTATTGTTTGGCAAATTCTTTTTTTTTTTTTAAGTTTTTTAAATTTTTTTGACAGACAGAGATCACAAGTAGGCAGAGGCAGGCAGAGAGAGAGAAAGAGAGAAGAGGAAGCAGGCTCCCTCCGGAGCAGAGCCCGATGCAGGGCTTGATGCAGGGCTTGATCCCAGGACCCTGAGATAATGACCTGAGCTGAAGGCAGAGGCTTTAAACCACTGAGCCACCCAGGCGCCCCTTAGTAAAGGCTTTTAAAAACAAACTGAGGGTTTTGGAAGGGTGGGGAAGTGGAGAGATGGGTGAGCCTGGTGGCAGGTATTAAGGAGGACTCAGTGTGGTGCATAAATAATGAATCCTGGAACACTGAAAAAAATTAAATTAAGATTAAAAAAATACATAAAAATTAAAATAAAAAAAAGTAAAAGCCAGTTATTTGGGGCACCTGGGTAGCTCAGTGGGTTAAAGCCTCTGCCTTAGTCTCAGGTCATAATCCCAGGGTCCTGGGATGAAGCCCCCATCATGCTCTCTGCTCAGCAGGGAGCCTGCTTCCCTTCCTCTCTCTGCCTGCCTCTCTGCCTACTTGTGTCAAATAAATAAAAAAATCTTACAAAAAAAAAAAAACCCAGTCATTCATAAATAATTTACAGCATAGCATATATCACATTCATATATTGAAAAGATATGAGACAAGAAGAGGAAATCACATTAAGTTTTTCCTATATGCTAAACAATTATTAAAATATTATTACATAAATTTTCTTAATATATAAATCAATCTTAGAAGGTAGTTATTTACCTTCTCTATTCATATAAGTGAAAAAAATTTACAAATTTGAAAGAATTTGTTGAGAGAATTAGAATTCCTTACTAAATTCTATTTAATGTGTATTTTTGAGAACTTAATATTTTTCAAGTATGAGTCTAAACAGGGAATAATGGTTCCAGAAGGAAGTACAACTATATACAATGATTTTCATCCACTGTGTGCATGTTTACTTTTAATAAGCCAAATATTTGAAATGAAAAAAAATGCACAAAGAGGCAGTGAAATATCAGAACATTATCACTGACATATGGATAAATTTTGGGGGAGGGAAACAACATTTTTATGAAATAGTGTCATGTTTGCCGTAACTTGTAGTATACAGATATTAATGACTACAGGGGGAGAAAAGGTTATTTTGAAAAATTTATATGACTTTTTCAGAATTTTTCTGCATAGATATCCTACAGATCACTGTATTAAAATACAGAAAAAAAAGCATTTTATTTTGAAAAGTCTCTTATTTCAATATTTTAATATTCATAATAATGTCTTTTTAGTTTTATTTTATGTGGGTGTTTCATAGACAACAAAGAATTGAGTGCATTGTGGAGAAAATAATTTGCAGTGACTCTTAAGATCAGAGAATCATGAGATTATTTAAGGATGAATTTTAGGAAGACCACAAGTAGTTTCAAACTGTACAAAACCCACGTATGTAAATGTGTGTGGGCGTAAGATTATGTGCATTCTTTCTAAGGAGGTGATTCATAGTTTTTAAGACATGTTTTAGTGTAAGCCCTGACAGTTTGGTTTTTCTTTTATGCAGTGCAAGTACCTGACTTAAGTTTTGATTGCTGGGACATTCAATTTAAAGATGGTTATCTTGAATAAACACACTGCCAGGTACACACCTAGATAAAGAGCCAAGGCATCCAGCCCCCACTCCCAGGCTCCTTAGGTAAGTGACCATATAGGCCACTTATTTTTCCTGCACTTTCAATTCCTGCTCTTTTGTTTTAAATTGACCAATAAAGAATGAACTGACCAAACCCTAGACCTCTTCCTTGACCTCAATAAAAGCAGAATCCCAGGCCAGTGCTTTCAACCTCTCTCTACTGATGACCTCACTGTGTAGCCCCAGTTATGTCATGTAATTTTTACAACCTGTAATTAATAAATCTTGCCTCCTTCAAATTTTCCTGATGTTTATTGCTTAAAGGCTCTTGAAATCATCATATGAACCACAAGGGCAGTCAAACCACAACACTGGTTATCAATATAGGCTAAAACACATATTCAAAAGTTTACAATATGCAAAAGTTTATAGAAAGCAGTAGCTCTGAATTTTGGGAATGTTAGCAATGAAAAACTGATTCTGACATACTTAGAGATAAATTACAACAATACAAAATGCTAAATGATGCTCGAGAGTCACTAAACATCATTAGATTACCAAAAGTTTAAAAGCACAACAATCTAGGCAATCTGAGACCAAATTAACAGTATGAGGATCCATTGGGTATACTAATAAAGCAAAAAGAGTAACTGGTAAACAAATGATGCCCTGAAATAGAATCATAATTGATACATTATGTGAATTGCAAAGAGCTGGTGACAGGTTGCAGTTTGAGTTTTAAATCAGTTCATGGTGTACCTTTTCTTATAAAAATTTAAAAACTTAAAAAAATGATAATTTAAAACTTTGATTAGTCAAATGTAGCAAAAAAACAAAAACAAAAACAAAAAACAATTTTAGATGTTTTCAGATGTTTTGGGTTTTTTCCCTTCTCTAATATCATAAAATATGTTTATTTCTACTTTTTTCAATTTTTTTGTCTATAGTTCTTTATTTCAATTCATATTTAACTTAGTATATAGGATAATGAAACCCATTGTCAACAAATTATTCTCTAATTCATGACAACACATATAGAACAACCTCAAGTGAATATTTTTCATGTTATTTTTGGTGTAATTTTATTCCACTTTGCTAATGCCTTTTTTTTTAGGGGGGAGGAAGTCAGTCTAATACCTCAGGATAATTTGGTGGGGAACGAACACACACCAGAGCATCCTGCCCTTATCAAAGGATTAACACACATTGCTCTTACCCAAGAATCACATATAGAAAATTGGACCCAATTTCTTTGACCACATCTTACTTTTATGAATTATGAACCATGGTATCTTTTAATGTATAAGTTTCCTAGGGCTGCCATGGTATGTTACTACAAAATTGGTCATTTCAATCAACAAGAATTTATTCTCTGGCAGTGCTGGAGGCTAGAAGTGTGAAGGCAAGGTGTCAGCAAATCTGGCTCCTTATGGAGCATCTGTGGGAGATCTGTTCTATGACTCTCCTAGCCTCTGGTGGCTAACGTCATTCCTCACATTCTGTGGCTTGTAGTTATGTCACTAATCGCAATCACCATCAATACGTGGCCTTCTTTCCTGTGTGTATCTGTGCATCCCCTCCTCTTCTTACAGGGACACAAGTCACTGGATTCCCAGCCCAATATAATCCAGTATGTCCCCATTCTACTTATTTCTACAAAGACTCTGTTTTCAAAGAGGTCAAATTCTAGGTTACGAGTGAATGTGTATTTGTGGGGACACTATTCAACCCATTGTAACTAGGAGTCATTTTACGTGGTCAATAACTAAATAGCTTTATTTCTATCATTTGTGCAATCTACAGAATAAAGGACAAGAACCCTTACTGTTCCCTTCCATTATCTCACTTTGTAACAGAATGTCAGCATTTAATTTGGTGTCATTTCTTTCAATATTCCCTTTCAAATGTAAGAACTTTGTTTTTTAGGGGCGCCTGGGTGGCTCAGTGGGTTAAGCCTCTGCCTTCAGCTCAGGTCATGGATTCGAGCCCCGCAGCAGGGAGCCTGCTTCCCTTCCTCTCTCTCTGCCTGCCTCTCTGCCTGCTTGTGATCTCTGTCTGTCAAATAAATAAAATCTTAAAAAAAAAAAAAAAAAAAAAACTTTGTTTTTTAAACAAGCCAATTACTGTTACAAAATTCATGCTTCAGATAAACCCTAAAGTGACATAACTGCAATATCAATGTTTCTCTTTACAAGATTAATTTTAAAAACCCACAGAAAGCTTGAAGTTATTTTGGGACAGTAAAGCAATAGATTTGGATATAGATTTTCAAGGAATATATGGACCTAGATCAGCTTTGTCATCCATTAAAACAATAGCTGTCTTCTGCCTAGGTCTGCGTTTATTAAGTGTAAATTCTTTCTAAGTGATATCTTGAGTCATTTTACACATTTTTTAAGTGAGAGTATCAGCACCTTTCCTGTCCTCATCTGTTCTCACTCTGATCCCATGTATCAATCTAGATATTGGTTTGACTATCAACACATGTTAAAAAAAAAAATCCTAATCTGTGGTTAATTTGGGAATTTGCTATCTGTGGTGGCTGAAATTTCACTTCAGAAGACACATCAGTGCATTTTTATTCCGGATACCATTCAACAGGCATCCTGCAAAGTCTCCTCGCTTCTCCAAAGAATTCCCACTTCTCTCAGGAGCAGATAATTATTCACAAATTCTGAGCATACACCTCAGAAAATATGACTATGGTTACAATAGAGAAAGAAGACAGTGGGTGTTTTGGCAGCTAGAGAGAGCTTCTCATGCTCCTCTCTCCCAGCGTGAGAAGCAGCATAATGAAGTCAGGCCTCCAGCTGTTCCAGTTCCTCAGGACATCAATTAAGCCATGTATTTCTGAAATCCGTTTCTGTTCCTCAGTTACATGCATTTTTTTGGATACACATTTATCACCCTCTAAATCACATTCCAGTTATGCTGCGGAGGATGGAGAGAGCATGAAATCTAAACCAAAGCCTCCCTCTTTGGTTGAAAACTAAGTGGTTCTCATACCACTCATGTTGATACTTCTATAAATATTGTACAAATTAAAATTGTCCTGGACCTTCAATTTTGGCAATGACACTTGCCATGTTTCCACTTAAGTGGTATCATTTTCAAGATTCCTAATACGTATTGTACCTAGAGGAAAGGCTTCAATAACACTTTCATGATATAAAATAGAAAGACAAGATCAAATATTAAAATGGTAATTAATTCTACACCTCAAATTTCATGAAATTGTAATTGCATATTAATAACTATAAGTAGCTTTGGGTCTAATGAAAGAATTTAGGTTTTATGATGAAGAAAGATTGTTTCCAGAAATAATGTTCTTTTGCACTGTGGTCAAACTAGCATAAGTTACCTTAATATTCAAGGTGTTTAATCTGTCATTCTAGGCAACTCCAATAGTTACTGCAGAACCTGTATCTTCAAGTAAAGATTGCATACAACGTCTCATGAGAACATAGCAGTTTATAATTCCACAAAATATTCTTCTGACTGAAGACAACTCTTGCAAATAAATGTAACTGAAGAAAGTTATTGGCCTAATTTTTATCTACCACAGCAACCTAATTTTCATTCCCACAGTAACCTATTAAATCCAGGGGGAAATGTGTAAATTCCTTGAAAGACAGAGACAGAAGAAAAGACAGCGAGAGAGAGCCTTTTTGTTCAAAGAAACCAGGAAGCATAACTTGGAAACTTGATACAGTTTAAAGATTAAGACTAGGCAAAAGAGTGATGTTACAATGATAATGGTTTGTTTCTAATTTCTTGAAACCAAATCCTTTTGTACCTCTTGAGTGAGTGCCACTCCCTCCAGATATGTACTATAGTCTTCCCTTGGCTCTGGGATTAATTTGGCACCTAGAAAGATAATCAAGAATTATTTTGGGTGTGCCTGGGTGGCTCAGTTGGTTAAGCATCTGATGCCCACATCAGGCTCTGTGCTCAACAGGATCTGCTTGGGATCTCTCATTCCCTCTGCCACTCCCCATGCTCATGCTCTCTCCCTCAAATAAATTATTATTATTATTTTTTTTTTTAAAGAATCATTCCTAGTCCTAGAGTTAGACTTTAAGGCTTATGGTCATATAATTGTTATAGACATTATCAGATCTAATAATGGAGTTCATTAATATTCCATTCTACAGTCTTATGTTCCATCTTGTGCAATTAGTATAGAAATCCAATTCTGGTCTTGCTACCTATAAGCTGTGTGACTTCAGGAAATCCCAAGTCCTTTGAATCTTAAGTTTGCTATCAGCATAATGAACTTAATGCTACTTCCTGTCTTCACATTACAGAATCAAATGAAAGCAGGTAAAAAATCTGTTGGGGGGAAAGAAAAAAAAAAGGTCATAGTAAAAAGATAGGAATTTCTGTAACTCCAGAGAGCTTATGGGCATTCAGCATTCATTCACTCAAAGCATGTTGAATACTTAGCATGAGTCAGGCTCTGATTTGTTTGGTATGGTTAAACAGCAAACAAAACGACTAACAGCCTTGTCATCATGAAGCTTACATTTTAATTTAGAAGGTAGTGTGACAATAAATAAAGGTGATTTCAGGGAGTAGTGTTCTTTGAAAAGAAGAAAAGGAGAGAATAAGAGGGAACCAGATTAGATAAAGTGCTCATTACTGAAATGAAGAGGAGAGGTAAATAGATAGAAAGATAGTCAGACATAGATATCTGTATATTATTTCTATTTATAGATATATATATTATATGTATACTCTATGTATTATATAATACAAGGGGAAGAATATGCAAAATATTTAAAAGGCCTAAATATTTTAGGCCTGCTGTAGTCTAGCACTTAAGTTAGCAAATAAAGAAAAAAAATTGCTATTATGACTGAAAAAAGCTAGTGGGACAGAATGAAATCCTGATTGGGAGAATAATAGGAAAATTAAATAGAAATTCTTTAAATTCTCAAGAAGGAGTCCTTTCATAGAAGAGTCTAAGTGATGCTGAAAGGTAGAGTAATTAGGAGAGTGATATATATTTGCGGTAACTTTTTTCTATTTCAACTTTTACTGGGATTGTTTTAAATTCATTTATCAGTTTACAGATAACTGATACTTTTAAATTCAAAACTCCTCCTACACTGTTGGTGGGAATGCAAGCTGGTGCAGCCACTCTGGAAAACAGCATGGAGGTTCCTCAAAATGTTGAAAATAGAACTGCCCTATGACCCAGCAATTGCACTATTGGGTATTTACCCTAAAGATACAAATGTAGTGATCCAAAGGGGCACATGCACCCGAATGTTTATAGCAGCAATGTCCACAATAGCCAAACTATGGAAAGAACCTAGATGTCCATCAACAGATGAATGGATCAATAAGATGTGGTATATATACACAATGGAATACTATGCAGCCATCAAAAGAAATGAAATCTTGCCATTTGCAACAACGTGGATGGAACTAGAGCGTATCATGCTTAGCGAAATAAGTCAAGCAGAGAAAGACAACTATCATATGATCTCCCTGATATGAGGAAGTGGTGATACAACATGGAGGCTTAAGTGGGTAGAAGAAGAATAAATGAAACAAGATGGGATTGGGAGGGAGACAAACCATAAGTGACTCTTAATCTCACAAAACAAACTGAGGGTTGCCGGGGGCAGGGGGTTTGGGAGAAGGGGGTGGGATTATGGACATTGGGGAGGGTATATGATTTGGTGAGTGCTGTGAAATGTGTAAACCTGGTGATTCACAGACCTGTACCCCTGGGGATAAAAATATATGTTTATCAAAAATAAAAAATTAAAAAAAAAAATTAAAAAAAAATAAAAATAAAAAGTAAAAAAAAAAAAATCTTAAAAAAAAAAAAAAAACAAAACAAAACTCCACACTGAATACCGTTATTCCAAATAGAATCTTTTTTCATTATTTTAGATAGCATTTCATGATCCCCCAATAGTCTATTAAAGTGTTATTTATATATACATTTCATATTTGAACTTTATTTGCCTCTATTAAAAATGGACTATTACACCCATATTCCTACAAACGAAAGTCTTTTGTCGATCTGTCAGGTGCCCCTGTTCCGGAATTATGCCTGCAAACTCTAAGAGTCTGAATTTGCAGTAGGTAAGCTGATTTAGCGACTAATCTGGAGAACCTTATTAAATGTATCACAAATAGGAGATATTTTCTTTGAAACTAAACCCTCATTTCTTCCACGAAATATCCTTGAAAATCACTGTGAGTATATTGGAAGAAAAGAGAGGGGATAAACCATGGTCTCTAAAAACAAATGCAACTCAGAAATAAACTTAACAATGGCCTCTAGAGATATTTCATGGTGTTTAATGTGAAATAAAGCCCTTTGAATCTGGAAGGCCAAGGATGTTAAGACAGCAGGAAAACAACAGAACAAAAGCACAAAGAATATGCAGTAACAAGCTCCCAGGGTAGTCCTTAACTCAAGTTTTAATAACCTATGGAAAAGCCTCAGCTGAGAAGAAAAAAATAATTTCTAATTGCTACCTGGGAAAACATCATATAGTTTGATTAAAAAAAAAAAACTAAACTAAAATCAAACTGTTTTATTATTTTTTATAATTAAATAAATTATACTTATTTTCACATTACATAAACCAATTTTGTTGGAGTGGCAATATGCCCAGATTTGGAAAAAAGCAAACAAAAAGAGAATCCAAACGACTTTTCTGACTTTTTTATAGATAAACAAGGCATAAGACTCAGCAATGGCCACTGCATTTTATGTTAAATTGGTTAGGTTGAGATTTAAAAATCCTTTAAAAAGTATCCAGGCTCATCTGGCTCGGTGTCTCTCTCTCTCACTTTTTTCTTTTGCACTTCCTCTTCTTACCATCCCAAATGCAGATACAACGGCTGCAGCTGGAGAAGAAAGAAAGGACTACAGAGGCCTCAGCCCTAAATGCCCTTGAAACTGCAGGTGAGAAGGCCTTAACATTCCCCACAATTGTCTAAACTTCAGACAGGTGTCTTGTCTAAAATGTGTAATTGCAAATTATTTCTCTGCCCCTTTAAAATATATACAAGTCTCTTCTTGACAATTTTATGAGTCTGGGGTGTGTTTTTCTCAAGGAACTGGGAAGCATCTCTTTGAAATATAAATGTGGAAGGAAGATAGCACCCCATCTCCCTGTCTCTCTGGAAGGATAGTGTTAAGAGCTATTTGAGCAGCTGGGTAGTCAGGGCCAGGGTCCCCAACAAGAAAATATGGAGGTAGGACAGATAAAATAAAATAACACTGACATCCTGTTTTGCAGCTTAGACAGGACTGCACTGAAATTACGCTTTGTAGCCTTTGCAAAAATGACTTCTACAGGACGTCCTAAAATAAGACAACCACAAAAGCATTTGTCAATATCGTGGGCAAGAGGCAGTTAAGACCTAAGCCCCCAGATGTCAGCCAAAAAAGACCATCAACACATGGACATTAACCTAATAGGTAGACAGATACGTGACCAAAGCCCTGAGTGGCACGACTTAGCACACCCTGATTGCTTAAGATGGTTCTGCAAAAGAGCTCATGAAACTCCCTAGATTTAGAAACTTTGAGGGCAACCCTCTTGGGCCCACTCCCTCTCTGAGAGCTTTATACTACTGCTCAATAAACCTTGTTTTACTTCTCACTATTTTTCATCTGGTCTACCTCTTTGTTCTTCTAAGTGTATTACCAAGAACTGTGGGCAGTAAGGGGATAGGAATCCTGTAACAGTAGAAGCCTAACTGTAGTAGGTTTCTTGTTCTAGAAAGTAAAACTGCCTCCTCTCATGAAGATAGGAGAAAGTTTACTATTCTTTTGCATAGTGTTTGTTACCTGTGTTAACAAACACAGGGAGCCCATAATCCTTCCACCTAGCTCTTAAAATCTTTCCTGCTTTTGTTTGTGTGAAATTGAGTTCAGTATCTCTCCCCTATTATAATACTATGGGAACAAAACTGACTTTGATTTGTTCATCTTGTCCAGCAGTTTTGTTTTTGTTTTTAACAGTTGCTACCCTGGCGCTTAGATACCTACCCTTGGGTTTACTTGTTCTTTGAAAGAAAATTAATCTCATTTTATTCCAATTACTGTTATTTGTGAAAATCTAATCCCTAATTTATATATAATTCTCTAAGAAAGACAGAAATTTTAAAGCTGAATCTTAACTTATAACCACTTGAAGTTTGATCTTTTTAGGCACATAAAACTAGAGAGAAAAAAGGGAGAGAAAAGAAAAAAAATATATAATGCAAGTATTGAACTAAGATGGACAATCAATTCAAGTAACATTATTCTTTAAAAATAGTGGAGGTTGGGGGCTGGTGCCTGGGTGGCTCAGTCAGTTAAGCAATCTACTCTTTTTTTTTTTTTTTTTAATTTTTTTTTCAGTGTTCCAAAATTCATTGTTTATGCCCCACACCCAGTGCTCCATACAACACATGCCCTCCATAATACCCACCACCAGTCTCACCACCCCCTTAGTTTGTTTCTCAGAGTCCACGGTCTTTCAGGTTTGTCGCCTCCTCCGATTTCCTCCAACTCACTTCTCTTCTCCATCTCTGAATGTCTTCCGTGTTATTCCTTATGCTCCAAAAGTAAGTGAAATCATATGATAAATGACTCTCTCTGCTTGACTTCCCTCAGCATATTCTCTTCCAGTCCTGTCCATGTTGATACAAAAGTTGGGTATTCATCCTTTTGATGGAGGCATTATACTCCGTTGTATACATGGACCCATTCATCCATTGAAGGGTATCTTGGTTCTTTCCACAGTTTGGCTATTGTGGGCATTGCTTTGGGGTACAGATAACCCTTCTTTTCACTATATCTGCATCTTTGGGGTAAAATGCCCAGTAGTGAAATTGCAAGGTCCTAGAATAGCTCCATTTTTAATTTCTTGAGGAATCTCCACACTGCTTCCCAAAGTGGCTGCACCAACTTGCATTCCCACCAACAGCGTAAGAGGGTTCCCCTTTCTCCACATCCTCTCCAACACTTGTTGTTTACTGTTTTGTTGATTTTGGCCATTCTAACTGGTGTAAAGTGGTATCTCAATGTGGTTTTGATTTGGATCTCCCTGATGGCTAATGATGATGAACATTTTTTCATGTGTCTGTTAGCCATTTGTATGTCTTCTTTGGAGAAATATCTGTTCATGTCTTCTTCCCATTTTTCCGACGTGATTATATGTTTTGTGTGTGTTGAGTTTGAAGAGTTCTTTATAGATCTTGGATATCAGCCCTTTGTCTGTAGTGTCATTTGCAAATATCTTCTCCATAGGTTACCTCTTTGTTTTGTTGACTGTTTCCTTTGTTGTGCAGAAACTTTTCATCTTGATGAAGTCCCAAAAGTTCATTTTCGCTTTTGTTTCCTTTGCCTTTGGAGACATATCTTGAAAGAAGTTGCTGTGGCTGGTGTTGAAGAGATTACTGCCTATGTTCTCCCCTAGGATTTTGATAGATTCCTGCCTCATGTTGAGGTCTTTTATCCATTTCGAGTTTATTTTTGTGTATGGTGTAAGAGAATGGTTGAGTTTCCTTTTTCTATACATAGTTGTCCAATTTTCCCAGCACCATTTATTGAAGAGACTGTCTTTTTTCCACTGTATATTTTTCCTGGTTTGTTGAAGATTAGTTGACCATAGAGTTGTGGGTCCATATCTGGGCTCTCTACTCTGTTCCACTGGTCTATGTGTTTGTTTCTGTGCCAGTCTAGGTGTCTAGGTGATCACAGCTTTATAGTAAAGCTTGGCTCAGGTCAGGATCTCAGAGCCCTGAGATCTAGCCCAGCTTCTGGCACCACACACAGAGTCTGCTTTTCCCTCTCCACAAGTCACACCCCTCCCCAACCACTAACACTCTCTCTCTCCACCCCATAAGTAAATAAATAAATAAAATCTTAATAAAAACAGTGGAGGTTGGGAAGATTAAGCTTTCTACAGTGAAATTTAACTCCTACTAACTCAAAAATAATTTAGAAATTTACTTCTTGAGAAAACTAAGGTTTTTTTTTGAGGGTTGTCTTGTGTTCTAATAGAGAAAGGGATAATTATTTGCCATATGTTATATTTTTAAAAACTGCAAAAGAAAGTAAGATATAATTTGGTTAGTTTTAGTTTGTTTACTGTTTACATATGCCTATGCAATAAAAGTGCAGAGAATCTTGTGTAAGGAAAACACTAGCACCCAACTATTAGTCATTCAGAAGGGAAATACAGAAAAGCAATGCCATACCTCATTAAATTAGCTAAGTGTTGCTGTCTGGATTTATCTAGCTGTTGTAATTTAATCAGAGCTAAATGAGATCATCGTTTAATTAAAATAGAAACTAATTAATTGTTCCAATTGTTGTTTCTATGAAAGATGCAATTTCTTAACAAAGCCACTGTGATGAAGTGAAGAGATTTCACTTAGAACATTGCCTTAGGACTATTGCTGTGAACTGAAGTAATTCACAATATAATCATCTTCTTACTTTGGATTAACATACAACATTGAAGAGAAAATATTTACTTTAAGTATCAGGCCTTCTAACTATAATTTTCTCAAAACAAGAAAGTTATTTATTTCCTAGAATAACTTTCTGAAGGAATAGGATGGGAACGAAAACAATTAAAGAATTTTGATTTAAAAAATTTACTCACCTCCTCTTTATTCTTTGACCCAAAATGGTCTGATTTCCACTGTACTGACATTCTTCATATTTTGTTTTTCCTTTTACAAAATATTTCTGTTAGTTGACTTGGTTGATCATTCTACCTGACTTACCTGATTTCTGTTGCACTATGCTGTCCTGATTTTCTTCCACTAACTCTGCTTTGCTTAGGCATCATTCATCTCAATCCACTGAAAATATGGTACTTCCCATCATTTCTACCTTTAAATAATGGGTTGTGTACGGAGTGTGAACCAGAGAAGGGTCAAGATTTGGGTGTATGCCTGACATGTGTAGTAGTTCGAGCAAAGCCATCATGATACTTGTTAGCATGTTTGGGAAACTCCAAGCATTTCCAGCTAGAAGAAAGCCCAGATTTAGAAACAAAGTTAACAACAATAGTTTTCCTCGTTTTTACGCCTTTGTTTCCTCTTCAATAAGTTGAAAGAATGGATACTTTCTATGACCAAAAATAAAACATACAATTCTTGCTCTATTTTTCTTGACCACAAATGACTATCGTTTCACTATCCTCTTGCATTCTGAGATCAAGGTTGCCTTTCCACCTCACCTGGATGACAGGGCAACCAAGAGAAATGTGACTTAAGACAGAATTGCCTCACTCTCCACTGTGCAGGAATGCTCCAGTCCTGTGTACCTTGGCAGAAATGTGATATTCTTTCTTAAGTTTAGCTCTCTAAAGTATCAGTGTCCACAGTGTGGATGAAAAAAATAAGGAGCTTGACTCATGAACCTTAAAGGCACAGTTGGACTATCTTTGTATAATCACTTGTACCTCGTTAAAACCTGGGGACTGTTGAAAATTGCTTTTGGTTAAATGTCAGCCTGTCCAAGTGAGATAAGTTTTTTTTTTTTTTTCTTTTTTAAAGAAAAATATTCAAACATAATATAAAACATCAACATTCTCAAGGTAGAGACTGCTTTAGGACGTAGAAGTCTTTTTCTCCATCTATGATTTCTATTCATGCCACTGAGTGTATTCACAGCCCAGGGGGAAGGTAGAAATGCACTGATGTCTGAATCCCAAGAAGGCTTTTGCCCTTAATTCATATGCAGTCTTTGGGCTCACTTCAGTCTTTCAGAGACTCAACAGCTCCTTTCTTTTGTCCCAGGTTTTGGCTGCCTAAGAGATAGAGTTGCGGCTAAAATATATACCTAAAAATGCCCAGAAGGAGAACAAATCTAATCACATTTCTGACACCAAATGGCTTGGTGATCTTAGACAAGTAAACTATCTTTAAATGCATTTCCTCATCTCTGAATGAAAAGGGTAATTAAATCATCTCAAAGACACCTTCCAATATTTATTATTTGCCTTTTATTCCAGAAGGCACAGAAAGTTTTTGTATGTTATAATATTGCTCATACTGGGAGAGTAGCTGGTAATAAAGAGACAAATACAGTTTATCCCCTGCTTTCCCAGAATCCACATTGTCATGGGAGAATGAGTAAGGTAGGTCTTCCTAGAGGTTACTTTTTTGTTTGCTTGTTTTAATGGAAGGAGGGGCAGTGAGGGAGGAGGGGCAGAGGTAGAGGGAGAATCACAAGCAGACTCCACACTTAGGAGGAGCCTGACTCAGGGCTCAAGCTTAGGACACTGAGATCTGGCTTCAACCAAAATCAAGAATCAGGCACTTAACCCACTGAGCCACCCAGGCGCCCCCTAGAGGTTACTTTTAAAACAGACTTCATATTATATGGTTGGTGTATGAAGAAAAAGTGGAAATACAAAGACAATTATAAAATTCCTTATCTTTAAGCAGTGTATTGCCCAATGGAGGACAGAAGCAGGCTCCCCACTGAGCAGGGAATACTATGCAGGACTTAATCCTGGGACTCCAGGATCCAGAAGGCAGTCACTTAACCCACTGGGCCACCCAGGAGCCCCAAAGTATATATTTGTAATACCAATTATTTCTTAAAGAAAAATTCTCTGGAAAATAAAAAAAACAACTACACATAACATCCAAGATATTTTCTAGGCCATTGAACCACAGCTCAATGAGTTAAATCAACAGAATCCAGAAGAGAGACTCGTTTCTCCTTAGTAACCATATAAATACACAGCCAAACATATACATATGTATTTTTATTTAGATGTTTATATATATAGATAGATAGATAGATAGATATAGATATAGATATTTAGATATTTTTATTAGATGTATTATTCCAGACACTAGACACAGTGCACAAAAATAGCATAGATCTTTATTAAACTCATGATTCTGGAGGGGGAATACCAATAGAAATCAAGCAAACAACTAATAAATATAACATTATTAATTATGGTTATTGTTATATAGAAAGTAAATAAAATGTCTTGATAGGAAATATTGAATGGGCCAAGCAACCAGTTTAGATTGGTGACCAGCAAATTCTCCCTGATGAGCTTACCCTTCAGCTGAGATTTGAAGGAGGACTTCTCCATAGATAATAAAAACTGATGTCTGTGTCATAATATACAGGAATGTGTTAGATAGGAGTGGAAAAGGGAAGGTAAAACATCTAGGAAACTGTTTCTTAACTTAATATTCAAATAGCTGAGCGTAGTTAAGTGTTTGGTTTATATTCACATGACTTACCTGTTGATCTATGAAATATCATTTGCTAACTGGTAAGCAGTTCACCCATGGACAAGTCCATTTGTCTAGACTCCATGAGATATAGAAAATAAAATGTGTGAAGTTCGTTAAAGAAGAATTTATCATGCTCCCTGAGCAGACAATGACCACCAAATCCAGTGTGCGGCAAGTTTGATGGGGCCGCAGAGAAGAGCGTGAAGGGCCCAGATTTCTCATAACTCAGTTGGGTATATTATGAAGTTTGTATTAGTTTTTGCATATAACTAGAAATCACAGTTTTCAGAAGGGAATTATATGTTCCAATTCATAGTTTTTGTAAAAAAAGGAAAAGAGATTATTTTGTTGGCAACCTTCTCTGCCACAACTAGCATAGGTTCTTAATTATTTCTGCTGAGCTTTATTTGATTCATTGACCAACTTCACTGATACAGATAACTAAACATTACCAATCTTCAAAATCTTGTGCCAAAAATAGATATCTAATAAAAATATGATATTAAATCATACAATAATATGGGAAGTGAATATAAGAAGTGAATTTATGAACATATATTTGAGTATAATTTTAAAAAATACCTTCTACTACTTATAGCCCATGTTTAAAATTCAAATTTGAATGAAGAAATTGAGGAAAAAAAATACCTGCAAGAGTATAATTTGCCACATTTTTCCCCAGAGGTAATTTCCTTGACCACTAATTTTTGTGGAAGTGTTTCCATAAGCAACTTCAGTCAGAGATATGATTAGAGAAGGAAGCAGAGCATTGTTTGCTGTTCTTCTGCTTTAACATATTTTTCTGAGAATTTTTCTGGCAATGTTTTGTCAAAGGAGAGTGAATCTCAAGAAGTAAGTCAGTTGAACAATTTAAACAAATATCAAAGAAAATTAAATAAGGAATTACATTAAATAAGTAAATGCTCATTGAGGGTTGCTGGGGGGGAGGGGGTTTGGGAGAAGGGGGTGGGATTATGGACATTGGGGAGGGTATGTGCTTTGGTGAGTGTTGTGAAGTATGTAAACCTGGTGATTCACAGACCTGTACCCCTGGGGATAAAAATATATGTTTATAAAAAATAAAAAATTAAAAAAAACTATTAAGATAGAACTTTATAAAGTGCTTAGGTATCCAAGTTATTTGCAAGATTTTGAACGAAGTTATAAGAATTTGGAAGGAAATCATATTGATACCAAGCATGTGGGTTTCTTTTTCCTTTTTTTTTTTTTTTAAAGATTTTATTTATTTGAGAGAGAGGGACAGAAATAGTGACAGAGATAGCGAGAAAGAGCACAATGGGGAGGGCAGAGAGAAGCAGGCTCCCCACAGAGCAGAGAGTCCGATGAGGGGCTCGATCCCAGGACCCTAAGATCTTTGGCCTGAGCTAAAGGCAGACACTTAAGCTGAACCACCCAGGCACCCCCATGGGTTTCCTTTATAATTATGATTGTTAAAATTTTTATTTTAGAGAGAGATAGTGTGGGGAGGGGGGAAGCAGAAATCAGGAGTTGGACACTCAACAGACGGTGCCACTGAAGTACCCCAAGCATGTTGGCCATACCTTCCAATCCCACTAAAAAAATCTATTGAATGTAAACAAAGATGTAATTATTTTATAAGTAGACAAATTGTATTTAAACAAAGACCTAATTTTACCGACATTTTATTTTTCTTTCAAAAGGTAGAAGGAGCAAGGCAGGCAACTGTCACTCAGACATAGATATAATTAATGGGAAAAAACAAGTGAGATTGGAAGACCTGGAGAAAGTATGTGTTGCTTAAATAATGTTAAATGATTGAATTGGTTGAAGATAGGTTAGTTACCTGAATCATACACCATGGCAGGTGGCAACTTACAACAGGATGGGAATAAAATACAAAAAGTGGCAGACAAAACTCTTTAAACATAGAGGATTTATTGTGATATTCAGACCAGTGAGTATATCATTTCATATTGAATAATTATAAAAGAAAAAGACTACTCTTTATAATTCTTGTAATGTTTGCATTTACTTAAACTTTCTGAGACTCACATTTTTTATCTATAAAAAAGAAAATATCTAACTCACAAGACTGTTGTAAATATACACATATACATATATATAAGACACATACAATTTGTGTGCATATACACATATACCCACACATACATACTGATCCTAGAAACTTGTAAGTTCTTACCAAATAAAAACTGACACTGTCAGGGCACCTGGGTGGCTCAGCTGTTAAGTGTCTGCCTCTGGCTCAGGTCATGATCCCAGGGTCCTGAGATCGATCCCCACACTGGCTCCCCGCTCAGCAAGAAGCCTGCTTCTCCCTCTCCCACTCCCTCTGCTTGTGTTCCTTCTCTCAATGTGTCTCTCTCGTCAAATAAATAAATAAAATCTGAAAAACAAACAAACAAACAAACAAAACCTGATGCTGTCTTAAATTATAAACTCTAAATTAATAAATTTACTTACTATTTTAATCAGCACTACTTTTGTCTTGAATCTGAAGTTAGGTTTGACCATAAATTCAGTACTCAAATACTCAATTCTAACTTCTCAATTCACAACACAATTTGAAGCAGAGATTCTTTCACCCTCCATAGTGGATGGCCAATTCCAAATGACTATTAGTCTACCCCAGTTAGTGGCTTATCTTCCTGTTCCCCACTATAACACATCCCTGTCCTGAACACTAACCCAGTTGATGAGGGGCAAGTTAATCTGCCTTGGATTTATGAGCCTTCTATATTCAGGGGCTGGATTTTGTCCGTGTTCTCCAGCTACCAATGAGGCCCTTTTTTCAAGCACAATGTTGACATTGACTGGAAGAGCAGCTGATATGGCCCAGAAATTCCTGCTAAAATTGTACCCTAAAAGTTTGTCTTTTCCTTTCCTCTCTCCTCCTAATAGGAGAGTGAATCTAGATTTTTGTTACACAGGAGATATCACTGTATATCTCTGCAATGCAGATATCACTGTAGTAGAGAATCCTTATATCATCTTAAAAATAATCCTGTGTAAATATTCAGATATATTTATATAGAACACTTAGGTAGTATTTATAAGGACAAACGGACAGATTTAACTGAATAATAATTGCTTATTTAATCAACATTATTACTAACCTGTAAATAAGTGACTCTGAGTGAATGACTTACTAGGAGCAGGTTAATGTCAGATTAATAAATAAAAATTATCAAATCACTTGTGTAAACAGGTCTGATCTCAACACTGAGCATTAAGTATTCATTTATATTCCATTTTCTACTGCTACAGAATATATCTTATCAAACTTCTACTATGTTGAAAGAGCCAATTATATATTTACAAGTGACCTGCAATTTTACATTAATAAAAACATAAGTAGTTTTATAAAATCTTTATTGTTTTTAGGAGAAATAATCTCATTATGACAGAAAAGCTTCAAGACTCCTTAGGATTAGGATTCTAATTTATTTATCTCTGTATCAATAATGTTTTGCCCAGAGCCTAGCAAATGGTTGACATCTTATATATTCATGTTTTTCACAGCTTTTCCTGCCCTTCAATACAAATGTATTTTTTATTATGGATAACTATTTTATTTTGTTTGAAGATTTATTTATTTATTTGAGAGAGAGAGCATAAGTAACAGGGATAGGGTGAGAGAAATAGAGTCTCAAGCAGACTCCTTGCAGAGCACAGATCTCGAGGCACCTAGATCTCACATGGACCCTAAGATCATGACCTGAGCCAAAACCAAGAGTCAAACTCTTATTGACTGCACCACCCAGGTGCTCTGGATATTTTAAAGTGTGAGAAACATGGCATAGAGATATTTATTGAGATTAAGAAGTGAATTACTAAACTTGCCTATCTTTCCATCACTTAAACCTAGAATACATTTGAAAATGTGTGAAATTTTATTGAGGCTGATTGAAAAAGTTTTATATCTAATGTTTCTCAATTATATATTTTCTATATTCCAGATTTTTGTCCAGTTACAACAACTAAAACTTGATTTAACGTTTACAAAGTACAATTTGGAAAGGAAAAAAAATGTATTTCATCCTTTTATAGTCTAAGAATGACATGCTATTTTCATTCTTCTTAACATGGAGGAGTTTTAAGTTGATGAGATTACAGAACATGATAAAATTTTATAGCATACGCATTGACTAGGAAAATCATATAATATGAAAATAAATAATAGTATAGTAAGCTCCTTGGATTAAATTGAATGTGAAAAGGGAAAATAGAGGGTACTTCTCTACTAAATTAGTCAGATGCACTGGGTATTAATCTCTGGCCTGAGAGAACTAGCCTCATAAGGCTTCCAACCTCAGTAATCTCTGCTGTTCTTCCCCATCTTCAGTTCTATATCGTAAGTGAGATATGAAGGAATATGGCAGATTTTTATGATAATCTATGCAAGTCAGAAAAAATTGTGGAATATTTGATACTTTTGGAACAGTTTAATATTATTTGGAAAAGATGAAATTGGATATATACCAGTGGAAAATTAGCAACAAAATTTAAGTAAGTGTATACAGGAGATAAAAATGAAATCATAAAAATATTCAATCAAAAATAGGCCTTTCAAAGGGAAAAAAAAGATAAAATAGCAGAGCTAAAAAGACTGTAGTTTTTTAAAATTATTTCAAGGTCATAGATTTTAATCTAGTTTTATGAATTATGAGAGTAAATGTAAACAGTCTGAATTTACCAATTAAAAGATAGTAATTAACCAATGGGATTAAAAAAGAGAGTCCTACTTTTATGCTGATAACAATAAACAAACTTTAGATATGAAGAATAGATAGGTTAAAAATAAAATAATGGGGAAAAATAGTATGGAGATACCAATCTAGAGAAAGTTGACATGGCAATATTACTATTAGAAAAAATATATACTTCAGAACAAGGAAGATTACACAGGATAAACATTATAAACAGGATAAAAAATGGTAAAGTGTTGAATTTACAAGGGAGCTATAACAATCCCTGAATTAATTATGGACTGAACAAATGAGTTTCAGAATACATGTGGGAAACAAGTGAAATGATAAAAAGAGAACAGGCAAATCCAAAAGTGTAGTGGGAATGATCAGTAACTGATCATAGTATCAGTAAGACTTAGTAGACTTCATCCCACAAAAGCAGAATATTTACTTTTCAACGGCATGTGGAACATTTGCAAATTATAAAACAATCAAAGACAATAGAACAACTTTGAAAGAATTCAAATCATGCAAAGTATATTCTTAGAATGTAATTAACAGAAAAGTGTCTGGAATATTAAATATTTAAAAATTAAACAGACATATATGAATAACCTATGGGCTATTAGAAGATAGAAAATATCCAATGGAAAAAAAAGACAGTCTCTTCAATAAATGGTCCTTGGGAAAATTGGACAGCTATATACAGAAGAATGAAACTCAACCATTCTCTTACACCATACACAAAGATAAACTTGAAATGGATGGAAGACCTCAGTATGAGACAGGAATCCATCAAAAACCTAGAGGACGGGTGCCAGGGTGGCTCAGTCACTAACCGTCTACCTTGAGCTCAGGTCAGGATCCCAGGATACTGGGATCCAGCCCCTCATCGGGCTCTCTGCTCAGACGGAAGACTGCTTCTTCCTTTCCCACTCCCCCTGCTTGTGTTCCCCCTCTGGCTATGTCTCTCTCTGTCAAATAAAAAAACAAAATCTTAAGCAAACAAACAAATAAACAAACACCTTGAGGAGAACAGGCAGTAACCTCTTTGATATCAGCCACAGCAACTTCTTTTAAGACACATCTCTAAAGGCAAGGGAAACAAAAGAGAAAATGAACTTTGGGGCCTTCATCAAGATAAAAAGCGTCTGCACAGCAAAGGAAACAGTCAACAAAACAAAGAGGCAACCCACGGAATGGGAGAAGATATTTGCAAATGACACTAATATCCAAGATCTATAAAGCACTTCTCAAACTCAACATCCCAAAAACAAATAATCAAGTCAAAAAATGGGCAGAAAACACAGACACTTTTACAAAGAAGACATAAAAATGACTAACAGACCCATGAAAAAATGTTCATCATTATTAGCCATCAGGGAAATTCAAATCAAAACCACACTGAGATACCCTTTACACCAGTTAGAATGTCAACAATTGACAAGGCAAGAACCAACAAGGGTTGAAGAGGTTGTAGAGAAAGGGGAACCCTCTTACACTGTCAGTGGGACTTAAAGTTGGTGCAGTCACTTTGGAAAACAGTGTGGACTTTCCTCAAAAAATTAAAAAATTTTTAATGACATGGCAATTGCAGTACTGGGTATTTATCCCAATGAAACAGAAATAGTGAAAAGAAGGACCATATGCACCCCAATGTCCATAGCAGCAATGTCCACAATAGCCAAACTGTGGGAAGAGCCAAGATGCCCTTCAACAAGAAGATATGGTCCATATACACAATGGAATATTACTCAGTCTTCAGAAAGGATGAATACCGAACTTTTGTAGTAACATGGTTGGGACTGGAGGAGATTATGCTAAGTGAGATAAGCCAAGCAGAGAAACTCAATTATTATATGGTTTTACTTTTTTGTACAATATAAGGAATAGCATGGTGGGCATTAGAGGAAGAAAGGTAAAAAAGGGGGGAGAACTTAGAGGGGGAGAAGAACCATGAGAGATGATGGACTCTGGAAAATAAACTGAGGGTTTTAGGAGGGAGGGGAGTGCGGAGATGGGTGACCTGGTGATGGGTATTAAGGAGGGCATGGATTGCATAGAGCACTCGGTGCTATATGTAAACAATGAACCATGGAACACTACATTAAAAACTAATGATGTACTATATGATGACTAACATAACATAATGAAAAACAAAAAAACCAAAGCTGGAACCTTCAAGACAGTCTGGTACTGGCACAAAAACAGACACATAGATCAATAGAACAGAAAAGAGAATTCAGAAATGGACCCTCAAATCTATGGTCAACACATCTTCAACAAAGCAGGAAAGAATATCCAATGGAAAAATGACCAACCCTTCAATAACTGTGCTGGGAAAATTGGACAATCACATGCAGAAGAGTGAAACTGGACCATAACTTTAAACCATACCCAAAAATAGACTCAGAATAGATGAAAGTCCTAAATGTGAGACAGGAATCCATCAAAATCTTAGAGAACACAGGCAGCAACCTCTTTGACTTTGGCTGCAGCAACTTCCGGTCAAACGCATCTCCAAAGGCAAGGGAAACAAAGGCAAAAATGAGGTATTGGGACTTCATCAAGATAAAAAATTTGCACAGCAAAGGAAGCAGTCAACAAAACCAAAAGACAACCTACAGAATGGGAAAAGATATTTGCAAATGTTTTCTCAGATAAAGAGTACCCAAAATCTACAAAGAACTTACCAAATCAACACCCAAAGAACACATAATCCAGTTAAGAAATGGGAAAAAGGCCTTTCTTCTTAATTAATGTAGGCTTTTACAGCTATATATTTCCCTCTAAAAACTGCTTTAGTTCCATCCACATCACTGCAAATGGCAGGATTTGTTTGCAACGACTTGGATAGAACTAGAGGATATTATGCTAAGTGAAATAAGCCAATCAGAGAAAGACAATTATCATATGGTATCTCTGATATCAAGAATTTGAGAGGCAGGTTGGGGGGCTGTGGGGGTTGGGAAGGAAAAAATGAAACAAGATGGGACTGGGGAGGGAAACAAACCATAAGAGACTCTCAGTCCCAGGAAACAAAACTGAGAGTTGCTGGGGAGTGAGAGGGGAGGGATATGGACACTGGGAGGGTAGGCGCTGTGGTGAGTGCTGTGAATTGTGTAAGACTGATGATTCACAGACTTGTACCCCTGAAGCAAATAATACATTATATGTTAATAAAAAACAAAATAAAACTACTTTAGCTTACTTCCATAGGTTTTGGTATATTGTGTCTTTTTGTTCACTTCAAATCATTTTCTAATATCCCTTGTGATTTCTTCTTGACCCACTGGCATTTACAAGCATATTATTTAATTTCCACATATTTGAAATTTCCCAATTTTTCCTGATATTAATTTCCAATTTTATTTCATTGTGGCCAGAGAACACAATTTGTATAATTTTATTCCTTTTAAATTTGTTGAAGCTTTTTTATGTTCTAGCACATCATCTATCCTAGAGTATATTTACTGTACACTCGTTACGAAAATACAGTCAGCTATTTTGGGTATAGTGTTTTACAGATGTTTGTCAGGTCTAGGCAACTTATAATAATGCACTTTTAGTATAAGACTGAACTACAAAGTTGTAGAATTTTCCAGGAATATTATTCTGACAAATGTCTCTTTTAATTTTAATGTTTTCTTATACTCAAGGACTGTGTTTTATTCTCCTTTGCCTTCCTATCACAGTAAACATATTTATTAGGTTTAAGGGGAATTACTTTATTTTAATGTCTACCAATTGCTGATTAAGTACCTCCACTATAAAATCAAGGATGAAGGTATATACATTAAAATGCAACTAGATTATTTAATGATATTGTAACTAGTTGATGTAAGGTTGAATACTCATGGTAAATGATTCTTGTGGCTTATTTTTAAAATCCTTTAATCTTCATGCTTATAGGAATAAATATTCTTTAATTCAATAAATTATGAAATATAATTGAAAATATATTTATATTTATTTGCTATTTAACATAATGCAAGTAAAATAGTTCATGTACTTTTGAACTTTTGATATACTCTAGATGAAATAATGAGCATACAAAAGCCATTTTCTTATAATAAGTTGAAAGTATGACATTTCAAAGTATATGTATGTATGTATGTGTGTGTGTGTGTGTGTGTGTGTAGTCTCTATCCATTATAGTATGTAGTTCTGGTCCCAACATTTTAAAATAAAAATACTTTAGGAATTGTAAAATTAAACAAGCTACTAGAGAAAACAGAAAGTAAAAGAAAAAAGATTTAAAAAAATGTAAAATAGATTGGCAAGTCCCTGTAAAATTGCTGCATGCACAAACTTTCCAAATTAGGAGTCATGGTCTTAGGATAATATATCTGCAATAGCTGACTTAAAGGACATTTGTTCAGGACTTTATGGATATTTATATATTCTGCAAAAATTATAATTTTTAGAATAAAAAGTCAGTCAACAAAACATACCACAGATGTATTTCCTTTTGAAAAGTGAAGCCCAATGATTTAAGACAGAATTTACTTCTTTATTCTTTTAAGCAAGAGAAATTTTCTCAATAAGAAGGCATTGGATGAGCCTATTAAAAATAACTTTTATCTGCATAAAATATCTTTCCTAATATACTAAAATCTTAGTAATTATTACACTATGGACAGGAAATAAGAATATGTAAACAAACTTTCACACTATTTCTGAATGACCTAGACTAAATTTTAGATTCTAAATAGATAAGATATTCTTTTCCTTTTATCTTCAAATTAAGGTTCAATTTGTAATGTGAAAGTCACTTTTCATAATAAATATCTGTTGTGCACAGAATAATGGCCTCCCAACAATGTCTATTATGTGATTCCAGCAAACCTGGAAGCAAGAGATAATTACAGATGTGCTTAAGGTTAAAGACCTTGAGATGGGGGAGATTATGAAGGATTATTTGAATGGATCCAATTTATCATATGACCCTTAAAATAAGAAGAAAAAAGGCAGAGGAGTGGATCAGAGAGACGAGACATGAGAAATAGGGCATTGAGGCAAGAAACTTGATCCTCTCTAATGCTGGAATCAGCCCTCAAAAGAGATCAGCAAGAAAACAAAGACCTTGCCCTACAGTCGCCAACAATCGGAACAAGCAAGGAAACTGAATTCTGCCAACAACCTGACTGAACAAAGAAACAGATTCTCGGGACACCTGGGTAGCGGCTCAGTTGGTTAAGCGGCTGCCTTCAGCTCAAGTCATGATCCCAGCGTCCTGGGATCGAGTCCCACATCGGGCTCCTTGCTCGGTGGGGAGCCTGCTTCTCCCTCTGCCTCTGCTGCCACTCGGCCTGCCTGTGCTCGCTCTCGCTCTTGTTCTCTCTCTGGCAAATAAATAAAAAAATCTTAAAAAAAAAAAAAAAAGAAAGAAACAGATTCTCCCCCAAAGTCTCCAGAATAAAACACAACCTACTAACACCTTGATTTTTAATCTGGTGAGAACTGTATTAGACTTTTGATCCTCTGTAAGAACTGTAGATAATAAATTGGTGATTTAAAGTGAACAAATGGGGCACCCATTGGTCGGTTAAGCATCTGCCTTCGGCTCCCATCAAGATCCCAGAGTTCTGGGATCAAGCCCCACGTCAGATTCCCAGCTGGGCAAGGTGTCTGCTTCTCTCTCTCCTCCCCACTGTGCTCTCTCTCATTATCTCTCTTGATATCTCTCTCTCAAATAAATAAATAAATAACTTAGGGAAAAAATAAAGATGAAAAGTTGTTAAGGCTCTTCTACAGTGAGTTAATGAGTGCTAGATGCAGACATCCTGCTGGTGCTGCTTTCACTCTCTCCTCTCATTGGGAGAATCATTTCATGTACAACCTTTCTAGAAGGTTGGAGATTTCAGCTAAGTAAAAATGTCTTGAGAATTGAGGATATTTGAAAGAGAGGAGTTAAAAGATAGTATTTGAAATAAAAACAAAATAATTAGGAAGAGCTGTTTGACTTTTCAAGTCTCTTCTAATTTCCTGCCTTTCATAAAGGACCTGGGAATGAATCTAGAGATTATCCAGCAAAGAGGCAGCAAGCCACGGGGAGGGGAGGGGACTAGTCCAAGAGCCTGAAAGTTACTAAATGGAAGAGTTCCTGTTACTCTTAGCTAAACCTCTCTCTTTCTCTATAAAACACTGGCTTTCTATGCAACATTGTATATCTTCCGTAAGAACAGAGGAGAGGAATCAAGGAAAAGATTCTTTATAAAAATTTTAAAATAGTCACTCACTGTAGCTAAAAGGTTATAGAAATAGAAAGGTTACAGAGAACACTTCTTTAAAATCATTCATTCTAATAGTACTTCGACAAATGACCTAATATTTCTTTCTCAAAGCTCTCATCTAATTTAGTTGATATAATCTTTTCTAAATGCATTACCCCAAGTGGTATAACTGACAATGGTTCATAAAGCTTGTGAATTTAATAGTTATAAATTGCTGAATATTTATTTCCTAAGATAAGTTTTAAACAAAGAAGAATCTAGCATAAAAATTATGTGTTTTAAGGACTATGCAATGGTAGCACACTGCTCACTTCCTTAATAAGGAAACCATACTACCCAGTGGCCTATTACTTGGAGCTTCAGCTGGGCACAGACCTCAGGGTGAAAAACTGGCGTGACTTAGCGTGTGGTAAATGTTTGTATATTCTAATATCCCTAAAACTGATAATGGGAATAAACCAGAGTTTCTCATTTTGATGCTAGGAGAATTACTGGAATAAAAGCATATGATGCATGAAAGAAGAAATGGGTTGGGGAAGAGATGCATGTTCATTTCATAAATTCATATGTGCTGTTGCTGGGAAATATTGAGCTTGAGCATAAAGACCAACATGTAAACTGTCCTAAAGGTAAGAGCAAGACAGACGCGACCATGATTTTGCTATGTCCCAGGTCCTGCATTCCAGTTGAGTTACTGCACACTTAATGCAGGGTGCTGACTCTATTACAGCTGACAACAGTGAAGGTAGGAACCATGTAGTTTAAAAAGGGATTTTTATCCTATATAGGAAGTCTCACAGTTCTCCACTAACTGTAGGGACGAAAAATTACCAGCATTAGTATCTCCCAGGGCACAAAGGAAATTTCAAACTATCTTAACTATAAACAAATTTTTCAGCATTCTCACTTTCTGGGTCTTGGGGTATATTAACAAAGTTTTCCTTCTCACTCCACCCATACTGTCATGTGAATCAGTTGTGAAGGTGGGAGAGAGTTTCTGCTCCTTGCAGTCATCTGGGACCTAGTTCCACTCCAGCCAAGCCAAGGGTTTGGTCATTTTGTGGGGCTTGAACACGTTCCATTGGAAACTGGCATCCCACCAGCCAGTGATGAAACAGAGATTCTTTTGGAAAGTATGAGGGACGCTTGAGTGGCCGGCATCTCTGCTCTCATTTCACAGGCCAAAACTTGGTTCCTTGGTCCCATATAGAAGCAAAGACCCTGCTGACGTAGTCTGAAAGTTTCTAAATAGAGATCATGATATTGATAAAGAACTTTCTGCTCCAGGAAATATCATTAAATCATTCAAATAAGCAAAATTAGCTCACAAATCGATTCCACATCCAGCAGGTGTTACCCTGTATTCTCATGCTCCTGCGTGTGTTTCGTTACTACAAATATTCTAAGTGACAGTGGAATTCCCTGCCATCCACTAATATTAAACCTCAGAATTTGCACTCCTTTTAAAGCCTGTAAAATCAGCTATCATGTTGTTGCCCAATACCTAAAACAGTTGCTGGCACCTATAATCCACCTCTAATTCAAATACTATAGGTAGTTACTCCAGATATCCCCGAGGATTCAGTTGAGCAATTATCCTTGATAAGCAGATTTTTAATCAAGGAAATAGGCATAGTTAATTATGCACATAGGCTGTGCTTTAAGTGATTTTTATTAACTGTGGCTTCACTTTCTAGCCCACAACCCAGGTGTGACATGGCAGTTCTTCCTTTAACTGATTCTTGCTGAGATTACAGTTAGAGGCAGACTTAATCCAATTAACAAAGCCATCCTCATGTGAACAGTGAAAAACTGCTGACAGTTGCAGAGTCCCATTAGTGATTTCCTATTGCTGTGTTCTCTAATTATATTCCTCCAGTACCACTGAGGTGCCACACAAGGCCAGTAAACAGACAAAGAAATACATTTGAATACAAAAAAAGCTGCATTCTGATGGAAAAACTGTAATCCCACAAAGATCTGTGGTACAATATTAAAGTAGGGATTCCCTTGAAAAAATTGATTTTTTAAAAATTTCTCCTCTAACTTGCTTGCTTTTTTTTTTTTTTTTTTAATGCTTACTATGGGGCAGAGAAAAGAATCAATGGAGAATAAAAATCTGAAATAGCATGGAGTTTTCTAAATTCCGTTTGAATGAATTTCATTGTGAGTGCTGGGCACATGTAGTGTAATTTATTCTTAATGGGATTACTAGAGATAAGGTGTGCTGGTGATAGTTCATAACAGTGAGCATTATACCCTGTTGCTAAAACAAAAAGGGAATTCAAAATGTAATAGTTGGGTTCCTCACATTATGGTCTTTATAATATGTTTAACATCTGGTATCAAAGCAAAACAGGCTGGGACATCAGAGTCCCTGCTTTGTATTTAATATAAAATGCTACTTGTTTAACCTGATTATGTCACAGGTCCACATGTAATCAATGCATGATATATTTTTTTAAATCTATAAATCTCAATTTAATATCTTAAAAAAATATGTTCGATAGAAACTTCAAAAAAACTGAGATTGGAGACTATGGCATTACTTTTATGCTTCTATAAGCCTCCTCTATCCCTGACAATCTTCCATTGTAGACAAATGAAAATTATGAGGTACACTTTTCTTTATTTTAATTATGTTTTCTCACCGAAGAGTAAAAGCATCCTAGATACACTCATTTTCATATAAACTGTGGAGATGCAGATAATTGTGAGTTCTGTCCAATGACTATATTACATTTTTCTCAGAAATGTCAATATCAAGTTTGAAATAATCAAAATAATAGAAACAATAGGTGATATTTTGTGAGATGCTAAATGCAGGGAAGATGTAATACATAGATATGGTTTTAGATAGATAGTAGATAATGATATGCATATGATCATATATAATAACATATGATGTGGATATACTATACAACATATATTTAATGTATAAATAATAATTACATTCAGATATAATCACATATATTTTAATATATGATATCTAGTAATTCATATTTATTGTTCCACATCTCAAAGCTTGACAATGAGACTAGCAATCCTCTTGAATTCTCAGGAGACCTTATTATAATATTCAATGTGTCACTGTAACACACTAAGGATTGGTGAGTTGGAATCGATATAAATTAGGAGATGAGAAATACAATTAAAGTAAGTGATAAAACTTTTTAAAAATTATTCTGCGTGGTACAATGCTAAGTGAACAGAGAAAGCCACTGTAAAGAGAGCAAGTTAATTTTATAAACATAATATGGGAAAGTTTTGCCCTTTCTGGGGCTAGTGTGTGTGGTTTACTTGTTCAATGGATATCTATCTGAATGATCCAGAGAATCACATAAAACTCTTACCTAATCAAAATGCAAAAGGCATTGATGTGTGATGCAATTAAGCAATAAATTCTAAATGTTCTCATTAAACAGGAATTGAAAATAAATACGATTTTAGGGTCAAGTTCTTTAAAATCTGAGTCAGTACTAAAGTTTAAACCAGCAAAGTTGCAATAATTATCTCAGAAGTTAAAATTCTATGAAGTTCAAAATATTAATCTGCATATTCAATATATCTTTTTGATTGGGGAGAATGCTGCAAAAGTGTCTGTTATCCTTTCAGAAACAAAAACAAAACCCCAAACACCACTCATCTATTTCCATATTAAATTCAGTTTTAACTAAATGTTACTGGTTTAGGTGAGAATCACTTCATATGGTAGAACTTTCATTTGTACTATAAATAGCATTCTCATAGAATGATTAAAAAGTTAGGTAAATGGTAACACTTTAAATATCACATAGCTGAGAAAATTAGCATTCTTTAATGAAAAAATTCAATGAAAAAATAACCTCTTAAATGTAGTATATTTTATTTTATACCAGTATATTTTTATTCATGGCAAAATGCTGTTGTTTTTCATGAAATAAAATAATTCAAAGAGATTCCATCCATGCAAATACTTACATACTCTAAAATAAAAATAAAAATAAAAATAAAACAAAAATTTCTTCCTATGAACCAGTGGAGGATCAATTCTCCCTCTATCAACTGGTGGATTACTTGATACTACAAGACCTATTTTAAGTATTGCAATGCACATTGAAAGGTTTCTAGGGTGTGACTGATAGGAAGTACAGGCCCCAAACTGGATGAAAACACACACACACACATCACACATATTCTTTTCCTACATATATAAAGAATTATAGTCATAAAATCATAAAATTTTGGTAAGATATTTAGAAATCTTCCAAAGATTCTCAATTCTTTTTTAAACTGAACTTGGAGTATTTATTACTAAATTTATTAATGTACCTAAAACTTTCAAATTGTATTAAAGGAAAGCACAAAAAAAACTGAGAAACATTTAAGAAACATTTGGGCAAAAAAATGAAATTTCATTAAAGGGAAGTCAACTGAAAATTAAAATATTAAATATTATTAAATATTAAAATATTTCAGTACTTATTTGTGATAGGCAGATTTTAAGATAGAATTTAAAAATATATTCAATAATAGATACTTCAAAAATTATTTAAAACTGACTTTGAAAATTAACCGATATATGTAAATATTTTTCTGTTTGGACTGAGCAGGAAAAAAATGTTAGTGATTATCCTGACCCATTCCCCATCCTTGACCACATCTCTTTTGGCTGAATACAGATCAACTCACACATTCTCAATTGCTGAGAATTTTAGTCTATTTTTTGACACCTAGTAAATACAGAAAATACTTTATAATGAAAGGTGAAGACATATTGATGCTATTCCAAAAAAAAAAAAAAAGGTGAAATATGTTGAAAATATCAGCTCGAAAGAAATAAAGAAAATGGAAGTCACATCTTGAGTGGAATGGTGGAGATATTATTAGGAACAAAAATTTTCACCCTAAGCACTAAGCTATGAGTATAGCCATTCATGCATTCATGTGTCTTTACTGATGTTTTTGATGCTGCCTGGAGTCTTAGTCCCCTTACTTACCTATGTGCTAAAATTTACTACACAACTGGCCTTCTAAGACCCAGATCAAATAGTATTTCTCTGCTTTTTTCCCAAAAAATCATTGATCCATTTACTCCAGAACTGACCTCTCTTTAATCTACACTCCATAAATCTTTGTCTGTTATTTGTTTGTCATATTAATCGCAAAGCATTTTTATTTATTTGTCTTTCTACTTAACTGTAAGTATAGTTTGAGATTTTCAGTATAGCATATGGTTTTTAGACACAGAATTAAACTGAAAATCCTAGTCAGCCTCATACCAGCTAGTTGACTTTGGACAAGTATGTTAATGTATAGTTTCCTCATTTGTAGCATTGGGATAATAAAATCAGCCTCACTTGGTTGTGGTATTATACTAAGTGAAATAAGTCAGACTGAGAAAGACAAATACCATATGATTTCACTTAAAAATGGGCTAAAAAATTAATAAACAAACAAAAAACAGAACCAGAACTATAAATAAAGAGAACAAACTGATGGTCGCCAGAGAGAAAAGGGGTGGAGGGTTGGGTAAAATGGGTGAAGGAGAGAGGAAGATATGGGATTTCAGTTATGGAATAAGTAAGTCACAAGAATAAAAAGAAGACCAAAGGAATAGTCAAGGATATTGTAATAGCAATGTAATGGGACAGATGGTAGCTACACTTTCAGTGAACATAGCATAATGCATGAACTTGTCACATCACTAAGTTGTATGCCTAAAACCAATATAACATTGTGTGTCAACTATACCCAAGAAAGAAGAAAGAAATAAAGAGAAAGAAGAAAGAAAAGGCAGAATGGACAGAAGGAAGGAAGGAGAGAAGAAAAAAGGACAGAAGAAAGGAAGGAAAAGACGGATTTAAGAATTAAACTATTAAAGTGAAAAAGGTACTCAATAGGGGATTTAAACTGGTGATATAGCCATATAGCGGGGGTGATGAGAGGAGGGGACAACAGCTAGTCAGCAAAAACTTTTATGTTAACAAGTCAAGAAACAGTAATAAAAGCATATTAGTAAGCAGGAAAAGGAGGTAATAACTAGATAGATATGTGAAAAAGGTTTTGCCTCTGGTTTAGAGAACTGAGTTGAAAAGGATGGGCAGGGATTTAATGCTTTTCATTATATGCCCATTTTACTATTTGATTTTTTAAAACTATGTATGCATGCATTGTTTTGATTAAAAATTAAAACACAAGGGGCTTATCTTTGTCTATAGTGTGAGAGAATGGTTGAGTTTCATTCTTCTACATATAGCTGCCCAGTTTTCCCAGCACCATTTATTGAAGAGACTGTCTTTTTTCCACTGGATATTTTTTCCTGTTTTGTCGAAGATTATTTGCCCATAGAGTTGAGGGTCCATATCTGGGCTCTCTACTCTGTTCCACTGGTATATGTGTCTGTTTTTATGCCAGTACCATGCTGTCTTGGTGATCACAGCTTTGTAGTAAAGCTTGAAATCAGGTAACGTGATGCCCCAGTTTTATTTTTGTTTTTTAACATTTCCTTAGCGATTCTAAGTCTCTTCAGATTCCATACAAATTTTTGGATTGTCTGCTCCAGCTCTTTGAAGAATACCGGTGGAATTTTGATCAGAATGGCATTAAAAGTATAGATTTCTCTAAGCAGTATAGACATTTTAACAATGTTTATTCTTACGATCCAAGAGCATGGAATGGTCTTCATCTTTTTGTGTCTTCTTCAATTTCTTTAATGAGTGTTCTATCATTCCTCGAGTACAGATCCTTTACCACTTTGGTTAGGTTTATTCCCAGGTATCTTATGGTTCTTGGTGCTATAGTAAATGGAATTGATTCTCTAATTTCCCTTTCTGTATTTTCATTGTTAGTATATAAGAAATCCACTGATTTCTGTACATTGACTTTGTATCCTGCCACGTTGCTGAATTGCTGTATGAGTTCTAGTAGTTTGGGGGTGGAGTCTTTTGGGTTTTCCATATAAAGAATCATGTCTTCTGCTTAGAGAGAGAGTTTGACTTCTTCATTGCCAATTTGGATACCTTTTATTTCTCTTTGTTGTCTGATTGCTGTTGCTAGGACTTCTAATACTATGTTGAACAAGAGTGGTGAGAGTACACAAAGATAAACTCAAAATGGATAAAAGACCTCAACGTGAGACAGGAATCCATCAGAATTCTAGAGGAGAACATAGGCAGTAACCTCTTCGATATCAGCCACAGCAACTTCTTTCAAGATATGTCTCCAAAAGCAAAGGAAACAAAAGTGAAAATAAACTTTTGGGACTTCATCAAAATCAAAAGCTTCTGCACAGCAAAGGAAAAAGTCAAGAAAACAAAGAGGCAACCCACGGAATGGGAGAAGATATTTGCAAATGACAGTACAGATAAGAGGTTGATATCCAGGATCTACAAAAAACTCCTCAAACTCAACACACAAAACAGTCAATCATATCAAAAAATGGGCAGAAGATATGAACATACACTTCTCCAATGAAGACATACAAATGGCTATCAGACACATGAAAAAATGTTCATCATCACTAGCCATCAGGGAGATTCATATTAAAACCATATTGAGATATCACCTTACACCAGTTAGAATGGCTAAAATTAGCAAGACAGGAAACAACATGTGTTGGAGAGTATGTGAGGAAAGGGGAACCCTCTTACACTGTTGGTGGGAATGCAAGTTGGTGCAGCCTCTTTGGAGAACAGTGTGGAGATTCCTCAAGAAATTAAAAATAGAGCTCCCCTATGACCCTGCAATTGCACTCCTGGATATTTACCCCAAAGATACAGTGTCATGAAAAGAAGGGCCATCTGTAGCCCAATGTTTATAGCAGCATTGGCCATGGTCGCCAAACTGTGGAAAGAACCAAGATGCCCTTCAATGGACGAATGGATAAGGAAGATGTGGTCCATATACACTATGGAGTATTAGGCCTCCATCAGAAAGGACGAATACCCAACTTTTGTAGCAACATGGATGGGACTGGAAGAGATTATGCTGAGTGAAATAAGTCAAGCAGAGAGAGTCAATTATCATATGGTTTCACTTGTTTGTGGAGCATAACAAATAGCATGGAGGACATGGGGAGTTAGAGAGGAGAAGGGAGTTGGGGGAAATTGGAAGGGGAAGTGAACCATGAGAGACTAGGGACTCTGAAAAACAATTTAAGGGTTTTGAAGGGGTGGGGGGTGGGAGGTAGGGGTACCAGGTGGTGAGTATTATAGAGGGCACGGATTGCATGGAGCACTCGGTGTGGTGCAAAAATAATGAATACTGTTATGCTGAAAATAAATAAAAAAATTAAAAATAAATAAATAAAAAAAACACACAAGGGGCACCTGGGTGGCTCAGTCAATTAAGCATCCAACTCTTGTTTTCAGCTCAGGTCAGGATCTCAGAGTTGGGAGATGAAGCCCTGCCTCAGTGTCCAAGCTTAGTAGGGAGTCTGCTTGAGATTCTCTCCCTTTCCCTCTCCCTCTACTCTTCCTTCTACTCACATTCTCTCTCTCTCAAATAAATAAATAAATAAATAAATAAATAAAATCTTTAAAAAGTATTAAAACGTAAAGAGAGAAAGATGGGATTGTAAAAAGATTCCCAATTTTGAGTATTTCTAAAGCTATAAATAAAAATTCTTTACATATTAAAAAAAAAGATTTAGATACAATGGGTAAACTGCTTGAGATGATGCTTGGCATAACTAGAATGGGGCCACCTCCCAATGCAACTTCCTTACACTTATTTGTTCAAATTGAAATGCCCAGACCATCAATCACTTGTTAAGTGCTGAATATTCTCCTACATTCTATTTATCCTCAAGTCAGAGCACCAAAGAAATGTCTGACAAACTGTAAAAAAATAATTGCATATTTTTTTGTGTGTGAATATTTTTTTGCTGGTCTGATTTTAATAACTCATTATGAAATAATACAGAAGTTAAAAAGATGAAAAATAAAATACATAATCATACCATCATCCTCAAACATCACATGCAAATGCACATACATTTGCTTATACACATATGCATACATACATATACATACATATACACATATACACACATATACACATATACATATACATACATATATACATATACATATATATACATACATTTTTCCTATATTTTTAAAATTTTATTATAGTGGTGGGTTATATCGATTATCACTTATAATATGATAAAATATACAGTATCCATAGTATATATATTGTACTATTGTATTTCATATATGTGTAATTTTAAATACATAATTAAATATATAATTAAAATATATAATACTATATTATGTATGCTGTTATATGTGTATATATACACATTTTAGTCTACACTTTTCACCTTAATATTATATTCTAATCATTCACATGGTTAAATATAATAAGACATCTTATTTATAATGCTCAAATGCTATTATATAAAGTGATGTACTACCATTTATTTAACCATCCCATTGTTTTGGTGAGATAAATAGATAACTTTGTTAAGGCTTTGTCTCCAAAATTTAGCATATTCACATTTGCTCCCCAAAGTAATGTTTTCCCTCCATATATTCATATTTTTTTCTTTTTTATGTTTATTTAATATTTTGTTTGCTTCCTTTTTTTGAGGAAGGTGGGGACTACACTAAAAGCTCAAAATGTATTTAAGGTGCATGGGTGGCTCAGTCAAACGATCAACTCAGGCTCAGGTCATGATCTCAGGGTCTGTTGAGTTCTATGCTTACTGAGATGTCTGCTTGAGATTCTCTCTCTCCCACTCCTTCTATCCCTCTCCCACTTGTGTTTGTGTTCTTCTTTCTTTCTCTAAAATAAATAAATAAAATGTTTAAACAAAATATTTTTTAAAAAGCTTAAAGTGTGTTTGAAACTTAAATATAAACTCTTCTGTTACTTAAAATAATGTTGGTAGAGATATACTGAGCAGATACAGATACAAGACCTTTCATATGCATAAAAAACTATTTTATGTTTTGGGGAAACTGCTGTAATCACATGCAAGGGAAGAAAGCCAATCAACATACAGTCATCAAAATGATTGGTTTACCTATTGAACATTTTTATGAATCCAAAACACTGTAGCTTAGTTACTAAATAGATGTTATAGAAGTAATATCGTTTGGGTTATAGATTCATCCTGTTATCTTATTAACAGTTTTATAATTTATTTTAGTTTTCCCTTTCTTGTCATTTTTCTTCCTTTTGAATATTAACTTCTAATACATTTTCCCTTACTAATTTACAAAATGCTTCACCAAAGGGTTTCAAATAAGAATATCAACAGATAAATGGATAAAGAAGATGTGGTGTGTATATGCGTGTGTATACACACACACACACACACACACACACATACACACACACACACTGGAATACTATGCAGCCATCAAAAGAAATGAAATCTTGCCATTTGCGACAACATGGATGGAACTAGAGGGTATTATGCTGAGGGAAATAAGTCAATCAGAGAAAGACAATTATCATATGATCTCCCAGATATGAGGAAGTTGAGAAGGAACATGGAGGATTTTGGGGGTAGGAAAGGAATAAATGATACAAGATTGGATCAGGAGGGAGACAAACCATAAGAGATTCAATCTCACAAAACAAACTGTGGGTTGCCAGGGGTAGGGGGATAGGGAGAGGGTGGTTGGGTCATGGACACTGGGAATGGTATGTGCTATGGTGAGTACTGTGAAATATGTAAACCTGGCAATTCACACACCTGTACCTCTGGGGATAAGAATACATATATGTTATTTAAAAAATTATTTAAAAAAGAATATCATTAATTGAAATGAGTAAATATAAATTTATGTAGCAACATCCATGGATTTTTATTTCTACTCACAGCATGATATTCCCAGACCAATTTCCTCTCTATTCATTCCCCTACTTAACCCAACATAATCAATATTTTTCTAATTTCTATCTGGATAAAATAACACCATAAATAAATTAGGGTGCTTGAGATGCATTAAAGACAAATCAGACTAAAAGCTTGAAGTAGCTTACTATAATTCTGATTTTGTTTTTCTTGTTATCATTGCTAATTTTACTTTAATAATAATACAGATAATGCTAACTAAAGTGATGCTGTTTCAATAATGACAATGAAAAAAAATCCTAAAAGAGGGGCGCCTGGGTGGCTCAGTGGGTTGAGGCCTCTGCCTTCGGCTCGGGTCATGATCCCAGGGTCCTGGGATCGAGCCCCGCATCGGGCTCTCTGCTCAGCGGGGAACCTGCTTCCTCCTCTCTCTGACTGCCTCTCTGCCTACTTGTGATCTCTGTCTGTCAAATAAATAAATAAATAAATAAATAAATAAAAATCCTAAAAGAACCCCCTGCAAAAAACAACCACCAAAAAAAAAAAAAAGGAGCATCTGTTAGACATCGTTCACCAGGCAGAGAGGAAACTGATAACAGAGCTGGAAATATGGAAACCAAAACTCTTTATTGGTAGAAGTTTGAGAGGTTCAAATTTGACCAAGTTTCCTGCTAAGACTGACACTGTGTGGGAAAACATTAAGAAACAGGAAGCCGAATCATGCATTCGCTTTAACTGACTGAGTTCATCCAGGTGTTAGAGGAAAGAGATGTGCTCAGACAAGACTGTGTAAGGTTCCAAGCAAATAAAGAAAGCTCACAGAAAGAATCCAAAATCTTGGAGCCTCCAATATTTGAAAAATTAACTACTTCTAGGCCTCAAAAGTAAAAGATGGGACTGAAAGAATTTGGATGGTGGAAGCCCATTAGATCTATACCTGATGAATTAGATTAAGAATGGTTCCTTCCCCATCCAAACCTGGTCTTTCAGGCAGACTAAAGATATCCATTTTTTTTGGAGACAAATAACCAAGGGAGCTAAAAATAGAGAAATAAATGAGTTATAGGGAAATAAATGAGTTTTCGAAGTTTCATCTGGAAAGAATTTTTAGTGTGGTTATTGGGTGACTGAGCCAACTAGAAATAAATAGATCTCAAGCCCACTAAGTTTTTAAGGTAATCATGTTGTCAAATAAATCACTGACTTGAAAAAGCCTTGAATATGTAAATCTTATAACAACCCTTGAATCCCCAAGTTTGAAAAAAAACAGTAAGCCCCTGTAAGAGGGTTCATCAAATATGTATATGGAGGAAAACAACACAAGGAAAGCCTCTCAGACTGTTGAGCCTGAAACGTGGATGACAGAGTGAGGAATTCCCTCTAGAAAGCAGAATCAAGGGGTTCCCAAGAAACATGACCACTGCCTTAACAGCAGGATCCACCTGAATGAGTTCATCTTTGAGGTATTGTGGATCTTAATAAAACCAGTGTCACTTTCTAATGAAAGTGTTTGCTGTGGTTATGGTTTTCCAGTGTTGCCAATGGGCACAAGCATATGTGTGTCTGTACTGGGGAATGTAGAGACAGACCAACTGATTTTTCCCTTATAGAACACCAGATGGTAGGCAGCTGCATTGAAACATGAAGGAAAGAAGTGCCCACAGGACTTCTTGATCTTTGAGCTGAATAACTGTATACGATTGTGGATTATTTGGCAGAGTGTGATGTTCCCGGTGTGGGAAATATCTGCATGTTGAGTTCTGTTAGCCAGAGTGAGAAGCACCCAGAGACAACATGTTCTCTGCCAAATACTTATATCCTTTCTTAGTGTCATCTTGCTGGGGCACAACTTCCCAGAAAAAGATTACTTTTTTTTGACACACCTTGTCTCTTGGGGAATTACATGAATAATGTAATCATTCGCTAAGGGGAAAGCATGGGTGAGGAAGAATATTGGTGTAGAGGGTGAATGAATCAAGATAGCTATTTTGGACAGGTTTAGTTTGAAATGGCTATTATGTATGTAGGTAGAAATGTCAATGTCAAATATGCAGTTAAAGATACTGTTTTGGAGTTTTCCTTATTAAAATCCTTTTCGCTTAATGTTTATTGAGGCATACTCCCTAGCCTGATGTTAAGGGAAGTACTAGGGTCATGCTTGTTTTTCTTCTCTATTTTTATAGCTAATATTAGAACTCTGTCATTTTAGAAACCATTTGCCTTAATGGCAAGGGGCTATTTTCCAGAAAGGATGGAAGCATACAGAATAATGGCTCAAGACAATGTAGTGAGAGTGTCTGGATTTATATTTTGTTGTTGTTGTTGTTGTTGTGAAACTTTTTAGGTATAAAACAATAACAGTTACTTTAAAGTTTGTTTCTTCCCACATAAAATGGCATAAACCCTTGTCAACTTGATGTAAAGATTAAATGAGCTAACATATTTAATATGATTTAATATGTTAACCATGGAAAGTGCTTGACATGTCATAAAAAATGACATTAGTTCTGGTAGGTCTCTATTTTTAAGGATTTAATTTACTAATTTGAGAGCGAGAGAGCGTGAACATGGTGGTAGGGGGACAGAGGGAGAAACAGAGTCCCCGCTGAGCAGAGAACCCAAAATGGGGTTCCCTGGGATCAGAACTCTGGGATCATGACCAGAGCCAAAGGTAGATGCTTAACCAACTGAGCCACTCAGACTCCTCTAATAGGTATATTGATCACTCTCCTCTCTACTGTGCAAAAATTCAGTACTAAATCACATTGCACTCTCCTGGAGCAAATGGTTCATAGCTTGAGAAGTGATAGCTTAATGCTCTCATATTACAATGCCCAATGAGTTTTCTTTTAAAACCTGGTGATTCACAGACCTGTACCCCTGGGGATAAAAATATATGTTTATAAAAAATAAAAAATTAAAAAAAATAAAATAAAAAAATAAATAAAACCATGATATCAAACTCCTGTTTTTTTAATTTATAAATGATATCTCAAAGCCATAATCTTTTAAAAATGAAATTATTTTTGCTAAATATTTTTCCTTGACAGAAAATGATAAAATCTGTTTATACTGTACCTATTTACATAATGTTGTGAGCTATGCCTCCAGTTTAGACCATTAATTTTGATGAAGGGAATAGCCAGCAAAGGGAGTTGCTTTTTTTTATTTATTTTTTTTTAGAAAATATTAACTGCCTTCAATCTTTTAGCCTTCAATTCAAACTAAAACCCCTTTTCATACTTATCTTGTATATATTGGCAAATTTTTATGGTTTACTCTCATTTTCATTTCACAATGTAAGGAGTATAACCTGTGGAATTCTGCCTTAAAATTTAATATCATAATAAATACTTGGTTTTAATGAAAAGTTGAACTAAAGGAAATTCTCACTGATTTTCTTTCCTATTTTCCACTCTAAGATGGGGATTTTTGATAATATCACTCTTTTATACAATATGTCAGAGGCTATAGGAACATTTTGCATATATTTAAAATGGCATAAGTTATTAGCCCATACATTTAATTTCCCTATGACTAGAATGACTAAGTGCTTTCATCTGGCAACCTTACCAATAACTGGTTTCTATGTGGCATATTTCCAAGGATGAGAGGTTAAAAAATTATTTTCAGGTGTTCTTCATCTTCCCTAGAAAAAGTTCTCAGCACATTTAATAATGGCAGGATGACCCATTTAAAATTAGTCCAACTTCCAAAAATAGATTATAAATGATCCGCATATATATGATGCTTCTGAAGTGTAATAAGAGTGCTATTCACTGGGAACATTGTGATATCTCAATATTTGGCAAACAGAGACAACAGATTTTAAATCTACTTGGTCTTAGAAATAGCAGTTTTGATGTTTTGAAATTTGGCTGAATTTGCTAAGTTACTCAATACAAACGATTGAAGATGTATTTCATGTATATAATAAAAAGGCAAAATTCCAAAGCAAACAAATGACAAACAAATATATATTCCCCGGCAGGTGTTTCCTAAAGTTTATTAAGAGAAGCAGGAATGGTACAGATGCTCTGGGAACATTCAAAGATAAATGTACTCCTGCTGCCTCACTTTCAACAGGAAAGAAGCAAGCAAAATTGTCTCACCTTCCTACTCTGTGCTCTAAATCTCTAGTGAACTGGAAATTCTAAAGCATAAATTCTTTCCAATTAATCCTCATACAGATTATCGTAGATACCCTACCTTATCTGGCAAAACTGCCAGTTCAGAGTGCTTGATCCTTGTCAAAAGGATGGATATTTGGGTAAAGCACAAAAGAAGAAAAAAATAATTTCCTTAATTACAAAATATTGAATTACTTTAATTAATAAACATGAATATTTCATACTATACAAAGTATAGAGTGATTGAGCCATTTAGATGACAATGAGGCCTGCACAAGTATGAGGGGTACCCACTGATGAAGTATTTCCAGAGATAAATGGAGCTATAATTCTGGCTGCATAATTATACATGATAACAGCTGTTACTTGTTTGAGCCTTGGGATTTATAGAGGACTCTAATACACATATCGTATTCAGTCATATTCAATAATTTATTCATATATTCAGTACATATTGACTGACTTCCTACTATATAAATTTGAAGCTGAGTTGGAAATTAAGATTTGGTGATATTAGTGTATAGATGGTTGTTGAAATCTGACAAGTGGTTGAGTACTTCCCAGGAGAGTATGTATTTAAGATAATAAAAAGAGTAGGTTGACCAAACACTGTGAAACATGCTACTATTAAAGATTTGGTTAGAGAGATGGAATTTTTGGAAAAGAGGAAAGGTGACAAATGAATACACAGTTTCAAATATCAAGGGTATTAAGAGTACAAGAGATGGGTGAGCATCAAATGATTAAGAAGTTCAGTAGAATGAAGAATACATTTTCAGAATTTTAAGCTGGCTGCTAATTTCGGAAAAGTACATATTTGTTGTGCTTTATAATTAGATATGGATAATATACATTCACCACCAAAAGGGTTAGTAAGTTAGCTTTCCAACAAACTGTATATCATCCATTGGACCTAGCTGATTGGTTCAGAAATAAGCATGTGATCTAAGTTCTGTCCAACAGATATCTTCTAAGATATTTTCGAACAGGACTAATGAGAAAACAATTACTCCTATTCTAGTAGAGATGAGAGCCACAGGAGACATGACATATTGAAATTTTAAATGGCCAGAAACCATCATCCCTCCTAATAATCACACTTTTTTTTTTTTTTGTAATGTGACTTTCCGATAAGAAAAGAAAGCCATTTTACCCCTTTTTGAATTAGGCTGGCTTTATGACTTTATTTAACAAATATAATGTAGAAGAATAGATGGTGTGCCATTATGATCCTAGGACTAAAAAGGTCCTGCACATTTCTATTCCCTCTACTGGATGACTGCCTCCATGAAAGCAAATCTAGATAGCCTGAGAGATAATGAGAAAGTATGCAGAAGAGAATCAAGTTGCTCTAGCCAACAGCAAACCAACAAAATCATCAGAAGAGTTCAGAACTTTCCTGACTGACCTACAGCTCACTGAAGATTCATGTTAAAACCAGCTGAGATTAGAAGTAAAAAAAAAAAACAAAACAAGAACCTTTTAATTGAGTAAAATAATTACTAATGGTGAAAATCATGCTTTGGAATTTTGCCTTCTTATTATGGGCATGAAATACATTTCTAGTAGTTTGTTTATTGAGTGAATATGGCTTTTGTTTAGTGCCATAAACCCCAAGAAGATTCTCAGGGGTTTCTCAAGTGTTTTTAAGAGTTATATGTGGAGAGACATTACCAGTTTGGATTGAGGTTGGCTGAGAAGATAAAGAATGAGAAACAACCTTTGGAGCCCCAGAGTTCTACTGGCAGAAAGCAGACTGAGATAGCTTCAACATTTGGCACTTTTCATATAAAAGGAAGGATGATTTAGAGGGTGGAGCCAAGAGACAAGAGAGTGGAGATGAGAGCCAGAGTGTTTTCCCCAGGACTTGAGATCTAATCAAGAAACTTTTCTAACCAAATTTCAGAATTGCTATGAACCAAAGACGACTTTGTGCCACTTATTTACCCCCCTTTAAAGAGGAATGCCAGTGTTACATATCTAACATAGATGTGGGTGAAAAAATATGGCTACTTATCTATTTAATTCTGTAGGCCTTTAGATAAAAACAAATGGTACATAAGGAGTTGTGTTTAAGGAATTACAAAGGAGGAAGCTCACCTGATGAGATTCTAGATTCTGAGTTAATATTGTAATTTTTACTTCCTTTGGGAAAGTGCGAGTGTATTTTGCACATGTCAGGGATGTGTATCACTGGGGAGCCAGAGAGCAGATTGTGCCAAGGATCCTCAAAGATTCTGACTTCCTGGCACTCATACCCTATGTGATTTCCTCTTCTAGTGTGTGGATTAGGCCCAGTGACTCACTCTAACAAATAGAATGCAATGAAAGTAGTGGGATGTGAGTTTCAATATTACATAATAAAAATAATGTGGATTTTCTCTTGGGAGATCTGTTTCATTCTCTTTCTCTCTCTCTCTCTGATCACTTTGGGGATATCAGCTGCCATACTGTCAAACAGCCATATGGAAAAACTCATATAAAGAGAGTGAGTCCTGCTAGTTACCATGTAAAATGAACTTGGAAGTGGATACCCCAAAACTGAGCCTTCAGAGAAAACTGCAGCCTTGGTGGACAGCTTAAATGCAGATAGACCTTAAATGCAGGTAGCCCTTGTACCCTTGTACAGAACCCAGCACGTTATGCTCAGCTTTCTGACACACAGAAACTGTAAGATAATAAATGTTTGTTGTTTTCAACCACTAAATTTTGGAATAATTTATTCACCTCAATAGATAACTAATCAGATATTTCATTCCCACTAATTTCAAAACTAAAAATAATCATTAACAAAAGGAAATAAGAAAGAGAACAGTAATCTTAGTTATGAGTGGATAGCCATATATTAACTGCAATCATCATTAATTTTCTTTCTTGGTATTAAATCTATCTTAAAATTACCATAAGAATACTCTTTCAGTAATTTTAGACTAAGGTTTTTGTCCCAACCAGATAGTAATAGAATTCTGATAACTTATATTCTCTTTCCTGTCACTAAATAATGGATTATAACAGTGCTCCCAATATTTTCAGTTGTGAAAGTAATAAAACATGCTTAATGCAATTTAAACCCCAAGAACATTTAGATCACATAAATATTGGTTTTTACTCATCATTGTAACTGATAATTATAGTACATGTAAGTACACCATAATTTCTGTTTGAAAATTGAATGCATGTAACCGTGCACTAATAAAAAACTGTCATGAGAAAAAAACTGCAGTTTGGAATTAGCTTCAAGTCAACATTTTGAAAATATTTCATCTGCACTGTTGCATATAGTGCAGTAACTCCCAGTTTTTTTTAAATGAAGACATATTTATAATGACAAAAATTATGTGATAATAGTTATTCTATTCATTTATTCAGCACATAGTCACATTTAATATTCAGATAGATAGCTAAATATCTTAGAGTAACTCCTTACTTTTCACAAAACCGAGTGATCCATAGTCAACAGGTCAGCAATCATTCTTCCTTGGAACACTTTGCAGTCAGAAGCATGGAATCCACAATAATCTTTACTAAAATATTTTACAGGACTGTTTTTATATAATCTTGAATATATCATTCAAATTTAACTTAAGCTTTGAAGAGATAGTTACATTGATAATATGGAAATTCTCCTTCAGTTCTGGACTGAAGTTTTTCTTCACCAGGATACTACAAATAAGGAATGAGCAGATATTTTTTTCCTACATGTTCCTCAGGGTCTTACTTGAACATTATGATTATTACTCCAGCCTTCATTCCATTATGCAGCAGGTAGGATTTATCCTATTGCCAGCTCCTGTATTGGACTCTTAAGTCAATAGGTGCATCCTAATCCTATCTCAGAAATTCAGGAACTTCAAGCCTTAGCCAACCAGTTGGAATTTCTCTGGTCTACAAGGGAGGCCTATTAGGCCAAGCTCAGTATTTGCTTCTACGAATTCTGAAATACAGAAACTCTCTTTAAACAATGCAGTTGTGAAACTGGAAACAATACCGGCCATGTTTCCATGTTGAGGGATGTGATCTTGAGGAACTAAGATGAGTAGAGCTAAGATAATCACATATAAATGAAACTAGATGTCTGTCTGATAAAAGCTGTCCAAAACTCCATTCTATCTCTGAATGTCTTAATCATTGAGATGATAAATTCATAAATAACTTCAAGTAAATTCTTTCATAACTTAAGCTAGTTAGAGTTATCTTTTATAGTTTTTGAAAATATTCAAATTGTGAAAGAGTCATTGTGGGAAACAAATAAAAAAGTTTTAAACTTTAATGCACTGTTAAATAATCTTTACCATGTCATAACTAAAGATAGAAAAGTCTTAGGGAAGGGGACCTGGGTGGCTCAGTTGGTTGAGCATTGGTTTGGCTCAGGTCATGATCTCATTAATCATGGGAAGGAGCCCCCAGACTGTCTCTACACTCAACAGGTGTCTGCTTATGATTCTTGCTCTCTGCCCCTCCTCCAAAGTGCAAACATGCTCTCTTTCAAAAGAATAAATAAATCTTTTAAAAAAAAAGAGAGAGAAAGAAAATTCTCAGGGAAAAACAGTTGGCTTGTTAGAAGAATTGATCTCTACTGAGCAATTAATATATGACATTATGTTAAATATTTTCATCTTCATATTTTCATTTTAAATTCTTAACAGTTTGTGAATTAGGTGTCAATTCGATTGTAATAAGTAAAATCTAAAATTAAACTGTTAGTAAGCATCAGAGCTAAGATATCAATGGATAGCTTCTTCATCTCAAACTATTTACTTTTCACCACACCACAATCCCACAAATTGATATACAGATATCTCCCACTGTACTTACAAGATATGCTTCTATATGCAAATATGTGTATTAGCATATGAATATGTGGGTTGACATATACTTGCTGACCTATGAACATAAAGTATGACATTAGATTTTCACATTAAAAATATGATACACACATTTTACATATTAACAGAAAAAAGTGAATGAATAATATGAAGATACACATAATTTATTAGTCTTTTGCTTATGCCCCAAATAGCATGTTACTGACAATGAAATAATTTGGTTTAAATATTCTAACTCATATACCTCCAAAGACTTTATCTCAATTAGCTTGACATTCAAAGCTATTGATGACTGTATTTGCATCATATCAAAACCACATTTATTGCTTTTGACCAATTTTCCGATGTTTGTCATTGTCCATCATATACTCTCTATCTTAGGTCTACAGAAATAATAATAAGACCTGTTATTCACTGTTTTTTTTTTTCCTTACACTTGACAATTTCATGTATGGTTTGTCATTTACTATTCAGGACATCCTGTTGGAGAGTTATGACAAATTTTTACTTTCACTCATTTAACACATAGGAAACAACAGGCATTGTGAAAAGTCAAGTGTCACAAGCTAATTAATGATCACCCCATTATTAGAATGTAATTATAATTGTTAAATATGCCCCAGTTTAGGTTTTCTTATATGACAGAAATATGTTTGTCCTAGTTTGTTCTTTATAACTCTCTCTTCTCCCATTATTTGTATGATTTCCCACATTAAGAAACCACAATGATTACATATTTCCATTACTATATTTTGGACCCTGTTCTATCAAAGAATGAAACAGTGTTTGGGGTCATGAACAAAACAAATGGAATAAACTCATTTCAAACAGCATGACTGGTATTTAAAACAACTGATGAAATTCAGGTGCCACTCCCATCTAAAATGTAGGCTACACATATGTGAAGCCTCTAGAGTAAAACAGTCCTCAATTTTAACTGTGTCATTGGTAACAGCAGTCCACACTCATAAGAAAATACCGAGAGAATTCCTTTGTGGTATCTCTTCAGAGATAACTTGTTCCATTTTGCAAAAGGTCATGGACTTGGCTGCATCTTCTTTCTATAATGACTACTTAATTTTTTAAGAATTGCTGGACACCTGGGTGGCTCAGTGGGTTAAGCAGCTGCCTTCGGCTCAGGTCATGATCCTGGGGTTCTCGGATCGAGTCCTGCATCAGGCTCCTTGCTCAGCAGGGAGCCTGCCTCTCTCTCTGCCTCTCTCTCCGCCTCTGCCTGCCTCTTTGCCTGCTTGTGTGCTTTCTCTCTCTCTTTGTCTCTCTTATTTGTCTCTTTCTGACAAATAAACCTTTAAAAAAAAAATTGCGACACACTTTCATTAAGTTCAAGATGCCTGCAGTTGTCTATAGAGTAGTCCCCTCCTATACACGGTGTCAGTTACCCATGGTCAACTGTGGTCCAAAAGCAGATGATCCTCCTCCTCAAATACAGTAAAAGGTGAACAGTAGCCTAACACTACTTCACAATACTTATGTCATTCACCTCACTTCATCTCATTAAGTAGGCATTTTATAAAAGTCATCTCATATCATCATCATTGCAAGAAGCATGAGTACAGCACAATAAGATATTTTGATAGACAAAGAAAGAGACCATACTCACAGATTTTTTTTACAGTATATTGTTATGACTGTTCTACTTTATTATTAGTTACTGTTGTTAATCTAATTTATAAATTAGATTTATAAATTTATGCCTAATGTATAAATTAAACTTTATCATTGGAAGGTACATAGGAAAAACATAGTAGATCTAAGTTTTGGTACTATCAGTGCTTTCAGGCATCTACTGGTGATCTTGGAACATATACCCCATGGATAAGGGAGAACTGCTGCACAGCAAGGCAAAGGTTCCAACATCAACGTAAAAAGAACTTCCTTTCAAACCTATAATCAATACTTGCCAATGATGAATAAACATCCACTATTAAAAATGGATGTGATTTAGGTTGTTTTACTTACGTCTGCTTTTAGAGCACTTGAAATGGTTTGGTCTTGCCAGGTGTATCCATTAAACAGAGTTCACTCTCTTGAAAGCACAGAGAAGGGTCAGAATTGTTGACAAGAGATGCTTAATAATTCCAAATTATCTTTTTTTAATTCAAAAACATTCTCTATGTGATATACCAAAATAATTGGCTTACAGATAGATGTATCATTTATAAAAGAAAGAAATATTAGGGTTATTACATATACTCAGATTTTATTGAACTTGCAATAAATTTCTACAAGATCAGAATTTGCCAAAGATTAGACATATGGATTTTTCCATAGAACATTCCCAAATAAAAGTCAAAAATTTTTACCAAAATAAGGGAATACATTATGATCCGAGTTGAGATAGTCTTGGCATGAAGCAGCATGTAGCAGCATGACAGTCTGGAGATAAAACACAGTATGTGAATTTTTTAAGAGGTTATTATCTAAAAACATAGAAGAAATCAGTGTGGAGCAAAATTTCAGATTGCAATTTATCCAAAGTATAAGGGCCATGCGTGGAAAAGAAAACTTTAAACAGGACTCACATATATTCAAATTAGAAACCCAATTAGAATAAAAGGCAGGAAAATGGCAGAAAAACAGTCAATACTTTGAGTTTATACCATGACAGAAAATGTGTCACAGTATAAAAGTAAATGAGAAATACATGTAGATCTGATTAGCTTTTCTGCAGAGGAATGATGAAAGAGTTGGACCTATTCAAAGTGAAATAAATAATAATGAGTTAGTAAAAGTATATGTTTACTAACTCATAATCCATTATATTTAATAAGTATGTTCCAAGTTCCTACTAGTGTCAAGTATAAGGTATTATTTTTAACTGTTAAAACAACTTTGTAAGGCAAACATTATTTTTATTCCACGTGGGAAACTGAGGCTCAAAGATATTTAGTAGCAGTCCCCACATGTAACAGCTAAAAATGAATTAAATACAGTTAATTGTATTCTTTCTTACCTGATTTGTTAAACCAAACCCAATGTTAAACCTAACATTGGTGTCTCCTATAGCAGACAGCCAACAGCAAGAGTAGAATTTAAACTGTAATATCAGATATTGCTTATAATTTGGACTTTCCTCAAAATCCCAACCCTTGCCTGCGTCCAATACTTAGAAATATACCAAAGCATTGAATGAAGCAGAACTGCATTTAGCACCATTAATGTCTGGTTGGATGCATCGTATCGAAACATATTTCCTCGTTCTCAAATTCTAACTCCAGAATTTCTACCAAGAGTGGAATTTCTACTTACAGTAGTAGCTGAGGTTGTAGATTGTCTTTCCTTGACCTGAAATATGCTTTCTTCCAAACTTTCCTATGACAAATATTAGGGTCTCTGACACACAGCTCTCAGTTTTCAAGGCTGAGCAACCACTCTGCCCTTGTGTGCTTCTTGGCCTACTTCACTCATTCTGAAACCTACTGAATGTACTCAATGACTGGCAGTTTCAAAAGGGAGATTTTTGTCCTCCTTTCTCTCAGGGGATTTTGTTTCTTCATTCTGCCAAGAAATTAGACTTTTTAAACTCCCACAGACATCCTTCTTTGAAGGCTTTCTACAGTACCTTTCCTCTACCAAAGTTTGTGTTTTGATTGCTTTAGTTACATTAAATTTAGAATGTTCTAAAATCTTAGTTTTTTTTAATTATATAAGCTAATTTTTCCACTTTTTTTTTTTTTTAAAGACTTATTTATTTCAGGGAGAGAGCGTGCATGCATGAGCCAGGACAGAAGCAGTGGGAAAGGGAGAAGGAGAGAATCTCAAGCAGGCTCAGCACTGAGCTCAGAGCCTGAAGCCGGGTGGGGGCTCCATCTCACGACCCTGGGATCATGACCTCAGCCAAAATCAAAAGTCCGATGCTCAACTAACTGAGCTACCCAGGTGCCCCTAATTTCTCCCTTTTTAACTATTTATCAGTGTAGAGTATCACTGAAGTATATATTGAGAAAACTAAGTTTAACTAATAACTAAAAATTAAATAGACCTTTTTATAGTGTCATTACAACTTTTAAGAGTTCAGTTTTACAGTGATTTAAAACACTTGATTTAAAACATGATTCTCTTATATATTTAAATAGCCATCACTTTTTGCTTTTTATTTATCTGAAAAGTGTTCCATCATCTGAAGATATTTAAGAATTTACCAGCCAAATAAAAGTTTCAATGTCAAGTTGTTTTTGGCCTCAAAGGTCTTTATAATTAAAGTTTAATTCTGCAATATAATGAGCCTAATATTTCCCTTAGATTTTTCTTAAACAGTCCCAAAGCATAGCTTTGGAGAAGCAGGTTAGTTTAAAAGTGGAAAAACCTGAAATCATTGTTTGTTAGATTCACCCACTTAAATAGCTATGGAATAAAACATAAAGCCTAATAAAGATTAAAGAGTTCACTTATACAAAGGAAACTCTTCTTTCAAATGGTTTCATAATAAATTTTACTTATTTTATTGGCTTTTATACATAACACAATCTCCAAATATTACAAAAATATGAAACCTAATATCCTGTAAAAATCACATGGAACATATATTTTCAAATGCCTGTGTTATAGAGAACTTAGTTTGAAGATTAAATCATTGTGCGATTTGTCCAAGTTTAGAGATCTAAAATGTTTGCTTTTGAAAATAGAGAAGAAAGTGCTTTACTATTTGCCTTTGGGAATACTAGGCATTTAACAGCAGAGAACACATATTAAAAAAAGACTGAGAGCGTGTTATCTGAACCTTTCCTCTGTGGTCAGATGCTTTTTTGCCATAAACTGAAGTGGTTCTACAAGACTCGATCTTGCATCACTGTAATAGAAGCAAGCATGATCATACTTCCATCTATTCCATTTCTTAAAATTAACAGTCTTTTCAGACATTCTTCAAATTGATATAAGCATTTTAAACTGTTAAGTGAGAATGGAAACTAGTTGTTTTCTTTGAAGCACAAATTATAAAAATTATTCTATATTTGGGAAAGAAAATGAAAACTTCCAAACCATACAATATCTTCCATCATACATTAATTATTTAAATTTTCTTTTATTTTTAAATGTTTTATTTATTTATTTGACAGAGAGAGCACAAGTAGGCAGAGAGGCTGCCAGAGGGAGAGGGAGAAGCAGGCTCTCCACTGAGAAGGGAGAACAACGCAGGACTCGAGCCCAGGACCATAGGATCATGACCTGAGATGAAAGCCGATGCTTTACCAACTAAACCACCTAGGCGCCTCAACTATTTAAATTTTAAAGAGATGATGATTATATGTAATATCCTATTATGCTTTTAAAGAATTACATTGTTAAATTGAAACACCATGTAAACAAGAGACACAGGGGATCAAACCCAGAGGTTGGAGTAAAAGATGTTTTGTTAGGAAGACAGAAAATATTTCAGTGAAAATTTTAGCCTGCATATTACTAATCCCAGGTATTGTTATTTTAACTGATTAATGAAAATTCATACATCACAGGAAAAAATATAACTTAGTTTTTTTTCTACCAATATATTGCAATGTTGTTCTTTTTTGGCTGGGAAAATAGCAAAGCGTTTAAATGGTCTTAGGTTATTCTCTGGCTACCTTTCTCTTTTTATTTATTTATTTTTAAAATTTCCCCTATTTCCTTCAAGAAAAATTTTCAGGATATTTTTCTCCATTTCAACTATATTTTTTGGGTGCCTAACACTGTGTTAATACTACAGTGAAGTCTTATTTATTACTGAATAAATAAACAAATAAACCAATACTACCTTCTTTTCCCAAAGTACTTAACAGAATCCCAGAGGGGAAAAGAGTTAAAAGTAACATTGAATGCAGCATCATTCCTGTCCATGATGAAGATGGTAAAATCTTCTTCAGAAGATGGGTATTTTGAATTTCAACACGTGTTACACTGTCGGAATTTTTTCAGAAATAAAAAATGGGGACCCTTCTACTTGGTCCTCTAGATAGAGATGACCAAACTAATTCTTTGGGAAATAAGTAGTAAAGAGAAAGGTCAGCTAGCAATACGTTTTCTTAGTTTTTCTTCTCTAACAGTGCAGTCATTTCAAATTATCACTCTCAACATGAATGGCCTAAATACTTCTATAAAATGGCACAGGTTTGCAGACCGGATAAAATGACAGGACCCATTCATATGTTGTCTAAAAGAGACCCATTTGGAACCTAAAGATATGTAGAGACTGAAAGTGAAGAGATGGAGAACGATCTTTTATGCCAATGGGCCTCAAAAGAGGGTAGCAATTTTTATATCAGATAAATTAGATTTTAAACCAAAGGCTGTAGTCAGAGATAAAGAAGGACACTACATCATTCTTAAAAGGTCTATCCGCCAAGAAGATCTAACAATTGTAAATATTTATGCCCCCAACATGGGAACAGCCAACTACATAAGACAACTGTTAATCAAGATAGTGTCATATTGATATGAATACATTAATAGTAGGGGATCTTAACATGCCACTCTCAGTAATAGATCATCCAAGGAGAAAATCAATAAAGAAACAAGAGCATTGAATGACACATTGGACCAGATGGACCTCATAGGTATAGAACATTCCACCCTAAAACAACAGAATACTTGTTCTTCTTGAGCACACATGGAACTTTCTCCAGAATAGACTGCATACTGGGTCACAAATCAGGGCTCAAATGACATGAAAAGACTGAGATTATTCCCTGCATATTCTCAGACCAAAGTGCTTTGAAAGTGGAATTCAACCACAAAAAAAAAAAAAAAAAAAAAGGTTTGAAGGAATTAAAATACTTGGAAGCTAAAGACCACTCTGCTTAAGAATGTTCCCTTTAAAGAAAGGGGAACCCTCCTACACTGTTGGTGGGAATGATGCAAGCTGGTGCAGCCACTCTGGAAAACAGCATGGAGGTTCCTCAAAATGTTGAAAATAGAACTGCCCTATGACCCAGCAATTGCAATACTGGGTATTTACCCTAAAGATACAAACGTAGTAATCCAAAGGGGCACGTGCACCCGAATGTTTATAGCAGCAATGTCCACAATAGCCAAACTATGGAAAGAACCTAGATGTCCATCAACAGATGAATGGATCAAGAAGATGTGGTATATATACACAATGGAATACTATGCAGCCATCAAAAGAAATGAAATCTTGCTATTTGCAACAACATGGATGGAACTAGAGCGTATCATGCTTAGCGGAATAAGTCAAGCAGAGAAAGACAACTATCATATGATCTCCCTGATATGAGGAAGTGGTGATCCAACATGGGGGCTTAAGTGGGTAGAAGAAGAATAAATGAAACAATATGGGATTGGGAGGGAGACAAACCATAAGTGACTCTTAATCTCACAAAACAAACTGAGGGTTGCTAGGGGGAGGGGGTTTGGGAGAAGGGGTGTGGGATTATGGACATTGGGGAGGGTATGTGCTTTGGTGAGTGCTGTGAAGTGTGTAAACCTGGTGATTCACAGACCTGTACCCCTGGGGATAAAAATATATGTTTATAAAAAATAAAAAATAATAAAAAAAAACCCTTAAAAAAAAAAAGAATGTTCCCTTTAAGATCAGGAGCATGACAAGGATGTCTACTCTCACCACTGTTGTTCAACATAGTACTAGAAGTCCTAGCGACAGCAATCAGACAAAAAAAAAAAGAAAGAAAGAAATGGTATTTAGATTGGAAAAGAAGAAGTCAAACTCTCTGTCTTTGCAGATGACATGATACTTTATATGGAAAACCCAAAAGACTCCACCCCCCAAACTACTAGAACTCATAAAGCAATTAATGTGGCAGGATACAAGATCAATGCATAGAACTCAGTCACTTTCTTATACACTAACAATTAAAATATAGAAAGGGAAATTAGAGAACTGATTCCATTTACTATAGCACCAAGAACCATAAGCTACCTGGGAATAAACCTAACCAAAGAGGTAAAGGATTTGTACTTGAGGAACTACAGCACACTCATGAAAGAAATTGAAGAAGACACAAGAAGATGGAAGAGTGTTCCATGCTCATGGATCAGAAGAATAAACATTGTTAAAATGTCTATATTGCATAGACCAGCTACACTTTCAATGCCATCCTGATCAAAATTCCACCAGCATTTTACAAAGAGCTGGAACAAACAATCCTAAAATTTGTTTGGAAGAAGAAGAGACAGAGAATTGCTAAGGAAATGTTCAAAAATAAAAACAAAACAGGGGGCATCGTGTTGCCTGTTTCAAGCTTTACTGCAAAGCTGTGATGACCAAGACAGCATGGTACTGGCACAGAAACAGACACATAGACCAGTGGAACAGAGTAGAGAGCCCAGATATGGACTCACAACTCTATGGTCAACTAATCTTTGACAAACCAGGAAAAAATATACAGTGGGAAAAAAAAAAACAAAACAAAAACAGTCCCTTCAATAAATGGTGCTGGGAAAACTGGACAGCCATGTATAGAAGAAGGAAACTCAACCATTCTCTTACACCATACATAAAGATAAACTCGAAATGGATAAAAGACCTCAATGTGAGGCAGGAATCTATCAAATCTATCAAAAGGAGGAGATCATAGGCGGTAACCTCTTCAACATTGGCCACAGCAACTTCTTTCAAGACATGTCCCCAAAGGCAAAGGAACAAAAGCGAAAATGAACTTTTGGGACTTCATCAAGATGAAAAGTTTCTGCACAACAAAGGAAACAGTCAACAAAACAAAAAGGCAACCCACGGGATGGGAGAAGATATTCGCAAATGACACTACAAAGGGCTGATATCCAAGATCTATAAAGAACTCTTCAAACTCAACACACACAAAACAGATAATCACGTCAAAAAATGGGAAGAAGACATGAACAGACACTTCTCCAAAAAAGACATTCAAATGGCTAACACACACATGAAAAAGTGTTCATCATCATTAGCCATCAGGGGGATTCAAATTAAAAGCACATTGAGAGACCACCTTCCACCAGTTAGAATGGTCAAAATCAACAAGATAATAAACAAGTATTGGAGAGGATGTGGATAAAGGGGAACCCTCTTATGCTGTTGGTAGGAATGCAAGTTGGTCCAGCCACTTTGGGAAACAGTGTGGAAATTCCTTAAGAAATTAAAAATAGAGCTACCCTAGGACCTGGCAATTGCTCTACTGAGTATTTACCCCATAGATACGGATGTAGTGAAAAGAAGGGCCATCTGTACCCCAATGTTCATAGCAGGAATGGCCACAGTCACCAAACTATGGATAGAGCCAAGATACCCTTCAATGGATGAATGGATAAAAAAGATATGGTCCATATATACAATGGAGTATTATGCCTCTATCAGAAAAGATGAATACCCAACATTTGTTATCAACATGGATGGGACTGGAAGAGTTTATGCTGAGTGAAATAAGTCAAGCAGAGAAAGTCAATTATCATATAGTTTCACTTACTTGTGGAGCATAAGGAATAACATGGAAGACTTTGGGAGATGGAGAGGAGAAGTGAGTTGGGGGGAATCAGAGCGGGAGGCGAACCACGAGACACTGTGGGCTCTGAGAAACAAACTGAGCGTTTTGGAGGGGAGTTGGCTCGGGGGTTGGGTGAGCCTGGTTGTTGGTATTAATAATAGGGCATGTATTGAATGGAGCACTGGGTATGGTGCATAAACCATAAATTTTGGAACATAAGAAAAAATAAAATAAAGATATGGATGTTAAAAAAGTCTTCGTATCTAAAGTTTATTTATTATGATTTATATTAAAAAATCTTCCTCCCATAAATATCAGCTGATATTTGGATAAAGAAAGCATGAAAAGGGTATATGTCCCATTTCCTCCTCTAAAAGAGAAAATATTCTCTATTCTATATAGAATTTTTTCTATATTCTGTCTTACTCAGAAGTAAATGGTATGGCATGACAGTGAATATAGAAACAACTATATTCTTGTTTGGTTCTATATATCCTATGTAATAGAAATATGGTAATTATTTGAAAAACAACATTTTCCTCAAAACAATGTTAGTCAAATATTTTTCTGAAGTAAATTGTGCAGAATGGAAAACGTTTGCATGATATGTATATAGTTTCTTGAATTTTCACAATGAGAACATTAGTGTGTGAAAACTCTTGGAAATTACCATGAAAACCAGGAACATTTCTTGTGTCCCTGGACATTATGCTGCACAGAATGATTATTGTGAATTCTATCATCAAACATTAGCATTCCTTGGTTTTGAGTTTATATAAATGAAATCATACACTATGTGTTCTTGATTCTGGATTCTTTCACTCAAGATTATAATCTTAAATTCATCTATATTGTTGCATGGAGCAGTGATTTGTACGATTCATTCATGCTGTTGTGCATTGCAGTGATTTATTAATTTAGATTACTAAACTGTATTCCATATGAAATAATCACCATTTATTTACCCCTTCCATTGCTGATGGCATTTGGGTTATTTCCACTTTGGCATGATTACAAATAATGCTGCTTTACACAATTTTATACATCTTTCTGATGTAAACATATATATGTATATATATATATACTATATATATATATATCTAGGGGTGGAATTGCTGCATTAGAGAGTATGCATACATTTGGCTTTACTATTTTTAAAGATTTTTTTTTAAGATTTTATTTATTTGTCAGAGAGAGGGAGAGAGAGTGAGCACAGGTAGACAGAATGGCAGGCACAGACAGAGGGAGAAGCAGGCTCCCTGCTGAGCAAGGAGCCCGATGTGGGACTCCATCTCAGGACGCTGGGATCATGACCCGAGCTGAAGGCAGCTGCCCAACCAACTGAGCCACCCAGGCGTTGGTCATGCCAATTTACAAACCTGCCTACAATATATGCAATTCCAATCACACTATACCTTTACCAAATCTTCGTATTCAGTTTTTTTTCGGTTAGTGTAGATAATTTGGGGGGAGATCTCTCTCTCAATCTCCCTCTCTCACTCTCTCTCTCTCTATATATATATATACATATATCATTGTGGTTATGACTAACAATGTTAAATATCTTTTAGTATGTTTAGTTGTAATTTTAGAATCATCTATTGAAAAGCATTTCCTAATCATTTTCTCATTTTCTTATTATACAGTCTGTCCTTTCTCACTGATATATAATAATCTTCATATATTAATGGATATAAATCTTTGGTCTGAGATATGTGTTCTAAATATGTTCTCTTACTCTCTATTTGAATTTTCACTCTCTTAATTGTGACGTATTTTATAAACTCAAGTTCTGAATTTTATTTATTTATTTATTTAAATTTTATTTATTCATTTGAGAGAGAGAGAAAGAGAGAGAGAGAGCACAAGCAGGGGGAGGGGCAAAGAGAGGGAGAGAGAGAAGGGAGAAGCAGACTCTGCTGTGCTGGAAATCAGGTCTGTGGCTCCATTTCATGGCCTGGAGATCATGACCTGAGCCAAAGGCAGGTGCTCAACCATCAAACCACCCAGGTGCCCCTCAAGTTCTTAAGTTTAATAAGACCCAATTTATCAATATTTCCCTTTATTTTTAATTTTTTTCTGTCTTATTTTTATCTTAGAGAAATTTCTCACCCCAAGGAAAGCAGAATATATTCTTCTATAATTTTCTGCTGGAAAATTATTTTCTTTTTCTATTTAGGCCTATATATAATTCATTTGGAATCAATTTTCAATGTATAGTAAAAGTAAGAATCAAGATTCACTTTTTCCCCATCCGAATATTAAACCGATGCAGCATATACAGAGAGGCAATTATTGTTATAAATGACGTTACTATATAACTAGATTTGGATCTACTTTTTATTATCTTCAGCCTACCTGCTTCTTAATTCTTATTTCAGGGACACTGTTTTAATTATTGTAAACTGAAAATAAATCTAACTGTGCAAGCCCTTCAACTTTGCTTTTCCTTACAAGTGTCTACTTTTCTTGGTACTTTGCCTTTCCATATAAGTTTTAGAATCATTTTGTCAATTTCTTCAGGTAAAAATAAATGAATACTACCTAGGAATTTTATTTTAAATTATCCTTGATAATTACATATTTGATTATTTTAATGTTACTACAAATATATATTCTTCTTTTTCACTTTCTAATAGCTTGTAGCTGATGTATAGAAATGCAATTTAATTTTTGTATATTGGCATTTTATTCAATGATTATGCTAAATTTACTTAGTAGTTATAATAGTTTACATGTATATTCTTTGGATTTTCTATGTAAATAATAATGCTTCATGTTAAGACTATTTTGTTTTTCTTCTTTTTATTATACTTGTATTTATTTTTCTTGCCAGAATAATGCAAAACATAGTGATAATGAATAGACTTCTGTAATATACTGGATCAAGATACCATAATTCTACTTTTAAATATGGTATTTGTTATATATATATATTTAAAATTAGAATTTTATATATATCTCATATATATTACACATATTATATATTATATATATTCATTTATTTTATTTATTTTTTTATAAAAATATAATATATTTTTATCCCCAGGAGTACAGGTCTGTGAATCGCCAGGTTTACACATTTCACAGCACTCACCAAAGCACATACACTCCCCAATGTCCATAACCCCACACCCCTTCTCCCAACCACCCTCCCCCCAGCAAACCTCAATTTGTTTTGTGAGATTGTCACTTATGGTTTGTCTCCCTCCCAATCCCATCTTGTTTCATTTATTCTTCTCCTACCCCCTTAAGCCCCCATGTTGCATCACCACTTCCTCATATAAGGGGGATCATATGATAGTTGTCTTTCTCCACTTAATTTATTTCGCTAAGCATGATATGCTCTAGTTCCATCCACGTTGTCGCAAAAGGCAAGATTTCATTTCTTTTGATGGCTGCATAGTATTCCATTGTGTATATATACCACCTCTTCTTTATCCATTTATCTGTTGATGGACATCTAGGTTCTTTCCATAGTTTGGCTATTGTGGACATTGCTGCTATAAACATTCGGGTGCACGTGCCCCTTTGGATCACTACGGTTGTATCTTTAGGGTAAATACCCAGTAGTGCAATTGCTGAGTCATAGGGCAGTTCTATTTTCAACATTTTGAGGAACCTCCATGCTGTTTTCCAGTGGTTGCACCAGCTTGCATTCCCACCAACAGTGTAGGAAGGTTCGCCTTTCTCCACATCCTCGCCAGCATCTGTCATTTCCTGACTTATTGATTGTAGCCATTCTGACTGGTGTAAGGTGATATCTCATTATGCTTTTGATTTGTATTTCCCTGATGCCAAGTGATATGGAGCACTTTTTCATGTGTCTGTTGGCCATCTGGATGTCTTCTTTGCAGAAATGTCTGTTCATGTCGTCTGCCCATTTCTTGATTGGATTATTTGTTCTTTGGGTGTTGAGTTTGCTAAGTTCTTTATAGATTTTGGACACTAGTCCTTTATCTGATATGTCGTTTGCAAATATCTTCTCCCATTCTGCCAGTTGTCTTTTGGTTTTGTTAACTGTTTCCTTTGCTGTGCAAAAGCTTTTGATCTTGATAAAATCCCAATAGTTCATTTTTGCCCTTGCTTCCCTTGCCTTTGGCGATGTTCCTAGGAAAATGTTGCTGCAGCTGAGGTCGAAGAGATTGCTGCCTGTGTTCTCCTCAAGGATTTTGATGGATTCTTTTCGCACATTGAGGTCCTTCATCCATTTTGAGTCTATTTTCGTGTGTGGTATAAGGAAATGGTCCAATTTCATTTTTCCGCATGTGGCTGTCCAATTTTCCCAACACCATTTATTGAAGAGGCTGTCTTTTTTCCATTGGTCATTCTTTCCTGCTTTGTCGAAGATTAGTTGACCATAGAGTTGAGGGTCTATTTCTGGGCTTTCTATTCTGTTCCACTGATCTATGTGTCTGTTTTTGTGCCAGTACCATGCTGTCTTGATGATGACAGCTTTGTAATAGAGCTTGAAGTCCAGAATTGTGATGCCACCAACTTTGGCTTTCTTTTTCAATATTCCTTTGGCTAGTCGAGGTCTTTTCTGGTTCCATATAAATTTTAGCATTATTTGTTCCATTTCTTTGAAAAAGATGGATGGTACTTTGATAGGAATTGCATTAAATGTGTAGATTGCTTTAGGTAGCATAGATATTTTCACAATATTTATTCTTCCAATCCAGGAGCATGGAACATTTTTCCAATTTTTTGTGCCTTCCTCAATTTCTTTCACGAGTACTTTATAGTTTTCTGAGTATAGATTCTGTGTCTCTTTGGTTAGGTTTATTCCTAGGTATCTTATGGTTTTGGGTGCAATTGTAAGTGGGATTGACTCCTTAATATCTCTTTCTTCTGTCTTGTTGTTGGTGTAGAGAAATGCAACTGATTTCTGTGCATTGATTTTATATCCTGACACTTTACTGAATTCCTGTACAAGTTCTAGCAGTTTTGGAGTGGAGGCTTTTAGGTTTTCCACATATAGTATCATATCATCTGCGAAGAGTGATAGTTTGACTTCTTCTTTGCTGATTTGGATGCCTTTAATTTCCTTTTGTTGTCTGATTGCTGAGGCTAGGACCTCTAGTACTAGTGGTGATAATGGACATCCCTGCCGTGTTCCTGACCTTAGCAGAAAAGCTTTCAGTTTTTCTCCATTGAGAATGATATTTGTGGTGGGTTTTTCATAAATGGCTTTGATAATATTGAGGTATGTGCCCTCTATCCCTACACTTTGAAGAGTTTTGATCAGGAAGGGATGCTGTACTTTGTCAAATGCTTTTTCAGCATCTATTGAGAGTATCATATGGTTCTTGTTCTTTCTTTTATTGATGTGTTTTATCACATTGATTGATTTGCAGATGTTGAACCAACCTTGAAGCCCTGGAATAAATCCCACTTGGTCGTGGTGAATAATCCTTTTAATGTACTGTTGAAAATTATTGGCTAGTATTTTGGTGAGAATTTTCGCATCTGTGTTCATCAAGGATATTGGTCTATAGCTCTCTTTTTTGATGGGATCCTTGTCTGGTATTGGGATCAAGGTGCTGCTGCCCTAATAAAATGAGTTTGGAAGTTTTCTTTCCATTTCTATTTTTTGGAACAGTTTCAGGAGAATAGGAATTAGTTCTTCTTTAAATGTTTGGTAGAATTCCCCCGGGAAGCCATCAGGCCCTGGGCTTTTGTTTGTTTGGAGATTTTTAATGACTGTTTCAATCTCCTTACTGGTTATGGGTCTGTTCAGGCTTTCTATTTCTTCCTGGTTCAGTTGTGGTAGTTTATATGTCCCTAGGAATGCATCCATTTCTTCCAGATTGTCAAATTTGTTGGCATAGAGTTGCTTATAGTATGTTCTTATAATAGTTTGTATTTATTTGGTGTTAGTTGTGATTTCTCCTCTTTCATTCATGATTTTATTTATTTGGGTCCTTTCTCTTTTCTTTTTGCTACGTCTGGCCAAGGGTTTATCAATTTTATTAATTCTTTCAAAGAACCAGCTCCTAGTTTTGTTGATTTGTTCTATTGTTTTTTTGGTTTCTATTTCATTGATTTCTGCTCTGATCTTTATGATTTCTCTTCTCCTGCTGGGCTTAGGGTTTCTTTCTTGTTCTTTCTCCACTCCTTTAGGTGTAGGGTTAGGTTGTGTACCTGAGACCTTTCTTGTTTCTTGAGAAAGGCTTGTTCCACTATATATTTTCCTCTCAGGACTGCCTTTGTTGTGTTCCACAGATTTTGAACTGTTGTGTTTTCATTATCATTTGTTTCCATGAATTTTTTCAATTCTTCCTTAATATCCTGGTTGACCCATTCATTCTTTAGAAGGACGCTGTTTAGTCTCCATGTATTTGGGTTCTTTCCAAACTTCCTCTTGTGGTTGAGTTCTAGCTTCAGAGCATTGTGGTCTGAAAATATGCAGGGAATGATCCCAATCTTTTGATACCGGTTGAGTCCTGATTTAGGACCGAGGATGTGATCTATTCTGGAGAATGTTTCATGTGCACTAGAGAAGAATGTATATTCTGTTGCTTTGGGATGAAATGTTCTGAATATATCTGTGATGTCCATCTGGTCCAGTGTGTCATTTAAGACCTTTATTTCCTTGTTGATCTTTTACTTGGATGATCTGTCCATTTCAGTGAGTGGAGTATTAATGTCCCCTACTATTATTGTATTATTATTGATTTTTTTGTTGTTGTTATTAATTGGTTTATATAGTTGGCTGCTCCCACGTTGGGGGCATAGATATTTAAAATTGTTATATCTTCTTGTTGGACAGACCCTTTGAGTATGATATAGTGTCCTTCCTCATCTCTTATTATAGTCTTTGGCTTAAAATCTAATTGATCTGATATAGGATTGCCACTCTTGCTTTCTTCTGATGTCCATTAGCATGGTAAATTCTTTTCCACCCCCTCACTTTAAATCTGGAGGTGTCTTCGGGCTTAAAATGAGTTTCTTGGAGGCAACATATAGATGGCTTTTGTTTTTTTATCCATTCTGATACCCTGTGTCTTTTGACAAGGGCATTTAGCCCATTAACATTCAGGGTAACTATTGAGAGATATGAATTTAGTGCCATTGTATTGCCTGTAAGGTGACTGTTACTGTATATGGTCTCTGTTCCTTTCTGAGCTACCACTTGTAGGCTCTCTCTTTGCTTAGAGGACCCCATTCAATATATCCTGTAGAGCTGTTTTGATGTTTGCAAATTCTTTCAGTTTTTGTCTTTTTAATCTCTCCTTCTATTTTCAATGATAGCCTAGCTGGATATAGTATTCTTGGCTGCATGTTTTTCTCGTTTAGTGCTCTGAAAATATCATGCCAGCTCTTTCTGGCCTGCCAGGTCTCTGTGGATAAGTCAGCTTCCAATCTAATATTTTTACCATTGTATGTTACAGACTTCTTTTCCAGGGCTGCTTTCACGATTTTCTCTTTGTCATTAAGACTTCTAAATTTTACTATTAGGTGACGTGGTGTGGGCCTCTTCTTATTGATTTTGAGGGGCATTTTCTGAACCTCCTGAGTTTTGATGCTCATTCCCTATGCCATATTGGGGAAATTCTCCCCAATAATTCTCTCCAGTATACCTTCTGCTCCCCTCTCTCTTTCTTTTTCTTCTGGAATCCCAATTATTCTAATGTTGTTTCATATTATGGTGTCACTTATCTCTTGAATTCTCCCCTCATGGTCCAGTAGCTGTTTGTCCCTCTTTTGCTCAGCTTCTTTATTCTCTGTCATTTGGTCTTCTATATTGCTAAGTCTTTCTTCTGCCTCATTTATCCTAGCAGTGAGAGCCTCCATTTTTGATTGCACCTCATTAATAGCTTTTTTGATTTCAACTTGGTTATATTTTAGTTCTTTTATTTCTCCAGAAAGGGCTTTTATATCTCCTGAGAGGTTTTCTCTAATATCTTCCATGCCTTTTTCGAGCCCAGCTAGAACCTTGAGAATCATCATTCTGAACTCTAGATCTGACATATTACCAATGTCTGTATTGATTAGGTCCCTAGCCTTCAGTACTGCCTCTGTTCTTTTTTTTTGTGGTGAATTTTTCCGCTTTGTCATTTTGTCCAGATAAGAGTATATGAAGGAGCAAGTAAAATACTAAAAGGGTGGCAACAACCCCAGGATATATGCTTTAACCAGATCAGAAGAGATCCCAAATCGTGATGGGGGAGAAAGGGGATAAAAGGAGATTCAAAAAGAAAGAAAGAAAGAGAGAAAGAAAGAAAGAGAGAGGAAAAGAATAAAGAAAATTATAAAAAAGAAAAATATATATATATAACAGATAAACTAGTTAAAAAACCTTAAAAAAGAAAAAGCTTTCAGAAAATGGTTGTTTTTCTGTTTCTAGAATTGCTATTCTTCTTCTCTTCGATCTGCTGATGGATTTGTAGGTGTTTGCACTCTTTAGATAAGCTATCTAGCTGATTTCCTGATAGCTGAAATAAGTCTCAGCCTGCTACTTCTCCGCCATCTTGACTCCTCCCTATATATATGCATTTATTAAATGAAGGATGACCCTACTATTCATGGCCATCTAGAGTTTTTAATATTGCTTATTTTTATTTTCTTTCCTTAAACCATGATTGGGTGCTGAATTTTATCATATATATTTTATGCATCAAATATAATTTTTCTCATTTAGTCTCCTAAGTACTTAGGTGAATTATTTTCAAACATTTAAAGAATCTTGCATACTGAAATCAACTATAGTTGACTTTTATTTGCTGTATTGGTTTTGTAAATCCTGGTTGCCTTGGTAACTCAGAAAGACTGCACAAATTCAAGGTTTCTGATTTCTGATGGACAGAAGTCCCAAGAGAAAGAAATACCTGCTTAATATGCAGACTACCTCAATGTGTTTTGTTCTTCTTGACTCTTGGCTCCTCTAGTACTGACTACTCTCCTGTGCCTTAATACACACGTTTTGGTTATTTTTGTTGTTGTTGTTTGTTTTCCATCCTATTCCTCCCTCTTTTTTTCTTTCCTTTTTTTTTTTTTTTTAATTATCTAGCATTTATGGTCTAATTACAGCCACACTGTCAAAGTTAGAAGCAACATCTTTAAAAATTATTTCCATTATGAGAATTGATAAATTCCTGAGACTGGGAAACTAAAATGTCCCAAACCTAATTTTTGATAGGCACAATGACAATGGAAGATACAGTTTATTCTTAACCATCCCAGGATTTTAAATTTTCTTGAGAGACCAATCATGTAGAAGTATGTGCCATATAAACCTTTACATTCAGACACAATAAAGGGGAAGATAAACTTTGCAGAGTCCAGGAAACTGCTTAAACCTGCATCCTATAAAATTTTCTCTTTGGAAATATTTACTATAAAAACAGATCCTCATTTTTGGTGATAAGTCACATGCTGGTCAAGATGTTCATGAGTGGTTCTGGATGAGGGAAATAGTCAGCCATTGTAGAGTGCCATCATTATTGATTTCAGAAATAACAACATTTACTTTAACTTATTTTGGGGTCTCTTTTTACACTTTTGTAATATCAGTTATGAGACAACTACAAGGGTCTTTTGTAATCATGCATAAATGTAGCATATAAATACAGCTGTCATATTTGCATAAGAATTTTAATCATAAACACAGAATCTGAAATTGATAGAAATCATATTGATCTCTAGGACTTCACATTACATTCATATCAATAATGAATGTGACAGGAGCATCATAAATATGCAAAAGAGCAACACATCAGCCTAAGCATCACCAGTAATTTGTAGACCTACACTCATAGGAAACCACTAATGGAATATAGTGCATTTTCTTTTCTATGAATAGTCAAATGCCATGCATAATGTAACAGTGCAACGGCTAATAGCAGACTCATGCAGGATCATTTAAACTTGTTATTATGGGCAGGACAAACTGATCTTTGAAGTGGCCTAGAATAAAATACTTTTCTGGCTTTACCCTTTTCTGATTTTTCGGTTATCTTTTTTCTCAGAGCTTATATTTATGGGAAGCACAAAAATGATTACTTTGATATTTTGGAGATACTTATCATGCTTTATCAAATGTAGAAGAACAGCAACCAATTAATACTTAACAAGTCAAAGTAAAAGGTCTCTGAGGCATCTGTTCAACCTATTTTTATGGCAGACTATTAGAACATTTTTTCAAAATATCCTTTATCATAATATACCTTCATGGCATGTATTACCAAAAGAGTCTGTGTGCAAAAGGTCTTACAGAAATGGTAATACTGAAGTCATCTGCAAATAAGTGAGAGCAGGAACTTGGTTGTTGGAGTTCACAGAATGATTGACTGCACCTAAACCTAGGATCAATATGGACAGCTCTAGGAAAAGGCTCACTTATAGAGGAATTTGGTTTGACATGAATATCTTGAAGATTCCTGCTCAGGCACATGTTACATTAGTTAACATAATAATGTATAAATTAGATGATCTTAGCATTTTTAGCTCTGTTTGGAACCCTTAAGAATTCTGGAGTTTGCCTTTAATTATCAAATACCATTCCACATTCTACTGTGAAGGCTAAGAAAACTATCTTTAGCATCTATTTGGCCTTGCTATAAGAGCATTACAGAAGAAAATGCTCAGTTATAGAGGCTTCCCAATCTAAAGGTTTTAATGCTTTGTATGGGAGATTAATAATATTTTATTGTATGGTCTTATGGCACATATAAAATTTTATCTTTAATAAAGACATTTAGTGATGCCTTTAATGGGTAATATCAGACATCACTGACTAATGTAAAATTCTATAGTTTCAACAGATTTTATCAAAATATAAAACATGTATTTTAGTAGGTAAAGAGGTAAAGCCACAAAGCATAGTCTACTTAATTAAATTATATTAAAATATGCAAAACATATACTAAAATACACAAAACATTTTAGAATTGTAGGCAAGACACTGAACTAAACAAAATCATTGTTAGTTTCTCCACTCTTAATTTCATATGTAATTGAAACCAGAGTACTGTTTTTATTTAATTTAATTTATTTATTTATTTGACAGACAGAAATCACAAGTAGGCAGAGACCAGGTCAGGTGGGAGGGGTGCAAACTCCCTGCTGAGCAGAGAGCCTGATGTGGGGCTTGATCCCAGGACCCTGGGATCATAGAGTACTGTTTTTAAAGCAAATTTTATGCTTAAATATATTTGGAATAGTAGATATAGTATGGGAGTCTAAAGACTTCTATTTAATCCAGAAGAAAACAGTTAAATAGGAAAAAAGTGACAAAGAATAAACAAGATAGATTTTAAAAAGTAAGGTGGTTGATAGAAATAAAACCATATTTATTATTATACTAAATATTACTGTCCTAAACACTGGATAAAAATATAAGAACCAAATATATGCTACCTATAAGACACCTACCTTAAATTTAAAGATAAAATAGGTAAAAAGTATATGCAAAGAAAAGAGATGCAATATTCAAACACTAATCACATAAAAGCTGGAGTGGTTAAATATAAAACAAAGTAGACATCAGAGGGAAAATTTATTATCAAATGTAAAGAAGATTTTAAAATAAAAAACAAGGTCAGCTCAGGGGAAGTATAATCGTCTAACTGTTCATTCTGGGTGTAAGTACAAATGGGCATCCTTAAAATAAAAGGTTTCCAAAATGCATGAAGCAACAACATATAATATATATATATATATATATATATATATATATATATAAATTATATTTAGGATTTAAAACTCTTTTAGTATCTGATAAATAGGTAGAAAAGAAATCCTTAATTACAGAGAAGACATGACAGAATATCAACCATATTAACCTAGTTTACATGTATAGAAGACCAAACCCAAGGACATCAGAATTTCAAATATTTTCAAATGAAAATGAAACATTCAGAAAGATTCATAATATGCTGGACCATGAAACAAATCTCTAAATTGAAAAGAACTGTGATTATAATTTCTTCATTGACTTCAACAGAAAAAATAAGTAATAATTGAACTATGTATAGATATTTTCCAAATACTTCAAAATTAAATGAGTCAAATAAAAAATTCATGAGTCAAATAAAATAAAAATTATATTAAAAATTAATTACAAATATAAATTAAAAATTTATATTAAAGATATTCTGAACTGAGTGATTATATTAAAATCAAAACAGCAGATGAAAATCCGTGAGATGACGTTAAAACATTGCCAAGAGGGACTATTTTAGCTTTAAATACATTAATATTATAATAAAGAGAAGATACAAAACTAAAAATCTAAGCTTCCATCCGAATATTACAAAAAGAAACAAGCTGAAACTAAACTATGTCAAAACATAATAATTATAATAGATAATAAAAATAATAGATATAATAGATAACAAAAAATAGATATAATAGGTAATAAAAAATAACAAATGGGCAAGCAATACAGAAAGTAAATAACACCAAAATGAATTTATTAAAAAATTCAATAAATTTGGTAATCCTGTAGATAGACCAACCAATATAAAAAGATAAAATACATATTATTTATATCAGAAATGAAAAAGGGGCTCTGTGTAAACAATACTTTCTGCCAAAATTTTCAACAATTTAATGAATTTAACAAATTCTTCACAAATTACAAAAATTAACACGAGAGAAAATTCAAATTACCCTATATCTATAAAGTGAATTATATTTTAGTAAAAACTCCCAATAACAATAACAACAAAAATCAACCAACCAAACACACAAACAAAAAACCCGAACCCAGATCATATCACAACTAAATTCTATGACACATATAAGGAAGAAACAACACCAATTATATGCAACTTCTCAGAAAACAAAGAAGAAATGTCTTTGAGCAGATAATTTTGAGAACAATATTGTCATTTTCCAAAACCAGACAATAAAAATAAAATAAAAGGAGAACTTCAGAGAAATATTACTCAAGATTATAGATGTAAAAGGAAATCTTAAATTAATGGCAAACAAACCAGTGACATTTAAAAAGTATAATTAATGTACTGTCTATTTGAAAATCAATTAACATTATAGCAATATTAACAGAATAAAGAAAAATGTAATTATCTCAACACAGAAAAATGTTTTATTTTTACACAGAAAAATGTTTTTAAAAAGTGAATAAACATTCATAATAAGAAAACCCATGTACAAAAGAACATAATAAAGATTCCAGAAATAAAATCACATATTAGCAATTGATTTTTTTTTTTATCAGAAGTAACAATGTCAGAGGCAAAGTGTTCAACAAATAACACTGTAAGAAGTGGACATCCATATAGATTACATTTAATGCAACAATAACTGGACAGAGTGAACTTATAAAAAAATAAATAATTGCTGACCCTTATACCTAACCAAACTATGGTTTAAAAATTAGTCCAGGCAGGGATCAAGAGATTTTCAGATCAGCAAACAATAAGGACTATTACTGCCAATGGAAACATAATAGAAAATGAATAAATATTTTATTTAATATTTAATATTAACGATGTAAAGTATTAATCATTTTAATGATGTTTATGTTGGCAGTAATATATATTAAATATGTATATATTTAAGTACACTTTTAAATTTCAGAAGTGTTTTAATTTTTATTATTTTTAAAATATTTTATTTATTTATTTGACATAGATCACAAGTAGACAGAGAGGCAGGCAGGGAGAGAGAGGAGGAAGCAGGCTCCCCGCGGGCCAGAGAGCCCGATATGGGACTTGATCCCGGACTCTGGGATCATGAAATGAGCCGAAGGCAGAGGCTTTAACCCACTGAGCCACCCAGGCACACCTCAGAAGTGTTTTAGATTCATAGTAATATTGTGAGGATGATAGAATTCCATTACACCCAGTGTACATTATTGTTAACATCCTATGATATCACGGTGTATTTTTTATAATGAACCAATATCGATTCATTAATAGTAAGTAAATTCTAAATTTTATGGATATTTATTGGTTTCTTCTGTCGTTGTTTTTCTGTTCAGGGTCCCATGTATAGCCCTACTGGAACTATTTGAATTGCTGATTTAAAGTTTTTGTTTAGAAATTTCAGTGTCTGGAGTTCCTGAGAGACAGTGTCTATTGACACTTTTTCCCCCCACATATGGGCCATATTTTCTTGTTTTATTGAATGTCTTATATTTTTGTTGTTATTGAAAATTTTTCATTGTAAACAGTACAAGGCGGCAACTCTGGAAATTGGATTCACACCCCCTCCGAGGGTTTGCTGTTGTTGATGTTAATTTATTTTTATTATTGTTGCTACTGTTTGTTTTGTGACTGTTGTGAACTAATTTTGTAATGTCTTTTTCCTTTGTCACATGTGGCCACAGAAGTTTCAGTTTAGCATAGTAATCAGTTGATAAGTAGACAAAGATCTTAAGCGCTTGGAACCAGGAAGACTCCTAGCTTTTGCTGAAGGACTTTGTTTTCAGTGCTCGTGAAGGCATTTATAACTTTACCTTAGTCTTTAACCCTGCTTTCACAGAGCCTTGATGCAAGCCAGAGGGGAGAGAAGAAGGTCATCTCAGGTCTTTCCTGTACAAGGACGCCAGCCTTGCACAGGCATGTTGCCTTCTAAATTCCCAGGAATACATCCCAGGTTTCAAAATTCCCCTATGAATATCGCATTCCCCAGCTTTTCCTTTTAGATCATTTGCCCAACTGTTATTATTGTCTCTACCAAATGTAATTTTTTTTAAAAAGTGCCATTGATTTTTGTGTGCAAACACCCTGGGAATGGCTATATGAAATGAGCAAGCCCTAAGTCAGGTCAAATAAAAGGTAAATCCTGTGTGTGTGTGAGGGTTTCCAGTCAACTAGACAGATAAAACGATGACAGATATTAGGAGATGGGGCTTTGGGGAAGCAGCTCCAAATACATTTTGCCTCTCCAGTGGCTACTAGGACTCTGGCTTTCACTGCAATTCTGATTGTGAGGCTATTGTTTTAAAGCCTACTGAGGAGCTAGAGTGAGGGTGATAGAACTGAGACCATTTAAAATGCCACAAAGGTTATGGATTTTATCAAGATTCAGCCAGTTTTCTTGAATCAATGCTCTTCATATTGTTGCAGGCTCTTTGTGAATTTCCAAAGTTCAGAAAAAGTCTGTTTTGAAACCATTTTGATAGGCAGCTTTATTTCACTTTTAAGATCAAGGGAATTATTTTTCCAAATGCTATATTCTAACAGCCTCAGGAATCACCCCTATCTGGGAACTGTCATTGGGTAAAGAAAGCTGTTTTGCCTAAAGTCACACCCAGTTTCCAGGGATTGTCTACATTTAATGACTGACAAATGTAAAGATGGTAAGTCTAGCCACTCAGTCCTAAATTGGGACATCTTAAAAGAGCCATCTGAGATCTGGAGTTCTTTCATGCTTTCTGTTGATATTGCTATGCAACTCAAATTTTTCCTCTTCCCAGTAATGCTCCCTTTATTTTGCCTCCAAATACAGATTTCAAGAATACTCCCTTATAAACTTATTACTGAATACTAATCTTCATCTCAGAGTTGGCTCTCTGGTTAAATGATAACATTTACTGTGCATCCTCTGAGAAACAAAAATAAAGACAAATAAATATGCAAGGGTTCTATTAGGTTAAGTGCTGTGAGAACAAATGGAGAGAGACCCCAAAGAAAGTTGGATAGTCATCACACTTCAAAGGAAGTCAGACTCCAAGTGAAGGAAAAATGGAAGGATATACAGGTTAAAAAAGTTAAGACCACAGAGCCCTATAATATTTGACAAAGTCACTGGCGATTCTTCAAGTCAGCACTCAGAGGAGTCCAGTGTCTCTCAGGAATTGACTTGCTTTAATATCCATGCTTTCAGATACATAGTTTCTTACCTCTGTTTAATGCTCACAACAAACACAACAACCTTGAGGTCAGTATTCATCAGTACCTCCTTTAACTGAGGACAAACTGTTACACTGAAATGTTAACTACCTAAAGTTACTCAACCTGTGAGTACAGACCATGTGCTAACCAAGGCCATCTGGTCCCAGGGTTGTGTCACTAGGAACTACACTGTAATGACACTGACCCACTTCATAGACTTGGGGTTCCTAGAAGGAAAATCAGACAAGTTCACCTCAAGCAGGACCCTGAGATCCTTCTGGTTATATACTGTATGTCTTTCTCCTACCCTTCCTGTCATGAAACATAAGCAGACTATTGCCAGAATGACTCCACAAGTAGAAAAGAGAAGTTCCAAACTTTTTAAAATTATTAACGTGGTCTTTGACCTAAGTAATCAAATACTATTAATGCTACATAGTAATTACCATTTTATTTCTGAATGCATACCTGGAATAGGCAAATCATTTATGGCAGAATTCCCATTTTAGACCCTTGAACCATTGCATTAGGAAAATAAGAGAGGCTGCATGGAAGCTCCTGCAAATTTGCTACCTTACCAGAAGAGCAGTAAAAAAGAAAATTACCACTTTGTCCCTGAACGACTGCAGTGATTAGTGTTATCCTCAGAGATTCTAAAGAAGCTATATTGGGAAGAAAAAGCTTAAGGAGTGATTAAGAGGAGAGAAATAACCCTGAAAGGAAGTTAAAGTGTTGGATTGACTGAGTGATTATCCAAAAGATACTGTTTTAACCTGAAAAAATGTTTTGTTGTTGTTGCTTTAAAACAGAAACTACTATTCCATTTATTTGGGAAGTTCATGTGTTTACAACCTTTCTGTGTCCTTCTGAATCCACCCTTTCTGCACAATGAGCTCAAAACTGGAGCTTCCAGCATATGAAACATGGTACAGAAAATAAAAATATATTTATTGCAACATTTTATTTATGCTTTAAGCAGTAATTTCTCTATACCTCCATATCTATATCTCTGTATCTTTATTTCTGTCTGTAGACATATTTATATAGAGACATAACAGGCACTGTTCTAAGGACTTCTATAAGAATTAGCTGATTTAATCCTCACGATATCGCTATCTAGCAGAAAATATTATCAATCAAGTTTCAGCTAAGAGACTTAGGCTAAGAGCTACAAAGTAAAATAAATTCCCCCTTGTTTGCCTGTGCAGGCACTTAGTAGGCAGTTAAGACTGTCTGTTTTCATTCTTCTGGGAATATGACTGTAATAGTAAATTTAATCAGAGATTAGGGGCCAAGTACAATGAGAAATTTTATTTTATTAAGAACTAAAGCAGAGCTTAGAATTTACTGCTTCTTTTTGTTTTTTAGATATATTGTCTAGTTCTAAATCTATTTTGAGTCAATATGCACAAATTGTATATACATATGTATACACACATTCAAATATATTTATATATTATTCAAAGACATAATTAACTTTATTGATAAGCAATTTAAGGTACTAGCTAGATTCCATGGGCATCAATTACAATTCTATAAGGATCTAGCACAGATTTACAGTCACAATTAATGGCATGTCAAATTGTTGGAAGAAAGGTATTGATGTTCAATAATAAAGCAATCTGATTCCCAGAAGGCCAGATAGTTTAAACATCTTTCAAAAAATGTCATTTATCTAAGCTGACATGCAAAATGCTCTCATATTTCAAACAGAAATGGTGGAACTATCAAAGTAAGTATATTTATCTTTGTGGCTGTGTTTTATGGAGCAAGAAAAACACAGAATAAATGTGAATATCCCAGTCTATCATCCAAATCTTTGGCTACTTGTTAATAAATATCCAGAAACATCTTATTTCCTTCTGTGTGGTGATACAATAGTGTGACATTAATAATTTTCATCCAGATGCTGTGGTATCATTTGCTACCACCTTATTGTAGCAAGGTGATTCTAAGATGACCCCCCAGTGACTCCTGCCTCCTGGGATGTGTGGGTGTAAGTCTCTCCCTCTGACTGTGGGCTGCATTTAGTCATTTCATTTTAAAAACCAATATAACATGACCAAGATGACGAGAAGTCACTCCTATGTTTAGGTTACAAAGGATGGTGACTTCTGCTTTTCTAGCATACTGTCCCTTTCTTTCTGACTTTGATGAAGCAATTGGCCATGTTGAAGAAACCCATGTGCCAAGGAACTGTTCGCGAGCCACTGGACAATGAGGAACTAAGCCTCTCAATCCAATGACCCTCATGTAACTGAACTAACCAACTGCCACATGTGTGGATATGAAAGCAGATTATGCCCAGAACCTTCAGATGACTGCAGTCTTGTGAAAGACTCTGAAGTAGAAGGCCTAGTTTAGCTGGACCTATTATTCTGATCCATAAAGCCTGGGAGATAATAAACAGGTGTTTTTATTGTTTTACTGTTGTATGTTTTACTGTGATAAAATATACATAATGTTTCTCATTTTAACCATTCACAAGTGTACAATTGACTAGAATTATATATATTCATAATGTTGTGCAACCATCACCATTATTTAAACCCCAAACTTTTTTCATTGTCCTTTAAAAGAGTTTGTACCCATTAAACACAAATACCTCTTTCCCCTGGACCCCTAGTAATTATGATTCTACTTTTTGTCTCTATGACTATGCCTATGGTAGGTATCTTGTGTAAGTAGAATCATATATTTGTCCTTGTGTATATGGTTTATTTCTCTAAGTACAATAATTGCAAGGTCCATGTTATAGGATATATCAAAATTTTATTCCTTTTTATGGTAGAATAATATTCTAATTAAGTATGTGCCACATCTGGTTTTCCATTCATCTGTTGATGGACACTAATCTGGATTGTTTCCATCTTTTGGCTATTGGGAATAATGCTGCTATGACATTGCTGATAAGTAGCTTTTCCAGTCCCTACTTTCAATTATTCAATATATAATGAGTTATATATATATATTATTCATTATATATTATATTATAATATATATATTATTCATCATATATTATATATATATAATTCAATATATTCCATATATATATATATATATGGAAGTTCTAGGTCATATTGTACACTTCAATGTTTAATTGCATGTAAAGCTGCCGAATAGTATTCCACATGGCTGCCCCCTTTCACATTCTCAACAGCAATACATGAGAGTTCTAATTTCTGCACATTCTTCTCAAAACTTGTTATTTTCTGCCATTTCGGATTTGTTTATTATTATTATAGCCATCCTAGTTAGGTGTTAAGTGGTATCCCAGTGTGGCTTTGATTTGCATTTCTCCTATAACTACTGATGTTGGGCATTTTTTCCTGTACATATGTACATATTGACTTCAAGTACATATAACTAAATCTTTGAAGAAAGATTTATAAGAAATGTCATGTAAGTCCTTTGTCCATTTCTTTTTTGATTGTTTGTGTTTTGTCATTGAGTTTTAGAGGTTCTTTATATATTCTGGATATTAATCCTATATTTCATCTGAAAATATTTTCTCTATTCCTTAGGTTGTCCTTTTGCTTTGTTGATAGTAGTCTTTGATGCATAATTGTTCTTAATTTTGACAAAGTTCAGTTTATATTTTTCTTTTGTTGACTGTGCTTCATCTTCATGAAAACACTGACAAATCAAATATCATGTAGATATTCTCCAGTGTTTTCTTCTAGTGGTTTTATTGTTTTACCACTTACATTTAAGTATTAAGTTAATTTTTGTATTTGCTTTAGGTGAGGTTAACTTTACTCTTTTTTTTTTATTTCGTTTTCTTTTTTTTAAGATTTTATTTATTTATTTGACAGAGAGAGAGATCACAAGTAGGCAGAGAGACAGACAGAGAGAAAGGGGGAGAAACAGGCTCCCCACTGAGCAGAGAGCCCGAATGCGGACCTCGATCCCAGGACCCTGGGATCATGACCTGAGCTGAAGGCAGAGGCTTAAACCACTGAGCCACCCAGGCACCCTAAACTTTACTCTTCTGCATTCAGATGTCTAGTTTTCCCAGTACCATTTATGAAATAACTGTTCTTCTCCAGTAAATGGTCTTCATACTCTTATTTAAAAAAAAAAAAATGGCCATTAAGTGAGGATTTAATTCTGGGCTCTTTAGTCTACTCCACTGTTTTATATGTGAATCTTTATTTCAGTACCACACTTTAAAATTATCATAGCTATGTCATAATTTTTGAAACTGTGCAGTGTGTCATTCTTCATTTTCTAGATTGTTTTAGCTAATAAGGGTCACTCGCAATTCCATATATATTTGGGGACTGGCTTTTCTTTTGTCCCCCTCCCAAAAAAAGATGTGAGAATTTTGATAGAAACTGTATTAAATCTGTAGATCCCTTTGAGTAGTACTGACATCTTAATATTAACACTTCCAATACATAAACATATCTTCCATTTATTAAATTTTCTTTAATTTCTTTCAGTAATATTTTATAGTTTTCAAGATACAGTTCTTTAACTTCCATGGTTTTATTTATTTATAATCATTTAATCCTTTAGGCACTAATGTAAATAGAATTTCTTTCTTAATTTCCATTTTGGAATGTTTGTTGTTGGTGTATGGAAACAAATTACTTTCGTGTGTTGCCCTTTTATATTGTAACTTTGCTTAATTTATTTATTAATCCTATTAACTCTCTTATGAATGTTTTTGGATATTCTACATATACAGTCTTATAATCTGTGAATAGAGATAGTTTTGTGTCTACTTGATATATGATCTAATTCCACTTTTAAGATTGAAGTAATTATTTTTCCAATGGTTAGAAATGTATATTCTAACAGCCCTCAAGTTTCACCCCATCTAGGAGTTGTCATTGGGTAAAATGAGCTGTTTTGCCTAAAGTCATACACCATTCCCAGAGAACTGTCTACATGCCATGATTGACAGATTCAAGTGTGTCAAGTGTAGCCACCAATCCATGTCTCTATGTCTTTATTTAACTCATTGAGCATATGTAAGAGTTGTTTTAAAGTCTTTCTCATAAGTCCAAATTCAGGGCTTCCCTGTAACATTCTCTGCAGATCTGTTTTGTCCCTTTAAATGGGTTATTCTCCCCTCTTTCTTTGTATGCCTTGTTACTTTTCATTGAAAACTAGAAATGTAAATCTTATAATGTGGTAAATCTGGAAATGTCCCCTCTTCCCCACAGTTTGCTATTATTTATTTATCTTATTGTTGTAGGGTATCTCTGTGCGAGCATCAGCCTGAGGTGGAAGCTTAACATCTTTTCAGATCTTTTTTGAGCTTGCATCTTTTCATAGGCAAATGTAGTCTTTCCAAAATTTCCCATATGCGAAATTGTATTGGAATATCCCAAGAAATAGGAGTAGAAACTTAAATATCCTGGAACCTGCTGCAAGTGGTAGGACTGCAATAATGACAACCCACCTCTGTGTGTACGCCTCTCCAATCAAAGGCAGTAGTGCACAATCAGAACTCAGAATCACAAGACTTGGAGAAGTTCCTTATTGGGTACTTTGGCTGCAGCGCTCTGCACTGGAATATATGGTTAACATCCCCACAGTGGCCTGATAGAGAGCTGGGGGCTGTGTGATAGATGGATGACATCACATTGATTGATAATATTGACAGAAATTAACTATGCAAGCTCTCCCCTGAAGGCTGGAATGTTTGCAAGAACTCCACAGTGAAAAACAATGACTTCAGACTGCTTCTGCTCTTACAGTTGTTGAGCAGGTGCAGAGGTGAATTCCTGATCCTTTCTCCTCCACCATCTTCCCTGATATTAATCAAAATATGTGTTCTTTTTAAGCCATTAACATTTAGAGCAAGTTGTTACATAGCAATAAATGCCTAATGCACTTATGAATGTAGATTGAAATACATTCAACAAGTAGGTACATGAATAACATTATGTTGTTATAAAAATATGTTGTCTTTAAGAGCAGATATGTGAGGAATATAGTAAGTTCTTAGAAGATAAGATATTTAGAACAACGAATGGATTACTATGCAAATAGGTGACATGACCACTACTCCAGGTGCATTAGAAGTCAGTATACATGCTTAGAGCAAACTCCACCTCTTCATACACAAATTAGTATGGTGAGTTATCTAATAAAATCTCAGGTCAACCAGGTTCTGGGAAAGAGTCACATAGGATAATTAAAATATGATTATTATGTACTACTTATTATACTTGTCTCTCCTACCTAGTTGCATTGAAATAATTTTTTGTTCAGAAACCTTCAAATATGGTTACAGTATGTACAAAAGTTGGAAAGTACATTTATCTATACATTTGTTGACTTAATGATATTATTAGGCACCTATGATATAAAAGTTACTCTGTTGGTAATGCTGGAAAAACCAGAGTTGACAAATGAATGATGCTGTTGTATAAAAATGTAACTGATAGCTTGGTATATAATACTTGTCCATATTTGTCTAGTAAATTGTTACAAGGATATTTCTACAAAAAAGACTGGGGGGGACATCTTCCTACTTAACTTAGGACAATTCTAGTATCCTAAAATTGCATGGAAGTTGCTAAACAAATAGCAATTTTTTAATCCTTTTTTAAAAGATTTCTTAAATTTATTTATATGCCAGAGAGAGCAAGAGCGCACAAGCAGGGGGAGCAGTAGGTAGAGGGAAAAGCAGGCTCCCTGCTGAGCAAGAAGCCGCTGCAGGACACTCAATCCCAGGACACTGGAATCATAGCCTGAGCTGAAGGCAGATTCCCAACCGACTGAGCCACCCAGGTGTCCCAAATAGCAGTTTTTTAAATCTCAGTTGTTTTCTTTTAAAATTATAAAAACATTTACATCAACACTTCATGTATATAGAGAAATAATTGTAAGGCATTGTTATGTCTATCTTCTAGGAAATCATCTCCATTATCTTAATATTTGCATATTTGCAGTTTTACTGCCAAGTTATAATTATGACTCCACAAGATTTATCAGACATTTGAATGGTGATTCCCATAACAATGAGAATCAAAGTTCATATATGGCTCATTTAGGTCTGGGTACGTTCTTTCGTATTCTGTCATTTCATGTAGCATGAGCTACAGCTGACCATAAAGTTGCTAGATGCTCTAAGGGGGTATTTATTGTTTGTTTGTCAGTTCTATATTCACCCTCCTAGATCCTGGCCCTGTGTTCTATAATGTTGGGGCTATATTCATACTCTTTTATGGCTAGATTTTCTGGTAGGAAGCTCATGTGAAATATCTGGAAATTTGAAAAACATTATAAACTAATTAACTCTCTTTCTCTTGCCTTTTCTTTTTTATATAGCATCATTAAACCGTGCCTCTCCTTTCAGTAATTCTGTTTTATCTGTAGTAATAAATATCCTTAACGCCACTCACTGTTTTCATATTCATAACTACAGCCAATACTCTTTATGCCAATGTCTCACTTGGAAGAGATGTCTCATATTCTAAAATGTTCTCGAGGTTTTACTTATATATGTTAAAAAGAATCTCAGTAATATTTATTAGATTGCTTTTAGTTATCTTTTGTCCCTTTATAATTAATACGATCTCGTAGTCTAAAGAATCTAAAATTAGAATTGAGATAGTATTCGATTTTTCCCAATCTTATAACAGTTAAAATAAGTAACTGAGAAAATACATGAGAGTCCAGGTAAATTTTTTAAAATAAGCTAACCTCTTCATTATTTCAAAAATAAGGCAACCAAATCATTTTTGGGGAAAAATGCCTCCTTATAGTTGAATATTTTATTCTCATAAAATTAGTTGAGAACTTTTCACAGAGTATTTACGATAAATAATATCCACAGAGATTAGTTTAAAATAGATCATGTTTGGGGTACCTGGGTGGCTCAGGTCATGATCCTTATGTTCTGGGATTGAACTGGGCTTCGCATCATATGGTACTCTCTGCTCAGTGGAGAGTCTCCTTCTCCCTCTTTCTCTGCCCCTTCCCTGCTCATGTTCTCTTTCTCCCTCCCTCTCTCAAATAAATAAATAAAATCTTTTAAAAAAGAATAAAGCAGATCATGCTTATAATGTATAATAATTGTAGATGTTAAGTGCGTACTGCTACATATGTTATGCAAATGGAACATGATTAGAATCCTACTGAAAATAGAAAAAGGGCAACAAATTCAAACACTGAAATATATCAAAAGATATTATCTGTTAAAAAGAAATGAAACATAATTGTACTTTAAAACTTCTGGTGAATAAACTTTTTGTCCTTCAATGTATATGGAAAACAGAAAATTGTTTTTATAGACATCATGTATTTGTCTTATAATACAGCTCTGGTTATAAGGGGAATAAATAAACTGTCTAGATGGAAGTGTGTATATAATTGTGGAAGATGATCCGTAATGTTTCTAAAATCTGCTCTTGGGAAATCCTAACATGGATTTTAATAATCATTAATGAACACTTGAATTTGTGTTATAAAATATTTTAGTCAATATCTATTACAGCATATAATGCATTTATCTTACCAGTGTATGATAATTTTTACTAACTGTATCGTTGCCACAGAACAATAAAAGAAATCTCAAAAATAAGTATATGATTCTTCTATCTTTCATATAACTATCAAAAACGCCCCCCCCAGTCCATACATCAGTCAAAGGTAAACGCCCCCCTCCCCAGTCCATACATCAATCAAAGGTAAAGAAAATTATCTCAAAACTCTGTCTCATAGAAAATCTAATTTCTGGTCTTAACTTTACTTTCTTCCCAACCAACTTCTGTATTCTTTTAAAGTTTTATTGCTTTACATATAATAATAAGCAAGAAAAAATTAAGAAGACAATCTCAAGATAATAAACCTATTGGCACACAAGACAGATCATTTTTCACTAGCTTGATAACAACTGCTTTATCTAGATTTCCAGAAGTCATCCTGACATGAAGTAAATTAGGGACTGATGATTGTCCAATAAGTTGAAGCTATGTGAATTATAAAAATTCATAAAATTTTCTTGTTTCACATGTAAGAATTTTGGAAGTCCCCACTCTATCCTAAAAACAAGTAAAACACTGAATAGCCTGAAAAATCAATAGCTCTTCTTGGAACCCTAAGAGAAGAGAAAACATAGGGTAAAACACCGTCCCCAAGATCAAAGAGACAAGCAAATAGAGGGAATTACAGCTTACTGGAGAACACACAAGCAGAAAACATCACAGGAACTAGTGCTGGGATAGGAAAAATCTAAACTATGCTCGGCAAATTGCTGGAGGCTCAGTGTGGACAATCTGAGAATCAATAAGTATGGAAGACCCAGTCACAGAAGGCTGTCCAGAAATTAAAAGACTTACCCCCAAGAGTTCAACCAGGTTCCCAGAGTAAATATTGGAGAAAAATCTCCCTATGCTTCCAGTAGTAGGGACAAAGAAACAATTTTGAAATACACCAGAGCACACTGTTCTCCTTAAGAAAGGGAAACTAGTTAATCAGAATCTAACCTACTTGAGTATTATCAGAGGCTAATTGACCTGAGGGAAAGGAAATACCCAACTTTACCTACTCTAGCCACCTAAGGGAGAAGAAAAAAAACAGAGAAACTCCTAGGAACTTCACAGTCCAGGGGCATAGGTTCACTGGACACCCAACCACAGGACTATAAAATGTTTCCCTCTTCCACATCTCCCCATCACATTACTACGCCCTATTGACAGCATTCCATCATGTGTGGCTATTAAAAAAAAAAATGACAAGGCATACAAATGGCAAAAAACATAACTGAAGTGAGAGCTAACATCGGAACCAGGTATATCAGGGAAGTTGGAATTATTTTTAACTATGATTAGTATGCTAAGTGCTCTAATGAAAAAAGTACACAGTATACAAGAACAAATGGACAATGTAAGCAATAGATGGAAATTATAAGAACCAAGAATAAATGTGACAGATTAAAAAATAGTTTATAGAAATTTTCTTTGATGGGAAAAATCATATAAAGAAAGAAGCTGAGGGGTGCCTAGGTGGCTCAGTGGGTTAAGCCTCTGCCTTCGGCTCAGGTCGTGATCCCAGGGTTCTGGGATCGAGCCCCACATCAGGCTCTCTGCTCAGCAGGGAGCCTGTTTCTCCTCCCTCTCTCTCTGCCTGCCTCTCTGCCTACTTGTGATCTCTGTCTGTCAAATAAATAAATAAAAATCTTAAAAAAAAAAAGGAAGAAAGAATTTGAGATGGAGGATGTATCAATAGAATCTTCAAAAACCAAAGAGCAAAGAGAAGAGGACTAAAGAAACAAACAAACAAGCGGAATAGTATATCCAATGACTGGGAAAAAACTACAAAAGGTGTAACATACAGTACCACACAATACATATAGTACACACAGTAACATACAGTATATATGTAACATATAGTTCAGTACATACAGTAACATACCGTATATATGTAGCATACAGTTACATCCAGTAACATACATTTAATGGGAATCCCAGAAGGAGAAGAAAGAGAAAAAGAAACAAAAGGACATTTGACACAATAATAACTGAGAATTTCCCCAAATTAATGTCTGACACTGAACCATGTTCCAGGAAGCTCAGAAAAGACCAAGCAACATAAATGCCCCCCAAAGCACAACAAAAAAATAAAACAAAAATAAAACAAACAACAAAAAACTCAGACTACTATGGAATTAAACTAAAAATCAATTAACAGAAATATAACGGGAGAAATATAACTTGGAACTTAAACAAGACACTTAAATAAAACATGGTTGAAACAAGAAATTTCAAGGGAAATTATAAAGAATGTTTTGATTTTTTTCAGAGATTATAAAGGATATGCTTCCTAGCTTATTCTATGAGGCCAGCCAGGCATTGGAGCAAAAGAAAACTACAGACCAGAAGTGCCTGGGCAGCTCAGTTGGTTAAACATCTGTCTTTGGTTCAGGTCATGATCCTAGGGGTCCCGGGATGGAGCCCCATGTCAGACTCCCTGTTCAGCGTGGGGTCTGCTTCTCCTTCTCCCTCTGCCCCCCTCCTCCCAGGTCATGCTATCTCTTAAGTAAATAAATAAATAATAAAGTCTCTTTACAAAAAGAAAACTATAGTCCAATATTACTCATGAACATAGATGCAAAACTTCTCAACAAAATATTTAGCATTTTTAATTAAACAATGCAGAAGAATTATATACCATGACCAAATGGATTCATCCCAGGTTATAAGCCTGTTTCAACAATCAGAAATCAATTAATATAATCTATTATATTAACAAACTAAAAAAATCAATTGATGTATAAAAACCATTTGACAAAATGCATCAACCATTTATGATAAAAACTCAATTAAAATGGGAATAGAGAGAAACTTCTTCAACATGATAAATAATAGTTACAGAAAGCCTACAGCTAACATTATCCTTAATGGTAAGAAATGAAGTCTTCCCACTAAAATCAGATACACGGCAAAAGTGTCCCCTCTCACTCCTCTTTTACAACACTATTCTGGAATTTCTAGCTAATGCAATAAAGGAGAAAAAGAATAAAATGTATATGAATTGAGAAGGAAGAAACAAAACTGTCTTCCTTCATAAATAATATGTTTGCCTACATAGAAAAGACCAAAAAAGAATCATTAAAAAATCTAGGAGCTAATAAACAATTACACCAAGGATACAGAATACAAGATTGATATATAAAAATAAATCACAGCAACAAACGAATAGAATTTGAAATTAAAAATATATCATTTTTTATTGCCACCCTTCAGAATGAAATATTTATATATAAATCTAACAAAATATGTACAAGACCTATATGGCAAAAACTATAAAACTCACATGAATGGAATCAAAGAAGAACTAAATAAATGCAGAGATGGTCCATGTTCGTGGATAGGAAAATTCAATATTGTCAAGATACAAGTTCTTTCCAAATTGGTGTACAATATTGTCAAGATAAAAGTTCTTTCCAAATTGGTGTACAGACTCAATGCATTCTCAATCACAATTATAGCAAATTACTTTATGGATAACAACAAAATATAATTCTAGAATTTATATGGAGAGGGAAAAATTCCAGAATAAACAACACAATGTTAAAGAAGAAGAATAAAGTTGAAGAGAAGCACTATCTGACTTTAAGATAAGTCTAAAGTAATTAATATAGTGTGGTAATGGCAAAGGTATATAGAAATAGATCAATGGAACAAACAGAGATCCAATAAGTAAACCAATATAAATACAGTCAACTCATCATTGACAAAGGAGCTAGGGCAATAAAATGGATCAAAGATAATCTTTTCAATAAATGCTGCTGAAACAACTGAACATCTAGATGAAAGAACAACAACAAAAAAATCTACACAAAGACCTTACACTCTTCATAAAAATTAATTAAAATTAGTTAACATCATAGAAAACCCAGATGACCTTGGTTATGACAATGCCTTTTTAGATAGAACAACAAAGGTAGAATCCATGAAAGAAATAATTGATGAGCTGGGCTTCATTACAATTAAAAACTACTCTGTGAAAGAAAATATCAAAAGAATGAGAAAACAAAACAAAACAAAAACAGAAAACAACCCATGGACTTGGAGAAACTATCTGCAAAGGATATACCTGATAAAAAACTGTTTTCCAAAACATGCAAAGAACTCTTACAATCAATAGTAAGAAAACAAAGAGTCTGATTAAAAATGGCCAAAGACCTTAATAAACACTTCTTTAAAGAAGATATATAATGACAAATAAGCTTATGAAAAGATGCTCCCCCCATCATAAGTCAACAGGGAAATGCAAATTAAAACAACAAAATGAGTTACAACTATACACCTATTCAAATAGCCAAAATATGGAACATGGACAATACAAAATGATGGTGAAGACATGGAGGAACAGAAACTCTACCAGAATTCATTTATGGTAGAAATACAAAATAGTATAGCCACTTTGGAAGACAATTAAAATTTCTCACAAAACTGAATATACTCTTACCATGAGATCCAGTAGTTGTGGTCCTTGGTATTTACCCAAAGATGCTGAAAACTTATGGCCATATAGATATTTATAGCAGCTTTATTTTTACTTGTCAAAACTTAACAGCAACCAAGATGTCCTTCAGTAGATGAAGGGATAAATAAGTTGTAGTACATCCAGACAATAGAATATTATTTACTTTTAAAAAGAAAAGAGCTATCAAGCCATGAAAAGACAGGGAGGAATCTTAAATATATATTACTGCATGAAAGAAACTAGTCTCTAAAGGTTATGTATTGTATGATTCCAACTATATGATATTTTGGAAAGGGCAAACTATGGAGGCAGTAAAAAGATCAGTAGTTGCTAGGGATTTGAGGATAGAAAGGAATGAATAAGCAGGGCATAGGGGATTTTTAAGGCAGTGAAATTACTCTGTATGATACTATGTGGGTAGGATTTAGTCATTATATATTTGTCCAAACCCATGGAATGTAGAAAACCAAAACTTATGTGATGTAATGTAAGGTAACGTAACATAAAGTAACAACATAATGTAACGTAATCATAATGTAATCATGGATTCTCAATGATCGTGATGTCTCAGTTTAATTTCACCAATGGTAACAAAAGTACTATTCTAGTGGGGCTGTTGACAATGGAGAAGATTGGGCATATGTGTGGGTGCAGTATGTATAGGAAATCTTTGTACATTACCCTTAATTTTCCTGTGAGCCTTAAGCTGCTGTAAAAAAAAAAAAACAAAAAAAAAACAAAAAAAAAAACAAACAGAGTCTTTTAAACATCATATTAGGCAGTAACCTCTTTGACTTTGACATGAACAATATTTTTGTAGATAAATTCTCAGGTGAGGGGAAAAAAAAGCAAAAATGAACTATTGATACTAAATCAATTTATAAAGCTTTTGCAAAGAAAAGGAAACTATCAACAAACCCAAAAGGCATCTTCCTGAATGGAAGAAGATATTTTAAAATGATATATCTAATGAGAGGTTAATATCCAATATGTATAGATAATTTATACTACTCAACACCAAAAACCAAATAATCCATTTAGAAATGGGCAGAGCACCTGAATAAACGTTTTTCCAAAGAAGACATAAGGATGGCCAACAGACCCAAGATTAAGTACTCAACATCATTAATCCTCAGGGAAATTCAAATCAAAACCACAATGAGATATCACTTTATACTGTTGTGATGGCTAGAATCACAAAAACAAGAAATAACCAGTACTGGAAGTGAGATGTGATGAGGTGGAGAAAATAGAACCCTGATACACCATTGGTGAAAATGTAAATTGGTGCAACCACCATGGAAAACAGTATGGAGGTTCCAACCACCCCAAAAATTCAAGACAGAAATATCATATGATCCAGTAATCCCACTACTGGATATTTACCCAAAGGAAAAAAAAAACATTAATTCAAAAAATATATGTACCCCCAATATTTACTGTAGTATTATTTATAGTAGCCAATATATGGAAGTAATCCAAGTGTCCATGAACAACTATATATATATATATATATATATATATATATATATATAGGAATATTAGTCAACTATAAACAAAGAATGAAATCTTGTCATTTGTGACAGCAGATTGACCTAGAGGGTGTTATGCTGAGTAAAATAAGTCAGAGAAAAACAAATATCATATGACTTCATTTATAATCGGAATCTAAAAAATAACAAACCAAAAACAAACTCTTAAATAGAGAATAAATTGGTGGTTGCCAGAGCAGAGGTGGTACAGAAATGGGTGAAATAAATGAAATGGATTAAAAAACACAAGCTTACAGTTATAAAATAAAAAAAATTGGGGGATGAAAAGTACAGTGTAGGGAATACAGTCAATAATATCAAAATAATGTTGTATGGTTATAGATGGTGACTATACTTATCATCATGAGTAAGGTGTAGAATTGAATCAATATGTTGTACACCCGGAACTAATATAACATTGTAATTTTAACTATATGACAATACAATAAAAATATACCTAAACAGTAGAAAACAAAACAAAACAACAGACTTCTGAAATTTGGGATATCTATGAGCAGTGACAACTGGATCTTGGGCTAAGAGTGAAGATCGTGGGCATTCTCAGAAGAGTTAATGTGGATCAAGTCTATTCTTATTTTACTGGTTTACACTATATACTATTACCAAATCATTAAGTCCCAAAGTATGTATGTAATTTTGGACCACCATAGAAAAAATAAAACCTTTACGTGTACGAAGAAGAAAAGACCTGCTATAAAGCCTGTAGACTTTTAGCAGGTATCAGGTAAAGAACAGTGAAAAGAAAAGAAGTGGGGCGCCTGGGTGGCTCAGTGGGTTAAAGCCTCTGCCTTCGGCTCAGGTCATGATCCCAGGATCCTGGGATCAAGCCCTGCATCGGGCTCTCTGCTCGGCAGAGAGCCTGCTTCCTCCTTCTCTCTCTCTGCCTGCCTCTCAGCCTAATCTCTGCCTGCCTCTCAGCTGTAATCTCTGCCTGTCAAATAAATAAATAAAATTTAAAAAAGAAAAGAAAAGAAGTTAAGTCATTTACAAGTTTCCAAATTATAGTTTTGAAGAAAGCAAATATGGTACTTTTAGACAAATTATGTTTAGAAAATAGATTTCCTCATCCATAAAATAATGTCTAAATTTTACAATTGTGCAATTTTATAATTATAGCATTTCTATATAAATCACTGCACTCTGTACATCTGAAAGTCTTAATTTAAAAAATGACCTTAAAATATTTACATAAATGTTTGTTTGAGTTTACTTATACATTGTTATCTTGTTTGTTAGGAATTCTTGGGCTGGTCACTTTTATTCCTAAATAGTCAACTTTGTTATTTTACAACTTTCAGATTTATTTTTAACTTGTAACCCATTTACATTACTCTTACTCAATGTATGTGTCATCATGGTTCTTAGTCGCAAATTATAGAAATGAATTCAAATTAATGTAGTTAAAAGATGGATTATTGGAAGTATAACATGAAGCACACAGAATCTATGGAAGGTCTATTAAAACAGGCATAGAGAGTGGAAGGAAGAGAGAAAAGCTGAGGACATAATGAAATCTTCCAAAGACCTCCAGAACAAGACTCTTTATGATGGGCCACAGAAGATTCCCACAGCAGGATAACTACCCACATGAGACAATATGGCACCAATGGGCTTTTTGATTCTAGGGTTACCACCTTCGGCGTATTCAGGATTCTGGCAGTCAAAGCCATGACTGATGGAATGAATCCTAAACTGTCACTGCTCTTTTGGATTACTAACACCAGAGTCAGAATTGGATATTCATTCCAGGCTCACTGTTCCAAGTGCTTTAGTCACATGCTGGTAAGCTGGATGCCAAGGTCTGAAGGAAGCAGAGCAGTGTCCAGTTACTGGCCAACATCACTAGTTTACCACTTTGGCTGCCCGACATCCACATACACACTTCTTTGCATAATTAAAGCTGTTTCTGCCTAATTTAATGCAACCATTCTGCATTCTGTCCAAAACACATTCACCCATCCACAATGTATTATAACCTACTGCTCAGAATTCTGACACACTCTCAATTCGATATTCTTTGTGTTATAAAATTAACGATCATACTACATCTTATGCAACAAGATCAGTGAATATTTAGGAGGAAGACAAATATAGTTAATTTTATAAATATTCACAGGCTATAGCAATAAAAAATAAAGGTAGACTACAGTTTTCATCTCTACAAGTCATATACCAATTGCTTCATGGTAAATTGGGTTCCTTAATTACCCTTAACTTATCCAAGGTCACAGCTAGTAAGTAGCATTGCCAGGTTCCAGATCTGGTGGTCTAGCTTCAGAGCCCATGTTGTTGGTCTCTAGACTTTACTGTTTCCTAGTCTTACTAGCTTACAGGTTTTTTTCTGGTTTCTGTAATAAATTACTTTCAGATGCTCATCTGCCTTAGGAACTTCAGGATGAAATTTCTTAGTCTTCATTCTTTTGTGAAATTCTCCAGGGTTCTCACATTCCTTCCAATTTATCTCTTCTATTTACTAAAATTCCAATGTGCAAAATTGCCTGTAGATTTTACATTTACAGACTGGCAGAATATGTGGTACTCCCCTGCACAATTTTAATTCCTCTGATAGATTTCTCACTCTTTCTTTTGATTTTCCCCTTTTCTTTATGCTTGGTGAGAAATTGTGCTATTTGTCTTATAGACTTCCAGACCCAAGTGGTGGGTGCAGAGTGAGACTACCTTAAATTTGTCAAGAAAAACAATGTATATATAATAGAACACTGATTATAAGTGTAACTGTTTTGACTTGATTTAAGAGGGGTGATTCTAGAATCTGTAAAATGCCAATTATTACTTTTAGAAGTACTTTATTTTTTGGTGATATATCCACTTAGATGTAATTTGTCATGAAATGTTTAAATAAGAATGCTTTAAAATGTCTTCTTTCAGGTTCCCTTTTGGTCAATTTTATTCTTCTCCTTTTTCATACTCAATTCCCAAGGCCTGGAATTTCTTCCTTAACCTTTTTCAAATCTGAACATTCTTTGAATCTGTCATCCTAGATTGGGACTCTATCATTTCTTGACTGTACATTCTAATGGTTTCTTTTGTGATGGATTGTTAGTACTATGAAAATTGCGACTGTGTTTTCTGGTTCTCCTTTATATCCTAAATGCTAAGCACAATGCCTGCACGTAGTAAGGAAGATTTTAAAATATATCACAGATTGATGAATGAACGAATAATGAAGATTTGTTTTCTAGTTCATTCTTCTCTCCAATAAATGTCCAATAAATAATCAGACTAATCAACTACTTACATGGCAGCACTTTTCTCCTAAAATTATATGTACTGAATCACCGTGTTTCCATAATAAATTACATTTCTTCCACTATTTTGAAAACCTATTGAATTTTTAAAATTATCTAGAAAAGTAATTCTATCAGATTTACTAGATTTTTCTCTTCACATAGTGGATCAGACATCTGTAGACTCTTCGAGATATCAGAAAAATTACCCACCCTATGTGAAAGAATATAGAAGTTCACAAATTATGCAAACATTTAGATTAATGGTCACTACTGATGCTCAGAAAATTATATCCTAGAAATTTATAATTGTTGATTGCATAGAACTAATTTTCTCTCCCATGTTGCTTTGAAACTTTTCTTTATAAAAACTTTCCTCTATTTTCTTCTCTATGTATTCCATCATTCTTGAAACCTACATGTGAGAAAAGTGGTGCAATTCAAGTTGCAGGATTAAGGTAGTAAAGTATAATGGTTAAGAACATGAACTTTGAAGCCAGACCACGTGAACTTGAATTCTACTGTGCAACTTTGACATTTTCTTAATCTCTATGTACCTCATTTTCCTGATCTATAAAATGTGAATATAATAGTATTTACTTCAGAGGGCTCTGTAAGAGTTAAATCAATATCTGTTACATGTATGATTCTCACATATTATCACTTGTTTTTTAATTTTAACCTTGGTTTAGTCTTCATATTCAGAATAAAATTAGCAGTAAAATAACAAAATACAGTGAAATTGAATGGGAAGATCACCCTTTTTAAAAATGTTTCCACAAAAACATTTTTTTAATGCATAAAATATCTAAATTATCACCTAAATGTGTTGTTATTATTCTTATATATGTATTATTCTTATTCAGGAATAACTGAACAGAATGTAAGTGTCTAATTCTGGTATTTTTCTCTATTTTCTCTCAAACAACTAACATTAAAGAAAACCAGCATTCAAGTAAGTAATATTTTATTAAAATATGAGTTTAATGTAAGTATATAATATTAATATGCATTCCTATATGCACATACTGCTGAAAAATTCTTCAAACCACGAGTTTCTGGGTTTCATTAAATAAACTCAGCAATTGCTCCTTTTTATTATGGTATAGCATCGCGTTGCGTAACTGGAGCTTTAATGCTTCATGAAAATTTGCCTTGTGTTTCTCTGACTCATAGTTTGAGACTGTATACTAGAGATGATAGGGCAGATAAGCCTTGGAAAAGTTGACTCTCACCGGATTTGGTCTATTATCCACTGACCAGCAATGCTAATGATAATTTGTTATTCCTATAAAAAGGGGAAAGAAAAAAGAGCACACTGAAATACCAGGACCAAAATATTCCTTGCTCTTGATGTCAAAAATCTATTTGAAGGTAGTCTACAAACAGAAAAATCTCAATAGGCAGCAACTCCATGTTTGCTTATATACTATTCAACTGGAAGTAAGTTCCAGAGAGAAAATTCAAGCACCTTGCTTCTTCCATGCATTATTCATTATAAATCAACAAACATCTGCCCTAGTCCAAATGTAGGTTCCCCAGTGGACATAATGAATCAGAATTTAGATATTTACTTTTTCCAATATTTGATGAAATTTAAGATGACTGGGCTTTGGGCAGTGGCCTCTACTTTAAAGCATTATATCACATTAGTGCCATATTATTAAAATTTTTTTATTTTGAATCAGCTTCTTCTATGTTGTTTGAAACAAAAATAAAGGTAGAAATATTTTTGATAGATTATGTAATCTTTGTGGAATCATTTGACTATTCTATTCATAGAGGCAAAGAATTGGATTTAAATATGCTGCTCTAACACTGAGAAGTTGATTCTATTAAAGTATGTTTTTGATATAGTAAGTCCTAAGAATCACCCTGCCATATTGTTCACATAACATTTCTGTTTACATATCACATACAGAACCCCATACATATATTCTAATAATAATAAGCATTATATTAAGTTAAAAAATATAGAATTTCAGTGAATAAACTTAGCTATCAAATTTACTATGGATGAAAAAGTCAAAAGAAGATCAATGGAATTTCCTTAAATTAATACAAATCCCTATAAAGTGTCAGATAAGGGCTTCTCTAGTTTATAGTTTCATGTTCATTTTGTTAAGACATGCTGACAGAGTCCAGAACCAATTATATGATGCCAATTCTGTCTTACTGGAGAAAGGGTAAACTATTTTTTTGGCAGAACAATTAAATTACTTTTTCTGAAATCCAAAGAACTATTCAAATAGTGTACAAAAAAGGGAACATAATCTTGTAAATTTCCTAAAAACAAACAATGTACATGTCATCCAAAAAATGAAAACCATAACATCTCCTAATAAATCATATTATCTATTGATTATCCAACAATGGACTGTGCCAAATTAAGATTAAAAGACTGTGTTTCTGACTTACAGAAGAAAAAAACACAAAAGTGTAAAGAAAGAACTAGGTAGATTTAAAAAAATTAATTTTCTTATCCAACTTGACATCTATTTTTTTTTAAGATATTTGATTTATTTGTCAGCGAGAGAGAGCACAAGCAAGGGGATTGGAAGGCAGAGTAGGCAAAGGGAAAAGCCGACTCCCCACTGAGCAAGGAACTTGTAGGACTCTCTGTCCCAGGGTCGCAGGATCATGACCTGAGCCAATGGCAGATGCTTAACTGATGGAGTCAACCAGGGGACGTTCAGACTTAGAAGAAATATTTTCATTATGATAATCGGAGATATTTCATGGAAATCATTACTACTGATCTTAAAGAAAAGCTAGATTTTTGACAAATAGGTATTGTAGCAGAGGAATGACAACTGTAACTATAATAAGGCTACAAAGTACAAGACATATTTAGGTAATGACAAATTGTCCAAACTGAGCAGAACATAGGCAGGTCATGGGAAGAGTTCAGTTGGGAATGGTAAATTGGGGCTTAGTTTATAAGGAGCTATTTTGGATACATTTCATATTCTTTATGTAGTTTCTTCCTCAGGTATTTTATATTTAATTGTGGAGCAAAAAGAAAAAAAAAGTTTAAGGAAGAAGCAATTACTCATTTGCTGGGAGAGAGACTGCTCATTAGCAGAATCATGCGTAATAAATGGATAGTAGTTGTGTGCCAAATTTCTAAGTAACAATAAAGCCTTGCCTAACCTTTTTCTCAAAGTTTTCGATGAAAATGTTTGAACCAAATAGAGCTAAGACTGTTAGGCACTAATAAGAATATATATGTTCTCTTATTTCATAGAGTTTTTCACTATTAGGAAACATGAGTAATAATATTATAAAAATGCCTTGTACTTTCTCCTGTTCAACTTTTCCTTACTGTGGCAAAGTGACTAGTATTGGGATGTCAGGAACAAAAACTTCTCTGCTGATGGAGCAATTAAATGATGTGGAGCCTCTTTTCACCAGTAAAGGTGGAAACTGCATGGAACCAAGTGACAAAAGCATTAGTGGATGTTCATGGAACGCTCTCCAAAACAAATACATAAGAAGCAAGATGCTTTCGTGAACACTGCCTTTCATTCCTACCCTGATAGATTTATGAAATTGATCCCTTTCAACAACTATCATGAAATATAACAACAATAAAAAATGAGAATTGTTGGACAATTTTAGAGCAATCAATTTATTCCAGTCTTGCCCTACCTGACAGCACTGAAATTAGCCACTTGAGGTATCATTAAATTCAACTAACACCTAAATATAAATATTTTTACTCCGAAGTTTCAAATGAGGTGGCAGTTTCTATATTTTTTTTATATTTTACTTACATTTTATGAGATAGATTCAAACCCTCTTCAACAAATGTTACATGCTAAAGACCTCATGGATTATATTTAAAATATATACTACGTTTTCTTTTTTAGGGGCTCTGACTATTCACAACGTGAGCTTAAACTTTGTTCTTCATCTAAATAAACAAGGAAGATCTAACATAGTCCCTGGCTATTCTTACACAACTATCTGAAGCAGACACACACACACACACACACACACACACACGTATATGTATATTTAATATTTTTTTTAAAAAACTTCACTTTAACTAACTGACAGGTTTTTTGAGACCCATAGGTTTTTTTTCTGACTGTTGGATTATCAATGACCTTTGTCTGAATGACAATAAGAAATTCTAGAGGTCAACAGAAAAATAATTTTATTCTTATAGTATTTTTTTCTCTTTTAGGAACCATTGCCCAAGTATTACAACCTGTTCTCCACAACAGAGTTTTGTGATTACATTTTTCTAGGCTTTCAATGTCATTAGAAATGTGCATACTTAAATACATAAATTTGTTTGAACTTCCGTCATTGAAGATTTGAAAATTTCTAATTACTGATTTCAGTAACATAGAAGTTTGTTGAAAAAAACGTAAGTGGTTGTTGAACAAAAACTATTAATATCTTTTATTTCAGGTTTATCATCCTCATATAATGCGTGACAAGTCAGGCCCTTCTCCTATATTATACACATTTATCTATTTATATAATCATTTCCTAATTATGTTCCAGTGAATAATGAATTCTACATTTCGATGAAGTTTAATTAGAGTTTGAAAAAAGTAAATAATGAAATGATTTCTTTCATTTAAAACTATCTATACATTTCTTTCTGTTGATATCACTAAAAATTGTATTCATACACTTAACTCTGTGCTTGGTTCAAAATAGCTTCTGCCTGGTAGAAAGATATAAGTGGTCTGAATTTTGGTAACGTAATATGTTTATTGAATAGCACTGGCCATCTGTGTCTATTGTAAATTTGTTAATCTCACAAGCTGAAAATAATCCAGAACCTTGCAAGGGAAAAACAGTCTAGTAGGTAAAAGCACAGACTCTAGAACCAAACTCCATAGATTTACCTTCTGGCTCTGCCACTTACTGGTTGTGTGACCTAGGACATGTTACTGATCCTCATTGTCTCTCAGCATGTTTATAAGTAAAAAATATGCATGTTACATTGTGAGAATTAAAAGAATACATATGTATGTATGTAGTATATATATATATATATATATATGTATGTAAATGTATATTTATTTATAAACAGTGAAATCTAGAATATCTGGTTCCTTAAACCATGGTTTCTATTGTTATTATTCATAGTTGTTTTTTTCTTGCACGAACTGCACACTAAAGATCAATTAGGAGCACCACCAATTCCTGCAAAGTGCCCGTATTAAAACTTCAGGGAGAAATCTCTAAAAATTTAAAAGTTTGATATGATTATTTTAAAACATGGTCTATCTATACATAGATAAATGATCACGGGTAAAAATGAAGAAAATGATTTCCTTTGAGGCTGGGAGTCTAGGGTTAGACATGAAGAGAACAGTGTACTGAGAGGCCTTTAACCAAGACAAAGTGAGAGCAACTCTTGCTCAAACTTCAAAGGTATTCATTACATCTTCTGAGACTTATGTATGGAGAGAATAAGACTTATTTTATTCTTATTTTATTTATGATAAATACATTGCATTTTCTTTTGTCACTAAGAATCACAAAATTGGGGGCACCTGGGTGGTTCAGTGGGTTAAGCCTCTGCCTTTGGCTCAGGTCATGATCCCAAGGTCCTGGGATGGAGCCCCACATTGGGCTCTCTGCTCAGTGGGGAGCCTGCTTTCCCTTCTCTCTCTGCCTGCCTCTCTGCCTGCTTGTGATCTCTGTCTCTGTCAAATAAATAAATAAAATCTTAAAAAAAAAAAGAATCACAAAATTGAAACAAACTCTCAGTTATAGTTCTGTTTCACACTTCCAGAGGATACTGTCACTTTCTATAAATTCTTCTGATCAGCTATGCTTCTAACCTCCACAGCAATAATTAATACTTTTCTTACTCTTCTCAAAACACTGAATCAGCTTTTTCTCACTCAGGCTCAGTGGATGGCTCTAACGTACCTCACAAAAAAATGAAAAGTAACAAATAATTCTTACCTCAGCTTCTGAACACCAAATCCTAATAGAACAATCCCTTCCTCTTTTTCTTCTATTATACTATATCTTTTCACATCTAATTTTCTTATTTAAACATTGTTTTTTTTTAGTGTCAGAAATGTCACTTCTCTTTCCCGAACAATGATGTGTCTTCCAGATTGATTTCTACTCAGTAGTACTTAAGACTATTTACAAATGAAGCAAAACAAAAATTAAGCAAAACAAAATGCCAATACCACCAATCAACAGACAACCCCAGACTACTACTTAATTTCTCTATTCTTCCAACATTTAGCTTTTGTTGCATAATAAACTACCCAGAAACTACTTAGTGCTCTAAAAGAGCAAACACTTATTATTTAAAATTTTCAAGGTTGACTGGGTGGTTCTGGTCTGGGCTAACTTCTCTGTGGCTAATGGCTAAACAACCTCATTCAAATATCTCAGATTTTATGGCTTGATTAATCTCATGATTGGGTTCCTCAGTTGGGAGACTCATGTCTATTCTTTCACATTCCAATAGCTTTGCCAGATGTTTATAAACTCATGAATACTAACACTATCTTGGGAGATGGCTTTCTTCACATTCCAAGAGATATCTGATCAGTTACTGCTCTATTTTGTGGTTCTACCAGAGCATCATAAAGTAATACTGTTATTTGTACAAATAAAATTTGAACAATCACGCATGATTTTATACCAGATACCATTCTCAAGAAAGATATATGACAAAAATAATAAAAATTTAAAAAGAATGATCTATGATAAAACAAAAGTTAAGCCTCACAAAAAAGCTAGACAAAGGGTGGAGAATTGCCCTAAAATTGAGCCACAAGATAGCTACTACTGAAAATTCCATGACATAGAAATATTTATGATTGATCAGCATTTTTACAACTTATGAAAACCTCTTTGTGGCAGAACAATTAATACCAGTTATAGAATTCTTTAAGAAGATTTTGCTTTGATTCCTGAATCAAACAAAAGCACTATTAATGTCTCAGTAGCAGTATTCCCAAGTGTGCACATAATGCCTAAATCCTGCAGCCTAATCACAAGTGTAATTCAAGTTCTATTAAATGCAGCCAATGCTTTGGAAGGTACATCCCAATTAATTGTTTCTCAAATATATTAGCTAACATTAAGCAATCTAGAGAGAGTAGCTTCTTCCCTTAAAAAAAATACCATAAAAAGCTATAAGCCTCAGGTATATAAAGAATTATAATAGAAATATTATATTTTTATTTTAATAGAGAGTAATACCAAAGAAGGAAATAGAACTACTAAAATACATATCCCTAGGTATCTTATGGTTTTGGATGCAATATCAATTCTCTCCCAGTTCTCTTTTTCAAATTGACATTTCTCTTACAACTTCTTTCTGGAGACCCAGATTCCTGTTGAGTTACCCTCTGTGGTGGGCCTGCCCATCAATAAACTCATTCTTATAATTTGAATGTACTCTTACCCATCCCTGCCTAAACCTCCCATTTCCTCTTAGTTCAATATAAAACTAAAGAAATAATATAATCACATTTTAGAGCAATGATAAGATTGCCAAATAGAAAGTAAGCAGTAGAAAAGGGGCCTGGAAAGTTTGGATTGTTTAAGATTGTTTAAGACCTCAGAATGAAGACCAAGTGAGGATTATAGATGAGTGCTTTTCCATTCAATTGCACATTAACTTTGTTGACATCCTAATAGTGACCACCAAATATACTTCTCCTCTGGATTTTTGAGGTATTATCTTACAAAAGTCTTTTCAAGTTCAGTATATTTTTAGCAAAACGGGTCACTTCATGAGTCTTTGCTCACCCCAACCAAATGTTGTAACAGTTGTAGTCACATGAATATGAAATTATCCTCAGATAATCATTTTTAATACATAAAATAATATATATTTGGCTGCAAATAAAATCAATTATATTGAAATGCAGTTGTTCAAACAAAAAAATGTGATATGGTAACATATGTTCTTACATGAACTAACAAGAAAATGCATTTAAAGTACTGGCAAAATATGAAGTCTATTGGTTAGATAGAATCAGAACATTATACTGTAGTCTTCGACTTAACCTCCCTCCACATATTGATTAAACAACAACTGAGGTTAGGAAACACTGGAAAGCAGCATAGGAAAATCTGACTTTCTATGACAACTGGTGGCTGAATAATGACTAGGCACAGAGTTGTTTATTGTTGGCCTGCGATGTCACACGAGCTTCTATAGACAAGAAGACAGCAATCACCATTTCAAAGTAGAAATGAGGATCAATGTTATTTTAATATAACATTGCAACATGATATGTAATATAATATGAATGTATTTAGTATTTATCTTCATAGCAAATTTATATATATATATTTCCATCATTACTATAGTTTGATGCCTACATTCATATAAAAGGAAATGCTAGAGTAACTTAATAAAAAAATAACAATGTAACTTGTTTTCCAAATTCAGATCTAATTCCAGATGTAAGATGCAGAATAACAGTATCTAGAAATATCAGCTATGAGGGTAGGGAATGCACATTAAGAAGATATTCTTAAAGAAGAAGACTAATAGAATCATGGAATTGAATGCTCATATTCAGCCAAAGGATTTTTCAGGCCTTCAATGGTTGGTACTTTGAATAACACCAGTGTGGTTGTTATGCTATTTTATAAGTTAAATTGAGGCAGGAGGAAATTAAAAGATGATTTGTAATCAAATCTGTACATTAAAATTTCAAAAAACATAATATAAATTTTATGTTTTAAATCTAGTTGATCCGTTTTATGATTGTCCCTTCTACTTAACTGTACATGTGTCATTTTCTCACCTCATTCCACTGCTCAATTCATAATTGTTCTTTTCCATGTTTACAGATAATGTCAGAAAAAAAAGGTCACACGTTTTGCCATCCTTCCAGTTATCTGCAATTGCAACAGCATTGATCTTGCAAAGCCATATATTTATTCCCCTTGCCCCAGTCTGAGTCAGAAACATATTGCCTCTCACCTGCACTAATGAAATAATCTCCTGCTTTAGTGTCAGATCTAACTAGACAATTAGTTAATTGAAATTAATTCACAGACCTCCCCATTTTAATCTAACCTACATGGTGCTTATAAGTCTTCCTAAAATAAAGATAAGGTTATATTATTCATTATAGCATAGCAAAAACTAAACTAATCCAATCACCAAATCACATTCCTCCATTATATGGCCCAAATTTATTGCCCCTAATCTCCTGAAATCCCATATAACTCCCCCAACTGATGTTTTCACTATTTTGATATGTGTTCTATGATTTCTTCTGTTAAAGCCTTTTAGTATGTTGATTCCACCGGTTTGAAATCAACTCACCTATAATCACTAGAAAAAAATAAGCAGATGGTACAAAGTCCAACTATCTCTGAATGTTTTTACATACATTTGACAGTTTTAGAAAATATATTTAATGCTAATTAAATTTCAATTATTTAACTAAACTTAATTTCACTTAAATCATTTATTTAATGATCAATTTGACAAACAGCTAATTTTTTAAAAACCTACCTTTTAAATGTTTGGGATTTAAAAAGAAATTATTCACTGGAAAGTCATTTTAAAAAGCAAGTATAATTTAAGTATAATTTTGACTACAGTATCATACAAATTGCATACTTAGTGTGATTAAAAGCAAGTGAAAATAGAAAAAAAAACTCTCATCCAAGTACAAATAGTCTTTTCAGTCTCAAAATGGTAAAAGTGATAAAAGTGATAAAAGATGATAAAGATGATAAATAATAAAGATAAAAGAAAAATTGTTATCTTCAAACAGGTTTTATAGAAAGTCCCAAAGAAAACCTAAATGGATACTAAAACAGAAAAAGGTGATTGAACATGGGCAAAATGTCATTAGGTGCCTAGTCTAACATATCATCAAGATAAATAATGCTTGAGTCTACTGGTATCAGGTAATTGTTTTCTGTTAGCTGGCTTTGGGAGATTATGCTTCTAAAAATTTCTGGCCTAGGGTACCTTTGTTTTTTCTCTGAATATTTAAATCCTATTTCAATTTCTTGGTCAGGTACATCACTTCAATACAGTGGTCCCAGATTCCACCAGCCTGCACTAATGTTGTTGTTTGTTTGTTTGTTTGTTTTTCTTATCTCTATAGGTCAGTTTCACTTTAGATACATCAAGTTGTCAAACAAATCACATTGACTCAGTGAGATATGGTCCAAGTGTATGAATATGTGAATATGTGACTGACTCTCAGTTGTGAACCGACAGATTTTAGCCTGTTGTAGGAGATTTACTTTGAGTCAACCTATAACAACTACAAATCATTAACCATATTATATGAGGAGAAAGGGGATGAGGACACTCTGAATTCCATTTTGATGATATCACCCAAATCCCTTATTTCAATATTATTTTATACCTGTTACATACAATGCATAGTATAAACCACTGAAGGGCAAAGATTGCAGCAGTGTTCATAATTATTGCCATGAGTCAGTCTGACAACTTAGCATTCACACACACACACACACACACACACACACACAAATTCAACTATATTTTAGGTAATTCCTTTTCCTGGTAATACTTACATGTATATGTTTACACAGATTATGAACTCTACTACTTAAAGGACATGGGGATATCTGGATAGCACTGTTAAGTGGTAATTAGTGCCTACCCTTTAAACATCTCCCTTCCTATACACATCAGGGGATAGTTGATTTGTCTGGAAATCAAACCACTAAATTTTATCTATAATGAATACTGTTAATTTGTCTCAAAACCTTTAGAAATAGTTCTCCTCAAGAACACTGACAGCACTAGGAACATCTAGGTCTAAGATTTGATACTCAAGTTACTTTGATGTTTTCATCTGAAGAACAACGACCAGCATTTCTGATCTAATAAATCTTCAATTTATTGACTACACAAAGTATTTAAAGAATAAGCCATGTTCTCTTTGAAAACCCATCCATAATCCTGTTCTTTTTATTTGCTTAGTGGCTTGCCTTTGTGAACTTTCTTAAGTTTTATGTTAAGTATAATTCTAAGACTTTAAATCTGCCATTGGCCTTTAAATAAAGATCAGTGCTTAGTGAATTTGTTCCTTTAGCTAAAAATTACTCAAAAGAGGGAAGATTTTTCTATTGACAAATATGATTTTAAGAAAGATAGCTGAGGAAAGAACATTGGCTAGTTAATTGATCGATTGATTTTAATCTCAACCATAAGTGGAGTAACCACTAAACTGTTTGGATCTCTGTCTAAAAGGAGGCTGTCAACTCAAATAACCTTTAAATTTCTTGTCAGATTTAACATTTTACCAGGACCTTCATGAGACGGAAGTTTTATCTTTGCCTGTATCTGACAGAATTTCTGAGATTCATAGAAAATAAAATTTTATTCATGCCAAGGATATTCTAACCTTGCCTTCACTGACTGTTTCTGTCATTGACATCAGTGGCCCAAATATCAACATCTTTAACATGTTAGTTGCTTTCTGTAGGAATTTTGAAGATCATTACCCTTGGATCAGACCATTTTTAATGGTGTCTTACATATACATATATTTCTTTGGAAACTTACTAAAAATGTCTTTTAACTTCCCCTTCATTGAACTTTGGCACCTGTAACCTGCTAATAAGTGCTGGCCCCAGTTACCTTGCCTGTGAAGTAGCTGAAAGGGAAGAGGTAAATTGGCTCCCGGTAGAGAAACTTGGCAAATCCACCAGCAATACCCTTTTACTCAGATCTCAATTCAAACCACAATAGTCAGCACTTAATGAATTGATATCACATTTTATGTCTTTCCAGACATCACTTGATGTTTCCTTGGTTGCTGGTGCTTTTAGAGATTTCCCTTGTTGATAATGCTTTTGTGTTGCTACCAAGCCTAATTTGGCTTTTAGCAGAACCTTTGAATTTTTTATAATAAAGTCATTTACAGATGCCAGTAGATAAATTAGCACCACAAATGCAGCTAAATTGCATAATCGCACCAATTGATTTTGTGTTAGCCTTCAAGATGTATAGATACCTGGTGGCATCTCTGTCAAAAGATGGTAGTGGAAGCCAAAGTGCTTCAGTTTCCAGAAAACAGGGAAAGCATATCAAGGAACCAGAGAAAAACACAATTCTTCAAATGAAACCCCTACCTATTTATAGATGCTTAGCAGAGTGACATCACCTTGCTATGACACTAGCATACATGTGAAGACTGACATAAACACATAGATACACACACACACACACACACACACACATAAACACACAAATTATTCTTAAGGGAATACATGAACATGTAAGAGTCGATTACAAATAACTACCATAATTGATTTTGACTTTATGAATTATCAAGGTAAAAATTGATATTTTAGTTAATAAAGATCTGGGTGGAAAATTTTTTTATCTTTCCAAAAGATCTATGCTTCTTAGTATAAATAGAATATTAGAGGATTAATGGGGCTGTTGTAGAATCTCCTCAAATTAACCCAAATTACACAGTGACTTCTTTTTATAGCTTAACAATTAGACAATTCTATGTTATATACTCTGAGATCAGAACTGTGGAACAGTATGGCTGGCTGGAATGGAAATGATCACATTTGAAATCTCTTGAGAATAAAAAAATTGAATTCATAGTTCGTGGTACATAGAGAAAATCATATTATTAGTACCCATACTGGCTTTCCTTTGAGACTATCTGCACTAAATAATCCTAATGTGTTTTTGAATCTAGTTTCTGGAGTACTTTTAAGCTATAGAAATCACTTTCCCTCAGACTAAAATGAATCTATTTACGGAATTAAAGTGTCATTTGTTCAGTTAAAAAATACCATAAAAAGATGAAGTAGATGGAAGTAATCTAAAATATAAGCTTTATACCTAACATTTAAATATATAATTTTCATCATCAAAGGTCTCTTAGTTTAAATCCTTATGATTCTAGAAATAGCATCTATATTGGAAAGATAAAAGCTTGAGAGTCATGTCAATCTAGGTTTGAATTCCAGCTTTAATATTTTCTTGCTAATTTGCCTTCCAAATTTTCAATTTTCTCATCTCTAAGATGAGAATGCACACCATATATGACTACTGTGAGAATTAGTGTCACAACCTATTTAGCATATTTTGGGACAAACAAGTACATTCAACTGGTGCCATTTTCTATTATTCTATTCCTTAATAAGCGAAGCATGCACAGTTGACATTATGTTGTGTTTCTTAGATCACCTTCTGGACTGAAGGATTTATTCTCCTAGCTATTAGAATTGCTCTGGATGGACAGTCCTCAACTTTTAGACTTCAGCTAAAAGCAAGCCACCTTACCCAAAGTCCAGCTCCGCTCCCAACAACAGCTTATATTCAGTGACTGGTTGATGAAAAGTTCATAAAAACCTAGCCACCTCACTCCAAATACAGCAACTCTGAAGGGCTTTCTTAGCTTCATTCCATGAGGGGAGTGGCCTGATTCCTCATTTTAACTGTGATGTAACCCATCTTTCCCCTTTTTTATAGCTGCTTCCTTAAGTATTCCCCCCCAAAAATCTTGAAGCTAATTTCCACTGAGTCTGCTACCTAGAGAATGTGAAACTTACAACCTGTTGCAAAGTCTCATTTTTATATTTTATATTAGATTTCTTCTGGTTAGAGTTCTCATTTTTTTTCTATCATTATATGTTTAACTATTCTATATAATTATATTTAAGAGGCATCTCTCATAAGCAGCATATAATTTTTTTATCTACCAATGTATTAAGTCCATTTATATTGAGGTAATTACAGATATATTTGGTTTCATGATTATCTTTTTACTATTTTTATTTGGTTCTATCAGTTTTTTCATTCGTTTTGTTATTTCTTTTCTTTCTTTTGGGTTATGTATTATTTATTTTCTATATTTCCACACTATGAACTTGCCTATTATATATTATTTTACTATTTTGACATTTTCAACTGTTGATTTCAACCAATAAAGATTATAGTCTTTTGCCGCATCCTATACAACGCAAGGCACTTAAAATACTTTCAATCCAGTCTTCTTCCATTTGCCTTTGTGATCTTATTCTTACATATTTTAGTTCTACAGTTAAACTTCAAAAGGCATTATTATTCTTGTTTTATACAGTCAATACTCATTTGTATTTATTCACATCTGTATTATTCCTTTTGTTCTTCATTTTTGCCTTCATTTACATGTTTCAAAGTGGGATCAATTTTTATCTGCTTGAAGAACTCTTTATTAGGTCTTCTCTCCTGATTTATCTCCTCTCTTATGTGTTTCTAGAACTATTTTTCCAGCTTTATTTTAAAATGTCCTTTTATTGGAGACAGAATTAAGAACTGGTAGTTATTTCCTTTTTGTCTTTTAAAAGACTGTTTTGTTACATTTTGTGTTCCTTCATTTCTTTTTAAAAGTCAGATACCATTCTTATCTTGTTTCTTTAAAATGGTCTCCTCTATTTAAGATTTCTCTTCATTATGATTTTCAGCAATTTTACTTTCAGGTTCTTTTTTTTTTTTTTTTTTTTAAGATTTTATTTATTTGACAGAGATCACAAGTAGACAGAGAGGCAGGCAGAGAGAGAGAGAGGGAAGCAGGCTCCCCGCTGAGCAGAGAGCCCCATGCGGGCCTCGATCCCAGGACCCTGAGATCATGACCTGAGCCGAAGGCAGCGGCTTAACCCACTGAGCCACCCAGGCGCCCAACTTTCAGGTTCTTCAATGTAATCTTCTTCAATTTTATCTCGATTAGAGTTCATATTCCTTTACCCATTCTTAAATATATGAATTACATAGGTTTTGGAAAATTCTCACACATTATCTCTTCAGAGATTGTTTCTTCTTGTATACTCTTCTCCACCTGTAAATTTACTATCATTTTCTGTGTGACTTGATTTTATGTGTATGTTATAAACAGAAAGCTAAGACAAGATTCTAAATATCTTGAAATCCAAATTCCTTGAGTAGCTTTTACAATCTCTCCAAGGATACTGGTGGAATTTCCTTCAGTTGAAAGCGTCAAATATTACCTACTAGGTTATTATCAATCTCAGTGTTGTCTAATAACATGCTTCTTAATTGTTGCTTGCCTTTTAAATCACAACATCTTTAATCCCCTGCCAAGCAAGCAAACAATACCCTCCTGAGGCTACCAATGATATCCTTGAAATTTCTTCTTAAATTCAGCAGTATTTTTGGTCTTTCTAAAGGAGTTATAAGAATGTGTAAGTGAGTGAGGTGTTTTTGTTTTGTTGTTGTTGTTGTTTTTTGTTTTGTTTTGTTTTGTTTTTTCAAATACATGCCCTTTAGCTGCACAGAAATTTCTGCAAAATCCTGTGTAGTAGAGATTCCCTTTGGATTATTCAGGACTTTTTGTAGGGACATAAAAGGGTATATTCATAGTCACTAAACTGTCACTTAAGAGTGTGTGTACTTAATTTATCTCTGAATAACACAAGTTCATCTAAGTGCTTAGTCTTTGGAATAAGATTGATGTTGGGCCGAGTCCTATGTCAGCCATTTCCTAGTTGGGATCCTCCTGAAATCACTCAGATCTGAAGCTGTTTCTTCTCTTTTGTAAAGGGAGAAAACAGTATTCAGCTAGCATGTATAAAAATTAAGGATGATACCATAAGTAAATCAGGTGTATTCAAGTAGGAATATTATTACTACCTTAGGATATTCCTTTTTTTCTATTCCCTTCTTCTGGTTCCATACATGTTTCTATAACTTAGTCCATCAGTGTTAGTTTTAGTCAGTGTCTCAGGGAAAAAAAGAAAAACACCTGCTCAGTCTTATTAAAAGTTAGTATTTCTGCATAAATTTATAGCCTAGGTTAAGGCCAAAACAGGAACGAGGTACACTTTGTTTTCCTGTAAGTAAATGATCTCCTCTACCTCCTTGATTTTCATGCTCAGCTCACTTATTAATTACTTTGCCCAGGGCTCCTGGTTTGCTGCTTCAATTCACCCATCTTTGGATTCTGAACACAAATCTTTTGTTTAAGCCACAAAACCAAATAACTATGACATATACCAGCCACCTCTGCAGAAGAGTGCAAAGGAATGATTCCCAGCAGATACAATAAAACACATGTAACACACTATTATATACCTGGGCCCCTAAATAATTGAGGGTAATCTGTGGGATAGAATGCTTTGATTTTACATTTTTCTGGGTTTAGATTACTCTTAGTTTTGGATTGAAGAGAGGCTCCACCTAACAGAGGGTAGTAATCAAAAAACTCCTCGAGGGGTGCCTGAGTGACTCAGTTGGTTAAGCTTCTGAGTCTTGGTATTAGCTAAGGTCATGATCTTTGGGGTCATGGAATGGAGCTTTGTGTCAGGCTCTGTGCTTAGTAGGGTCTGCTGTCCCTCTCCTTCTCCTCCTTTCTCTCTCTCCATCTCTAAAATAAATAAATAAATCTTAAGGAAGAAAAAGCTTCTCTAGACTATAAATTCATTAAGAGAAATGCGCAGGCCTTGACAATCTCTGTATCCTTCAAGAAATGATTGCTGAATAAACATACAAGCTTGATATTTCCTTATGGGGACTGCTCAGCCTTAAGGATTTCCATCCCTCAGAAAATTATTGGAGAATATGTGATAACGTGAAATATCTAGTCAATTAGTAAAATCAGGGCCATCCATACTATCATATCTAGATCTTATCTTCCAGGGAGTATCTTAAATGTCAGATATTCCTATATACGTTTTTCTGATCCAAGCATGGAGGTACTCTCTGATGTCTGGGTTTAGTGAGTTTACTGGATTCATATACCATGTTCATTTATGCTGCCATATGTAGATGCTAATGGACACTTGTGTACACCACGTTGTATTCACTTGATAAAAGTATTTTTAATATAGTAACTGAGAAGAATGTATTATCCAGAACTTTCAGATACTTTTCAAAAACAGAGAACACATTGTAGAGGGAAGGAGGATTTTACTATCACAAAATACAGACTAGAGATAATAAGCAAGCGGTAATATAACCATTTTAAAGGGATTTATGGATAAATATGATTAATATTTATACATTTAGGATATTAAAATCTAGAGAATTCAAAGAATAAGAAAGAAAGTGTAAAGTCTCCCCCAAATTGGGTACCCCAATAATGCATCCGTGATTAAAGTAGTGAGACTGATACAAAGCGAAGGTCAAGCTAAGCTTTATTTTGCACCATGCATCAAGACTCAGACCGACCTTCAAACAGACCGGTCGGGACTGCCCCTACAGAGAGTAGGACGACCCCTTCCTGCTTTCCAGACTAACTTTTATAGAGCAAAGGCCATGTGGTTGGGCCTGGCCATGCACAGGTGGCCAATGAGATTGTAACACACACAGAAAACTCCACAGTGATGCTAGGTGACCAATTGAATACAATTTACCCTAGTAGACAGTTGAACCAGCCTATCACCTAGGTCAGAATTGGAGCCCAAAAGATGCCCAAAGGGCAGGGCCCATACTCCTTGGTATCTAGGAGACAGTATGTGCCCCCACTGAGTGAATACCTCCACCTGGCCTGACCCACCCTTGTATTTGGACTTTGTTACCTGGGACTAGTTTCCAGGACTTGCTTTTAAATTAAGTTCCCCTGGGGGGCAAGGTCAATTTAAGTTTTACCACAAAATGGTAGTTCAACTGAGATGGGGCTGCTCTAGCTGAATAAGCCCTTACAAAAGAAAGAAAGAAACTCATAAACCCATGCAACAAATCCATAAAGCAAACTGATGGGTACAGTTTGTAGTTGGGGAGGGGAGGCAGTTGGGGATGAGCCAAATGGGTAAAGTGTTTAGGGACATAAAGGTTTCCAGTTATAGAATGAAATAGTCATGGGGGATGAAAGATACAGCAAAGGAACTATATTCAATGGTATTGTAATAGCATTATATGGCAACAGGATGTAGCTACACTTGTGGTGAACATAGCATAAAGGACAGACTTGTAGAATCACTGTGTCACACACCTGAAACTAATGTAACATTGTATGTCAACTCTGTGTCAATAAAAAAAGAATCAGTCATATTTAAAGAAAAAAAAGAATATTAAAGCTAAAAGAATAGCTAAAGTATCCTTTTCCTATCAAATCACCTATCCATCCATTAATGTACACATCCTCACAGTCAATAAACTTTGTTTTGTGGTGGATAAATGCAAGAAATGTGGTTGCAGAGATTAACTATAAGCAAATAAACAGAATTAATTCTTAAAAACAACAAAATACTACTGTATAGAAAGTCTAAAAATATATGTTTATAAAAAATAAAAAAAAAAAAAATGAAGGAAAAAAAAAAAAAAAAAAAAAAAGAAAGTCTTCTGAAAGCCTGGAGAAGGGAAGTGTTCACACAGAATACTCACAAGGAAATGTTCACATGTAGTGAATATTTGAATGAGGTCAAGGCTATTTTAAGATCATTAGGAATATTGTGTGTCTGGAACCTGGGTACGAGGTCTGAATGGCTGGGGATGAGATTATAAAAGTTGCTTGATACCAGATAATGAAGTTTACAAGCAGTCAATGAGTCACTGCTGTTGGTTTATTAAAATGGTATAGTGACACCCTCTAAAGTGGCTCCCAGGATTCCTACCTCCTGATATTCACACCTTTGTCTGATCTCCTCTCTTAGGGTGTGGGTGGAACTGATAAACTGCTTCTAAAGAGAATATGGAGACGGTAACAGGATGTTAATGATGTGACAGAAGAGTACAATGTCTTCCTTACCAAGAGACTCTCCCTTACAGGATGGAAGAAGCAAGCTGGCAGGTAGCTAGCTGCCCAAAGGACAGGACGACCTGGCAAAGAACTGAGGGCAACCTGTAGCTTCTAGCTAACAAGAAACCAAAGTTTTCAGTCCAACAATCCACAAGGAACTGAATGTAGCCAACAACTTTGTGAACTTGGAAGCAAATCCACCCCCTGGCCTCCAGCTGAGCCCTTAGATAAGCCAGCTCTAGCCAACGCCTTGACTGATGCCTTGCAGGGAACAAAGGTAAACTGTGATTCCTCAACCACAGTGATTGTGAGATACTAAAGTACGTTGGTTTAAGCTTTTAGGTAGTAATTTGTTACACAGTAATAGATAACAGTAAAAGAATATTGGGTCTATGTGGATTTACTATAAACATACAAGGTAGCAGTAAAGAAGATGCCCTAGTGTTCTCAAATCTGAACCCATTAGTCCACCTTTCATAGCTAGTGTCTTTTCTTTAGCTCAGATTGAAATATACCCAACAAATTATGTATAATTTAGAACAAATAAAGCCAAATAACATTTTAACTGTTAGCACTACAACTCAGGAGTATCACTAAGTAATTTAATGGGAAATAATATATTGATGAGACAATATTTCTACTAAATGTCACTGACTTCAGAAAAATATTGTTTAAATATACTGTTCTTTAGTAGTCATATACAATATTATCATGGACCATAGTACTTGTTATTGTATGCTATTTATGGGAATTCTTGTAAAACATTCAAAGCAAAAAGCTTTTTGTTTTCACCTGAGCATTTATTAAATTAGCCTTTCTTTCTCAGGAAATGTTTGATTTATGCTTAACACTGTTCTGAGATACTGGCAAGAAAAGCAAGAATTTTGTGACAGTATTTTGTGAACAATACATGTTTGACAGCAGCCATCATGCTTCATCTGAAAGGAAAGTTATTAGATTCTTGTAGTCAGTAATCAAAGTTCAATTACATTTTTCCACAGGAAAAAGTTCCAGTAATAATAGCAATTGTTTAGAAATAAACATATCAAAAAAAATAAATTCACTTTTTAAACATATTTCTGAAATGCCATCCCCATAATGAAAACACTATTAAATTCTGAAGTTTAGGCACTCTTTGGTCCAAGCTGATAAACATTTGCATCTTGAAATTATAGTGTTTTATATATATATATATATTTTTCACCTTAGGAAAATGTTATTTAAAAAACAAAGCAAAGGAAACAGGGACATTTTCTAGAATCACATGTATGTTTTGAAGGAAACCAGTTTTAATCGTCTCCATAATTGTCATAGAAAACAGTTCTCCCACTTCCACGCTGGAGGCCTAATTCTAAAAGGTTCAGCAGTGCTCTGCTTTTCATCCTCCTCTTTAAAAGAATTCTGTGTACCAACCCTCAGCAACCCCAAAATATTCCTTCCTGAAATAATGTTTAATGCTGAATAAACATGTGAATGGTATTTAATGATATAATTTCAGATAATTAATCCTCAAAATTAAATACTAACTTATGGTTCTGAGTATATTACTGTAATGAAAGCATTATATAATGATCACAGGTCATGCATTTTTAGAAAAGTTGGACAATTTAAAAACTCTCTTATTAAATGAGTAAACGGTCTTAAAAAATTTATTTCATGGACCACAGCTGAAGTGTGCTGCTAGCTGAATGTGGCTTTCCCTCCCTCCATTATTCCGTACCTTCATCCCTCCCTTCCCATTCCAGATTCCATTCCTTCTAAAGTGCTGCTTGCTTTTAGGGAAAGATCTGAATTGTTTTCCCTTTCTTGGAGAAAACCTTTGAGGTTTTCCTGCCTTCTCCAAACTGCTCTTTTCTAGCTGTGGTAATTATTCTCCAGGGCAAACTTGGTTCTAGGGCATTGAAACACAAATTTATCTCACCCCATTTAAGAGCAAATGACAACTCCTCAAAGCAAACTATAACATCTGAGAAGCTTAAGGTTCTATCTCCTCACTCTAATTTCTTGAGTAAGATGATATAGATAGATATAGATAGATAGATTTTCAATGAAAACATATGTGTATATATTTACAGGTGTATACATATATATGTAAATGTGCATACACACATGTATATATATATCTATATATATATATTTGTGTGTGTGTGTGTGTGCGTGTGTGTGAGGAAAGTAACTGATCATCTTCATTTTTAGTGATTTTTTTTAATAAATCTTTGGTTTCTTTATTAGTTCACACCTTTGAATACATGGTAATTTATGTATATAATTCTTCTCTAACCCAGAATTTTTCCTTTTTATTTTTTTTATCTTTAAGTAGGCTCCATTCTCTGCGTGGAGCCCAATGCTGGGTTTGAACTCATGACCCTGAGATCAAGACACGAGCCAAAACCAAGAGTTGTACACTCAACCAACAGCCAGCCAGGCCCCCCGACCAAATCATTTTCCATGCATACAGAGAAAAAGTCTTATAGTTGTATTTCTAGATATATAAATATGTTAGCTATTGATATCAGACTTATAATAAAATTTTTCACCCAAAATGTAAAAGGATTTTCCTCTCACAAACCAAAAATTATTCTCTTAATATAAACTGTGAAAAATCAAAATTAAATAAAAGAAAAAAAGTCATTTTTTGTTTTCTTTTACCACCTAAATCTAAATACCATATTCTGGTTCCCCCACCAGAATAAGGTTTCCACTTAAGAATAAGCTACATGTAAATGTATGGTAGTTGGAAAGTTTCCACTTCTAAAACTCTAATTTTCTTGACAGAGATGTGCCAAAGTCAGAAATTTGCTTGCAATACATTTAATAAATTGAAATAGCAATTGCTTTTTCTTGAGTTCTGCCTGAAGCTCAACATGTAGGTATATATAATTCACTCCTAGCAGGAGCTAAATTTTGGATCTACAAAAACAAGATGAACAAACCTCAAATTTCTAACTGCAGTAAATAGGATTATTGTTTTGGAAGAAGGTATAGTAAGGAGAAATGAAAATCACATAGGTACACTGCAGAAAATACATAGAAACCAGCCAAGTTTGGATGAATTGCTTTTTCTCTGTAGAGTTTTTATCCTCCCTCCACCACCAAATAAGGCAATAGTTTTAAATTCTTTAATTCCCTTATTCACTGAGAAATTAAATTTTCCTTTTATTTTCTTTGCTTCTCAATCTCTTTGAGATAGCCTCAACTTTCATATACATTTATGAGCCAGGAAATCTCCTATGTGTCCTGTTTATACATGTAAGACTTGATGCTTCTTTCATCATTCCACTCTTCTCATACAGATACGCATATTTACACACATAAAGACACCTGTATACATATTCATAGGTTAAAAAAAAAAAGAGCGTTACCAGTATAATTTCTGTTGAATGTGTTAAATGGTCATGAGGGAGGACTAAAATCTTTGAATTCTTCAAATATCTATGATCCTCCACATTGTTATAATAAGAATGATAATGCACTTCCCAGAATTTTTAGACTGTTTCTAGCCTTGCACCATATACCCTAATCACAGGAACTACTGGGATCCAAGAGTACTCAAATGACCCTAGACAATGCTACAAACTCATAAAAAGGGTTATACCAGACACTTTTTCTAATTTCTTACTTAATTTAAAGTTAAAAAACATAAAAGATAGCAAGATGTTACAAGGGAAGCCTAGACTAAAATCATAATGGGAAAAATGGGAGACAGAAACAGAACATGCATTTCTAAGGTTTTGCCGTCTTTATCATATTATCACATAAGTTTCCTGTAGGTTGGAAAGCTTGCTTTTGTCAGGTAATTAACAAACAAATCTATAAATGGTCCATCAGAGGCTGGGAAGCAAGTTTAAGCTTCTAGCTATGGAAGTATTTGTTTTGTTTTTGTTATCAATATGGCACCACTAGCAATATGCTATTATTTAAGTCTAAATTTAATCAAATCAAGTAAAAAACCATTTCTTCATTCACACAGCCAAATTTCAAGTGCATAATAATAGTCCATGTGGCTACTGGCTATTTTATTGGAGAATGCAAATCCAGAAATTTTTGGTCAATGCATAATATTCTACTAATCAATATTGTTTTAGAGACATAATCTGTGTGCAACTGGATGCAAGTAGTGGTGATTTATAAACACATTCAGAGAAACCAAGCTATCACACCATGGATTGTAGGTAGTACAGAAGAAAGATGTTTCTAATATTTATTTTTCTTTTCCCACAATTTTTAGCTGGTCATATAATTGTTCATAAAGGCCACATCCTCCAACCTCATTTACAACTAGGTCAAACCCAGATATAAATGGAAATGTTATATGTCAAATTCCTGGAGTTTTCCATTAAAGACACTGGACTCTAATTTTTGTTCCATTTTCCTAGGCTCTTACTTCTAATCTGCTACCTGAATATAAATAATGTGTTCCAAACCCTAATTACCCTATTCAACCATTAGAATAATATTACCCAATAGGGTTGCTGAAACACTAAGTGGAGAAAAGCCTGTCTTCCTGGGGACCCCATGGAGGAAAGCCATCAATACCAGTCCAGAATTGCCCATATCCTGACTTTTATATGAAAAAGAAATACATTTCATTTGATTGAAGCCTTTGCATGTGTTTCTAGCAGTAAAACATAAATCTAAAATAACTTTGATTGTACTGCTTATGACTGACCATTTCGTTTTTGGATTGTTTGTTTTTATATTGTTGGCAAGATAGGGAATATATTTTGAAATGTTCTTATGACAAAGTTAGTAGAAATAGACAAAACTACTGGATTTCTATCTTACATATATTAGTCTTCCTGGATACTCTTTTTGTAATTTCTGGAAGAGATTGTGGAGAATCAGTATTGTTTGCATCTAAAACTCATCATCAAACAAGATTTCTTAAATATGAAATTCACCAGTAGATAAACTAAGATAGATGCTTTTATTTGAAGTGTATTAATTTTTATTCTATTTATTTACCAGATAAATAAATACATATGTATGTATCTATATACATAGATATATATAATCTATAATCTACATGTAATATATATTTCTCCTCTGTGGGTTATGGTAAATTTTATCTTTCAAAGAAATGGTCCACTTTACCTAATACATCAAATTTGGGGGCATACAGTTGTTTTTTTTAAAGACTTTATTTATTTGACAGAGAGAGAGATCAGAAGTAGGCAGAGAGGCAGGCGGGGGGGGCGGGGGGAGCAGGCACTCTGCTGAGCAGAGAGCCCGATGTGGGACTCAATCCCAGGACCCTGAGCTCATGACATGAGCCGAAGGCAGAGGCTTAACCCACTGAGCCATCCAGGCGACCCTGGGAGCATACAGTTTTATAGCATTCCTTCATTATTCATTAAATAAGTGTCTATTGGATTAGTAATGAAGACCCCTACTTTATATAGATATTGGTAGTTTCTGATTGATTTTTTTCTAGGTTAGTATGGCTAGAGGTTTATCAATCTTACTGACCTTTACAAATAACCAGTTTCTCTTTCCTTTTTTTTTTTTTTTAAATTTTACTTATTTATTTGACAGAAAGTGAGCACAATCAGGGGGAACAGCAGGCAGAGGGAGAAGGAGAAGTGGGCCTCCAGCTGAGCAGAGAGCCCAAAGTGGGACTCAATCCCAGGACCCTGGAATCATGACCTGAGCTGCCTTCAGGCCACTCAGGCATCCCACCAGTTTTTCATTTTATTGATTTTTTTCTATTGTTTTCCTGTTTTCAAATTAATTATTTTCTACTCTAAATTTTATTATTTGTCTTCTACTTGCTTTAGATATTAATTGCTCTTCTTTCTCAAGTTTCCTAAGGCTGAAGCTTAGAGTATTGATTTTAGATCTTTCTTTCCTAAAACATGCATCCAATGTTATAAATTTCCCTCCAAGCATACCACATATTTGGTAAGTTTCACTTTCATTTTAAAATAGCTAAAAATATTTTAAAATTTCTCTGAATACTTCTTAATACAGGACCTGTCTGTTCTTCAGAATCATAGCTTAATCTCTAAATATTTGGAGAATTTTAAGTTATTTTTACATAATTAATTTCTAGTTCAATTCCATTGTTGCCCAAGAACAGATTTTGCATGTTTTCTCTTCCTTTAAATCTGTTAAGATTTGTCTTTCTAACCCAAATCTTAACAATTCCTTTTTTTTTTTTAAGACGTTTTTTATTGGGGGTGCCTGGGTGGCTCAGTGGGTTAAATAAATACATAAAATCTTTAAAAAGAAAAAAAAAAGACTTTCTTTATTTATTTGACACAGACAGAGATCACAAGTAGGCAGAGAGGCAGGCAGAGAGAGGAGGAAGCAGGCTCGCTGCTGCTCCATCCCAAGACCCTGAGACCATGACCTGAGCCTACGGCAGAGGCTCAACCCACTGAGCCACCAAGGCTCCCCTTAACCATTCCTTTCTTTCTTTCTTTTTTTTTTTTTTAAGATTTTATTTATTTATTTGACAGACAGAGATCACAAGCAAGCAGAGAGGCAGGCAGAGAGAGAGAGGAGGAAACAGGCTCCCTGCTGAGCAGAGAGCCCGATGAGGGACTCGATCCCGGGACCCAGAGATCATGACCCGAGCCCAAGGCAATGGCTTAACCCACTGAGCCACCCAGGTGCCCCTAACCATTCCTTTCTAAAATATTTTTTCTTCTCTATTCTTTTTCCTTCTGCTGGTATTCTAATAATTCTAATAATACATGTTACACTGGTAGTTTGCCTGCCAACTGGAAATATTTGATGGGTCCAAGGAATATTATTAAGTTTCATCCTTTTCTTGTAGTAAATGTAGAAGTTGTAACTTTCACAATGTTTACATGCTGGAGTTTAATTGGAAGTCTTCTGAATGTTTTAGGAATCAATTATATAGCAAGCTCCACCACCCTTCATACTTCCTTTTATTGCACAAAATCTAAGTAGAAGGCCACAATGACATGTTTACAAAACTGTCATTTTTTTCATTTGAAAATCCTTCAGCTCAGTCCGGTAACAGGATGTATTTTAGGTCAAAGAGATACACAGTCATGAGGGATGATGTACTATGACTTAAACCTAAATTTGTTGTCATGAAGAATAGTATTTATGAGTATTGGATTCTGGCCAGCCTCAAAAGTTACTTATGCTTTCAAGAAATACAGGATTTGATGTAAAAACAAAACCAAACAAGGAGTGCCTGAGTGGCTCAGTCAGTTAAGCCTATGACTCCGGCTCAGGGTCCTTGAATTAAGTCTTGTGCTGGCTCTCTGCTTAGTCGGGGATCCTACTTGTCCTGTCCTCTTTTCCTCTACCCTTCCCCCTGCTCATGCTCCCTTTTTCAAATGAGTAAATAAAATCTTAAAAACAAAACAACAATAACAACAACAACAACAACAAAAATCCCACCGAAATCAAACAAAACACAAATTGGTTGGAATATTCATTCACTGGAAACTTCATCTTTGAAGTGTCAAAGACGAGTGGCTTTGGAAAATTTAAACACCCTCTTTCTTGATGGAAATTTTTTTTAATAACAGAAGAAAGTAAATAAAATAATAAAGGTGCATGGCACATAGAAATCACTCAATATTAGCAATGATGATGATAGTAATGGTAATGGTAGAGGTTCTTTGGTGTTTCTGTAATATCAGTCTCACCTCACAGAAACCTTAGGTGTCTCAGTGTGTCTTGTATATTCTATAATCTATTCCTAAGTGTTCTACAAGAATCAGGAGAAATCTTTAAAGGACAGGGGCAATTCTCTTTGGTCTCCTTTGGGAATGGTGAACTAGTACACAACTGATTGTTAAAGCAGCAAAAAAACACAAAAATTTTCAACTAATTTGGTTATGTTGACAGAGGCTCTCTTGAAGGTTTTAGAGAGCATTTGATTATATTGTATTACAATATAGGTATGTGCTAAATCATTTTCTAATAAACAATGATGAGTTAATTACTAGTCTCATTTGAAAAGGAATTATCTGAAAATTGGCTCATATCCATAAGAGTTATTTGTTGTCAGATAACTGCAGTTTTCTTTGGGAATAAAGGTTGATGGGATAAAGAGATCATTTCAGGAATCACCCAGTGTCTAAGCCTAATCGTCACTTCCTTAAACAAGTCCTCGTGAATCCCTTAACTAAATGAGGTCCCTGAGTTATAAACTCCACAGCTCCTTTCGGTGTTTTTTGTTTGTTTGTTTTTTGTTTTTTGTTTTTTTCTTTCTACCACCTACAAGTGTTTGCCATTCTGTCACAAGATTAGGCTTTTAATTCTCTCATAGACTAGATATACAGCTTCTAAAAAATAGAAAAATAGTTACCATGATGAGACCAAAACATGAGCTGTTTTGGTAAGACTTCAGTGGGTTTATGACTTTCTTGGAAAAAATAGAAGTGACAGAAATTATGCTGTGTGACTTCTAGGCCACTTTGGGGAATGTGATGCAGTTTCCAGCTTACTTATGCACTCACAGTACTCATTACCTAAGGCTGTCCCTCACAGAAAAGCCACATAGGGTTGAGTCACTCAGCGTACTTGGTTTTTAGCCTCCAAACCTAGATGCCAGACATATAGATGGATGAACTTTCAGATGCTTTTATCCCCCAGCCTGGGAAACTTTGCAGCTGAGTCCAGGTCATCCATAACAGCGTCAAGCTGGTCTCCACTCTACTCTTTCTAAATTCATGAACCTCAGAATTATTGAACATAATATGATTGTTGTTTTAAGTCATTACATTTGGAGACAATTTGTTATACAGCAACAGTAACTGTAACACAGAGGATAATGGAGAGATGCAAGAACATTTTAATGTGGATAAAGTTGAGTTTATTCCAAGAATGCAAGGTTGGTTTAAAATTTACTACCATTTACCAGTCTAGCAGAATGAAGGAGAAAAAAATATGATCATTTCTACAGATGCAAAAAAAATTTGATAAATACTATCATTTTAAACAGGACATTGTATAAGTATTATCATCTCACAAGAACCTATGAACTATCCCTTAGATATGTTCTTCTCTAATTGTCTTTTACTCCTGTTTCTCTTCATTCAAGATTCAAATCCCCCAAGAGAAAACCTGATTGACCTTCTTTTGGTTATGTTCACATTCCTCCAGTGAGGTAAGAGAGTTATTCTGGTCCCTATTGCACAAAAAGTGGACTAAAAATTAAAACTAGGCAAAAATAAGAGATGATCACTTCAAAATTTATTTAAATAAGTATTCATTTGAATAAATCAATAGACTCCTGGGTTCAAAAGCACAGAATCATAAAACTAAATTCATATATTCTGAATTATAAATGGGTCACTGTGATTGGAAAGAAGGATATAAGTGAGAAAAATTACTGGACATAAAAGAGCAGAGGTAGACAGGAACCAGATCTCAATGGCCTGTTAGCCCACATTTGTAATATAGATTTAATTCTAAAGCACTAAGAAATCACTGAAGCATTTAAAGCAGAAGGGACATGAACTAATGTGTGCTTTAGTTAAGAAAGAGCATGCTGGTCCGTGAAAAGAATGAATATAAGAAGAAGGAACCTCAAGAGCAGAGATTAGTTGTAATAATCCAGGTGAGTAATGAAGAGGACCTGTATTAATTGGTAATGGAATGAAGAGAACGGGACAGACTGAATTACAATTTATAAGGTACCTTCCATGAGGCTTAGCATCTAGCTGATTACCTAGAAATAAGAGGATGAAGAATCAAGGCTGAAGTGTGACAGACTGGAGGGTGAGTCTGCTTAGCAACAGAGGAGATAGAAGAGAAGGATGGGTAAATGGGAAAAGGTAAAGATAATGAATCCATTCGATCTACTTTAAGTTACCTGTTGGTCGTTACAATGAAGACGCTCAGCAGACATCTGGATATCTAGGTCTGTTTTGAATTTAGGTTTAAACTAACAAGTGGTGGAACAACTATTTAAATAGTTACTTTAGTCTGGGACTTTCCCTAACCCTTTTCTCCATGAATAAAACTGTTTTTTTTCTTTAGGATGAGGTTCTCAAACATCACTTCTGAGAAGCTTTACCTGTTAAGACTCCCTACACCATAAGAGAAATGAAAGGCACTTTCTATTCTTCTCTACTGAGCTTTCCTTAGTACATTCAGAGCCAGAGTTGTCCATATTTGAATCTAACATGGAATTTAGCACAATGATTTATATTCATCCAAACTCTATAAGGGCAAGGATTAAGGCCCAGCACCTTTCTTCCTAGATGATGAGATATAATAAATATTTGGTGAAAGAAATAACAAAATAATGAATGAATGAATCTGTGAATAAAAACGGACTCATAGCAACCCAGTATCCTTAGTACTTCTAATACCTGACACATAATAGGTACACAATAAATAATTTTGATTATGAAAGACAAATAACTATAAAATTCCTACTTTTCATAATAAGTTTATAAATATAGGTGAACTGCAAGATTTTTTTTTTTAATGTGGGAAACAAAGGCAGAATAAAAATTATTAAACTTCCCTACTACCTGGAGCCCACTGAGAAGTCCTTGAAACAGGCAGAGTGACATTCCTCTAGAGACTCAACTGCCTCAATGTTAATACTTTGCTAAGGGCAAAAGGCAATCCTAGCCCAAGACCCCACCCCCATCAGTATCCTGTAAGCCTACTTTAACATCTAAAAATTCCTTTGGAAACTTTCTTTATCTCTAACCCCTCCCCGCAAGATACATTTTTCTAATCATCCCCTAAGCATATGGCCCACTGATATACATCTGAAGGGTTTTAAGACCAATAGATGGTAATAAATGGTAATAAATGATGTTTTCCCAACAATAGCTAGCCCCCTCAAGGTCCTGGAAACCTTGATTCCAATATTCCTCAGAGACTTAAGCTATCCTTAACCACCTCCTAACTTGAAAGTATATAATGGGTCGCTCCCCCTGACCCCATTGCATCTCCTGCCCACATGCCCTGTCCCCGTGCTTTAATAAAATCCCCTTTTTGCACCAAAGATATCTCAAGAATTCTTTCTTGGCTTCAGATTCAAACCCTAATGTCTTTTCTACATCATTTTTTATTCTAGTTCCCAACATTGTCTCTCCTTTCCTAGAAACACTATATATATTTATATTTATATTTTAGGTGTATAATATACATTATACCAGGAATATGCTTTATACCCTTCCTGCCCTTATGTGTCATTTGCCCATCATTTCGTGGTACTAGGATTTTACAACATTCTTTTGCACTCCATTGTAAAACTGGCCACTAACAGATACTCGACTCTTTTCTTCATTATTTTATACTTTAGCTATCAATAATATTGAGAAATAATGACAAGTAAAAAGCTAAATAGCATTATAATTCACTCTGGAAGTGGCTCTTTAAACACTCACCGTCTGGCTAATGCACCGTAAGGGGAAATGTACAGCGGGTGCTGCATTTCCTAGACACTGGCTAGCCATTGAATCTTGCTACATTTACAGGCACAATCCTGATTCTACCCTCCTATATTCTCCCTGTGGTGGGAGACTGCTCATACATGGGATTATATGAGAGGATGGGTGTATTTGCAGGCATAATATTGTTGGAAAAAAATAGACTGAACATAATGAACTTTCCAAGAAAAATGAGGCTAAATTCTATTAGTATGATTTTTGATATGGGAATTCATAGTGATCCTCCTCAAATGTGTTACAAATATTATAGTCTTTAAAAGCAAAGGATACTGCTTTCACTTTTTCTTTTTGTTTTGTTTTCAGGCCTCAAGTTCTAATTTTGAAGGTGATGTTTGTACCACATGTTTATGAAATTTTGTTTCTTAAATTCGTCTCATGTTCTTTATGTCAATCATTGAAAATTCAACATTAATGATGCTTTTTTTTTTTTTTTCAAATAGCCTTTATATCTTTTCTGCTGCTTTTAATCTCTGGGTGGCTAGTAAAATATATATCAAACCTTCTTTTGAGTTGAAGTTCATACAAGTATCAATAAAGTTCAAAATGAAGCCATATGATTTGAATTCAAGGCTTTAGTTGAAAATCTTTGAAATAAAGTTTCTAAACTTTTTTTATCTTCATATATTTTCAGAATCATGTAATGTGTTCTGTGGGACTGAATTTCCAGAAACTAAATCTCCATGTGGTGTTTCTCTACTGAAAAAAAAAAAGATTTACATGGAATAATTATTTCCAAATTGTTCTCTGACTGAAATTATTTTTTTCTTAAATAAGAGGTAAAATAATTCACTGAAATTAGTACCTGTTCTGTAATCAAAAATACGAATTTAAAGCACATAATAGATAATTATATTAATTTATGGAAGTTAATTATGAACCTCAATTCCTTACCTATAAAATGGCACAACTATGTCACACTGTAAAAATTAAGGGAAATGTTATTAAAAAATACTACCATGGTGCTAGTTATGTGCCAGGATAGATTCTAAAGTTTTTATATATACTAATTTATATAAATCATCTGTATTTTATACACATATAATTTTTAGATTAGGGTCTGGTTACATAATCAGGATAAAACTAAGTAGCCAATAAGGAAATTTTGTGACTTTCTGAATCTATAAATCACATGAGAATTGAATAATATGATAAATGATGTTTGGAGAATGAAACACTAAACACCATTTTTTTTTTTTTTTCAGTATTAGGTAGGTATAAACACATAGTTCTTGTTATTCATGAGTGATCCTTAGGTTCCATGAAAATTGACAATTATTGATTCTTTGATATAAAGCTCATATAGAGAGCTTAAAAACCCCAGAGTGGCTCAGGATGCTTAGGATTGGAGAAAAAGATGAATGCACGATGAAGTCTGCAAGTAATTTTAATGCAAATTTCCTGAGACCTCTAACACTCACCCTTTGCATAGCTGTGGCCAGAACAAAGCTGCAAGCATGAAAACAAACAAAAGGCCTCCTCCTGATTAGCAGGTTTGTGGATAACACCTGCAAAAAGAAAGGCTCCTATCCTATCAGTGTTCCAGGATGGGACTATTGAATATAATGACTCAGTTGTGAAAAGTTAGAAGTTTTCTTTGTTTGGTTTTGGTTTTGATTACTTGTTTTTTCAAAATGGACCCAGAGAATATGTGTGAAACTTACATAACACATCCTATTATTTTAAAAACAGGATTTGGTTATCAAAATGTCATACTTACAAGGATAAGAAATCACCTGTCTCTCTTCTATTCCTGAGGATTTTCAAAAACATACAAAGCAATAAAAAGTATTCTGATATCATTTTTATACAGCCTGTGCCTTATTATTCATTAGGATTTATGTCTGCCCTTGGCGCCTGAGAATTCCTTTGATTACTTGCTGAGCAATTATCTTCTTTAGCAATAAAAAAGGAAATGATAAGGATGAGAAGTGTAATTCAAATTAACTATTTTTCTTTTTCACTAATTTTTAACACTTTCAGCAATTTCTGTTGCTAAAACGGCCTGAGCTTCCACTTAATGCTACCTAGCAGATGTTAACAGAGTAGTAATAGTTAGACTCATGGAAATATAACGTTCCCATGTGCCCAGAATCTTATTCCTGAATAAGTTTCTAAAAACAGAAATTGAGGGGCATTTCTCTCAGTCTGTTTTCAAATAGAACAGAAGCATAAAATCCTGAGGACAGAGAATGTAGATCAGAGGTCAGTTTGATGTGCCACAGTTGTAGAACCCAAGGGCAAGTTAGTGCTGTTTTGCCCCCCAAAAATGGGTCCGTGATTAAAGGAGTGAGACTGATATAAAGCGAAGGTCAAACAAAGCTTTATTTCCACCAAGCATCAAGAATCAAACTGAGCAGCCAGGGCCATGCCTCTTACAGAGAGGGCGACCTTTCTCTGTTTCACATACTAGCTTTTAAGGGCAAAGGCCATGCGGTCGGGCCTGGCCACACACAGGTGGCCAATGAGATTGTAACACACAGAGAAAGCTGCACAGTCATGCTAGGTGACCAATTGAATTATAGTTTACCCTAGTAGACATTTGAACCATCCTATCACCTTGGTCAGAATTGGTGCCCAAAAGGTGCCCAAAGTGCGGGGCCCATACTCCTTGGTAACTGGGAAGACAGTATGCATCCCCTCACTGATCAGATATCTCCACCTGGCCTGATGCATCCTCATATCTGGGCTTTGTTACCTAGAGCTGGTTTCCAGGACTTGTTTTTAAGTAAATCCCCTGGGGAAGGGGAACAGGGACAGTTTAAGGGTTAAACAACAAGGTTATTATTTAACCTCAATGGAAGCCTCTGGCTAGACAGGTCCTTACAAGTGCCAGGGAAAGGATGAGTGATGAATCACTCCTCCCACTTGATTGTGCTCATTTCACATGCATAGTTAATTAAGTTTTAGACTATAAGTGAGGTTCAGTGGGGTGCAGTCCAGAGCTGATGACCAAGACTGAATTCTTGAGATGTCTTTGGTGCAAAATGGTGCTTTATTAAACCACGGGACCCGGACCCATGGCAGAAAGAACTGCGGTCAAAGGTTTGTAAGGGGTGGCTGATTTTGTACAATGGAGTTGGGGGAGGTAAGAAAAAGGGAGGTTTCAGAAGAACTTTCATATGCTATAGAGGACCTACAAGATACCAGAGTCCTTGCCGTTGTCAAATTAAGGTGGTTTTTCCCCTTTAGCAAGGCATTAACATTAAGATAGATAGTTGGGAGATTCTGGAAGAATGTCAGACCTGTCCCACCCAGGAGTGGGGTGGGGTGGGAGGGAGGTTGTAGGGTGTCAGCCCGTGCTTAGTCCTCAGCCAGCCTTCCCTTCCCTTATTACCATCCCTGGATAAATTCTGGATAATCTGGATAAATGTTATTTGTCTGGTTTTAATTTTTTGAACCTCAGTTTCCTCATCTGCAAAATAGTGTAGATAACAACATATATTCTCTTAAACATTTGTGTGATAGGCAACTGAGATAATGCATGAGAAACACCACCCAAAAAGCAGAAGGCAAGAATTATGGATGCAGATGTATTGTTAGGGTACGGAGTCGACCACCCCTCAATTAGACAGAGAACACTCTCGATAATGCAAGTCACACAGCGAGGTTTATTTCCGGTCCTTACAGTATCATGTCTATATTTTAATGAGAATGGTGAAGTGTAGAATACAGTCGAATCCCAGTACAATTAAATCTTTAAAAAGGTATTATCCCCTACATATTGTTTTTACCAGAATTATGAACAAAACCTGATTATTAAATCCTTACTATTTTATTGGTATATAAGTTGTTTTCATATCTCAAATTTTTACAAAATATGGAACTATCATCACTATTTTTGTATTTTTTTCTTTTTTTAAAAAAGTACTATGTGGTAAACCCAGGACTGCCATTGTTTATAGACACCACATATTTATTTCAAAAAGGAACCTAAATATGGATGAATAAACAACTCTGAAATGAACTGCCAATGAAACATCTAAAATCCTCACATACTCAGGGATTTCACACATACTCTTTTGTAATTAACAGTCTAGTGTGTATGTGAAAGAGAGAGACAGAGACAGAGATGGAGACAGAGAGAGACATGGAGAGACAGAGAAGGAATAAAGGAAGAAAGCAGGTTTGGCTTCCCTTTTTAGTTGCAATGGATCCTTTTCCATCTGTGATGCCCCATGTTATTTTTTATCAGCTGAATCAATTAGTTCATATAGCAGAAATTATTACCTAGCTTGGTTTTATTTCCGTACACACCTTTCTTGAAAGGAATTCTGTTTTACATGAATAAACCCCTTTCCTGAGCAAAAACCAAAATGTATACTTTTGTTTTCTACACTGAGGGGAAAAGCCCATACACAGAACAGCTATTTATTTGTGTTTGGTGTTTTGTTTGCCACAAAGCAACAATCATAAATAACAGCCAGTAGAGGACAGAGACTCAGCCTTTAATAATATTGTTTTGGGAATACATCACCTAGCATTGAAAATGTCATATAAAATTCATATCCATAGCTGTTTACAGAGGGAAAAAAAGAACAGTTGCACTTTGCAAAGCTAGCACAATTCTCCAAAACATTGAGAAAGATGCCGCATGCTCTGTCTTTTTTTCACACTTATTTTTGGTATCCGGAGCTATGTTTCAGGGTTATATTGATTTTCATTCTGGCTGTGGTTGATTAATGTTTCAGGAAGGAGTCTGGTACATTAGTACAGAGCTGAATAGAAATATCAGTGCATTTTCTCAAGCCAAAGTGGGGTAGGGGTTCGACAAAACAAACCCACCTACTGGTTTTACCTGGTAATGCGTTCACACAATAAAATGAATCTTTTTAAAATTGAAAACCACATGGACTGGTTAACAGGAAGTTTGACACTCTTTTCAACACTTGCTATTGTTATTAACGACCTGTCAGCAACTTCTGGCAACCAATAAAATGTTAGTGTTTTGTGAGAAACTTAGTGATCTTTTTTTTTTTTTTTAAGATTTAATCTCTAGGTTAAGTGTGTTCACCTTATAAATTTGCTTCCCAGAAGGTACATTCTTCAGTAATTGCTTTTCCTTGATAAGGATTTCTCACTCATTACAGGAAAACTGCAAATGTAATAGTTAGGGGACGATTCCATTGTAGTAACATTTTTCATCCTGACCCTATTCCCAAGGTTGAGAAATTGCTCATCAGTTTAATGTTTTCTATTTGCTTCTTTGCCAGCTGCGTTTTTCTATTTTAATAGCTCATTTTCCACCATCCACAATTCCCTTCCTCATATCAGCTTGGCTTTTTTATTATATGACTACTACATGATGCTCACAGATTTCTCTGAACCTATTAAAATGTCCAACATATTGTCAACCAGATAAACAATCACACCTAATTAATGTGACTTGCAAATTCCCATTCATATCTAAGAAGGAAATACATTTGTAGAAACAACAGATAACCATTTTGACCCATTAGTTATTACTGGGTTTGAAATATTACAAACCCAGTTTGAAAGATATTAATGATTATAGTGAATAAAAATACATTTAATAAAAGTCTTAGTAATTCAGTTCAGCTGTAATCAAAGGTTATCTTAATTAGAACTCTGAAAGAAATAAACACTTTTGTTATCTTTGTCTCACATTTACTAAAATTATACAGTTTACAGGGAAAATGGTTAAAAATTAAACTTAGAGATGACTTTAATACTTCAAAGACTAATAAACTTCAGAAAGTTGGTAGTTATATAATGAGAAACTGATTTGGAATGAATTCTCCATAGAATAAAAATAAAATGTCCCTAGCGTCAAGGTCAAATAGATTTGCTTACCATACCCTTCAGTTCTATAAAACAATGCCACATGCTTCTTCTTCACTTCAAATGTAAGCCAAGTTTTTTGTTTTACTGAAATTAGTGAAAAGCATTAATTTCTTAATGCTGACACCAAAAAACACAAGTAAGGTAAATTCTTTTTTTTTTTTTTTATTTTTAATTATTTATTTGACAGAGAAAGATCACAAGCAGGCAGAGAGGCAGGCAGAGAGAGAGAGAGGGAAGCAGGCTCCCTGCTGAGCAGAGAGCCCGATGCGGGACTCGATCTCAGGACTCTGAGATCATGACCTGAGCCGAAGGCAGCGGCTTAACCCACTGAGCCACCCAGGCGCCCAAGTAAGGTAAATTCTTAATCAATCCTTAAAATCATATTGAATGAATGAAATCATATTGAAACTTCATATTGAATGAGGTTCATTAACTATCTCAGAAACATCCTTCTGTAGCCTGAAGTTTTGATCTTGACCAACTGCTTTCTTGACATGTTCCAAAATTCTTCGTGTGAGTATCTTTTGGATTTACTGGAATCTCAATTGTCCTTTATTTTTTTTAATAGCATTTTTTTTTCTTGTGGTTTATTGTCAGCTATCTTCTAATAGAGTTACAAGAAAGAAAATCTGCATGTTCTTGCATGTCTGAAAATATATTCATTTGACTTCACACGTGATTATTCTTTAGCTGGGAATTACTAAATAAGTAACATTATTAAAAAATCATTTAATCTAAGAAATTCGAGTGGCATTCTTGTGTTCCGGTGTTTTTTTAAGGGGTTCTGAATTTTCTGTTACTATTTTATTGAGATATTTATGGATCCATATGAGGTTGTAAGAAATAATGCAGAAAAACCGTTTACTTAGTTTCCACAGCTGTAATGTTTTGTAAAACTATGCTATAATATCACAACCAGTATAAGGGCATTGATATAATCCACCAATCATATTCAGATTTCTCCTGTTTTGCTCATACTCCTGTGTATGTGTGTATGTGTGTGTTTGCATTTAATTCTATACAATTTTATCACCTATGTAGGTGCCTGCTTCCACCCTCACAGTCAAGACAATGAATAGTCCCAAAGCTACAAGTATCCTTCCTACTGTGATTTTATAACTATAAACAGCTTTCTCTTACCTCCTATTCCTCCTGTCCCCAATTTCTGGACACCACTAATCTGTCTTCCATCTATAAAACTTTACCATTTCATAATGTTATATAAATAGAATCATATAGTATGTAATCTTATGGGATTGACTTTTTTGTTAAGCATAATTCACCAAAATTCACACAATTTGGATGTATCAATAGGTTTTTCTTTTTTAGTACTATGTTTAACCATTCACTTGCCAAGGATATCTGGACTAACTCCTTTTTTTTTAACTATTGCAAATAAAGCTGCTTTTAGCATTTACATACAAATATTTTCTGTAAGCACAAATTTTTATTTCTCTGGGATAAAAGCCTCTGGATATAAGTGCTCAGTCACTTGCAGCATGTTTATTTTTTTTTAGATTCTATTAAACTATGTTCAATATTGGTTGTACCATTTTGCACTGCCACCAGTGACGTATGAGCAATCCAGTAGTCACATCATCATTCGGTGGTATCATTATTTTCTTACTTTACTTATCTCAATAGATGATATCTCATCATGGCTTTAATTTCCATTACCATAATGAACTTATAACTTAGAACTCTTTTCAACATGCTATTTGTCTTCTATTTTTTGTCTTCAATGATAAACATGTTCATTCCTTTTGTCCATCTTCATCCTGGATTTTTTTTTTTTATGTTGAGTTTCAGGATTTAATATATTCTAGATACTAGTGGTCTGTTGGATTTATAGTTTGCAGATATAGCTTCCCAGTCTGTAGCTTTTCCTTTCATTTTCTTCACATGGACATTCACAGAGCAATTCTTGTTTTAGTTTTGATCAGATCCAACTTTTTACTTAATTTTTCCTTTTATGGATTATCCTATTATTATAAAATCTTAGAACTCTTTGCTAAGTCCAAGATCACAAAAATATTCTATTATTTTAGGTCTACATATTTATGTTTTATAATTGATTCTGCATTTCATTTTGATATGCTTTTTATATCAGATATGGTTTTAAGTCAAGGTTTATTCTTTTGTTCAAATAGTATTGAGCTGGATCAAATTACTCCAAGACCATTTGTTGAAAAATCTCTTTCCTCCATTAAATTGTTTTCCAGTTCTATAAAAAATGAATTGAGTATATTATGTGGATATACTTCTGCTCCACTGATCTAAGTGACCATCCCTGTAATATATACTGTCTTAATTAATGTCTTAATAATAATACTGTCTTAATTAATTATATATATAATATATAATATAATATACTGTCTTAATTATTATTGCTATATATTAAACTTTATTATTATATAGAGTAATCTTTCCAACTTTCTCCTTCTTCACAAGATGGTTTTGCTATTCTGGGGCCTATGAGTTATATAAATTTAGGAATTAAATTGTCCCTATCTACAAAAAATCTTGCTGAGATTTTGAGAAGATTTGGATTTACTCTCACATTAACTCTCTGTGCGGAAGAACAGACATCTCTACTGTGCTGAGTCTTCCAATTCATGAACACTACTTATCTCTACATTCTTTAGGTCTTCTTTGATTGCTCTCATCAGCATTTCATAATTTTCTGCACATGTATCTTGTAATGCTTTGTTTTCATAAGTATTTAATTTACTTTGGAGTGGTTATAAATGGCATAGTGTTTTTAATTTGTTTCCAAAAATTCATTGTGGATATACAGAAATGACATTGATATTTGTGTATTTATCCTGTCTTCTGCAGCCTTAATAAACTGATTTCTTGGTGCTATGACTTATTTGTAGACTCTTTTGCATTTTCCATGTAGACTATCACAAATAGATTTATTTCTTGATTTAAATCTGTCTTCTATTCTATCAGTAGAAATTCCAGTACTATATTGAGTAAGAGTCGTAAGAGAGGACATTCTTACCTTGTTCCCAACCTTTGGGGAAAGCATTTAGTCTTTCATCATTAAGTATGATAGAGGTTAAATTTGTACATGCTTTTTTTCTTTCCAGTTGAGTTAATTCCCCTGTAAAATTGCTGCCGTAAAGTATCCATAAACTTGTGTGCTTAAAACATAACATTCATTATCTTAAAGTTCTAAAATTCAGGTGTCCTAAACAATTTGATTTGTTGACAGGGCTGTGTTCATTCTAGAAACTAAAAAAAATAAAATTAAATTAAAAAATGTTGCCTTGCATTTCCAGCTTCTAGAGTCCTCTCACTTTTCTTAGCTCCTGACCTCTTTCTCTATATTCAGGATTAGCAGAACAGTATATCTGAATCTCTTCTTCAACTTCTCTCTCAAGCTTTCTCTGTGTCTCTGCTTTTCCTATCTTTCTTTCATTATCACACTTCATTCTCCAACTCTAATCTTCCTGCCTCCATTTCACAAAGATTCAGGTGGTTCCATTGGGTCTACAAAATCAAAAGCAAAATCCTTAATTTAATCATATCTTCAGAGCTCCCTTTTCCATATAAGTTAATATACTCATAAATTTGGGAATTAATACATAGCTATATTTGGGAAGGAGGCATTATTTTGTCTACTCTACATGATACGATTTCTCCCCCTTAGCTTATTAATGTATTATACTGATTGACTTTCAAGTGTTGAAACAATCTGCATACCTGGAATAAAGATTACTTAGTCATCTTTTGCCTAATTATTTTTATATATGATTGAATTATATTTGTTAATATTTTCTTTTTTTTTTTAATATTTTATTTATTTATTTGACAGAGAGAAATCACAAGTAGTTGGAGAGGCAGGCAGAGAGAGAGAGGAGGAAGCAGGCTCCCTGCCAAGCAGAGAGCCCCATGCGGGCCTCGATCCCAGGACCCTGAGATCATGACCTGAGCCGAAGGCAGCAGCTCAACCCACTGAGCCACCCAGGTGCCCCTTGTTAATATTTTCTTAAGGGTTTTTAAATCTAAATTCATGAGACATACTGGACTATGATTGTGTATATGTGGGTGTACATGTGTATGTTTTATCTTGGTCTGGTTTTGATATTGTGTTAAAATTCTATTAATTCTTTTAAAGTTTGGTAGAATGTTCATGTGATACCAAACTCAAATTAGAAATTCAATTTTTTTATTGGGTACGGGTGAGTCAGATGTCTAATGTACCTTGTTTGAGGCTAGGTAGATTGTGATTTTTGAGGAACTGATCTGTTATTCTGGGGAAAGAGAGAGATTTTATTTTTATTTATTTAGTTTTAAAGATTTTAGTTATTTACTTGAGGGAGAGAGTGAGTGAGAGAGATCACAAGAGCAAGGTGAGAGGCAGAGGGAGAAGCAAACTCCCTGCTGAACAGGGAGACCCTTGTGGGACTCGATCCCAGGACTCCGGGATCATGATCTGAGCGGAAGGGAGTCACTTAACCAACTGAGCCAGCCAGGTGTACCAGAAAGTTTTGTTTGTTTGTTTGTTTTAAGATTTTATTTATTTATTTGACAGACAAGATCACAAGTAGGCAGAGAAGCAGGCAGAGAGAGAGAGGAAGGGAAGCAGGCTCCCTGCTGATCGGAGAGACTGATGCAGGGCTTGATCCCAGGACCCTGAGCCAAAGGCAGAGGCATAAGCCACTGAGCCACCCAGGCACCCCACACCAGAAAGTTTTTAATTATGAATTCAATTTAGTTCATAGTTTCAGGGTAATCCATATTACCCATAATCCTATTAGTATTCGGGGAGTTGTGGTAGTTTGTGGGGTTTTTTTTAGGAATTGGTCAATTCATCTGTGTTTTCAAATCAATGTATTTAAAGTTGTTTTCATTAATTTTTTATCATCCTTTTGATGACTGTAGGTTCTCCAGAGATATCCCTCACTACATTCTTAATGTTGGTAATCTTCCCCCATATTTTCTTTGTTTTGCAAGAGTTCTGTCAATTTTGCTGATCTCTTTAAAGAATCTGCCTTTGTTCCATTGATTTTATCATTTTAATGTTTTTCATGCCACTGATTTTTGTTCCTCATTATTTATTTCCTTCCTTCTGTTTATAATCTCTCTCAAACCTTTCAGAAACTGGAGAGGATATTCCCAAATTCATTTTATAAGGTCAGCACCACCCTGATACCAAAAAGGGCACTATAAGAAAAGTTACGTCAATATCCCTGATAAACATAGATACAAAAATCCTCAACAAAATACTAGCAAACTGAATTCAACAGCACATAAAAAGGATCGTGCATCATGATCAAATGTAATTTATCCCTGGCATGCAAATATGATTCAACATACACAAATCAATAAATATGATGTACCATATTAACAGAATGAAGAAAAAAAATCAGACGATCATCTCGATAGATGCAGGAAAAGTTTTTGACAAATTCAACATTGTTTCATGATAAAACTCCTAGCAAACTCGGTGAAATGTATCTCAACATAATAAAGATCTTACATGACAAGTGCACAGCTAACATCATACTCAGTGATGAAAAGCTAACAGGTTTTACTTTAAGATCAGTAACAAGACAAAGATGTCCACTCTCACTGCTTCTGTTCACTGTAGTACTAAAAGTCTAGCCAGACAAACCATGTAAGAAAAAATAATTCAAAAGCATCCAAATTGGAATGGAAATAAAACTGTGTCTCTTGAGGCTTAGTCTATTTCTGTGGGTTGTAGTTGCTATGACAATTTGATTTTCTAGCTTTTTCAGTATTATTTGAAACTGCTTCATTTATCTGATGCCATTGGGGCATCCACCAGTCATTACTGGTGATGCCTAAGAGGACAGAAGGGTTTACCCCAGACCAAGCTTCCAGATATCTCTTCAGGAGGGAGTAACAGGGGATCCTCCTTCCATTTCCCTTCACATTTCCTGCCATCACTCAACATCTGCCCATAGTCTCTGGGCAGGAGAGAAGAATTTCTGGCCCAAGGGGACAAAGAAGCTTCATGGTCAGCAGTAGATCTACTAATGTAGTATTTCTCTCTTGTTGGCTCAGCCAGCCTTCCTTGATATCTTTCAGTGGAGAAGGGTAGTTTCAAGCCTGACAGAGGAGAGAACCTCCCTTAGCTGTTTATTTCCAGTAGAACTCCCAACTTATCCCCCTTACAGTTGGTATCATGAGAATACTCATTCCATCAAGAAAAGGAGTGAGTTTACCTGAGCAATCTTCTGTTGCTAGGGAGAAGGTAGGGAAATATCAGGTCTGGGTGGTATTCTGTTGAGTAGGAGCATACAAGATTTCCTGCCTGTATACTGTCCTACCAGTTTGAAGGTCCCAAACCAGCCTTTCAGAGTTCTCCCTTTGTTGTCTTTTGTGCCTTTTATACGGATTGTGCAGTTGTGCTTAGCAAGGAAGTTTAGGGAAAAACAGGCCTATACCACCTTGCCCAGGCTGGAACTCTTTAAGTCTCTTTTACTTTCGTCTTCCCTTTTTACTTTGAAATTTTACTAGTGCATATCTAGGTGTCAATTTTAAAATTTATCTTCATCTATTCTGGGTAAACACTTAAATTTAAGGCTTATGTTTTTGCCTTTTTTGTTTAGTTTTTGAGCAGCAGGAACTTTCCTTCCATCATTTGTTAACTTTGTCCGATACATTTTACCCATTCTATCAGTCTGAAACCCACTGCTTGAATATTGGCCTACCTGTACTGATTATTTATATTTCTTAAATTTTTTTCCTGTGAGGTTTACTCTATCTTTATCATTTTGCTGTATATTCTAGGAATGTTACCATTCTATTCAGATACCTGTATACATTTTTTTTCAATTTGCAACTAAATTTTTAATCTCTAAGAATACTCTTTCCCCTTATTTTTTGTAACATCATTATATCATTTCTATAAATCAATGGCTTTGAAAACTTCTGTAAACCAATTATAGGTTTTAAGTTCTTTTCTGTTCCCCAATTTATCTCTTATTTCTCCATGATTTCATTTTTTGTACATTTTCTCTTGTGTTTTATTTTTCTTCTGTTGCTGTTTTGAGTCTCTTTTGTTAAATGGATAATACATGGCTATTTACCATAGAGCTTTGTGATTGTTAACTTGATATATGAGAGGGGCATTTTCTTCCATTTACAGTAAGTTAGGTTTGCGGTGGTTTTCCAAGTGCTGTAATGATGAGAACAACAGCAACTCCCCACAGGTTTACTCAATTCTTCAGAGACTACCTCTATCATTTTTAGTCCTGGGGCTGAAGGCTAAGCTGAATGGTATTTTTCACTTATATAGTGTCTGAAAAGATATACCTATTTTCTTTATTAAACTTCAATCAATTCCCATTTTTAGCACTCCTTCACACCTCGGCCCTACAATAAACTGCCGAAGAGAAGCCCAGAGCCTTTTCTAGGTTTGCTCAGACAATCTGCCTTCATGACATCCTGACATCTTCCTTCCTCTCTGCTTCATCCATTCACATTCTCAGAGTCCAGCTTCAGAAACATTTAAAAACTCTCATCTTACTTAGGAAGACTCCTTCATTTCTCTTTGCTGTTGTTGCTCTGCTCTTTTTCTATTATTTCTATGGAGCACTGGGTGTGTGGTTGAGAGATAATGGGATGTAAATGCTTGTGCTAAGTCTTCCATCTTAAATTGCAAGCCTATATATAAAGTTTAAGTGTTAAAATACATTTATTATAAAGATACATGTGCCAGCAGAGAAAAATCTCTTGAGCATGATATTTACCAATAATTTCTAGAGAAGAGAACAAAAATGTTATTGTAGTATTTTTTCCATGACAGCTGAATTACAGCAACAATTTCCACAAAGGGTTAAAAAGGAAAGTAGACACTGGATTATCCTAAGGTCCTACAGATATTATATCTTTAGAAATCTACTTTTGAGGGCTCCTGGATGGCTCAGTCATTAAGCGTCTGCCTTCAGTTTTGGTCATGATCCTAGGGTCCTCAGATCGAGCCCTGTGGGGCTACCTTCTTGGAGGGACACCTGCTTCTCCCTCTCCTACTCCCCCTGCTTGTGTTCCCCTCTCTCACTGTGTCTCTCTCTGTCAAATAAATAAATAAATCTTTTTAAAAAAGGAAAAGAAATCTACTTTTGATCTACTTTGTATTCACAGAGAATAAAATATTTCTTTAACTTATAAAAACTATTTTTCCCTGATTTTATTAGGTTACTTATATATTTATTATTTATTTCTTTTTTAAGATTTTATTGATTGTTTGTTTGTTTGTTTATTTATTTGACAGATCAAGATCACAAGTAGACAGAGAGGCAGGCAGAGAGAGAGGAGGAAGCAGGCTCCCTGCTGAGCAGAGAGCCTGACTCTGGGCTTGATCCCAGGACCCTGGGATCATGACCTGAGTCGAAGGCAGAGGCTTTAACCCACTGAGCCACCCAGGCGCCCCTATATTTATTATTTAAAAAATTGAAACATTGAAAGAGTGCCACATTAAATACTTTTAAATATTTTTATTGTGTTACATTAGTCACCATACAGTACATCATTAGTTTTTTATGTAGTGTTCATTGTTTGCATAAAACATTAAAAATTTGAATATTTGTTTGAATACTATGTCTATCCATAATATGAAGGACTTTAGATAAGAAAATGATATCCTCTTTTATATTTATATATATGTGTGTGTATATATATATACACATACTTTATATATTTTTTTTTAATTAGACTCAAATGTTTCTACTATTTGATTTGCCATTGACTACAAGTGTGACTAAGAGAAGTCATTTTATCTTCTTGGGTTCAATTTTCTTCCAGAGAAAAGAAGTGACTATTCTGGGTAACTATGCATTTTCTTAGGATTTTACATTTCATGAAGTTTATGTTTTGGTCTGTATGTGCAAAGTCTATGTTTGGAACTTCAGCAGTAAAACTGGGGAATTTTTAGTTTCAGTGTTCTACCTCATTTGCTAACATTTACATCAGTGAAATATTTTGGACATTCTGGAGTTTTTTAAAATGTCACTCAAATATTTAATTAACTTCAATAAATGTTATTGAGTCTTTATTTTTGGCAAGGCATTGAACTTATTTTATGAATAGTGCCAAAGGCAGTTTAGAGGCAAACACAATATAAAGATCAAATATACATTGGGAAATACATATCTTAAGAAAGTACATGGATGCGCCAAAACCATTTTAAAATTTATACACAAAGAAAAATTGAAAACCAGTGTATTAATTTTGAAGGACTATGTGTGATAGATACTTCAAGGTACATACTACATATCCATTCTCATTTTTTTCCCAATTGAACTCTGATAATTTTTAGGATGATAATGCACCCAGCAAAAATTATTCAATCTTCTAGATTCCCATGCTACTAAATTCATATAAAGGACCCATTAGACCAATTAGATATAAGCTTCAGTCTACTGGGCAGCACTTCCAAAACGCTGTCGATATCTACAAAAAGCATCAAACTTTTTTTGTCTTTTACTTCCTCCCTCCCTCCGTCCCTCCTTTCATTCTCTTTTGTTCCTTCCTTCCTTCCTTCTTAAAAACAGATACAGCAATCAATCTCCCAAGCATAAGGCAACAAACAACAAGTAAGGATACTGGAAAACAAAGACAAAAACCACCCTTGGAAACTGATTGTACCGTATCAGCTCTGTTCTCCTTTATGAGAGGCTTCCTGATTATTGAGAAAAAGAGATCTCCATTTAGCTAAATCTTAGCTGTATCTCTATCATGTGAAGCTGAACATTTTAATTATGCAGCTTTTTCATTTTCCAAATAAACACACACTGATGAAATAACATATGAAGAATATAGTATTAAAATGATCTGTTTTTATTGTAAGTAAGCACAGTCAGATGACACCTATGTTACACAAATTCAACGAACACTATATTTTAAAACTTCTCAGAGAAGTGGCATATGCTTACTAGGAGGTGTCATTTCTAAATATAGGTAACAGCATTACCAAATTAGTGAAATTCACAGCTTTAGAAAAAATAAAAGTAGACATCTAATCACTATACAACCTGACCTTAAGGATAAAGAGCAGTTCTTTAGGTGGTCTAAATATGGAAGGGCACTTAAAGTAGGGGCAACATGTTCAAATATATAGCCATAGAATTGTACAATATGCTTAAAGAATGTTAAATCATTCAATAATTGTCCTTCCTAGTAATGTATAAACTCTGAGCACAGTGGAGAGATAGTAAATTGAGTTCTCTTAGCACCTAGTACTGTACCTGGGACATAGAAAGTGCCCAAGCTATTTATGAAATAAGTGAGTAGATAAGTGTATTTATGAAAAATTCCATATAGTTTGGAGTTGCAAGGGGAAAAAAGATATGGTATATATTAATTTTTATTTAATGATTACCATTTTCTTGGTTGTGTCTCTCACAACCAGATTCTTATTATTTAACATGATGAGAAAAATCATCTCAGGAAGGCTATCTTTCTGGGAAAGATAAAGCTATATGTCTACATACATCCAACATTAACGAATGAGTGTAAATTGTAGGAGTTTACTAAACATGTAATATCGGCCATATTAGACATCATATAATTTTAAAAATGTGAGATTAATAATTACTTAACTCACTAGATTACATCATTAAGATTTTAGTAGTTTATGCAATTTTTTTAATAATTTGATGGTACCAGAAATAAGAGATATAAGTTTGAAATGTTTCAAAAAGAGGTGGCTTAATGAACTCATATTTAAGAAATACATGTAGGGACGCCTGGGTGGCTCAGTGGGTTGAGCCTCTGCTTTCGGTTCGGGTCATGATCCCAGAGTTCTGGGATCAAGCCCCGAGTCGGGATCTCTGCTCAGCAGGGAGTCTGCTTTCCTTCCTCTCTCTCTGCCTGCCTCTCTGCCTAATTGTGATCTCTGTCTGTCAAGTAAATTAAAAAAAAAAAAATACATGTGACTACTACCAGGTCAGATAAATTATTTAAACTAAATAATTTAGAGATTTGACTTTCTTAATTTCTTTTTTTTTTAAAGCAGAGGCTTTATTTTATTTTTTTTTTAAAGATTTTATTTATTTATCAGAGTGGTGGGGGAGAGAGCAAGCACAGGCAGACAGAATGGCAGGCAGAGGCAGAGGGAGAAGCAGGCTCCCTGCCGAGCAAGGAGCCCTATGTGGGACTCGATCCCAGGATGCTGGGATCATGACCTGAGCCGAAGGCAGCTGCTTAACCAACTGAGCCACCAGGCGTCCCTGACTTTCTTAATTTCTATAAATATTTCTTGCAAGATAACATATATTCTTAAAAATTAAATCTGTCTGTCTAGCCAATCTCCATTTCATTCTGAATTATGGCTTACTTTTACATAAAGTCATAAAAATTGTATTCTTCCAATTTCTATTGGTAATCAACTGTGACATTAAATGGCATAAATCTTTGTTCAATTCATTTCCTGCTTCCTCAAAGAAATGAAAATAAAGTACATCTAAAAATGGTGATTACAACAAGCACAAGAGATTCTAACTTTTTTGCTAAGTTCTTAGAACTTTTGACTTAAATTTAAACCTTCCCTGACATTCATCTGTAGCAATAAAAGAAAACTTGCTTTATTCTTGAGCTAAAAATGACAGTTTAAGACAAATTTTTTTATTATTTCAGATCAATTTGAAAAGCGTCGTTCATACTCCTGTGTTTTCTAGCTCAAACCTCAAGCAACACTAGTGACTGTAATAGTCTAATGTAAGGTACTGGGCAGCAGGAGAAAATGAGTCCAGACCAGTAACTCTTCTGAGACTAACTCATTCTATTGCACTGAGTGTATTTCTAGAACAATCTCTACCTAAAATTTTTCTTACATATAAAAGTTAAATTATGCATGATATCTATGATGGGGAGATAATCTGTAGATTTGTGACTTACTTTCTATTGTGCTCTTGAATCTGAAAGATTTTTAAAATTATAAACTATAGAGTATTTTTTAAAGTGAAATTTCAAACATGTCAAAATGCTAAAGGAGTATAATTAAACTTCTAACACATATCAAATGTTCAAAAATTATTAAGATTTCTTTTTCTCCATTGTTATTAAAATGTATTTACTAAAATGTTAAGGGAAATCTCAGAACTTTAATACTTTACTCCTACATACTTCAATTTGCAGGTTTTTTTTTTTAAATAAGCAATTTGTTACAAAACCACTCTGTTCATATGACATACACACAACAATAAATCTTTGGAATCATTAAATACCCAGTTCACTCTTGGACAACCATTTAAAAAAGGTTAAAAAAAGGATAAAAGATATATTAAGAAAGGAGCAAAAATGCAACCATAAAAAATGTTCAATTAAAACAAAAAAAGGCACAACAGTGGAAGACTAAATAAGACCCAATAAGAAGGATAAGAAATAGAAAAAAAGCAACACATATTTTAGATATTAATCTATGTCATATATGTCTATAAGAATCTCACTTTAAATTAAAATTAAATCAATAATTAATAACCTTCCATAACAGAATGTGCTAGGCCCAGATGTGTTCACTGGTGAATCTACCATATATTTAATGAAGAAGTTATACCAGTTATCTACAGTCTCTTTCAGAGGACAGAGAGGGAATCCTTCCTAACTCATTATATAAAGCCTGTATTACTCTAGTATCAAAACCAGAAAAAGACATAATAATAAAAACTTGAGGGATGCCTGGGTGGCTCAGTGGGTTAAGGCCTCTGCCTTTAGTTTAGGTCATGATCCCAGGATCCTGGGATTAAGCCTGCATCTGGCTCTCTGCTCAGCAGGGAGCCTGCTTCCTCCTCTCTCTGTGGCCTCTCTGCCTACTTGTGGTATCTGTCAAATAAATAAGTAAAATCTTAAAAAGAAAAGAAAAGAAAAACTTGAAACCAATATATCTTATGAACATGGGTGTAAAAATCCTCAACAAAATGTTAGCAAATCAAATCCGATAGTGTATAAAAAAAATTATACATCATAAACAAATGGAATTTATCCCAAGTATGCAATATTGGTTTGACATTTAAAAATCAATCAACGTAATCCATCATATCAATAGGTAAAAGAAGAAAACAACATGATCATATAAATAGATTCAGAAAAAGCATTCTGCAAAAATCAAAAACTATCCATGATAAAAACTCTCAACAAACTAGTAATAGAGGGAAACTTCCTCAACTTGATAAAAAATATTTACAAAAACCTACAGCTAACAACTGCTCCATTCTATTCTAGTTTCTTATCTCATAAACCCTTGCATTACCTCCCCCCCAAAAAATGGAAGAAAGAATTCCCTTCCCTTATTTTAAAAAGTCCCCATATATATAATATCCATAGGAATCACCGGCCCCTCACTTTAGTAATCAGATTTTGTTTGCTTTCTGCTGGAATATCCTAACAATGTACACTATGTTGTATTGGGTGGATAAGAAAAGCCATATATAATATAATATACAATATAACAAAAATACATTCATAATTTAGAGTTGCTAAAAATGACATTTAAAATCAGTGGAAAAATAAGTGTGGGGAAACCTTGGTAGTCATATGTTTAAAAAAATAATAACAGGTATACTCTTTACTCTTCACATTAGAATTAATTTCAGGAGCCAGAAAAATTTGGATATAAGAATGGAACCATCTATTTTATCATTAAGATAAAATATCAGTAAGTTCAGCTACATAATGAAATTTATACAAAGACCAAACATATAATGAAATTTATACAAAGACCAAACATGACACTCATTTCACAGTCTTTTTTCTAATATATAAAGAGTTTCTAAATAACAATAAGAGAAAAATCAATAATAATAGAAGAAAGAGCACATGCTATAATGAGATTGCTCAGGGAAGGAAATGCAAAGGAATCTTAAAAGATCAGAAATGTTTATTCTTAATCATAATAAAATAAATATAAATTAAAATTATACTGATACCATTTTTTTTCTCCCTCAACATTGGTGAAGACTACAAAGCCTGACAACATATTGTATTGAAAGAGTTTAGGTAAAACAGACTTTCTTTTACATTATTGGGGGATGAGAAATAAGAACCCCCCCCAAACAACCAAAATGTCTATCAATAGCAGAATGATTAAATAAATTGTGGTACTTAATGCAATAAAGTTTTATGTAGCTATTTAAAATTATATAAGAAAGTTTTGCACAAAATGAAATAAAGTTATTTTCAATACATATTGTTAAGTAAAATTGTCAAGCTGTGCAATTGTGTATATAGTATGATGGGTGGTGTGAAAGAAAAGGAGGTATACATGTATGTATATGCACATTTGGTTATATAGACATAAAATATGTGTGGAAAATAACCATTGAAAATGACAATACAGGTTGCATTCAATGATAGAAAGCATATAATTGGAGATCAGTTATGTTAAATGGACTCCTACACTGTTATATTAAAATCTATTTAAATATATTTAGAATTTGAACTATATGTATTACATCAACAAAAATATTAGTTATAAATTTACAAGTTTCAAGTTTGATATTTGGAAAGTCCAATAAGCCAGCAGTCATAAATTTTTTTAAACATTTTATTTATTTATTTAACAGACAGGGATCACAAGTAGGCAGGCAGAGAGAGAGGGGGGTGGGAAGCAGGCTCCCTGTTGAGCAAAGAGCCCGACACAGGGCTCGATCCCAGGACCCTGGGATCATGACCCGAGCCAAAGGCAGAGGCTCCAACCTACTGAGCCACCCAGGCACCCCCCAAAATGTTTTTATCACACTGAAAATCTAATATTCAAACTGGTATATTCATTTGCTTTTCTGCTTCCCTCTTCTACATTTAAAGAATTTCTGTTATTATATCAAGCTCAACCACATAATCCAGGATAATCTCCTGATTTTATGTTAGCTGATTAGCACCTTAATTCCATTTGCAATCATAATTCTCCTTTACCATGTAACATAACATTTTCACAGGTTCTGTGAATTAGGATGTAGACATCTTGGTAGGGCCAATATTCTTCCTCTCACGATAGGCAACTTTTGGGAAATATCTGTATTTTGCTCATGTGTCAAATGGAGATACCACAACCTCAAAAACAATTTGGCCTTGAACTCTTTTTGCTTTGAAATTATGAATTATGCTATCTTAGACAGTATAGGGTTAGGAGTCAGAGAGGTGCAGCTACCAACCACAGGTAAGCCTGTCACCTTCCTGAGATGTGACCTTGAGATATTGCCTTCAATTTTCTTAGCTTTGATTACTTAAATTCTAATCTGGGAATAAAAGTATGTACCTCATGGATCCATTGTGAGAATTCAGTGAAATGATGTGTATGAAACTCAGACACACAATAATGAAACTATTTTAATTTAATAACATGGATGAATCTAAAAACTTAATATCAAATAAAAAATTATGAATACACACATAAATTGCACAGGAGAAGGATTCATGGAAAAGCATATAAACAATCTCTTATTACTGAAAATATTCTGCTTGTTTTTTTTTTCCCCCCAAGATTTCTTTATTTGAGAGAGACACAGAGAGAAAACAATGACAGAGAGTGGAGGGTGGGGTAAAGGGAGAGAATCTTCAAGCAAACTCCCCACTGAGCATGCAGGCCACTCAGGGCTCAATCCCATCACCCATGAGATCATGACCTGAGTCAAAAACAAGAGTCAGACCCTTAACCAACTGAGCTTCCCAGGTGCCCCCCAAATATCCTAATTCCTAAGTCAGGGGGTGAACTCACAAAGGATTAATTTATAGTTTTATTATGATATTTCTAAACTTACAAATACACTATCAGCATCTATCTATCTTTTGGGGTCTACCAAATGCTAGGTAAGAAAATTTTAATTAGTAATTTTTTTTAAGAGTTCAAGTACCATGATTAGAATGAATAATTATAAAATGGTAAAGGAGAAATGTCCATTTATTATGCAAAAATAATCACTGTACTACCTTCCTAATATATAAATTAACCTAGTAGTTATTTAAATACAATGAGAATAAGATTCTCTGGTATAATAGCAGTAGGAAATTGGATAAAGGTAACTAGTCTCAGAGAAATGTTGATTCTATTCATTTAAATCTTTACAATTAAAGCAGTTTTCATTAAATTATCAATACTTCTCTTGATCCTAATTTCCTCTTTTGGATTAGATCCTACAGTCCAGTTCACTCTGGTAAATTTTATTGAGTTTACCCTACAGTAAATCCTTGTGAGTGAAATCAGCATACACTTCAAATGAGGAAAAGAAAAATGAACCTGAAGAAAATTGACCTGCATCCTTCAACTGACTTTGAAACAACCACAGAGCATTTTAAAAATCAAGTTTAGAACTATTTATCTCAGTGAGAAACCTAGAAAGAAAATGCTTTTTACACTAAAAGAAAAAAAAAAAAAAAGCTGGCTCCAAACTAACCTACAGATTAAAAGCTTTTTATCAATAAAAAAGATCTAATTACTATTGTCAGGATTGTCTTTTATTGTAGCACCTCAACACTCAAGAGAGGATACCATCTGGGTGGATTTCAGTCAGATGGTGAAGGTAACCTAGCAGAAATGTCAGCAATAAAAACTGCTTTCTCAAATCTTTCTGATTATATACTCTAGCATAAATTCACTGAGAGTTATTAGGGAAACCACTGAAGTTCATTCATTGATCCTTGAAAAATTTCATCCTGAAATCCACAGATTGAAGTCTATTCTGTAATCTGATTTATTTTATACACCCTTAATTGCTCTATAATTTTCTGCTTTTTTCAGTGGTGTAATTAAATCAGAGTGATTCAGCTCTCATGATGATTGAAGGAGCATGTGGCTTTAGTTCCTCCTTCCTTTTTAGAAGGTGGTTTGTCAATGAACTGAAATCTGTGGGACTGGAGTAAGACACTTAAAGAGACCTGTCTTCCAAATAAAAATATTTTGTGGAATAAACTGGTTGTCCTTGCTAAATCTTTCAATAATATTGTAATACTCTTAGATATTTCTATCATACGAAGTTTACTGCTTTGATTACCATTATAAAAATTCTGTTTATAGAATTATTCCATCTCCTTCAGGAATCAGTTTGATTTGAAGTATGCCAGTAATGGGGTGCCTGTGTGGCTCAGTCTGTTAAGCAACCAACTCTTGATTTCAGCTCAGGTCATTATCTGGGGATTGTGAGATGGAGCCCCACATCGGGCTCACTGGGTGTAGAGCTTGCTTAAGATTCTTTCTCTCCCTCTCCTTCTTCTGCTACCCACCCTCTCTCTCTCTCAAAAAAAAAAAAAAAAAAAAAAAAAGAGTAAAACAAAGCAAAACAAAAAAAGTATGCCAGTGATGATCTGTAAACTCAAATAGGGCTTCAAATAATATTTGTGAACATGCAGGAATGACTATGAGATATCTTTAGCAATAATATTCTAATCTAACTCACGTGCCCTGAAAGAGAACTTTTCCTCTTTTCAATCTATTAGGAAAGATCTATTTTTCAAACTTTGACTTCTTATTTTGCTACTGAAAAAAAGTTCCATACCTGTCCATATTAATATATAGTTATTTGAAAAGATGCACTTTTCCTAAATTGAATTATCTTCTCATTGAGCAGGCTGCCACTAAACTTGACTGTGGTTCTTAAGGTATGTTCATCAAGAGAAATAATCTAAACACAGATTCTAAAAATTATCTCCGTACAAAATCATTTACTATCTGTCTTAAAAATTGCAATGCATAGTCTGGTTCTCTTGGTTCTTTACAATTTTTTTTTCTCTTTAGAGTAGGGGAGAGAGTGGAAAGGGGAGGGGCAGAGGGAGGGCAAGAAAAAAGTCTCAAACAGGCTCCATGCTCAGTGCAAAGTCCGAAGCCAGGCTCAACTTTACAACCTTGAAATCATGACCTGAGCTGAAATCAAGAGTCAGATGCTCAACCAACTGAGACACTCAGATGGCCCCTCCTTTGCCCTTATTTAGTAATTTTCTTTTCCTCTTGCCTTCATATTGAGTTTCATCATATTCTTGGATCAACTGTGTTCTTAGCACATGTAAGGAGATCTCTTCAATACTGGCCAGGCTTAAAAAATAAAGTAAAAATCAACATGTCATCTCCTAATACCAGGAAGCAGACCTGGAACACAGGATCCCCACTTACCAGTCCTGCCCTGAAGCCCCATCTGTAGCCTGGGGCCCACTCTGTGCCCCATTTCTTCCCAGAATTAAATGCTCCCGGCACTATGTGTATCTTCTACTCATAAGCTGTTTTTGTCTTTGTTGTGCGTTTTTGCCTTCTGGGACATTTACTTATTCCTTCTTATTAAAATAACACATCAATTTCTGGTATGAATCACCAAGTTATCTGTTATATCTTTCTGGATATCAGCAGCCATTTTGGACTTCATACCTGGCTCACCCTAGTAAACATTACTATTTTCCTAATACCTGACTCCACTTACCTGACCTATCCCATCCCTTACAGAATTTAAAACACATTTCTATAAAACACTGAATCAAGTATTTTTATTGACTTTTCCAGAAAATGACAAATTTTTCCATTTTAATATGTAAATCTACTGATGACAACATGGACATTATGAACAACCTATAGAAAGTGTATTAAGGGGGGCGCCTAGGTGGCTCAGTGGGTTAAAGCCTCTGCCTTCGGCTCAGGTCGTGATCCCAGGGTCCTGGGATCGAGCCCCACATCGGGCTCTCTACTCCGCAGGGAGCCTGCTTCCTCCTCTCTCTCTGCCTGCCTCTCTGCCTACTTGTGATCTCTGTCTGTCAAGTAAATAAATAAAATCTTTAAAAAAAAAAAAAAGAAAGTGTATTAAGGGGTGGGTTTCATCCAACATTTATTCAGAAATATATAACAAATATCACCATGTACTAGCTACTAGAGTTACACAAGGGACTTTGTATGGTAATACAGATAATATATTATCAAAATAAATTAACATATGTGGAACTTAAGAAACAAAAAGAACAGGGGGGGTGGAAGGAGAGAAGAAAACCATAAAACAAAGCCCTTAGCTACAGAGAACAAACTAGGTTGCTGGAGGGCAGGTGGGCAGGGAATGGGCTAGATGGTTTATGGATATTACGGAGAGCACTTGTGATGAACCCTGGGTGGTTTATGTAAATGATGAATCACTAAATTCTACTCCTGAGACTAATATTACATTGTATGTTAATTAACTGGAATTTAAATAAAAAGTTGAAACTGAAAAAAAAAGCCCTTCAAGCTTAAAATGATTCTGAAAATTAATTAACATAATGATCTTTGAGTCATTTTAATACTATGAAGTAAAAAATCAGAGAAATATGAGAGAAATTGCTAAATATTAGCAGACGACAAAGGCCTGAATGGTCATTAACTCCAGGACAATCTGGAAAGAGTGTTCTAAGAGGCAGAACAACAAATGCAACATTTTAGAAGGAAAGATTTAAAAAGTTAGATGACAGGGTGCCTGGGTGTCATAGACAGTTGAGCATCTGACTCTTGGTTTAGGCTCAGGTCTGATCTCAGTTCCTAAATCGAACCTGGTGTTGGGCTCGACGCTGAATGTGGAGTCTGCTTGAGTTTCTCTCTCCTTCTCTTTCTGCCCCTCCCCTCTGCTTCCTCTTTCTCTCTCTCAAATAAATAAATCTTTCAAAAAAAGTTAGTTTATCTATAAATGAAGAAAGTTATATTTTAAAAAGAGGAAATTGACATTAAAATAGATTCTTTGATAGAACATAATTCCGGAAAAGAGCATAATGTTGCATTAATATGACATATCATTAATAACACTAAATATAGTTTCTTCTAACTACAGCAAAGAAATATAGAAGTTCAGAGACTCAGTCAGAATAATTATTGCTCTCCAGATTGTATTTGGACTTCTAAAGTTCCCTGGAAAAAGTTTATTGGTGTTATTGTTGCCTTTCATTTGTGTTTTCTCTTTTTTTACTCTATAATGACATCTTTCCAGAAAAACGTGTACAACTCCTCTGAAATATAGGCTGGAATAGTACAGTACAGATGGAACAGGCCTCCACCTCAACAACTGCACATTAAAGGTTGTATATCTGAGGATAACCATGAATACAGAGAAAGCATCCGATCCAAGATGTAGAGGTCCTCTGCTTTTTTTGGTCTGAATAACCACAAAAGTGTAAAAAGAAATGACTCAAGTTTGTAGTGATGAAACATGGCCATCACCTTTCGACTCTAACTTGACTCTAACTTCGAAATACCTTGAAGATACTGTACTTCAATATCTTCACTACTTATATCAATGGACAAGATACTCCAACACCACCTTCGAAAGATTCCTGAGAGAATAAATTGAAACTGAACACTATGTCATGGGGAAAAGAGTTTGTAAATAATGAGGGCACCTGGGATATTTTAAAATATGGACTGTGAACAACAAATTTTTCTTTCTGTCATTGATCATGGCTAACTTAGGAATAGCATTGAAAGTCCTTATACTAGTTTTCAGCACGATGGGCTAGGTAAACAAATCCAAGTTCAATTTCAACCTTTGCCACTTCTATGTTTTTAACCATCTATCCATATTTCATTCTACTATAAATCTTCAATGCTTATCTTGATCAAGAAAGTCTAATTTAAACCCTTTATTTGACAAAGAAGAGTTCAGTGACTGCACCAAGGCCACAGGTCTAGAGCAGTGATGGCAATCCACAGACCTATTTGCCCTCCCCATATCTATCAAACAAAATTGTTGACTGCCCCTTATTTACCCATCAAGAATGTGCTAGGGAAGAAATACTCTTCTATGACTTCACTTCTTTTTTGATACCACTCAAATATTTTGCTTTATTAATAATGACTGACTATAAAACAAGAGTCCTCTTTTTAATATTATCACTATCTTCTCGGAATTGGGAGAACTCTTAATTCATCTGTTTTAAAATGAGTTGCTCCTTAGCAACCTCCAAAGGTAAAGCTGAGGTTTGGGCTAGGTATATACAGATGTATGTGTTTGCTTTTTGTTGTAATTATAAACGTATGGCTCAAACATATTTTATTCATTTTAGGTACTGGGGTAATTATTCTCAACAGTTCACAAATTGCTAGCATAGTTTGTCCTCATTGGCACCTGAGTTCTTTTGTCATAATTTAGTAATTTAAGAGCTTTGTTGTTTTATTGTATGTTAAGATATTCTAAGTTCTTCCTGAATATTTCTGGCCCCAGACACTGAATCAGCCATTTTTTCAGTATCCTAGTTCCTATCAGTGAAAAATACAATTTAAAGACCACAATTTACATGCCATAATGTGCTACTGAGTTGGGCATTGTTTCCAGGCTTTTTAGTAATGAAAGGTAGGAACTATAGCCTTTTGTTAAAATATAGTTTAACAGTCATTTCAATTTCATAAGAAAACTTCAGTATTTTGACTTATGGGTATATACTGTTTAGTTCTATTTGATGCTACAGTTTTCCACCATTTAAACATCTGATTATTTTCTAAAATTTGCTCAGCATTCACTTATCCTGCCTTCATTATAGAACTTAAAACTGGAATCCATATTGAAGATAAATTCTTCCTACCATTGCATGTACTATAAGAAATGCCCTAAAATCCCACGTGCTCATTTCTTATTAGGGAATAGTTGGAAAATTCCCCAAGGTATGCCTAAGAACACTTACTATAATAAATTCTAGTATTAATAGTTGAATCAGAGCCTAAATCTAATCAAGCAGAATGCTTTCACTTTGAATTTTACTATAAGTCTTCTTGTCGAAATACCCAGGGTTAAAAAGACTATGATTCCAGGATAGATGGAATATTACCCAGAATATCTTAGTTGTACCTTATCTCCCCAGCTATTTCATTTCCCATATGAAATAGTTTTTCCTGACATAGTTTACCTGAGCAAGTAAGTAAGTGATTATATAGTTTAGTGTTTCTAATGCCTTGTTATTCACAGGAGCATCCAGGGAGCTTAATAAATAAAAAACTGGGCCTGGGTTATACTTTCACAGAGTCTCTTATTTATTTGATTTGGAGTAAGATAATATTTTTTAAAGCTCTTCAGATAAGGGTGCCTGGGTGGCTCAGCTGTTTAAGCAACTGCCTTCAGCTCAGGTCATGATCCTGGAATCCCAGGATTGAGCCCCACATGGGGGGGGGGGTTCCCTGCTCTGTGGGTAGTCTGCCTCTCCCTTTGACCCTGTCCTCTCTCACACTCTCTCTGTCACTCTCTCTCTTTAAAACAAATAAATAAAATCTTTAAAAAAAGATAAAGTTCTTCAGATAAATCTAATGTGCATCCAGAGCTGAGAACCAGTGATGGACTCTAAGCTCCTCATGAGACAATTTAAGTCAAAAGAAGTATAATGTGAGGAACATACATTTGGTCAATAAGAGCCAGCTTTATGCACAGGCCCATAAGCACCATATATTATGTGCTCGCGTGGCATGTCACCATTAGTTCCTTTTTCAGTTTCTCTGCTGGGTAAGCTACTTTTTTTGTTGTTCTTTTTGTATTACTGTTCATGTACAGTTATCATGTGTAGTAGATATCCATGCAGTAAGTAAGGAGATATTTCTAGTCTCCTAGACTGAACTTGGCGACAGTTCTTTGGCTGATTTCCACTGGCAACTCTTCCTATCAGGCTCTCTGCTGGCAAGGTTGAGGGTAGAGCAGCTTTAGTGATAATCAGCTTCTACTAATCAGGCTGTTCCCTACACTTCACACTGTAGGTGCTTCACACTGATAAAAGGCTTTATACTTCTTAGTCTTCTTTGCATCTCCTAGAAATATATTAGATTCTGTTGACTTATTGAAAGTAATAATACCAAAGGATTTCCTGCAAGGACAATCTGCAAGAAATTATGGCCTTCTCAGGAGGGATTTTCACAGCTTACAAGAGCAAAAAATAAATAGATAAATAAATAATCTAAGTGTGCTCATTTCTTAAGGGCTTTTTTTTGTATTTTTTATTCTTTCTTGTTCTACTTAAATACTTGAATACTGGATGTTATAAAGCACAGGGCATAAATATCTTGCTAAACTGAAATGCATATGCTACAATATACAGAAATACTTTTTACTAAGAAGTCACTAAATTTCACCAAACCTTTATCCTGATAGTTTTCCAGAATTATCCAGAAAATTATTAAACATATTATGTCTAACTGAACCCCCATGGCTTAAGTTGATGACTATGATTTTCACTAAATTGAGGTAAAGAGCTGGCAAGTCTTTTTTTTAAAATCAGAATTGGTGTTTTCATTAAATATTATGGCCTGGGACAACAAAATTCAAATTTTATGTGTAATTACATTAAAAATGATTATAATTTGAGAACAGTTGGTACAATAGGCAAGAGAAACCATTTACTAAAAACCAAGGTGATCATTTATACCAAATTTAAGGTTTATCTCAATCTTTCCTGGAAATCACATTGTTCTAATGTAATAGTTCTTATAAACTACAATTATCTATAAATCACCTGAGGATCTTAAAGTCTTTTTCTTTTTTTTTTTTTTAAGATTTTATTTATTTATTTGACAGAGAGAGATCACAAGTAGGCAGAGAGAGAGGAGGAAGCAGGCTCCCTGCTGAGCAGAGAGCCCGAGGCAGGACTCGATCCCAGGACCCTGAGATCATGACCTGAGCCAAAGGCAGCGGCTTAACCCACTGAGCCACCCCGGCGCCCTTAAAGTCTTTTTCTAACTTAGTACTCTTAGATTGAATCTTGAGATTCTATATTTCTAGAAGCTGCCAACTGCTCCCTGAGCTGCTTGTAACATGGCACTTTCAGAAACATGGGAATTTCTTGAGTAGGAAGTTACTAGGATACAGACAGAGATCACAAGTCAAAGACAAATCATCTTCACTGTCAAAAAATACAGTCAACTATTCCAACTTGTCTTTTTTAACATTCTCTCAAGCTACCTATATGTATTGGGAGCTTGTGACACTTTTATTTAGAAAAAACAAATAAACTATATAAATGATACCTGAAAGAAGTAGCAAAACTGGAACAACCATTGAATAGCTATGACTTTCTTTTTTTCTTCTTTGTATTGAGATATAATTGACATGTAACATTATAATAGTTTTAGGTGTATGACATAGTGACTCAATATATGTGTATATTGTAAAATGATCACCACAGTAAAGTTGACTTAAAATCTGTCACTACACAGATTTTTTTCCTTGTGATGAGAACTTTCAAGATTTACTCTCTAAGCAACTTCCGAATATACAAACAGTATTATTAACCACAGTCACCATACTGTACATTATATCCCCAGGATTTACTTATTTTATAACCAAAGTTTATACCTTTTGACTTCCTTCAGCCATGTCACTCAACACCTGCCTCCCATATCTGGCAACCACCAAATCGCTCTTTGTGTCTGTGAGGTTTTTGTTTTGCTTTTCATATTCCACATATAAGTGAGATCTTAGAGTATTTTCTTTCTCTGTCTGAAATGGGTCTTTGTCTGCCATGGCTTTTTGAAAGATAGGTAACAGCTTACAGTTACTTTCCTTCCCTCACCTTTATAATTAGATTATTTTCTATGCTATAATAATCTATGAATTTGTTAACTAAAGTGAAAGGGTTTATGTCAATATTTTACAGGTATTTATAGTACTTATAAAAAGTTCAGTCCATGTCTCTCTATGTAACTCAGGTAAAAAGACTGATCTACACTGCTTTTCCAGACAAGTGAAAATATTTGACACCATTTTTTCATGACTATAAACTAGTATCTCTCTAAAACTAGAACTGTTGGGGTGTCTTGGTGGCTCAGTCATAAAGTGTCTACATTCAGCTCAGGTCATGATCCCAGGGTCCTGGGATAGAGCCCCACATCAGGCTCCCAGCTCAGCGGGAAGACTGCTTCTCCCTCTCTGACTTCCCCCACTTGTGTTCCCTCTCTCACTGTGTCTCTGTCAAAAAAATAAAATAAAATTTTGAGGGAAAAAAAAAAAACTTTTCCCAAATCCATTATCATTTTATTTTTAAAAAATATTTAATTTATTTATTTGAGAGAGAGAGAAAGAGAGAGAGCATGAGCAGTGGGGAGCAGCAGAGGGAAAGGGACAAGCCAACACTCCGCCAAGCAGGGAAACCAATATGGGGCTTGACCCCAGGACCCTGAGATTATGACTGAACTAAAGGCAGATGCTTAACCAACTGAACCACACAGGCACCCCTCAAATCCAACACTATTTTAGTTCATTGAACCCCTCAAGTTGTTTCTAAGTAAGAGATTTAAGTTTCTTTTCTCTCCCACCCATCTCCCTCTCTTCATCTGTCCCTCCTCCCTTTCCTCTACCACACACACACACGCATACAAGCACACATGCATGTGAGCACACTTTGAACACACATGGCTTGCTTCCTAGCCAAAGTTTCTGTTCACCTTAACTGTATCTTTTCCTAAATAAGCCTTCAACATTTTGAGAGATGGATATTTGAAAATGACTGACATTCCCTGTGGAAAGAAAGTCACACCAAGTCTATTGTGGATGATATTCTAGGTAATTTTAAAGTATTTCTAGTGAAGGAACTAGTAACAGTAAACATGTTCCAACGGTCTCATGAAAACTTGTGATTAGAAATTAAAGTCCAAAAAGGCAAAATCCATATGGCAACTTCTTGAGTAGGAAGTTACTAGGATACAGACAGAAGATCACAAGTCAAAGACAAATCATCTTCACTGTCAAAAAATACAGTCAACTATTCCAACTTGTCTTTTTTAACATTCTCTCAAGCTACCTATATGTATTGGGAGCTTGTGACACTTTTATTTAGAAAAAACAAATAAACTATATAAATGATACCTGAGGGTATCATGATACCAATCCATATGCCAAATCCTTTATATAACACATAAATTTTATAGAAGTAATTAGATTTTGTGTTTTTTAATAAATAAAAAGAACATTACAGTTGAGATTATGCGCCAACTACATTTAGTTGGATCTAATTAGAGTTAATGATCATCTATCAATGTGAAACTAGGAACTTTTTATTAGATTAACAGGTTTATTTTCCAAGCAAATAATACAATGAGATTTCATGCAAACCAATATTATCTGTACCAATAAATCCCAAAGAAATTGATTTCTTAAAATAGTGTTAAATATATTCTTATTTACTTGAGAAAAATGCAATATGAATATATTTGCTATATTGGGCAAATCAAAAGAAAGACAAAGAACAAGGAAAGTTATTCACACTTTAAATCTCTGGAAATACTTGCCAAATTTTTAAAATGTGATATACCCCACTTGACAGAAATACAAAATTCCAGGCTTCAGGCCTTGGGCCCTTCTGTAGTGCTGAATGTTTGGATTTATAACCTAATGATGATAATCATGAATTTAAAAAATAATCAATACACCTTGATAACTATTACTTCAGCCTATCTTAATATGTAAAGCTATAATCCTTATTTTAAAAAATAAATTTCTCAGACTCATGGAAGTTTCTTGTCTGAGTACCTTAAAATGAGGAAATCTTTTGTTGTTTTGTTTTGTCTTTCCTCAATGGCAGAATGCTGGCTTCATTCTTTACTCTCATAGTGTGAGATGCATACTGATTTGCAGTGCATGAGAATTTGAAAGACTAAACACAAGGTAAGTGAGCAGAGATATACTTACTTTAGTATAAATTTTCACTGTGAATAAATATCATGGGTTTCACATTTAAGAACAGTACAGAATATATATATATGTAATGAGATTATTTTAAAACATTCTGTATTTGAGAGAAATTCAAAATCATTATCTTTTATCACAAAAAAAATTGAATGGAAATAATATGATACAAAAGAAAATCACAAGCACTGAAGAGACTTTTGTATTTTAATTGTCACTGCATTTTTTGGATATTCCTTATTTTTTATTATTTCATGACAAGGAAAATTGTCACATATACTAACAGTACAAATGCACAGATAGAAAAGAACACTATACATTTCCAAGTAAGTAACTACGAAGGAGGGAAGATATTTTACTTGGCTTGGTAAAGCTTATCATATACCATGGTAAGAATTACAAAGCCATAAACAAAAATTGAGAAGTGTCTTATTAAAACACACACACAACAACAAAAACCTAGTGTAGTTATCCATGATACCAACTTCAATAAGATCTTTTTTATGGTATATTAGTATAGCTTTGAGTTAATACAATTTAATAGGTTCCAGGGTGCCTGGGTAGCTCAGTGGCTGCCTTCAGCTCAGGTCATGATCCCAGGGCTCCCTGCTCAATGGGAAGCTTGCTTTTCCCTTTCCCTCTGTCCCTTTCCTCTCTACCCCTGCTAGTGGAGCTCTCTCTCTTTCTCAAGTAAAAATAAAATCTTTTCTTTTTTTTTTTAAGATTCTATTTATTTATTTGACAGAGAGAGACACAGTGAGAGAGGAAACACAAGCAGGAGGAGCGGGAGAGAAAGAAGCAGTCTTTCTGCCGAGCAGGGAACCTGATTCAGGGTTCGATCCCAACACCCTGGGATCATGACCTGAGCGGAAGGCAGACGCTTAACTACTAAGCCACCCAGGTGCCCCCAAAAGTAAAACCTTAAAAAATTAAATAAATTCCACTTATAATAAAGCATTTGTAAAAGTAGTATGGGGTTTAAAGCAAAATAACTATCTGATCTTTACTTTTTATTTGACATAAAAAATGAAATAGAAAAGATGAACTGGTTATGTTATTGTAGTCATGGATATTCAACTCATGCTTGCTACCCACATGGGAACTCAAACTATAAGGTTAGGAGAACATTCTTAAGCGACAGCACTAACATTATGCATCTAAATTAGTGTTTCCTCTTTCAAAATTGTCATCTTGCTTTTCTAAAACATTTTTAATTATTCTATTAAAATTGTCTTCTGTGCCACCAAAACAATTCTATGAATAGACTGAAGAACAGGAAAACTTTCCTTTGAGACTGAACTCAATTTTATGATAATAGTTGAACATAATGAAGATAATGCTAAGCTCAAGCACAGCATTATCATTGAGAGTCAAAGATAAGATAATTTTTACTTTTTTTAATATTTATTTATTTATTTGAGAGAGAGGAGGCAGGGAGGGCAGAGAGAGATGGAAAGGAAGAAAGATTCTCTAGCAGAATCCTCGCAGAGTGGGGAGCTGGAGGCAAGTCTTCATCTTATGACCCTGAGATCATGACCTGAGCTGAAACCAAAAGTTGAGGCTTAAACAAGTGAGCCACCCAGCCACCCTAGGGCTGAGCAATTTTTAAATGTGGAGTAGAAACTAGTTCTGAAAGCACTTCCAAACAGTGTTAGGACACATTCATCAGAGGAAGCACTACAGGACTATAAAATTGCTTCCCAAATGCCTTCCTTAGTGGATATCACTAATACGGATATAAATGTTTCCGACATCACATTCTAAAAGTGAGAGCCACTTGTATCATTCAGAATCCTACAGAAGAATGTGCATTTAGAATAACTAAGATTATAACTTCTCTTGGAGAGGCTAGAACTAACTTTACATCGAAAATATAAAAAGAAATGGAGATAGACAACTATGGCTAGCCTTAATATCTACCTCCTAATATTTCTTTTCAGGACAATACACAACAATACAATAGAGAAATGATTCTATGTGGAAAATATATCCTCAGCATACATTGAGGAAAGAGAATAACTCATTTCAAATTAACCCTGAGCAAAAAAGAGAAAAGAATATCAAACCTTGCCTTCAACCTTTCAGTTTACAACCTTGACACAAGGTGAAATTCACAACTGGTCCCTGAACAAGGAGGGAGGGCAGGGAGACAATGAAGAAAGAGGCTGGCCACCCCAGACTGGTAGATGGAAAGTTTAGTAAGCACAGAAACTTATGAGGCTTGTCTTGGACATCAGCAAAACAGTAGTTCTCTGCACCTATCCCCCTGAATCTTTTTTTAAAGTTAATTAATTAGTTCATTAATATGACAGAGAGCAAGAGAGGAAATATAAGCAGGGGAAGTGAGAAAGGGAGAAGCGGGCTCCTGCTGAGCAAGGGACCCAATGTGGGGCTCGATGGGGGCTGGATCCCACAAACCTGGGATTCTGACCTGAGCAGAAGGCAGATGCTTAATGAATGAGCCACCCAGGTGCCCCTATCCACCTGATCTTAAAGGGTTGTATGGAGGCCTTACTGCGATTCAACCACTGTAACATCCAGACAGTCTCAACAGCAACTTGCTCTCTCAAGGCTCCAATGCCTGAACCAGCTCATGAGTCAACTTGCAGTCATGTCCTCTCCATGACCTTCTCCAAGACCTTCTCCAATACAACCTCATGTTGTCAAGAGCTTTAATCTAGCAATAGTAGAGAAAAAAAAAAAATAGGGGAGGGAGGCATATAAGGAAAGATATATGATGATGGTCCGAGTGTGATCAGACACTGATACCAAAAAGACTGAGTCCATTCTAAATCTGAAAGTACTAAAAATGTAACCATACACATTAGAATACAAGCTACAAGGAATAAGCCTCAAACTGGAGTTGATTTTAAGGGAGCAGTTATATGATTTAAAGGGAGGGACATAATTTAAAGAGCTAGATGTAAGTTAAAGGTTAGTCTTTGAAAGACAGATTCTAGGGAGGAAAAGAAGCATCCTTTAGAACTGGAGTAGGAAAGGAACAAGAAAAAATAAAGACAAGTTCTAAGATCCTGTAAGACAAGATAAATCTATAAAATAAGACTTACAATCACAACCATACGGCCATCAAAACAAATAAGGAAAACTCTGACAGAAAGGATACCTACCATTAAATTAGAAATTTTGTGAAATGTTTGGAAATGTTGAAAATGAACATTAGGATAATAAATTCATACCAAGTAATTGCATAAATTCAGTGAACAGAATTTCATATAATTGAAGAACTTCACAATTTCAACTGAGAAAAATCCACACCCCTTACCAAAAAATAATAAATAAATAAAAATCCATGAAATGAGAAAACTGTAAGTCAAAACTCCAAAAAAGATAAAATGTACTTGAGCAAGCACTTAATGACATGAGATACCTTGAATCAGAAATTTACAAATTACAAAGAGAAGTGGATAAAAATCTGGAAGAAAAGAAATGGTTTAAATGAACTCAGCAAAGAAATATATAAAAAAGACAAAATTGGCTTAGAAATAAATAATAAATTAAAAGACACCCAAAGTAGAAGAGAGTCAAACCCTTTATTAATAAAGGGCATCAAAAAAGCCAGAAAAATCAAGGAAACCAAAGTGACATAAACAAGTCAAAATGATCAGAAAGAAAGGAGTAGAAATGGAAGTGACAGTAGTATTAGAAGTAGTAAAAATGCACAGAAGAATTATATTTATAGTATTAAAGTACCTTGAGGAAATAGAACAATGGAATATAGTTATTATGTAAAACTATAATCTAAGGAAACTAGTAATAGAAAAGACCCGAATCTACCACTGACATTTCACTGGGTACCTAAAATAATTAACATCAAACGATCAACTCTGAGACTTATCAAAATAAAACTTCAATTTCAAAGCTAAGGAATAACTCTTCTAAACTTGCAGGAAAAGAGTTCAAATAATTAATAAGGTAAAATATTTTGTAGGCCTTTCAACCTAACTTACAGGATATCTTGCTTCAGCACCAACATGAAGAGTGCTTGAAGCCATCTCTCTGGTACTTACAACAAGGAAAAAACAAAACAAAACAAAACCAACGCTTAAAAAACTTAAAAGCAATGGCTGTTCTTAAATCGAACAGAAAACTGGAGTTTCAGGACAAAATGTCATGCCCATATATGGAGAGACAGGAAAACCCAGAAAGAAACAGGCAAAATCTTGGAACAAAAGGTGATGGAGTCATTAATTGTTTAGAACACATAACTAGTAATTACAATAAATCACTCTTGTCTGAGAGCGGATTAGGGTAACAATGAGAGACTTCAATGAGTCACAAATGGGAATCTCCATAGTTTTGTGAGTGTTAAGAAACCCCACCAGGTTCTCACGGTAAAGGTTTGATAAAGATCTTCTCCTGGTGGTGAACCCCGTACCAACAGAAATTTAATACATCAACAGCAGATTACAGCTGAAAATTTTAAGATACTGACTTTCTGAGACAGAATATGTGAAACCCAAAGTTGACAGTGAATGCAAAAAAAAAAAAACAACTTACTACAGGAATATGAAACAATGGTATGATATCCACAGCCACAGCAAGCATTAAAAAGAGCTCAAATATTATCCAGATAAACAAAGTTCTTATTACCCAATATAGCATGTGGCTTTCACCTAAAAAGTCATGAGGAATGCTAAAAGGCAAGGAAAAAGTCTGAAGAGACAAAGCAAGCATCAGTACCAGATTCAGATGTGGTACAGATATGAATTTACCAGGAGGAAATTTCATATCCCCATGATTAATATGCTAAGGATTCTAAAGGAAAGCTAGGCAACTAGAAAGACCAATGGGTAACTTAAGCAAAGACATGAGAACTACTATTCATACTATTTATAGGTATGAGGGAGGGCATGTGTCATGATGAGCACTGGGTGTTACACTCAACTAATGAATCACTGAACAGTACACCAAAAACTAAAGATGTACTACTATACAGTGGCTTACTGAACCATAATAAAAATAAACTAAGTTAGAAAGGAAAAGAAAAAAATGAGTACTTTGCAAACAATGCAAATGCCTGAACATTGAATCTGTATGGCTAAATGAGAGTAATTAATCTGAAAATGTTACATACTGTTTGATTCCTGTTATACGATATTGTAGGGAAAGGAAAACCATAGAGATGGTAAACAGATCAGTTATTACCACTAGTTTTCAAGAAGAGGAAGAAAACTGAACAGGTATGGTTCAGGTATTTGGGAATTTGGGGGGGGTTGGGGGGTTTTTTTAGTGTGATAAAACTATTTTCTGTGATACCAAAGTAGTAGATACATGACACTTTATATTTGTCAATACATATAGAAAATTAAACCACCAAAAATGAACGTTAATTTGCACCAATTTTAAAAATAAAATCATTTAGGAAATTATAAGATCCTAGGTTAGAATGCAGAGTATGACAAATAATGCAACTACAATACAAATATATAAAACCACTCCACTGAGAGATGAGGGGGAATGTCACTAACCTAAATAACTATAAATAAGTGGAGTCTGCAAGACTAAAGGCAAAATAAACTGTGCATAAACACTTTCCTCTACTTGATAAAATTGTTTTCCACATGGATACAGGTTAACAATTTTGTTACCAGTATTCACAATTCAAGCAACAAAAGGAATAAAATAGTATTAGAATGTACTCCAAAGTATATTCCATGAGTCTCCACTCATGGAGACTCCACTTCCATGAGTCTATACAAATATACATAAAATATTAAATACATAAATATAGGAAAACAGATAAAATCTATGCCGGTTGATTATAAATAATTTATGTAGATAGTTTCCTCATGAAATGCAGCTTAACCCCCTCTGCTTAAGTGTGGACTGCACATAATGAGTTCCTCAAAGAGTATACTATGGAGGGGTAAAACAAACAAAAAACAAAAACAAAAACAATTACTTTATTGTGGAAAAACATGATAAACACCACCACAGACCATTGATCAAGTTTTACATCAACAGGGATACATCATGTTGGTAGTAACCGTGATATGAATGGTGAAATCAATATTTTATCTCTGTGGCATTCCTTCTGAAAGCACCTACCCAAAGTCTAAGCATGAAGAAAACATCAGTAAAACCCAAATGAGGGTTGTAAAATCATCAAAAATGAAGGAAATATGAGAAACTGTCAACAATGATGGAAAGCCTTAGTGATGAAACTACTAAATGTACTGTGATATATTGAATGGCATCCTGAACAGTAAAAGGACATTAGATAAAAACTAAAGAAATCTGAATAACATATGAACTTTAGTTAATAATAAAATATCAATATTGGGTAGTTAATTTTGACCATGCTAAAGTTAGATATTAATAACAGAAATTCTATATGGAAAACACGAGTTCTGTGCTTCATCGTTTTCTAAAATATTGTTACTATCTTATTTGATGGGGAAATACTATATGCATTACAACTGAGATTAGGAATAAGGAAAGGAGACCACTATGTTCACTACTATTCAACATTGCACTAGAGATATTTGCCATTACAATTAAAAAAAATTTAACTTATTCCATACATAAAAATGTATTTAAAAAAAGGATTAAAACTATCTGTAGTTTCACCTATCAAAACTTAAAAACCCCAGTGAATAAATGATAAAATAAAATGAGTTATTTAAGTAACATATTAAGAAGCAAATTAACATTCAAACAAAAATTAATAGCCTTCACACACACAAACAGAGTAAGCAGTTAAAGGATATAATGGTAGAGAAAAATCTCATATGTAATGGCAAAAAAGAAGGATTAACTACTTAGGAATAAACAAACAAAAAATGTGCAAACCAATATGAAGGAAATTTTACAACCCTACTAAAAAGTCACAAAATTAGACTCAAACAAATTGAAAAGTATCTCCCTGCTTTTGCATAGGATGACTCAGCGTTATATAATTTCAGTTCTCCCTAATTCACAAATACAGTGCAATCCTAATAAAAGCATCACCAAGTTTTTTAAAGAATTAGACATGTTGATACTAAAGTCTGCCTAGAAAACTGAGCATGGATGTATAGTCAGAAAAACACTGAGGAAAATAAACATTCAGTAGAACTCGTTCTTCCAGATATTAAAATGTACTATAAAGTCAACAATTAAGACAATGTGGTATTGATACATGAACAGACAGAAAGACCAGAAACTGATTAGAAAAGCCCAGTAATAGACCAAAATAAATGTGGAAATTCATATATACAATAAAGATTGTTTATTAAGTCACTGGGTCAGAGCCAAATGTTTTCTAGGTGGTATAGAACAACTGGGTAATTACTTGGAAAAAAATGAAATTAGATCCATATATCACACTATACATAAGAATAAGCTCAAAATTTATTGGCGATCTAAAGGTTAAAAGCCTATAAGTGCTTAGTATACTATATAGACTTACTGAATTACTATATTGTATACCTGAAACTAATGTCACTTGTATCAACTATACTTCAGTAAACAACAAAAACATACAAATACTAGAAAAAATGCGTGAATTCTTCTTTAACCTTGGGATCAGGGAAAGAGTTTCTACCAGTAACAAATATAAATTGACAAGTTTGATGTGTGTGTGTGTGTGTGTGTGTGGTATCCTACATAGTTTTAAAAAATCATAAATATATCAAAAAGATAGTAATTGACAATAATTAGGGAAAATCCTTATTATATATATTATATATGAGAATATAATATACATGTTATATGTAGAAGACCAAGGATACTATGCTTTATATGTAAAGAAAACTAAAAATTGGGTGACAAAAACCAAAACTGCACTTAAAATTTGGAAAAACATAGACAATTCAAATAAGAAATAAGAATGGCCTTCAGACAAAATAAATTCACTTTTAATTAGAGAAATACAGATTAAAATAACTAATAACCTTATTTGTCATCTATCAAATTTTCAAAGATCAAAAAAATTCTGTGACACTAGTGCAATACCCACTCTAACACACTGATGTTTGAGATACAAACCAGTAAAACTCTTTTAGATGGGAATTTCTCAAGACCTAACAAAACTACATATGCACTGTTTCACCTAGATCCTTACTTCTAGAAACCTATCCTGAAGACAAGTTTCCATCCGTATAAAAATAGATGTGTATGAAGTTATTATTTGCAACATTGTTTGTGAATGCAAAATATTAGAAATAACCTGTCTGATCATGCAAAAGAAAGTGGTTGAATCAATACTGTCACATCTACAAAATGGAATTCTGGGAAGCTGTTTAACAACAACAACAACAAAAAAAAAAAACAAAGAGGGATATTTCTATCAACTGAAATATGAACTGTTTTCTGGGATTTCTAGTTGTCATGTGCAGTATTGTTTTCCCGAAAATTCATATGTTGAACTCTCACTATTTTAGAATGTGACTATATTTGGAGATAGTGTCTTTAAAGAGTTAAGTCAAAATGAGGTCATTGGAATGGGATCTAATCCAATATGATTAGTGCTAGTAAAAGGAAATTAGGACACAAATACACCCAGAGAAGATGATCATGAGAAGTCACAGAGAAAAGACAGCTATTTACAAATTAATGAAAGAAGTCTCAGAAGAAACCAATCCTGTCAACTTCTTGATCTTGGACTTCTAGCCTCCAGAATTGTAAGAAAATAAATTTGTTATTTAAGCCACTCAGTGTGTGTACTTTGTTATGGCAGCCCCACAAATTAATATAACTGTTAAATGAAAAAGAACCTGCCATCCTTCATGTAAGGAAGAAGAGGACATAAGAAAATGCACATTTATCTTTTTACCTTTGCAAGCATGATGCAGGAAAAATGAGCCAGAAAATAAAAAGGTTGGATACTTAAAGGAGGGGAAAGGATTGGAAAGAGGAGAGAAATAGGATAGGATGGCAGGGATTGAGTAAAAGTGACACTTCCCTTAGTATATATTTTTATGTAATCATGATTGTTAATATTTATAGTACAGTTTCACAAACCCTCAAAAAATTTGAAGAGAACAAAGGAGAGTAGAAAGGACAAAGTGAAATAAAAATAACAGATGAACTAAACTGTATCACAAATGAATAATATAACTACATTGAGTAAGAAAGGAACTAATATTTTACTTTGGAAAAATAGAGTCTTGAGTAGATACTGTAAGGCTAAAGACAAAAGGAACTGTCAAGAAATACTAAATTCTATTGATTAATTGGTTTTTCACATAGGTACGGTTTAGCAATTCTGAAATGCCTTTATGTATATATTAGAATTGGCAATATAAGGATATACATTGTATATAATAAACTTAATTTTCGATGTTTAGAGAAAGAAGTTACAAAGGAAAGGGAGAAGGCTGGAATAAACTTATGTTACTGGATTGGAAACAAAGATGTCAATAAAAATTCATGCATTAAAATACATGGATGATTATAGAAGTAAATATTGCACATATTTGGCTGGACTAATATAGGTGTATATCCTAGTTTTGTCCACTAACAGAGTCTAGCTGCAATGCTACTCCAGCAGCAATAAACACTCACAACAACCACAAACTGCTTTCTAAACACCATTCTCCAATAAAAAGAATCAGAGCTCTTAATCATAGCATCTATCTATACACCTTATCTATAGCAATTATTACTATGATATTTTCCTAAAGATGATTTTTTAGTTCCTCCTTTCATTCTACATGTATAAATTGGAGTTTTTCTGTAAAAATGCACATCCTCATTCCAACTATGAGAAAGTAACAGACACACCCAAAATAAGGGAACTTTTACGGAAGAAGTAACCAGTATTCTTCCCAAAGTGCCAGTATCATAAAAGTTAAGAAAAAAAAACTAAAAATACCACGGATTAAAGAAGGTAAAAAGACAAAACTACTAAATATAATGGGGGGATCCTGGATCCCAGAACATAAAAATAGAATTGGTGGAAAACTGATAAAATCTGAATGAAGTCTATAGTTTAATTAATAATATTGTGTTAATGTTACTTTTTACATTTTGATCATTTCCCTATGATTATATAAGACATTAATGTTAGGTGAAGCTAGTGATGGGTGTGAATGAATTCTCTGTACAATTTGTGCAAACATTTTGTAAGTTAAAAAGTATTTCAAAAATTTTGACATATAAGTTAAGCACTAAATTGATCACTGAGGACAGAGATAGATTTAAGGTAATAGTTCATCTTCCACATGAACTAGGAAACTCATTGAGAGTCTTCACTACAAACAAGCAGAGTAAAAAAAATCATGTTATGTACTGTTGGAGAAATAATTATGATGATTAGACCGTGGTGGGGTTAAAAGTTATATTATAATCATCTTTAAATATTTGAAGTGCTGACCAATGATAACTGTTTTGAACTAGTCTATTAAAGAATGCCTCCAAGAAAGTGTTGGTGGTTTTAAAGCCCATAATTTCAATATGATTCTCACTATTCATTGATATAGTCAATCGATTTTATGAAACTTATCAGATATTCTAGGAACTCATGGCTTCCAGCCCTCCCTCAATTTATGAGGCAGGCAATGAAATCCTTTACAGAAATTCTGGAATCTACACTAACTCTAAATACCTTTTAAAGGAAAGAGTTTATGGGACACCTGGGTGGCTCAGTGGGTTAAAGCCTCTGCCTTTAGCTCGGGTCATGATCTCGGAGTCCTGGGATGGAGTCCCACATTGGGCTCCCTGCTCGGCAGGGAGCCTGCTTCCTCCTCTCTCTCTCTGCCGCCTGCTTGTGATCTCTCTCTGTCAAATAAATACATTTAAAAAAACAAAATAAAGAGTTTATAATAATACATTCCATCAATAGTGTACTGTCTTGGGGTGCCTGGGTGGCTCAGTGGGTTAAGCCGCTGCCTTTGGCTCAGGTCATGATCTCAGGGTCCTGGGATCGAGTCCCGCATCGGGCTCTCTGCTCAGCAGGGAGCCTGCTTCCCTATCTCTCTCTCTCTCTGGCTGCCTCTCCGTCTACTTGTGATTTCTCTCTGTCAAATTAAAAAAAAAAAAAAATAGTGTACTGTCTTGTGAATTTTTGTTGTCCAAAAATATATAGAGATTTCTGAATTATGTGGGAGACTCAATGACATTAGTCTCTTTTCAGCTAGATTTACTTACTAATCTCAGAGTGTGTGGTAAAAGAGCAGAGATCTACAGGATTTATAGGGCAGGATCAAAAAGCAAAGGAACTGGCAGATACCACTTCCCTCCTGCATCCTCTAGCCTAGACACAGGGACATGGGTGGGAACCAGCACAGTGCCAACATTCTCTACCTAATTCACTAACATTGCATGCCCTACCCCTATATTCTCCTGTGGATCTGCTCCCTCCAATACTCCCTTGGCTAAGCCCATCCTGGCCACAAACCTGGAATTGTGTAAGCAGTCCCAACAGGGGTTAGCAACTCTCCATAGTGACACCTGCCCTGTGGAGAGGGGAAGATAACAAAACACATAAATTTGACTGTGGCCTCACAGTGGGCTGGGGCAGACATCTGGTCTGACTGCAGGCCCCATCCACCAATAAAAGCTTCTCTGCGGACAACACAGGGAGAGTGTCCTGCAGTTCAGTGCTACTCCGTCTCTGCCAAAGTTGTGGTGTGATTCAACTCAAGCCCAAGATGACCCCACACTGGCCCACTAAACACAGGGACCAAATGCTACTCCCAACCAGCAAAGATAGACATTGCAGATGACTGAAATTAAGGAAAAAGTGGCTCAGCCACAATAAGAGGATGCATACAACACACATAGATACTCCTGAAGCACCAGGTTCTAGTGAACAGGGAACACTGTACTGCAGGGCACTACAGAATCTCTTCTTAATAAGGTCACTACTTTCAAGAGAAGGCGATACAGCTGATTTTCCTAACACACAGAAATAGACACAGAATATTGGATAAAATGAGGAGAAAGGAGAATATGTCCCAAATGAAAGAACAAGACAAAATCACAGCAAGATATCTAAATGAAATGGAGGTAAGTAACATGCTGGATAGAGATTTTAAAGTAATGGTCATAAAGATACTCACCTGACTTCAGAAAAAAGTGAATGATATCAGTGAGATCCCCAAAGAGATAGAAAAAATAAAAAGAATCAAATCACAGATGAAGAAGTCAATGACTGAAAAAGTAAGTTACTAGATGGAATAAATGATAGACTAGAGGGAGCAGAAGAATGGCTCAGAGACCTGGAAGATAGTGTAACGGAAAGCAATTAAGTTGAACAGGAGAGAGAAAAATGATAATAAACAATGAAAATAGATTTAGTCAACTCACCAACACCAACAAGTGTAATAACATTCACATTATAGGGAACCTAAAGAAGACAAAGAAAATGAGGCAGAAAATTTTTGTGAAGAAATAATAACTAAAAATTTCCCAAATCTGGGAAATGAAACAAAAATCCAGACTCAGGATGCATGGAGAAACCCAAACAAAATATACCCAAGAAGGTCCGCACAAAGACACATAGTAATTAAAATGGCAGAAAGTAGTGATAAAGAGAGAGTTCAAAGCAGCAAGAGAAAACAAGCAAGAGAAAATAGTTACATACAAGCTATTATCTGAATTTTCAGCAGAAGCTTGGCAGGCCAGAAGAAAGTGGAATGATATATTCAAAGATAAGTTGAAAGAAAAAAGAAATTCGGGCCCCTGGGTGGCTAAGTGGGTTAAGCCGCTGCCTTCGGCTCAGGTCATGATCTCAGGGTCCTGGGATCGAGTCCTGCATAGGGCTCTCTGCTCAGCAGGGAGCCTGCTTCCTCCTCTCTCTCTCTCTCTGCCTGCCTCTCTGCCTACTTGTGATATCTCCCTGTCAAATAAATTGAAATAAAAAATCTTAAGAAAGAAAAAAGAAACTGACAGCCAAGAATACTCTATCCAGCAAGGCTATCATTCAGAATAGAAGAGATAAAGAGCATTCCAGACAAACAAAGTTACAGGAATTCATGACCAATACCAAGTCTACAAGAAATATTAAAGGAAAGTTTTGGCGGTAAAGGAAAGAACATAAATAGGAGTAAGAAAAGTAAGAAGCACAAAATCAGCAAAATTAAGTATACCAATAAAAATCAGTCAAAGGACTCACAAAATAAAAAGATGTAAAATATGACACCATGTACCTAAAATGTGATGGGGAGAGGAGTAAAGAATGGGTTCAAACTTAAGCAATCATCAACTTACTATAGACTGCCATATGTGTAAAATGTTAAATATAAACTTAATGGTAACCACAAATCAAAAGCTGGTAATAGATATGTAAAAAATACAGAAGAGAACCCAAGTATATCACTAAAGAAAGCCAATAAATTATGGGAGAAGAGAGAAAGTGAAGTAAGAACAGAGAAGAACTACAAAAAATCCCACATAAAACAAGTAATAAAAGGGCAGTAAGCACATATATACCAATAATTACTTTGAATATACATGGACTAAATGCTCTAATCAAAACACACAGGGTAACAAAATGGATTAAAAATGTGACACTCATCTATATCCTGCCTATAACAGACTCATTTCAGACCTAAAGACACATGCAGACTGAAAACAACAGGATAGATAAACATTTATCATGCAAATGAAAATGAAAAGGAAGCCAGCATAGCAATACATATACGAGACAAAACAGACATTAAAACAAAGATTTATAACAAGAAACAAAGAAGGACACGATAAAGGGCAACCTGGGTGGCTCAGTCGGTTAAGTGTTGAACTCTTGATTTCAGCTCATATTATGATCTTAGGGTCTTGGGATTGAGCCCCAAGATGGGCTCCACGCTTAGCAGGGAGTGTGCTCCAGGGCTCCCACCCTCTCTCTATGCCCCTCCCTCACTCACACCTGCACACATGCTTTCTCTCTAAAATAAATACATCTTAAGAAAAGGACACTATGTAATCATCAACAGAACAAACCAACAAAAAGATACAACAATGGTAAATATTTATGCATGCCAACATGGAACACCCAAATACATAAAGCAGCTAATAACAAACAAAAAGGAAGTTATCAACTATAATACAATAATAGTAGGGGATTTTAACACCTCATTTGAATCAACAGATAGATTATCCAAACAGATAATAGCTTTGATTAACACATCAGTTGGATCTAACAGATATATTCAAAACATTCCATCCTAAAACAGCAGAATACACATTCTTTTCCAGTACACAAGGAACATTCTCCATAATAGATCATGTTAGGTCACAAAACAAGTCTCAATAAATTAAAAAAAGATTGAAGTTTGCCATGTACCTTTTCCAATAACAATGCTATGAAACTAGAAGTTAACCACAAGAAAAAATCTTGGAAGAGCACAAATACATGGGGCTTAAATAACATGTTACTAAACAATGAATGGGTCAACCAATAAGTCAAAAATCAAAAAAATAAATGGAAATCAAAAAATAAATGGAAAACAAACAAAAAGGAAGACACAGTGGTTCAAAATCTTTGGGAGGCAGCAAAAGCTATTCTAAGAGGGACTATTATAGCAACACAGGCCTACCCCAAGAAGCAAGAACAATCTCAAATAAACAATCTCACCCTACACCTGAAGGAGCTAGAAAAGGAATAAATGAAATTCAAAACCAGTAGAAAGAGGGAAATAATAAAGACTAGAACAGAAATAAATTAAATAGAAACTAAAAAACAATCAAACATCGATGTAACCAGGAGTTGCTTCTTTGAAAAAAATCAACAGAATAGATAAAATTTTAGCCAGATTCATTAAAAAATAAGAAATAAAGCATCTCAAATGAACCAAGTTAAAAATGAAAGAGGAGAATTAACTGATACCACAAAAATACAGAGTTATAAGAGAATATTATGAAAAATGTTATGCTAAAAAACAGCCAACCTAGAAGAAACGGATGTATTACTAGAAACATATAACCTCCCAAAATTGAATCAGAAAGAAAGAGAGTTTGAACTGATTACCAGCCATGAAACTGAAAGAGTAATTAAAACTCCCAACAAATAAAAGTCTAGGACCAGACGTCTTCACAACTGAATTCTACCAAAAATTTAAAGAAGAGTTAGTATTTTTCTTCTCATACTATTCCAAAAAATAAAAAAGGAAGGAAAGCTTCCAAATTCATTCTATGAGGCCAGAATTACTCTGATACCAAAACTAGACAAAGAGGCTACAAAACCAAAACAAAACAACTATAGTCCAATATCTCTGATGAACAAAGTCAAAAATCCTCAAAAAAATATTAGCAAACTGAATCCAATGATATATTAAAAAAATCATTCAACACAATCAAGTGGGATTCAATCTTAAAATGCAAGAGTGGTTCAGTTTTGTAAATCAATCAACATGATACATTATATCAACAACAAAAAGGACAAAAAAACTTTATGGTCATGTCAACAGATGTGGAAAAAGCATTTCACAAAGTACTACATCCATTCGTGATAAGAACTATCAACATAGTAGGTTTAGAGAAAATACACCTCAACACAATAAGGGTTGTATCTCAAAAACCCACAGCTAACATCATACTCAATGGGACAAAACTGAGAGGGGAAGGGGACTGAGTACAGTTAACAAGATGGGTACTGCAAAAATTTTGAATCACTACATTTTACACCTGAAAGCAGTACCACACTATACTTTAACCATACTGGAATTTAAAAAAATTAGTAATAAATTAAAAATAAAATAAAATAATTAAAAAGTTAAAAAAACATTCTAAGCTACATTTTGGAATTGTGATTTTTTTTTCACTTTAAGTGCAACTATAATGATATGAAGAAACACATTGTTCAATAAAAAGCAGAACTTAAAATACACAGTTTTCCAAATTTGATACATAAAAAAATACTTCTTTTTAAATAATGCAAATTTATAACACAATTCTATCCAAGAGTTATGATTCAGTGATAATATATCAGGGAATATTCTTGACAAAAGAAAATAACAAATTTTAAACATATTGTCTTTAGTGTTGAGACTTGAAGATTGTAAACCATTGGCAATCCATACAAGCTATACTTCAGAAATATTTATTTTTGACAGTATTTTTGACAATATAAACTATTTTATCTTTAATAATAATAGCAAATAGAATGTTTAGCTTTTTTACTTACTTTAGTTTGCAGTGAAAGAATTAGACTTGAATGCTTCAAGAACCCAGTATGGTCAGGCACTCAGCTATAATACACCTTCTGCTTCTCTGGTACAGTATGGCCATATATGGATTTCATCAGTAACATCTTTTATCCTTTCCCACCCTAGCATTGTATAGTCAAATTCCACTAATCTTTATCCCTGTCTCTGGCATACCATTCTCAGATTTCTAGGGAAATAAAATAGACTAAGTTTACAAAACTTTGGAGATTCAGTTAAAAATATCAGCAATATTGCAATATAACTTAAACTTCAACCGCTAGAGAAATAATCTATATTTTTGTAGGGTATATAATTATTTTATTTTGTTTTTCAAACTCCGTTTCCATTCTCCAAAATGTTACTATGTCTTGGGTCAAGCATAAAAAGGCAGGTACACACAAAATAAGCTTACTTCCATGTTAGGATTTACAAGAGTTTAAGAGAGTTTTTGGCACTGGTTTCATGTACCATGAATAGAGCTGTTTTTGGTGTCTATTTTCTGGTTCTGCAGTTGGATCTGTACTGTGCTATAATGTTGAAATTACATTTATTAGTTGCCTTTTCCATTTGGGGTTCTTCTTGTCTAAATCTCAACAGGCAACCTAAACTGTGGTAAGATTTACCACACCAGGAATATTAAATAAGGCTCTGCTGCACAAAGCAGAAGATAATAAGCACAAAGCCTACTTCTTCCTACTAGACTGGTTCAAATAATAAAACCCTGCTTGAAATTTCAGTCACCTAATTTCATGGAACAGAATTGTGCTCCAAATGCTGTCAGCAAAGTGTCTTTATTTGATTTACAAAATATTGATAGAGCAAATGTTATAACTGTTATTGGGAATGTTCTAGGACATTTTTCTGAATTTATCTAACCTTCATCTTGTCATTTGTACTCAGTAAGGACAGAAATAGATACAGTTTCAGGAATGCTATGGAGAAACATGCAATTTCCATGGCTAAGCCAAGTTGGAAGCATTTCATTTAAACAAAGTTTGGATTTCTTTAGGATTGCTTACAAAGATTCAAAATGGTCTTAAAAATTATGAGAAAACATTCAATTATTATGTACCAACTGTTTTCATTATTTTATTTTCATTATTCATTTATTATTATTTTCATTATTTTAAATTTTACACAGCTAATCCATGCTTATTTTATACAAATTCAACAAGTACAGATAGCAAAAAAAGGAAAAAATGCATTATTTCCTTACCTTTATAAAAAGTATAAAGACTGTTATATATTTAACCATAATTTTCTAAAAATATATTGCTTTAAAATATTAAACATAGCGTTTTCATGGGCCACACATTGTTCTGACATTCATTTTTTCACTTATAAATAGCCTTTAAACTTCCTTTCATATGCTTGTGTACTAATTTGATTATTACCTTAGATTTATAAAATTAAAAAAATTTGGATCACAGGAAAAACATGTTTTTACGGGTTTTGATGCAAACTAGTCAAAATTCTTAAAAATTACTTTAATCTGAATTCTGCTATTCTCAAATATTCTTTATAAATATCTAAAAATCATTTTGTTAATAAAATAGTTTAAGATTCTCCCCATCAGAGGGTATGCGCTATGGTAAGTGCTGTGTAGTGTGCAAAACTGGAGATGTACAGACCTGTACCCCTGGGACTAATAATACATTATATGTTAATAAAAATTTCTTAAAAATTAAAAAAAGATTCTTACCATCATTAATGTTTTATATATATGATTTAAAACAAACTACAGTAAATTCTTAAATATACAATTCTCATAAATAGGAGAATATAAAAAAGATACATTTCAAATATCCAGAAAATAGCAAGGAAACAGCATTGAGTGAATGACTTCTAGGAGATAGGAACAAAAATAAGTGTTTTCCTATATATTATCTTATTTTATTTAATTACTGCATGAGTAATTTTTTTTTCTCTCCCAGAAAATGGAACAATGATTTAAAGAGTAACCCTTGTTGACTTAACAAATCAGTAATAGAACAAAAATGCAAACTCATATTTCCAGTACCCCCAATTTCCTGTTCCTTTTAATTATTCCACAAATGAAATTTTAAGAAGTTTTTTTCACTATAATACTGATAGATTTAAGAATCTTTTCATACAAACAAATTGGATTTGAAGCCTGGAGAGAAGAACATCTAATAAGAACAATACAATTCTTTCTAAATATCTGAAGGGCTATTCTAAGTAAAGCAGAATAATTAAGAGAACATTTCTCAAAGTGTGTTATGTAAGATGTGAAATCATATCCTGCCATAAGTAAAAAAATAAATAAATAAATACATAGTTAAATATTTTGGAGAAGGTCTGAATTATACATTATGATCAGATTTGTTTGCAGCAGGAAATTGCAGAGCCTTTAAATTTGCAGTATGCTCTGAAGATTTCAAAGTGAGGAAAATAATACGTGGAATTTCATGAGTGTGTATTTATAAGGAAAGTTGTAGGTCCAGTGCTCCAAGGGACATACTTCACTAAAAGCTTTGGTTGTTTGAGTGAATGGCGCTCTCTTAATATTATCAGGTCAATCTTCCAATCCAGAATGAAGGGAGACTGTGCAGAAGCTTTTGCAATGATATCCAGGCTAAAAACAAATGATAACCACAGACTCACACCAGGCTCCTGCTAAGAACTCCTAGTGTCCTTGCAGTTTTAATGATCTCCCTCTGCATCCATGAAGAATAATTTGCCTTTACTCAGGTTATGTTTACCTGCTGCTACTCGATCTGTCCTTTTTTAGTTGTATCTGTTAATTTGTTTTAAGCTTGATATATCTGATAACATTTTGCTTACCCTGTTTATTCTCTTATTTCTATCCTCCTCTGTCTCTGTTCTCTTAGGTCCTGCCATATAGAATAATCCTCCTCTGAACCGTAGGTAACCTTATTACCATAGGTAACCTTATTACCTTCTTAACTCTCCTGCTATCCTGAATTCCTTCAGAATCATGCATTCTTTCTTCCTGCTTTGGTAGATAATTCATTAAAATTATGTCAATTTCTATGTGTTTGCATCTTCATAAATTAACAGCATATTATGCCATCTAGTCCATTTTTATCTTAAATAGCACATAAAAGATTAAATAACATTTATTAAATTCACCTAAAATGATATTAAAATCATTAAATGTTAAAACAATTCTCTTTTAAAATACATTACTTTTATAAATACATATATTGTCTTTCTTAGCCTTGAGATAGCAATATTAGGCAAAAAAGAGGATTAGCACAAGTGCTATTTGCTTTACCTGCAGAAGCTGAAAACTTCAAGAGGTAATTTCCATTCCTGGAGGAACTAAGAATAATTCCCACACATTGGTCTCAACTGAAAGCATATGGTTTGCCACTGGAGCAGGTTCAGGAATGTCTGGGTAAGTGCTTTCCTAGCCTCACAGTAAGAACCAGGCCTACAGCTAATTAAGTGAACAGTGAGTTAGAAGCCTAAAGCAAAAAAAGTAAAAGTATAGATCTAATGGTGAATAAAAGTTGCATGGCTTCACTTGAACAATAGGAACAACAGTAAAAGTGTTCAGTATACCCTTCTGATTAGAACTATAGATACACAATAATCTATATCTCCTTCTATAAAGGAACAGTCCCTTATACTGCAGAACCAAGGATCCAAGGCACTGAAAACATCTCATTAAGACCAAGGTGATTTGAAAAGGAATATATCCCTACTTTCTCTGAGAAGGCTTTGGCTGGATGTGAGGCATGTATGTGGAAAGTCTGCAAACAATAACATTAAAATTGTATAATATCAATTTTTATATGACTTCTACTTTTCCTCATAACAGAATGTATGCTCTGATTTTCCTTTTCTTCTTTTATTTTATTTACACCATCTTAGAAATACTCTTTAAAAACTTTTCAAGTTACAAATATGAGAATTATACTATAGTTTACTGCACTTTTTATATGCCCTGGGTTTACTACTCAGATATTCTGCCTTTATGTCTATCTCTTTTCCTTTTACATGAACACTTTCTCTACTGTTTACAAATGAAATATGTAGTTCACTTGTTTGCTGCTGTAAGCAAGTGTTTATGAACAAACACCTTTAAATTGTTTATTTAATGTAAATATTTTTCATCAAAATTGCACAAATAAAATGGGTTGTAGATATGTTGAAAATGTAAGACATGTTTTGTTGTATTTTGCTTTGTTTTAATTTAGAAAAATCATTTATGTTTTAGGAAAAAATAGAAAGTATGTGTTTTTTTTGTTTTTGTTTTGTTTTTTTACTTAGAAAGATGTGTGTTTGGAAAACTTAGATTGCATCTCTTATTCATGAATCTAAAAGAACTACAGTATACCCGTGAACACAGGGGTTGGGGACACCCATCCCACACAGTTGAAAATCGACATATAACTGAACTTTAACTACTAATAGCCTACTGTTGACTAGAAGCCTTACCAATAACATAAATAGTTAACTAACACACTTTTATGTTGTATGTATTATGTACTATATTCTTACAATGAAGTAATCTAGAGAATAGAAAATGTTATTAAGAAAATCATAAGGAAGAGAAAACGTATCTACAGTACTGTACTGTATTAATTTTAAAAATCTACATATAAGTAGACCCAGGAAGTTCAAATCTGTGTTGTTCTAGGGTCAACTGTATATAATTTAGCAATAAGGCTAAGTACTTTTCCACCCAATTAAGAAATTGGTATATAAATTGGTATACAAATGCTAGATACTTTAAAGTAGGAAACGGTAAATAGCATATATAATATATGCTTAGAAATTTAGTTTTCTCATTTAGAAATGATGAGAAAATAAACCATTCATACTCAGAAAATAGTATATTAAATTTTAAAAACCGCAGCAGAATCTATAGGCAACAAATCCTAATCAAGGGTCCTAAATAACTGTTACTAAAGTTGAATAAATGAATATATAGTGAAGAACTAAGGCAATTAGCTTAATACCATATTCTCATAGATTTCTGAGGGATTTTTAGTCTTGGACTCCTCTAATTTTTACGACAATCAAGCTTTCCAGTGAATGAAATAATGTTATGGTTTGTCACAGAAGTACAGTCTTCACATAAAATGTACAAAAATGTTAGATAATGGTAAAACGATATTATAAAGAAATTATTCCACATTTTTAATAGTTGTTGGCATATACTACTACATTCTCCAAAGAAATTTCACCAAGGATTTCAAGAAAACTAGTGGAAAAGGAAGGTTTCAAATACATACATCCTGAAGTTATACTACTCTCTTGTTTACTGAGAAAGCAATCTCTAAAAGTTAAGGAAAATTATATTCCTAACATATACCACTATGGAATGAAAAATGATTTCCTCAAATTGTGTTTTAAAAGGCTAGACCACATTACTTTAAAAAGTCCAATTTTCAACAATAAAAATATGAGATATACCAAAATTTCAGTAAATATTACCCATATGGAAAAAAAAATCAGTAAATAAAGATTGTTCCTGAAGTTCAAATATTAGATTTGCCAAAGACTCTAAATCATCTATTACAGATGTAGTAAAGGAACTAAAAAAATGTATGAGAACAATGTCTTACCAAACATGTAATATCAAAAAAGATATAGATATTTTTTACAAAGAACCAAATGGAAATTCTTCAGTCAAAAGTATAATAAATAAAAAAAATTCTGGAAAGGGGCTTACCCAATTTCATTTGGAAGAAGAAAAAAAATCAGTTAATTTGAAAATTACTCAATAGAGCTTATTTAGTCCATATAACAAAAAGAAAAAAATGAAGAAAAGTGTACAAATTCTCACAGATCTGTTGGAGACCATCAAGCACCAACATGCAGATAATAAAAGTGTAAGGAGAGAAGAAAGAGAAAGAGGCACATAGAGACACATAGAGACACATTGCCAGCAAACAGGTCAATTTATTGAAAAAAAATATATATGCATCTAAGACATTTACAAAGAACTCCAGGTAGGTTAAAGAGATTCACACTTGGACACATCATATTCAAACTGTCAAAATAAAGGACAAAGTCTACCATGAAAATAATATACTATTAATAGCTGATTTCTCTTCAGAAACTATGGAGGTCACAAGTCAGGGTGTTATATTCAACATGTTGAAAGAAAAAGACTGTCAACCAATAATTCTATATTTAGCAATAGTATCTTTCAAAAATTAAAGGGAAATTATATTTTGAGAAAAATAAAAATGGAATTTATGATTATTATACCTGGATTAAGCTAATGACTGCATAAAAATATTCAACATGTTTGGACATTAGGGAAATGCAAATGAAAACCATGATAAGATACCATTACAGAAACACTAGGATGCCCACAATCAAAATAGAAGGCAATAAAAGCACTGTTGAGGATGTGGGAAAATCGCAACTGTCACATTTCTGGTGGGAATGTAAAATAGTACAGCTGCTTTGCAAAGCATTTTGGTGGTTCCTGATAAAATCTGAAGTTATCATATGAATCAGCAATTCCACACTTAGGTATATACTCAGAGAACGGAAAGAATATATCTGCACAAAAACAAATGAATAAGTATTCATAGCAGGATTATTTGTGATAGCCCCAAAAAATGAGAAAACCCAATGTCCATCAATAAAAATATATCCATACAATGGACTATGAGTCAGCCCCCCCCAAAAAGGAATAAAATAATGACTCATGCTACAATGTGGATGAAACCCAAAGACTACAGTGAGTGAAAAAAAAAAAAGGCATACTATAAAAAAGGTCATATACAAATATAATTCTGTTTGCCTAAAATGTCTAGAATAGGCAATCCTTGGAGAGAGAAAATATATTAGTAGTTACCAAAGCTTGGAGGAATACGCAATGGGGAATGACTGCTAATGGGTATCAGATCTTTTCTGGGATAACAGAAATATGCTAGAATTATATAGTAGTGAAGGTTGCACAAATTTATGAATGGAGTAAAATCTATCTAATGTTCATTTTAAATTAAATTAAAAAATAAATTCTGAAAAAAATGTAATAAAAACAATCAAATCAATCAAATCCAAGGGTTTGGCTACAGACAGCAATAAAATTGTTAAAACTCTAGCCAGACTGACCAAGGGAAAAAAGACGACTTGAATTGCCAGTATCAGGAATGAAGGAAAAGACATCACTACAGAGTTTACAGACACTATACGGGAAAAAGGAAAATTATTACAAACAATTTTATTATAATCTAGACAACTTAAATTAGAATGTACCAGATTCAAAAAATATACACTCTTACTCAAAAAGGAACAAATAATATAAATGGCTTTATATCTGTTAAACACATTTAATTATGGTTAAAAGCACTCCAAAAATATAAACCCCAGGTCTAGATTCTTTCATTAGTGGACTCTCCCAAAGTGTAGAATTAGTAGAAATTTAGTAGAATTTTGAGAATTCTAATAACATCAGTGAAAGAAAAATAACAATTCTACAATCTCTGAGAAAATTAAAGAGTCAAAAACACTTCTCAATTTATTTTTATGAAACTTTAATTAACCTAATAACTAAACCAAAGACATTGCCTATTACTGACCAACATCTGCTCTGAATATCAATCTAAAAATTCTCAATAAAATCTTATTAAATTGAATTCAAGGGCCACCTGGATGGCTCAGTGGTTTGGGTCAGCCTTCGGTTCAGGTCATGATCCCAGCGTTCTGGGATGGAGTCTTGCATCTGGCTCCTTGCTCAGCTGGGAGTCTGCCTCTCCCTCTGCCTGCTGCTTGTGCACATGCACATGCTCTTTTTCTGACAAATAAATAAAGTCTTTTAAAAAAAATTGCGGATTCAAGGCTATATAAAAAGCAGAATGTGTTACAACTAAATCAATCAATGCTAGTTATAAAAGTCTGTGTCAATAAAAATAAGCAAATGAAATTAACCATATTAGCAGATTAAAACAAGAAAAAATGTGATTTTCTCCATAAATGCAAGAAAAGTGATGACATTTCAATATCTAGTCATGATAAAAAGTTCTCAGCAAACTAGGAATAGGAAGGAAACTCCTTTACCTAATAAAGGGTGTTTGCAAAAACTTACAGCTAACATCTTAATGACAAAATGCCGCATACTTTCCCTCAGAGATATTGAGTATAGCAAAGATGTTCTCTCTTACCAGTCCTGTTTAATTTTATACTAGAAGTCTTATGAAAGTAAGAGTGAAATAAAAAGAATTTTCAAAATTCAGATTGGAATCGATGAAAGAAAGCTGGCTCTATTCATAGATAAAATATTATCTATGTAGAAAATCTTAAAAATTTACAAAATACCTCCCAGAAATAGTTTAACAAGCAGCCAGAATACAAGAATTTATTATGTACTACATATTAGTAATCACCAGTTTGAATTAAAAATCATCAAAGCATTACCATTTATAAAGGTGCCAAAAAAGTTAAAATCTTAGGAATATATTTAGCAAAATATGTGAAGCATCTGTATGCTAAAAACCACAAAACACTTAAAAAAGAAATCAAAAAAGATCTAAAATAAGGGAGAAATACACTGTGTTCACGAATTAGAAGACTCAGTATTATGAAGATGTCATTTCTCTTCAAACCAATCTATTGATTTAATTCATATGCAATCAAAATCTCGGAAAAATTTTTGAAGATATTAATAAAATTGATTCTAAAATTTATAAGGAAAGGGAAAGGAATAGAGTAGCTTATTGAGGAAATGACAAAATTAGAGGACACACACTGCCAGTTTAAAGGATGTACTTTAAAGTAATAGTATAATGTCTTCCCAGTTAGCCAGACACAGAAAAATACTGCCTGACAGATGGCAGCTAGGCCTGTCATGGAGATTACTCCATAATACATAAAAATATTAAAACATTATGATGTACACCTGAGCCTAAAAGGATATTGTATATCATTTATACTTCAATTTAAAAAAAAGAAAAATATTATATGACTTCAATTATATGTAGAATGTAAAAAGTAGGGAGCAGAAAGTGGTTTTGCCAGGGACTAAAAGGTGGGGAAAATAGCAAGATGTTGGTCAAAGGATACAAAGTTGCAGTTATATGAGATGAATACACCTAGAGATCTAATATGTAACAAGATGATTTATTATCATAGTTAATAATAATTTATTGCATACTGGCACTTTACCAAGAGAATATTCTGGTGCTCTCACAGCATGCACACACACACACACACACAGGAAAGGTAACTTTTGGAGATGAATATATTAATTAGCTTGACCATAGTAATAATCTCACTATGTACATGTATGTCAAAATATCATGCTGTTCATCTTAATATATGTGATTTTTATTTGAAAAAGTGGTAGCCAACAAAGTAATCTGATATTTACAGTATACATACAGATCAATAGGACAGACTAGAGATAAAGCCAGCAATAAATCCACACAAATATATGCACTTGATTTTTGACAGAGAAACTGAAACAATCAAAGGGAGAAAGAATAATCTTTTCGGCAAGTAGTGCTAGAACATTAAACACCCGTATCTTAAAAAAAAATCTCAGAACATACCTCACACCTGGTATGCTTACAAATTAACTCAAAATGGGTAATAAACCTAAATATAAAATGAAAACTCTAAAATTTTTAGAAAAAAATACAGAAGAAAGAATATGGGAACTTGGGTTTGGCGAAAAGAGTTTTTAGATGCCACAAGAGAAGCATAGCCCATTAAAAAATACTGACAAATGGCACTTTAGATATTAAAAGCATTCACTCTACAGGAGACATTGTTAAGAGGATAAAAAAAGAAGTCACAGTTCAGGAAAAAATAATCACACATCACACACTTGATAAAGGACCCCTCACCCCCAATAACATGAAAAACTGAAAACTCACAGTAAGAATAGAAATAACTAAATTTTAAAAAAAGAAAAAAAATCTATAAAGACACATCACCAAAGAAGAGATACAGATGGCAAATATGCATATGAAAAGATGCTCAATTTCATTTCTTTATGGAAATGTAAATTAAAACATGCCTACTATTATTACATGCCTATTAAAATGATAGATATAAAAAATACTGACAACACTAAGAAGTGGTGGGATGTGGAACAGTTGGACCTCTCCTGTATTGCTGGTGGTAATGTAAAATGGTACAATCATTTTGGAAATCTGTTTGGCAGCAAACACAATCAACAGAAGACCTAGCAATCTCCCTGCAGGTATTTACCCAAGTGAATTAAAAACTTATGTTCACACATGCACACATAAAACTTCAAAGTGCAAAATTTCAAAGTGGTCTTATTCACATCACTAAAATCTGAAGGCAGCCTAGCTATTCTTCAATAGGTAAATGGATAAACAATCTATGGTACAGCCATGCAATGGCATAATTCTTAGCAATGAAAAGGAATGCATATTAATCCATGCAAAAATGTGGATGAAACTTAGCTGCATTTTGTTAAGCAAGAGAAGCTAGTCCCACAAGTTCCAATAATATATTATTTTTTACAAATAAAAAGTAGACCCAGAAAAGTAAGACCATTTACTCCAGAAAAAACACATTCAAAAGTTTTCAAGAGATGCTAATTTACATGTGTGATGCATTCCAGGTAAAATAGTAGGCACTAAACTGATTCTATTATAATCCAATTTTTATAAGTATTATGCCCTTTTAAAACACAAAATAGACCCTAAAACAAAAAAAGTTTTTTTTAACAAAACAGCCTCTAGGCACAAATTGCGCCTCAAATTTGACTTCTAATCTCTCCTAGAGAACAAAAGACTCACATATAAGAAAGAAAACTAACTTCAGAAGATGGTTCTTTATTTCCACGCAGGTCAAGATAAAAATCAAAGTATAAGAATATTTATGGGGAAACATTTTAAAAAATATATTTTTGACCACCCATATGAGTTATCAAAGGAAATTACCAAATACATGCCCTGAAATGTTTATAGCCATATTAACACGTTTCCTAAACAAAAACTGTAAGAAATTTCTGTATGCTCACTTAAGCCTTTAATTTCTACGAATTTGACAATTAATTGAGGGGGCCTAGTATGTATACTCCGTAGTTGAATTAAATCAATTCTGATATTGAATTTCTTTAAATATGCAACATGCAAGCCAGCATCACAATCAATAGAACTGGCCCCTCATTGTCACCTGCCAAGAAAACATCTGTGAGATACAACTCAACTCTCATCCACGCCTTTGTTCATAGTGCTAGCATGCTACACATAACATGCACCTTAACACTTGGAATAAATGAGCGCTATTCAAGTGATAATTTTTCAAATGTGAGATCAGTTTGGATTTGACAATTAAAGGAATGTTCTAGCATTCAGGAAGTAAAACAAGAAGGCCAAACTTTTTTTTTTTCTATTTATCAACAAAATGATCATGTATTGAGGTATTTCAGATGGAGGAACATCACTCATAAAACTAGATTTGATCCAAACCATAAAACATCTTTAATGCACTGAATCAAAAATATCAAAGTAACAAGTAATAGGCTAGGTTTCAGGGAGAGCCTGGATATCTAGAATAATTATGCAAACACTGTAGCCATACACTATTAATTCTATGTTTATCCTCTCTTCATTGTGACTGCTGAAGCAATTGGTGGAGATATTCACCATGCTGTAATCGGGTTCTTTACATAGGCTGAAATAACTAGGTCAATATTGCCCTGCATGGTTAATTTTAGTTAAAAGTTCAAATTACTGATTCTTTGAATAATGACGATTCCTAAAAGAAATAGTCTTTAATTTTAAACATCATCAACATAGAACTGAGTAATTATTCTAAGTAACATTAGTCAGCCTACAGCCTTTTTCTTTTTCTTTTAAAACCTTCTATTACATTTCATTTTTTCCACTGGTTCAAGATAAACATCAAACTTGAAGACTGACAATAATTACACTTGGTGACATTGGAGTGAATTTGTACTATTTGAGAGTAAGTTCTTTCATGAAGAAAATTCAATGAAATTCAAAAAAATACAATGCAATTCCCATATTAACTTTAATGATGCTCTCCAGGAGCTCAGATGCTTGGAGAGGTTTTAAAAGCAGGTAGCTTGAATGCCAGCTGGGGTTTTCTCGGCTCAGTCAGATTAAGCAGAGAACACTTATGCAGCTTTATTAGTGCACACAATTTAGCAGAGGAACAGTCAGGCTTCTCTATTTCATGGGTTGGTTGCTTACTGGTAATATCATTCCTGGGAGAATTCAGGACTTTTAATTATGCTGTGAATAGTTTACAGTATTGAGCTACGGAATGGAAATTAAACTGAGGACATTTTATTTGTACACTGGTTAATTAAATAGCAGACAACAACAAGCTAGACTTATAGAAACTTAGCAGATTTGCTTTGCCGACCAAGTGTGAAAATATTTTTTTTCTTTTTAATTTCAATTAGTGGCCCAGGGTGCTAATATAAAACTGAGTCAAATATGGGTTCTGAGGGGCGCCTGGGTGGCTCAGTGGGTTAAGCCGCTGCCTTCGGCTCAGGTCATGATCTCAGGGTCCTGGGATCGAGTCCCGCATCAGGCTCTCTGCTCAGCAGGGAGCCTGCTTCCCTATCTCTCTCTCTCTCTCTCTGGCTGCCTCTCCGTCTACTTGTGATTTCTCTCTGTCAAATTAATAAATAAAAGCTTTAAAAAAAAAAAAAATATGGGTTCTGAAGTTTCACCTAGCACACAAAATGACCCAAGGACTTTTAAACATTCAGGAGATATTTTAACTCCCAGTTATGAAACTACCTTTTCAAGTTTATATTAAATGGATAAATCATGACTCCTGAAAAGTACAACTCATTGCTAACTCATAATGATGAAGTTCCAGAACCTAAGTCATGTTTGGTGGGGTGAGGTTCGGAGCTGACGTAATATATCTAAAATAATATAAAAAAGAAAAGTGTTTACATGAAGTAATACAATTTTACAGAGCTGATGAAAAAAGTATTAGAAGTCATAATAAAATTCCCTATAACTTTATTATTAATAAGTAACTTAGCTCTGAATAATCCCACATATATAAAAAAGACATTTTTGAGTCTCTACTGTGTACCATGTACCATGTGCTTTACTAGATGCTAGAAATAAGTAAGATTCAATTTTTTAAAAAAGATTTTATTTATTTATTTAAGAGAGAGAGAGAGACCACAAGTTGAGAGGCAGGGAGAGGGAGAGGGAGCAGCAGACTCCCTGATGTGCAGGGAGCAGGAAGGGTTGGAAAGGAGAGGACGATGCTGCTGAGTTTGATCCCAGGACCCTGAGACCATGACTTGAGCCAAAGGCAGAGGACTGAGCCACCCAGGAGCCCCTCAATTTGTTTTTTTTAAGGATATTTTCCAAATTAAAACCTGATAATTTAGGGATTAATATGGTTCAATCCTTTGTCATTGTTACTAGGATAAAGATCAAAATCTTTAACGAAGCTCTTTAGAGCCAACGGCTATGGAGGATTCTGGCCCTACTCATCTTTAGGGCCAGATTTGCAACATGCTGCTGCCCCTTGGAACAATTTGTTACTTAAACTGTAACCCCTGGAGGATTTTACTAGTTGCGAAGCACATTTAGATATGGCCTTAAGAAGTACACATACTGGCAACAGGTCTTTGGGGAGAAGGACGATGTACGACCCTGAAGCTGGGCGGCTGGGGACCCCGGCCCACGCAGGGCCGAACGCCTGGGAACGCCCCGGTCAGCTCAGGGTGGAACAAAACCGCCTGCTTCCCTTTTCCTTGATCGCTCCTTTCTCTTCCCAGAAGGGCCCGTTGTTAGTTAGAGGAGTCCTTTGAATGCGCGTGGTTAACTATAAACTTTATTCTCCTCCTTGCTTGTCTGCAAGACGGGACTAACGTTTGACCTTCATCAGTCCTTCTGTTGGCTCTTGTTTCTATCCAATAAAAGTGAGACAGTGGAGTTGCTCGTGGCAGCAGTCCTTTTCCACTGTTGTCCCCTGCTCCCAATCTCTTGCAGCTGACTTGTTTGTGCCTAATTCTTCTCCCATAGCCGATGGGAAGCGGCAGCAACACTTTCTTGTCTTGTGCTCACATGTAGACACAACAACTTTCTTTCTTTTTTTTTTTTTAACATTGACATTTTTATTTAATCCACTGCGCATACAATAATTGTGTTGGCTAATCTAACAAAATTCTTCATAAACTGTCTGCCTTTTCTCTAACAAGTACGAAATCAAGATTAGGAACAGATATTGCATAATTGTCATATTGTTTTAATTTTCTTTAATCTCAACCATGTCCACAACTTCTCTTTGTCTCTTATAATACATTTTTTTGAAGAATATTCTCTTATTTCATTTTTTAAAATAGAATTCTCCTCATTTTCAGGTTGTCTGATGATTTTATGTGGTTAGATTGAGGTTATACATTCTCAGCCACATTGTGTCTTTCTTAAGTGTGCAAAATGCAGAAACATCTATTCAATTCATTTGAATATAGTTGACACACAATGTTACATTAGTGTACAAATCAGTGATTTAACAAACTCAAACATTATGCTACATTCACAAGCGTAGCTAGATCTGTTCCATTATATCACTATTACAGTATCATTGACTGTATTCCTTATGCTGAGATTTTTATTCCCGTGACCATTCATTCCATAACTGGAGGCTATCTCCAGTGCCTCCTAGTCCCCTTCACCCATCTCCCACCCACCCCCCTCTCTGGTAACCATCATCGTAACAAACTATTGGGCTCCTTCCTGACTCAGACTTTGCTGAATCTACTCCTTTTCCTTTGAAAGTTCCTTGCTCCCACCAAATTTAAACTTTTCCCCATATTCATTCTTCAAATTTCACTATGAATACCACTATCTTTACAGACACCCCCCACTCCAGATCATACTCCCATTACCTCTTCTAATAATGAGTCATATGATTTTTGTTGTGGTGGTGGTTGTAGAGCAAGTAATTGGGTATATGTGTCTAGAGTTTTCAGAAGAAGTCCAGGTTTAAAACATAAACCTGGAGTCATCAGTATTTAAATGGTATTTAAAACTATGTGGCTAAACTACATCATTGCACAAGAATATATATAAACAACAACAAAAAGAAAACTACTGGTATACTCCAAGTCTTTATTATCACACTTGTCATTCTTATCTTTTAGTCAGTAAGTTTAGTCCATGTCTATTCATTGTTTTTATCAATATATTTAGATCTGCCTCAATAACAATAATTTATCATGTGTTTCCTCATGATTTTTTTATACTTTTCATTTTTTCTTTTAAAAAATTAGTATCTTTATTTTCAGCCTAAAAATAAAATTTCCTACGTTCTTAAGATTCTTGATCTCCTCTCAACTTCATCATACTATTTGATAGGTTTTTAAAACTGAGTTGTGATAAATACATAGATACATGAACAGATAGGATCTAATAAATACTCATGGAGATAGATCTAGATAATACAGATATATATACATATTTTGAGAAAGTAGGAAATGTTACTAAGATACCTGCTCATTTTTTTTTTTTCAAATACCTACTGAATTGGTGTCTACTACTACTTACACACTTCTTGCACAACTATGTTCAGTGTAGTTTTTGTGGAGCAGAAGTACTATGGCCCTATACAACCAAGAATATATTTTCAAACTCTATTTAAATGGCAATTTGCTGGAATAAAATTCTAAATTATTTTCCTTCAAACTTTAGAAATACAATTCCATCATCTTCCCTCATTCAAGTATTAACATATTGTTCATCTCCTTTGTCTTGCTCTTTTATCTGCAATCTCCTTTTCCTTGTAATCTTCTGCCTTTGATGTTCTAAATTTCACTCTATATGAAGGACTGCAGTGCTTCTTATCTTTCCTCTACTGATGAATGAGCCTTTTCAATAGCATAAGTTATTTTACTGTTTAATAAGTATCTTATCATTTTCTCATTTTATTTTTTATTACATTTATTTCTGTAGCTTAAGAAATTTATTTCTATCCTCCAGTCATTCTGAAACTCCTGTAATCTGCATATTACATTTCTATTTTTATACTTCATATCTCTTATGTTTGATTTTTAATTCTAAATTTACAATTTTCTAATTTGTCTCTTGCTGTATCTAATTTCATCTGTTGAATTCTGTGTTTCAACTCTCACATTTTCCATAACTAATGTTTTATCTATTTTTTATTTATAAATATATTAATAATAGTACATTTCTTATATAACTTAGTATGATTATTAAGTTACCATGACATAGGCCTTTTTGTATTGATGTTTCTTTTCCTGATACAAATTGTAATGCAGTGTACTTTTGTGTTTTATCTGCTTTATTGAGGTATAATTAACAAGGAAAGTTGTGTATATTTAAAGTGTACATGATAATTTTGTATATACATACATTGTGAAATGATTACAATTCAGTTAATTAATGCATCCATCTATAAATTCAGTACAATGTTTATCATAATTCCAATGGTATTTGGGGCAGAAATAGAAATAATAATCCTAAAATTTGTATGGACCTACAAAAGTCCCAAATAACCAAAGAAATTTTGAGAAAGAAGAACACGTCTGGAGGTGGCACACTTTTTAATTTCAAACTCTATTACAAAGCTATAGTAATCAAAATGTGTATAGTACTGACATAAAAACAGATACATACACCATATGTGTCTCCAGAGAGCCTAGAAATAAACTCATGCATACACAGTCAACTAATCTTTGATAAGGGTGATGAGAGCACACATGGAAAAGGATAATTTCTTCAGTAAATGATGGTGGTAACACTCTAAGACTGGGGTGGAGACTTTGGCACTTAAGTGAATCTGAGTCTGAACGCTTCTTACATCAAGGGCATACACGGGCCTGGCTGGGCAACTCTCAACCACCTTTGGATCTCCTGGATTTATTAAGGATGGTCTGACACCGCTTTTATGCCTCATATCCTTGATCTTTAGCATTTTTAGATCTTATTAAATACTTACCTAATGCTTACTTTTAGTATGTGCCAATTACTGCTGTAAGTGCTCTACTTATCCCCAAAACAATCTGTGAGGCAGGGACTACTATTATAATTCCCATTTTACAGAGAAGAAAACTGATGGAAAGGTTAAGTCATGTGACCTAACACACTGATATGGTAAGAGAAAGAAACAGATTCATAACCTGGGCATTCTGGCCCCAGAGACCCCAGGTACTTAACTGTTCTGTTATGCGGTGCCTCTGTTGTTACTACCTGTTTTCCTGTCTGGTAAATTTTATTTTAATAGGGCCTGTGTTAATTTTTCATTGTTCCCTCCTTAATGATTAGCATAGTGTCCAGGTCCTCAATAAAGAAAAAGCAAAGACATACAAATGGCCAACAGGTATGTGAAATGGTACTCAATATTACCAGTCGTCAGGGAAACACAAATCAAAACCACAATCAGATATCACCTCACTTCTGTTAGGATGTCTCTTATTAAAAGACAAGAGATAATAAATGTTGGCAATTTTGTAGAAAAAAGCAAACACTTACATCCCATTGGTGGGAATGTAAATGAGTATAGCCACAGTGGAATACAATATGGGAGTTCCTCAACAGAACTAGGATATGATCCAGCAGTCCCACTTCTGGGTATTCAAAGGAAACAAAATCATTACCTTGAGAAGATACCTGTACTCCCATGTTCTTTTTTTTTTTTTTTTAAGATTTTATTTATTTATTTATTTGACAGACAGAGATCACAAGTAGGCAGAGAGGCAGGCAGAGAGAGAAGGAAGCAGGCTTCCTGTTGGGCAGAGAGCCCCATGTGGGACTCAATCCCAGGACCCTGAGATCATGACCTGAGCCAAAGGCAGCGGCTCAACCCACTGAGCCACCCAGGCGCCCTACTCCCATGTTCTTAATAGCATTATTCACAATAGTCAAAGTATTTTGCACAGCCTAAGTGCACCAATGAATGGATAAAGAAAATGTAGTAAATATATATATAATGAAATATCATCCATCCTTAAAAAAGAACACCCTGTCATTTGCAACAGCTGGGATGGACCTATTATGCTAAGTAAAATAAGCTAGACAGAGAAATTAAAAAAAAATTAAAATTAAATAAACATTTTAAAAAATAAATCAAACTCATAAACAGCAGAAAAGTGGTTGCCAGGGATGGAGATAACAGGGAGGGCTTGGGAAAAGGATACAAAATTTCAGTTGTAAGATAAATAAGGCATGAGGATCTAAAGAACAACAACAAAAAAGATTAAAACTGGAACCCTACCTTCTACCACTCACAAGTTAACTCAAAATGGACTAGACTTAAATATAAGACCTGAGACTGTACATCTTGTACAAGAAAACAGGGAGAAAGTTTAGTTTTTCCTTTTCTTTTGAAAGAGATTCTCTGCAGATGTTATTTTGTTTTGTGAGCTCATCTTCCTCTGAGATGAATAGCTTCTTTATTATATACTGTGCATGAGGAAGGCCAGGCACAGCTCTGGTCAGCCCTTATGAGTTTGAGGTAGTTGCATGGGGAAGTATCTATCCCAAAGGGAAACAACCAACATCCACACTAGTTAACATGTTTTCCTACGGCACCTTGAGTATTAGAGGGCTCAGAGATAGGGAGAAGATACCAAATCAGACTGCTGAAGAGCAAAAAGTAGAGAAGAAGAGATTAAAAAACACTGTGTTGTTCCAAATGAAGAAAGTGTTCCAAGAAGGTGATGCTCATCAGAAAGCCACAGACCAATAACTAGACAGAAAAGTGGGATACAAAGATGTTTGTAAGTTTGGAGAAATTAAACTATCCACTTTATGTGCCAATCTCAAATTTCTTCTCCAGAATAATGAGTTGGTCATATCAAACTTCATTAACTAGCTATTTTTTTAAATTATTTTTTTTATAAACATATAATGTATTATTAGCCCCAGGGGTACAGGTCTGTGAATTGCCAGGTTTACAGACTTCACAGCAGTCACCATAGCACATACCCTCCCCAATGTCCATAACCCCACCACCCTTTCCCTACCCCACTCTCCCTGGCAACCCTCAGTTTGTTTGTGAGATTAAGAGTCTCTTATGGTTTGTCTCCCTCCCAATCCCATCTTATTTCATATATTATTTTCCCACCCTCCAACCCCCCAACGTTGCATCTCCACTTCCTCCTATCAGGGAGATCATATAATTGACTTATTCCACTAAGCACAATACCCTCTAGTTCCATCCTCATTGTTACAAATGGCAAGATTTCATTTCTTTTGATGGCTGCATAGTATTCCATTGATTATAGCTATACCACATCTTCTTTATCCATTCATCTGTTGATGGACATCTAAGTTCTTTATAAAGTTTGGCTATTGTGGACATTGCTGCTATAAACATTCAGGTGCATGTTCCCCTTTGGATCACTACATTTTTATCTTTAGGGTAAATACCCAGTAGTGCAATTCCTGGGTCATAGGGTAGCTCTATATTTAACATTTTGAGGAACTTCCATGTTGTTTTCCAGAGTGGTTGCATCAGCCTGCATTCCCACCAACAGTGTAGCAGTGTTACACTTTCTCCATACCCTCGCCAGCATCTGTCATTTCCTGACTTGTTAACTTTAGTCATTTTGACTGGTGTGAGGTGGTATCCTATTGCGGTTTTGATTTGTATTTCCCTGATGCTGAGTGAGGTGGAGCACTTTTTCATGTGTCTGTTGGCCATATGGATGTCTTCTTTGCAGAAATATCTGTTCACGTCCTCTACCCATTTCTTGATTGGATTATTTGTTCTTTGGGTGTTGAGTTTGATAAGTTCTTTATAGATTTTGGACACTAGCCCTTTATCTGATACGTCGTTTGCAAATATCTTCTCCCATTCTATCAGTTGTCTTTTGGTTTTGTTAACTGTTTCCTTTGCTGGGCAAAAGCTTTTGATCTTGATGAAATCCCAATAGTTCATTTTTGCCCTTGCTTCCCTTGCCTTTGGTGATGTTCCTAGGAAGATGTTGCTGCGGCTAAGGTCGAAGAGGTTGCTGCCTGTGTTCTCCTCAAGGATTTTGATGGATTCATTTCTCACATTGAGGTCCTTCATCCATTTATTGTAAATTTTAGTTATTTATTTGACAGACAGAGATCATGAGTAGGCAGAGAGGCAGGTAAAGAGAGGGGGGGAAGCAGGCTCCTTGCTGAGCAGAGAGCCTGATGCAAGGCTCAATCACAGGACTCTGGGATCATGACCTGAGCCGAAGGCAGAGGCTTTAACCCACTGAGCCACCCAGGGCCCCCCTTCATCCATTTTGAGTCTATTTTCATGTGTGGTGTAAGGAAATGGTCCAATTTCATTTTTCTGCATGTGACTGTCTAATTTTCCCAACACCATTTGTTGAGGAGGCTCTTTTTTCCATTGGACATTCTTTCCTGCTTTGTCAAAGATCAGTTGGCCATAGAATTAAGGGTCTATTTCTGGGCTCTCTATACTCTGTTCCACTGATCTATGTGTCTGTTTTTGTGCCAGTACCATACTGTCTTGATGATGACAGCTTTGTAATAGAGCTTGAAGTCCAGAATTGTGATGCCACCAACTTTGGTTTTCTTTTTCAATATTTCTTTGGCCCTTTGAGGTCTTTTCTTGTTCCATATAAATTTTAGGATTATTAGTTCCATTTCTTTGAAAAAAATGGATGGGATTTTGATAGGATTGCATTAAATGTGCAGATTGCTTTAGGTACTAGCTATTTTATTTTAATTTATAGTTACAATATATCCCCTACAAGTTAATACAATGAAGATGTATTCTTTATTTCTGGTAAATTATCCCATTTTTTTCTACTTCAAAAATATACATTTCATTGAAAATTTTAAGAAAGCATGAAAATAGATCATTTCATATTTATTTTTGACTATAAGGCTTCTTATTATTATTATCTTATTATTAACTATCCATATAATTTTGTAAATATTAATATTTTCTGAATCCTTCTTCTTAGCACTGTTTCCAACTCTTATTTTTTAACAAACTGAGTAATTTGAGAAAGCAAATCGACAAATGTGTCAGTGCTTATTTAATTGCCATTCAACTTTAATACATGCTGATATATGCCTGTTTTGATTCTATTTTAGCATGCCATTAGGAAATAATGTGCTTGTACATATTCATTGTTATAACTGTCCTGTTGCAACAACTGGCTAGCAGTAATGCCAAAACAAAGATTCATTACAAACAAGCTAATTTATTTAAGTAAGTATCTCACTGTGTGACCCCATAATCATTCAATTTGACATACCAGCTAAAGTGGTAAATAATTCTCCCACTACATCATTTATTTTTTATAAATAAATAGCGAGTGTGTGCAATCTTGCCCTCTCTGCCTTCATCCCACTATTCATTGTTATGGTCATATCTAAATTCGTAAGTTGGTGGGCACACACTATGGCTAAGTGGGTGTTTGCATGTCTCCAGAGCAGCTCTGAAGGCATGTATTGACAGAAGCACTAATTAGTCAAGAATATTTCAAAGCAAATAATTGGTGTGGAGACTTTCAGCAAGCTTGCTCGTAAAACTAGACATATAATTGGTAATATAGATCATCAGGTGGTGTTGTTGTCTTCTCAAAATCACATAGACAATTCTAAGCAATCAATTCTGAATTGATATATGCTGCATATTTTTTTTTTGCTGAAATAACAAACCACCAAACTAGATTCACACTACTAAATAGAAGGTGAAAAAGGGCAAATTTGCAATATAGTGAAGTTAAACTCACCCTCCCTCCTACCCTTTGACCCAGAATCTGTAAACCTCTCCTACATTTGTGGAGTTCTCTTATTTTGGTGATATCTATTCTGCATAGCTATCTCAAAGTATACTGTCTATAAACAACAATGTATTATTTTCATGATTTTGAGGGCTTCCTAGGTTCAGTTGACCAGTTCCTGCTTGTGATCTCTCAAGGGGTTGCAGTCATATGTTAACTGGGACTACAATAGTCTTAAAAGTTTGACTTGGCTGGATATCTAAGACAGCTTTCTCACATGGCTGAAGACTGAAATTGACTATGTCAGCTGGAAGTTGAATAGAGGCTTTTAATCAGGGCATCTACACATGGCCTCTCATGTGTTCTAGACTTATCATTTTATGAGAGATGGGTTTATTTATTTTAAAAGATTTTATTATTTATGTATGTGAGAGAGAGGGGGAGGGAGAGAGTGAGAGGGAGAAGAACAAGCAGATTCCCAGCTAAGTGTGGAACCTTATGCAGAGCCTGTTATGGGGCTCACAGCAGAGCTTGAGCCCAGGATCCTGAGATCATGACCTGAGCTGAGCAACTCAATAGTAAATGTCCCAGAAGACTCAAGTAGAAGCCACAAGGATTTTTTTTTTAATTTTTATTTATTTATTTTTTTACTTTCTATCACATCTTATTGGTAAAGAGCAAGTTGCAGAGTCAACTAGATTCAAGGGGTAAACTCCACAAAAGACAGATAAATGGAGAGGGAAATTGGTATTGACTACTAGATCTCTTTTACCCAGCTTGGGAGAAATGGCACCAAAAAGAAGTTGAACATGCCAAATACAGGCATACCTGGGAAATATTGTGGGTTTAGTTCAACCACTGCAATAAAGTGAGTATCCCAATAAAGCAAGTCAAATGATTTGTTTTGTTTCCTAGTACATATAAAAGATATGTTTATACATATTGCACTCTATTAAGTGTTAAATAGCATTATGTCTAAAAAAACAATGCACATACTTTACTTAAAAATACTAAAAAACACTAATCACTACTTGAACCTTCAGTGAGTCATAATATTTTTGCTGGTATTGCATCTTGTCTCAATCTTGATGGCCACTGATTTTTGAGAGTGGTAATTGCTGAAAGCTGGAGTGATTGTGTCAGTTTTGTAAATTAAGACATGATGTTTGCTGCATCTATTGACTCTCTCTTTCAAGAATGCTCTCTCTGTAGCATGCACTGTTGTTTCATAGCATTTTACCTATAGTTGAACTCTTTAAAAATTGGCATTGACCCTCTCAAATCCTATGACTGCTTTACCAACCTAGTTTTTGTACCATTCTAAATTCTTTGCTCTCATTTCAACCATCTCCACAGTATCTTCACCAGTAGATTCCTTTGCAAGAAACTACTTTGCTCATGGATAAAAAGTAACTCCTCATCTGTTAAAGTTTTCAGTTTACTTTGTTCAGATCTATTTGAGCAATCACTATCTATGACAGCTCTAGCCTTCAAAATGTATTTTGTAAATAATAACACTTGAATGTTGAAATTACTCTTTGATATTTTCAAGGCTTCAGAATGGATGTTATATTAGCAGGCATGAACATACCATTAATCTCATTATATTTTCTCCATCAAGGCTCTGGAGTGACCAGGTGCATTTTCAATAAGCAGTTATATTTTGAAAAGAATCTTTTTTTCTGAGAAGTAGGTCTCAACAGTGGGCTTAAAATAGCCAGTAAACCATGTTGTTAACAGATATGTTATCATCCTGGCTTTCCTATTCCATTTATAGAGCAGAGGCAGAGTAGGTACAGCATTTAAGTTAAGGGCCCTGGGATTTTCAAAATTTTCAATGAATATGGGCTTCAACTTCAAATCACCAGCTGCATTAGGCCCTAACAAGAGTCAGCCAGCACTTTCAAGTTTTGAAGCCAGGCATTAACTTCTCCTCTTTAGCTATGAAACTCCTAGATGATATCTTCTTTCAATAAAAGGTTACTATATCTACATTGAGAATCTATTGCTTAGTGTAGCCACCTTCATTAATTATCTTAGCCAGAACTTCTGGATAATGTGCTACAGTTTTCCCATCAGCACTTGCTGCTTCACCTCATACCTTGATATCATGGAAATAGCTTCTTTCCTTAAACCTCATGAACCCACCTCTGCTAGCTTCAAGCTTTTTTTCTGCAGCTTCCTCACCTCTCTCAAACTTCATCAAATTGAAAAGTTAGAGCCTCGCCCTCAGTTAGGCTTTGCCTTAAGGGAATGTTGTGGCTGATTTGATCTATCTAAACTGACAAACTTCTCTATATCAGCAATAAGGCTGTTTCATTTTCTTATCATTCACATGTTCACCAGAGTAGCCATTTTAATTTCCTTCAGGGACTTTTCCTTTACATTCAACCTTGGCTAACTGTCTGGCATGAGAGGCACAGCTTTCAGCCCACCTTGGCTTTCAACATGTCTTCCTCACTAAGCATAGTCATTTCTAGCTTCTGATGTAAAGTAAGAGACACGTGACTCTTTTCCTTGAACACTTAGAGGCCATTACAGGGTTATTCCTTGGTCTGATTTCTATATTGTTGTGTCTCAGGAAACAGGGAGGCTGGAACAGAGGGAGAAAGATGCAGGAACAGCCAGTCAGTGGAGCAGTCAGAACACAAACCACATTTATTGATTAAGGCTGCCATCTTATAGGGGCATGATTTGTGTCACCCCAAAACAATGACAATAGTAGCACCAAAGATTACTGATCACAGACCACAATGACAAAAATAATAAAAATGAAAAGTCTGAAATGCTATGAGAATTACCAAATGTGACATGGAGACATGAAGGGAGAAGATGCTGTTAGAAAAATGGCACCAATAGAGTTGTTTGAGGCAGGATTGCCACAGACCTTTCAATTTATAAGAAGTGCAGTAGCTGCAAATTGCAATAAAGTGAAGTATCATAAAATGAGGTAAGCCTATACTTGTTATTTTGATCACTTGTTTTTAGAGCACAGATATATGCCCTAGATTTATCCAAAACATACAGCTGCCCTGGCCTTAGAACCTGTAGCTAATAGCCCAAGAAAGTATTGTTATAGAAAGTCATTTCTGGCAGTGGTTTCAACAGTGGCAGCGTCACTTATTTCTCAAGGGCAGTAGTTCCTATATTGGTGGCAGTGTTGGTCTCCAGTGAATAAGTCAGAATATCAGAGTCAGGGCACAAGTAGCAGTGTCTAGTCCTCAGCCATAACAGCCATAACAGAGCTTAACTCATCTGTGTCTTCAGATTGGATGTGAGTCTGCCCTTGTTGTTTTCTGAGTCTCACCCGTTGGCTTTTCAATGGTTCTTTTTTGCCACCAATGATTTTTAATATATTCAACTTTTGCAAAGTTGTGAAACATATTTTTTATAAGGTTAACTTTAGTTTTTTACTCTTTTGCCTTTAAAAGTTTTGCTTTTATTTTTTATTGTTAAAAATATTTTAGAGGAATCCTGACAGAAAAACTTGAGTCAGTAGACTGGTGAGTATAATTCTGATAACACTGAATCATCTAAGTCACCTACTAAGGCCGGAATACTAGGTAAGTATAGGACTTGGGTTGCCAGGAGCGAAGAGTGAAGGCACACACTGATCAATGGAAGTAAAACAAAAGGAAATGCTCCAGGAAAAATTCATCGTAAAGTATTTGTGGCAAGTTACTTAATGGTTATACATAAGATTTTTCTCACAGTATGAAAGATGTAAAATAAACACCATAGAGCAAAGTACGAAGAGCAAAGGCATATTGCGATTTTAACTCTTGTTCTGATATGCAAAGAAAAAGTGCCAATAATATGAAGCTAATTTAGAAGGCAGAGCTGGATGTAAAATAAAAGGGGGAAAGCTTATAACAAATACCACTCGAGTCCAGTAGCCAATTGCAGCTACTTCACAACAAACACCATACAAGCAGGGAGCATGCCACATGTTTGAATACGATTCTAGAGTGCTGAATTTTTCTGACCTTATACTCTTATATGGCTTATCTCTCAATGAATACACCATTTAGAAGTTCAGAATACTTAACATCAGATGAGTGTGTTTGTTTGTGTGTGTTCAGGAGGGAGAGGAAGAGAGAGGTAGAAAAAAGAGTTAAGAGTACAAAATGTTATGAAGAACCAAAATTAAAAATGTAAATTTCGGGCGCCTGGATGGCTCAGTGGGTTAAGCCGCTGCCTTCAGCTCAGGTCATGATCTCAGAGTCCTGGGATCGAGTCCCGCATCGGGCTCTCTGCTCAGCGGAGAGCCTGCTTCCCTCTCTCTCTGCCTGCCTCTCCATCTACTTATGATTTCTCTCTGTCAAATAAATAAATAAAATATTTTTAAAAAAATGTAAATTTCATTCATGTAAATCTCTTTCTATTTTCAGCAGCAGACAATTTACCAAAGCAAGAATATCAAGGCATCAATTAAAGTTCCAATTAGAGCATAATATTTCCCCCCAAAACAACACTTGCAAACTGATCATTTTCCCCAAGGAGGCTGCTCATTAAGTTTCATGAAGGAGTTTCTCAGTTTTGGTAAGACAACTGAAAATTCATTAGTAAGTGAGAATAAATATCATTATTTATTATATTATTGTTATATTAATTAATATAAGATTAATAATGTTAGCTGAATTTACCTATGCCTGAATTCTAAAAAATAAATTATATTTTGAAAATTCTTCTATTCCTTAGGGGGCCATGATCATGACAAAATATTTTTTTTATGTCTTCTACCATTTCTTCTGAGCACTTCTCTCATTAGGCATGAAGTATGGTTAGTAAATATTTACAATGGTCATGTTTTTGTTTTGTTTAATTTTTTCCTCTTTATTGCTTAATCGTATTCCATTGTATATCTCTAGCATCTTCACCCAATTGGTGGAAATGTAGATTGTTTCCGATTTTTGCTGAATCCAATATTAGGTAGTGTCCAATGTTGTGGGTCATGATGCTAAAAACATCTGTGTGTAAGTCTTACATAGCTCTATGTTTTCATTTCTCACGGTTAGATATCAAGAGTATTTGTGGCAAGTTACTTAATGGTTATACATAAGATTTTTGGGTTATACATAATTGCTGGGTCATACACTAAATTATGTTAAAGTGAACTGCAAAAGTGTTTTCCAAAGTGGTTGTGTCATTTTACATTGATACCAGCACCATAGGAGAACTCCCATTTCTCCACATCCTAACATTTTTATTGCCCATCTCTTTTATTATAGTCACTCTAGTGGTTATGAGATGATATCTCATTGTGGTTTTCATTTCATAATAACAAATGATATTGAGCATCTTTTCATATGCTTATTAGTTATTCTTATATCTTCTTTTGTGAAGCATCTGTTCAAATCCTTCAGGTTTTTTTTTTTAATTTTTTATTTTTTATAAACATATATTTTGATCCCCAGGAGTACAGGTCTGTGAATCGCCAGGTCCACACACCCCACAGCACTCACCAAAGCACACAGCCCCCCCCCCCCGTGTCCATAACCCCACCCCCCTTCTCCCAACCCCCCTCCCCCCAGCAACCCTCAGTTTGTTTTGTGAGATTAAGAGTCACTTATGGTTTGTCTCCCAACAATCCCATCTTGTTTCATTGATTCTTCTCCTACCCACTTAAGCCCCCATGTTGCATCATCACTTCCTCATATCAGGGAGATCATATGATAGTTGTCTTTCTCTGCTTGACTTATTTCGCTAAGCATGATACGCTCTAGTTCCATCCATGTTGTCGCAAATGGCAAGATTTCATTTCTTTTGATGGCTGCATAGTATTCCATTGTGTATATATACCACATCTTCTTGATCCATTCATCTGTTGATGGACATCTAGGTTCTTTTACAATGGTCATGTTAATATCACTATGGAAATATGGTGAAGAGTAAAGAAGGCCAGGATGTCTTATGAAGTCACCAGCAGAATATGGATAACTTATGTCTCTAACATTGACAATCTTAAAAAATAGACTCTTAGTGATGCTCATGTAGATATTTATTTTAATGAATGAATTATATAGAAATATTTCTTTTCTTTTTTTTTTTTTTTTTTTGCTGCAAACCAAGAATGAACCATTATATAGAAATATTTCAAATTAACCGGCTAACATAAATGATCAACACAATCTCAAATTCCCTAAATAATTCGCAAATTCTGTTAAGATGAAGCAGCTATATTAAATACTTTCTTAAAAAAACCTTTCATATGCTGGGATCCCTGGGTGGCTCAGTTGGTTGAGCATCTGACTCTTGATTTCAGCTCAGTTCATGATCTCAGGATCATCAGATGGAGTGCCATATCGGGCTCCGTGCTGAGTGTGGAACCCGCCTGGCCTGCTTGGGATTCTCACTTGCCTTCTGCTCCCTCACCCCCAACCTCAAAACAAAAACAAAACCAAAATCTTTCATATGCTTATAATGAGCCAGATGCTCTATTTAGTTAATTTTTAAGATAACCTCTATATGTCTGGGTATTATTATTAGTCCCTATCTTACTTATAAGGAAATTAAGACTGGAGGGAGTTAAGTAACTTGCCAAAGATTACACTCTTTAGTGTGTGGTTGAGCCAAGATTGGAATGTGGGTAGTTTGGTTCCGGAGTCAATCTCTTCAGACCTGTCTTAAAAGAGATCACAGCATGTGGCCTGTCTTGAAAGAGATCACAACATGTGGCACCTTCTTCACAGGTCTCTGAATGCATTTATGAAGATTTACTGACTTGAAGTTTTTCTTTACTTTCATTCCTCATTAAAAGTTGTCCAATTATTTAACATTCCCAGCACTGAAGAGTGCTTTGGTTATTGAAAGAAGGTTTCTACATGGGACATGGAACAAAAAGATAATACTTTGAAACAAAAGCCCTATTTTGATTTGAGAATGTGGTGAATCAATGGAATAACGTTTCTAATTGTATTTCTAAACCTGATATTCTCTGACTATGATACTATTATCTCATAGAAAGTCAAGAGGGCTCTTTAGTCTAAGAAGGTAGTCTCAAAGGCTTTGTTATTTATGTCATATTCCTTCAGAGAAAAAAGTACTACATGTTTACTACTTTCTTTATTTTAAAGAAAGATCATAAAATATGAAGATATAGGAGTAACCATTTGGGCATTAGCATTTTCCAGTTCATTTGCCCAGCTTACACAATTTAACTGGAAGACAAAATAAGAAATCTTATTGTAGTGGCATAATCCAAAATATAATTATCATTCAACTCAGGAAATGTCTGGTCATTATATAATTTGAACAGTATATAAATTAAGATTTAGGTCAGGTAAAATGCTATTTCCCTTTTATTTCTAAGTATACTCATTTTCTTTAAAATAGGAACAAATCATTGTTTAGCTTTTAGAGCAATTTTTAATTTTTATTTTTACTTTGTTGCTTACAATGACCCTCCCCAGTTGCTCCATAATCCAATGATGATATCCCAGCTCAATCCCCCCTTAGAGATGGTCTACAAATATTGGAAAATGTTATTAACAGTACTGTAACTTTTAAAATATGGATGTTTGGAGCGCCTGGGTGGCTCAGTGGGTTAAGCCGCTGCCTTCAGCTCAGGTCATGATCTCAGGGTCCTGGGATCGAGCCCCACATCGGGCTCTCTGCTCGGCAGGGAGCCTGCTTCCCCCTCTCTCTCTGCTTACTTGTGATTTCTGTCAAATAAATAAATAAAATATTTTAAAAAATAAATAAATAAAATATGGATGTTTGGTTGATGTTATCTGAGAAGATACCAGTTCAGCTAGTTAAATGTACATAGTATCAACATTTTGGTACAGAAATTTCATCTGAATTTAAACAAAAGTTATCAGTCATTATCATTCAGCCACTTAACATGTAGTCTAAATTCTAGGGCAAGTGACATCAGAATGAACAAAGCTCATGCTTCAGTGGAACTGTACTATAGCAGAGAAGATTCACAATTTGAGTACAAACTGCACTACAGTAGAAAAGACACTCACAATTTGAGTATGTATAATTTGTGTTTATTATAAATGCAATATTAAAAATTAACAAATAGGAGTGGTGGGATGGCAGTGATACTTTAACAGATGCAGTTACTGGAATCCTCTCTGATAGGAGACATTTAAGTATATCTGAATGAATGACACTGGTCGTCTGACAAATTGGGAAATGTGGGACAAGAAAGATAAAGTCTTACCATGAGAAAAGCTTAGTGTTCAAAGGATAGCACAGAGACCAGGTGGCTGAGCAGCATGAGGTAAAGGGGGACTTGTAAAAGATAAGCAGAATGATTTGAAATTTCATATCACACCTCCCACACACACACACCCATATATAACCATAATGAAAAGTAACCTTTCCAGTGACAGGTAAGAGGCTAACTTTGTAGTCACGAATCTCTAAATTATAAATTCATATCTCTTCCCATCAAAAGACACATAAAACACCACAAAACTCACTATTAGAACATTATATGATATGATATGCAGACATCATAATTAAAGTATGACAGGGAGCAAAAAGACCAAATGATAATAGATGGGTGCTTCTGATGTCTCTATATTTCTCAAAGATAAGATGTGGCTGAATATTCAAATATGACCTCATATCAGTACTGCAGTATATTTTTAACTGGTCATCACATTTCGTTTCACTCCTTCTCAAAAGCCACTATGCACACACTAGTTCGTCTTTTTAAATTTTCCTTTGGGTAATATCTTTCCTTTGCAGAGCATATAGATAAGAGGTTAAGACCTTAGGTGCTGATAAACTCAAATATATTGTTACAAAATACCACTTTTAATATAAGAGCCATAAAAATAACAATAGCAAACTTTTAATATGGTCTATATACACTTATAAAACATTCTACTGGGACCATTTCAGTTAATTCCTACAAAAATCCCATGAAAATAGTTTTTAATGACTGTTTTAATGTTATTTTTTTCCTACATGAGTAATCAGAGAGATTATCCTTTTCCTTAGTGATTGATTGGGTTAAAATCTGAACCAGAACTTTCAGGCTTCAGAATTTGTGCTTTAACCACTATACATATACACATACATATATTATTATTTTATACATGTATGTATTATATATATGAATATATTAATATATAAGTATATATTATAATGTATATTATCTCTATAATACCATGTTGAGTAGTATACCATTCTTAATTATTTGTGATGATTCCAGAGTTGCAAAAATATTTTCTTTTTTTTTGCATGAAGTTATCTCTACTCTTTCAGAACATTATTTTGAGTAAAGATTCTAGACAATGGGATTAGAATATCTAAAGACAAAAACACATTTAAATCTCTTGATGTGTGTGCTGTTTACAATTTTTTTGGCTTACCATTTATTATATGTAAAGCCACATGATAATCAATAACTATATTGCCTAAATATTTCAATAATATATTCTGTCTGCTAAGGCTCATTCCCAGAAGTTGGGCCAGTCTCAGTATTTTGCCATAGAAAAGCTACAGTGCTTGTGGTAGCACGTCAAGTCGGCATGTAAGAATGAGTAAAACCTTAAGAGCTTGAAGGAGAGAAGTGAATAGTATTCCAAATTGAGAATATTGTGAATGTTCTCACTTTAGAAAACATCCACGTGTATACCACCTGTTCTTTGATAGATACCTCTATTTTCAAAGAGCTAGATAAAAATCTAAAGATCAATGCATTTCAAAATCACAATGTTTAGTTTTTTTTTTAATTTTTAAATTTTTTTATAAACATGTATTTTTATCCCCAGGGGTACAGGTCTGTGAAAAATCACAATGTTTTAAACAACCTTCTTTTTCTTGGAATGATCAACAAAACAATTAGCTTGAGCTATTTTATGTATTGTCAAAAATATTGTGCATCACTTAGACTAAATATATTGGTCTACATTTCCTGGCATGAATGTGACAAAATATGTGCTTTTCCAGAATGTCAAAGCAAATTATCAGTCTTTCCATAATTTTTAATATTTAATGTCTAGTGACTCATGTTGACTGATTTTTGTCACGATATATTATTATATGTGTTAAAAATTAAGAGTGGTGCTGTCAGGAAACTTCATGAGGCATTTAACATATGAGCGAATGCTTTCTATAAATATATCCATGCATTCACATTCACATCTTTACTTATCTCAGATGAAAGCTTATGGAAAGAACTTCATTAAAGCATTATGAAAAAGATACTTACTGAGAGAAAGACAAAATGATTAATACATAGCAGTCATGAAACACATTGGAGCTGATGGTCTTGCCATGAAAAGGAGCTATAAACAATCTCTGCTTGAAATGATAGTGTTCGTTAATGTAACAGCGCCCTCTATGTTCGAGAGTATGCAATAAGGAGAAGAAGAATACTTTTCTTTGAATAGCTGATGAAACCGGATTGTTCCATGTAAGTTTTTACACACAAAGGTAAAATTAAGTTCTTAACTTGTTTATCCATAAATTTTATAGTCTGGATCTATAAAGCTTAAAGGATACTGTTAAAATTTTATAAGCAAAAAAAAAAAAAAGAAATAGAATTTTAAATCCACAGGTTTTCATTTCTTTGGAGAACAGCCATTCACCTAACGCGCTTGAATAATAAAAGCAGAGAAGATTTTGAGTAGGAAAATAAGACATTTTAATACTGAAAATTAATATGTAAACATATTCAAAATAATAGAAAAATATTTGACCATTACATAAACCATAAGCATAAACTATAGGTTTCATTTGTAAGGCATCTTTTTTTTTTTTAATTTTAAGGAAAGCCTGCTGAATTATAAAGAAATCTTCTACAAGGGAGATTTTATCATAGAAATAATGCAAGAGGAACAGGTGAAATGCACTCTTTTTGAAACTACTCTCCTGAAGGAAAGTCTTTTTCCTTCCTACACTTTAGTATCTATCTATAGGTATCCATCAATTTCCCAATGTAAATCTTCTGATTCTTTCACAAACTTTATTCTCCAGGTGTTAAAGATGAAAATTAGAGTAGAGAAGCCCAACTTTGTTGAGTGCTTACTTAAATAGCAATAGTTTTAAATGCTTATTTTTATTAGTAATTTGAAAAGTTTGATCTTTTAGGATACCTGTTAGCCTCCATTAATTGTTGTAAACTATAAGGACTTATAAATACTAGATTATTTGACATAAAATGAAATGCACAAAATGGAAGTTTTGATTGAGGATTTTTATTCTAAATTTTCCATTTTTGCAACTGTGGTGCTAAGTATATTGCTAAGAATAAGAAGAAAAGGAAGTTAGAAAAAGTGGATTGGGCAAATAAGGTTGAAATTTTTCATAAACAAAGTGTTTCTCGAACTGGAAAATGGGAGTGGCTTTACAATGTCTAAAGAATATCAAATGTTTCTGTCATACACCTTAAATTTTACACAGTTAAGACTTAAAGTACTATGATAACTTAAAGAAATAATTCTGCCTTTTTCTCCGAAACTGTCAAACTTCTTCTACATCATCTATAACATATTGCTACTGCAATTTGAATGTATAACATTTTAGATAGAATAGACAGCCAAACTTTTCTTTCTTAGCTGAAGAAAAGTTAAATACAAATATATACAAATCCAACCTTGTGACTTCCATCAAATTCATTAATAAGTTATAACATAGCTAATAACAAAGCTAAAATTGTCAGGGTGTTTAAGAATAGAACTTATTCTGAAATTTCTCTCTGCCAGATATCAACATAAAGTTGGAACCTTTCAAATCTCCAAATACCACTTTTTCAAAAAGAATGGGACCTGAAAACAGGGAATATGAATAAAGGGCCCATGTTTTTGTTTTGAGAATGTGATGGAAGAAAGAACTATTTGGCAAATTATAATTATATTCTAAATTTAATATTTAAAGAATTATTAAATACATTGAATGTATCTCCTTTTACAAAACCAAAAAAATAATTTTAAAAGCAGACACTTTACAAATGTAATATAACTTTAAAAACGATGAAAAACAGAAAAGGAGCAAATTCATTTATTTTCTCTTTCAAGGGTAAGGAAGAAAGCTCAAATAATAATTTGAACTTTTTGTTTTAAATACTGTGAGCGAATGCCAGCATTTACAAATGAATTATTATAAAGCAAACTTCTCTATACAAGAATATATTGCACAGTACAAAAAAAAATAAATGCACAAATAGTTCCTAAAGTAGGTTGTCAATTTGGGAAGTGATCATCTTATAAATTTTTTAGTAGATTAGTAAATATTTGGGGGAAAGAGAGATTCACTAACCACTCATTAACATGCTATGCTGTCTTTACCTGAATGTGACTATCTCCCTATAATACCAAAAAGAAAAATGTCCAAAAAGTTAAGGAATTCATTGTTCAGGAAAATAGTACGTATTTGTAGATTTTAAAAATCAGGAAAAAAAAATACCCCAAACCATCAAATTTAGTCCCAACTGTAGGTTAAGCAGAGCTGGGCACACTCTAAAATCAAGAATGCTTGTAATCAATGATCTGGCAAAGATGATGATAGAGAGTCAAGGTTAAATTAGTAGACAAGGGACTAGAAATGCAGTGATAAAGACATACAGTACCTGCCCTCCATCTCATTCTAAATTTATGAAAAGAAGGGGTCGAGATGCCCCCTCCATCCAATGTATCCCTACTTCTGCCACCAATGACTTCCTTGGTGCTAGATCCGAAATCCTCAGCTCAGGCCTTGTCCCAGCGTCTTCGATCTGGTCTTTCCTTGCCACAGTTTATTAATGTTGCAGCAGAATGACCTTTCAAAACCATCAATCCAGATAATAAGCTCCATGAGGGAAAGGACCCTGACAACGATAAATTCACTGCAGTCTCGCTCCTAACCCATGAGCCAGTGCCTGGCACACAGCACCCAAAGCAAGCCTTTCATGAATATTGTTGAATGAGCGAATGAACAAATAAAAAACCTACTCATTGCATTCCCTTCAGCAGCACCACATAAATTTCAACTGTATTCATGCGACTTAGAAGGCACTGCATACACATCCTTTTTAAATCTGTCTCCATGCGCTCCTTTCCCGCATAATGGACTCAAACATACAACAACAGTGTACTTCTTTTAGTTCCTAAAAAAAAAAAAAAAAAAAAAAAAAAAAAAAGCAAATCCTGCTTAATTTTCCATTCTTTTTATTTACTTTCTCTCATCTAGAATATTCCCAAATTTTTGCTCTCCTCTTCCCTCTCAACTGCCCATCTTCAGGCTAACACCTACCATCTTTCAGCTTCAGCCCTCCGACAATATATCACCTCAAAGCTCCCAAAATACCAAGGACAGACATCATGCTGAATTTAGCACAAAATATAATGCCAGGGACATGAGGTACTCTCAACAAATGTGCACTGAAGGGACATAAGTAAAAGAAATGTTAATGGATTGATAACTGGTTGCTTCAAGATTATTCCATTCATTTGTTGATCAAAGTTAACTCACTTTTCCACTTGTTTTGAGATTTGACTATTGCCCTCATGACAAAAGTTCATACAATTCGGGCCTTCTAACAAAGTTTCCAGGATAAAATTGGTGCCTAGGAAAATGAGGATCATATCTTGTTAATATTCAATAAAACTGTTACAAACACAGTGCAAATATTCAGACAGGGATATAAATTCCCATATATTCATAATAATTACAGATGAATTTAATAAACAAACATCACTGATTGACAGTGTGTCAGAATAGGACAAACATGGAACCTCAGTAATACATCCACCTGTGCTGGAATCTTAGGTTTACCAATTCAATTTTTCTGATCTTAAGCTAGTATGTAATATCTCTGAGGCCCATTTTCCTCATGTATAGAGACAAAAGCAACTTGTGGAATGACTGGAAGGAATTTAGAGGCTAGAAGGGTTAAAAAATGGGTGTCATTATTTCAAAGTCCATGTGTTAAAATCTATACCATAGAATTTTATTTTAGTGGAAAGCCTTATTAACAAATAAGAGAGCATCCCATTCGAGAATACCATAGTAGATATCTTGATAAGCCTGTTTTCTATTTAAGGAGATAATTAAGATTTGACCATGACTAATTACCTTAGAGATAGGTTTCTTGCTTCTATTGCAAATTAATTTGTGTCACATAAAGTGCACTAAAACATGCATTAAATCAAGTATTCAGTGTCTGAAATCAATTCATCTCAAAAAAATAAATACTTGTAAGTGTATCACTGATGCCTTTTATAAGTTTTTAAGAATTTTACCAGAGATTATATAAGATTTTTTTTGTGATTTTATCTTCTATAGCAAAATTGTCTTTTTTTTAATTTTTTTAAAATTTTTTATTTTTTATAAACATATATTTTTATCCCCAGGGGTACAGGTCTGTGAATCACCAGGTTTACACACTTCACAGCACTCACCAAAGCACATACCCTCCCCAATGTCCATAATCCCACCCCCTTCTCCCAAACCCCCTCCCCCCAGCAACCCTCAGTTTGTTTTGTGAGATTAAGAGTCACTTATGGTTTGTCTCCCTCCCAAACTCATCTTGTTTCATTTATATAAGATTTTTAGATGGTCTCGTCAAACATTTAAACCTTAATACTTTACTCAACTGGATTTACAGCTAAATATCTAGAGTGAGTCTATGGATTAAAATAGTCTCAAACTGTTCACAGTGTTTACTTTAGCAGGCTAACTAGAATTATTTCTAAAAGGTTTCTTATATTTCAGGCACAATTCTAGGTCCTAATGATGTAACAATGAACAAAAAGGGGAAAAATATCTCTACTTTCATGACAGCTGAAAACATCACCCATTTATTATTTTGGTTCTGCAGGCCAAAAGTCTGACTGGTATTGGCTGGGACCTCTGTTTAGGTTCTCACAAGGATGAAAAACAAGATGTTGGCAGAGGTATGTTCTTATCTGTACTCTCTGGGAAATAATCCACTTTCAAGATCATTCATACTGTTAGCAGAGTTCATCTTGTTTTTGTAGGACTGAGGTCCTCGTTTCTTTACCATTGGCCAAGGATCACATTTAGCTCCTTGTGGCTGTTCCTTGCACATAACCCATTCCATCTCCAAAAGCAGCAATAGCACATCAGATTCTTCTCTCAATGTGAATATCTCTGTCTTTCTGTTCTTCTACCAGCCAGAGAAAACGCTGCTTCTTAAAGGGCTTCACTGACAAATTCTACCTGGAGAGAAGGATAATCTCTTTCATCTTAAGGTCAGCTGGTTTGAGATTTTATTGCATCTGTAAAATCCCTTCATAACAGTACGCACGTTAGTTTTTGATTAAATAATCAACAGATAGAAAACTTGGGAAGAGGGCATGTGCCCTAGCTTCTGTCTACTGAAACAGAAGGTACCAACTTTAAGATTTTATTTATTTATTTATTTATTTGACAGACAGAGATTACAAATAGGCAGAGAGGCAGGCAGAGAGAGAGGGAAGCAGGCTCCCTACTGAGCAGAGAGCCCGATTTGGGACTCCATCCCAGGACCCTGAGATCATGACCTGAGCCGAAGGCAGAGGCTTAACCCACTGAGCCACCCAGGCACCCCGGAGTTACCAACTTTAAAAAGAAAGAAGTTAAATACATATTGAGTCAGGTGATGGCAAGAGCTGTAAGAAAAACAAGTATTTTGGCTATAAGAAATGATCATGTGGAAAAGTATTGCAAGTTCACATCCTATAGTTTGAAACATCATACACACCTAAGGAAACCTGGACTTCTGGAGGTGATAGGCTAAAAAGAACACTGAGAATCCCCCTGGAGTTTAAAGCAGAGCAGTAGTGGGATAATGCTGAATATGTCAGAGTAGAAGACAGAGAGAGAGATCTTAGCAGGAGCATTCAGTGTTTTATAACTCCACTCAACTCTTATAAGCATTTGTTCATGGGCCAAGGGAGGAAGGGAAGCTTATAAAACATATAAAATAAGCTGTACCAATTTAAGAAAAGTACAAATAGAAGCTGTAGCTATCCTCAATTACATCTTTTCCCTATAAACCCAAGTGTGGTGTTAATTACTCCAATGCATGTTCTTGTACTGAAAAAGAAACCATATTTCCAAAATTGGGTGAGGACTCACAGAACAGATAAACTGTACCAAGCATGACATGCAAAATAAACTAAGCCCAAGTCCTTTAACATCAGTTTATTTAGACACATTCATTTGGAGCTAAAATACAGACCACATACCCCCATAAATTCTATAGAGACATATATTTAAGGCAAGAACACCCATCTTCCAGTGGCTCCTTATTTCACAAAATCTATTCTATACCTGTGAATATCATTCCATGACTCATTTCAGCATCCAAGATGCTGCGAAATAACCTTCCTTGACTCCCCATTTTAAGAATCCTCACGGGGGGCGCCTGGGTGGCTCAGTGGGTTAAGCCGCTGCCTTCGGCTCAGGTCATGATCTCAGGGTCCTGGGATCGAGTCCCGCATGGGGCTTTCTGCTCAGCAGGGAGCCTGCTTCCCTCTCTCTCTCTCTGCCTGCCTCTCCATCTACTTGTTATTTCTCTCTGTCAAATAAATAAATAAAATCTTTAAAAAAAAAAAAAGAATCCTCACGGTTCCTCATGGCTTGCATTTTCCTTTGCTATAGCAAGCTAATTAACCTAACAGTAGAGTGTTCCTAATAGTCTCAGTCTGGTGAAGCCGAGCAAGCTGAGTACCCACCAAGATTTAGGCAGTCCCTCAGTGATACTAACAAGAAGCTTAATCCTACAGTAGTGTGCACATGTGAGATGCTTGGGAGTTTTCCTCTGCTGAGGGCCATCCTATCAGGAGTATGAAGTTTTATATTTAATCTGAGCTCCAATTATTTCACAGAATTCTCAGTATTTGGCTTTCATCTCTGTCCTAAGAGTCCCCCCAGACTTCTAAGTCATTGGTCAAATTTGTATATCTTTGTATGCATTTTCATTTATGTGGATCTTCCATAGCAATAATTTGCCATCCGCCATCCTCTCTATTTGCCTATTGTCTATAAGACTTTGTCTCTTAACAACAACAAGGCTCAATAAATGTCTTTCTGAGGGAGGCCAGATGGTAAATATTTTAGACTCCATGGGCCAGTCTTTGCTGCAACTCAAATCTGTACTGCAGCATGGAAAACAACCATAGACAAAATGTAGTAAATGCAGGAGGCTGTGTTCCAATAAAACTTTATTTGCACAAAGATGTTGGTCTGGATTAGTCCCCTCACTCATTGTAAGCAGACACCTGTTTATAAGTTGAAGCTCAAAGGATAGGAGACAGACTTCAGGAAAACGGGCCTCTCAAGTGGATTAGAAGTTGACAGTTTCAAAATCTCATGCCACACTAGTGTGTCACCCTAGAGTCTTTGGACAAATGATACATAAATTTACCTTTTCAAAAACCTTATAAGGATATTCCTCCGTATCACCTTTATATTCCTGAAATTATTTGACTTAATTCCCTCTGCTGGAGCTAGAGGCTTCTTCAGCTACTAGTCTTTGGTCAGGTTCTGGAGATACATGATTTCACAACTATGTCCTTACTGACTATTTCAGTTCTCATGGAGTTTTTAAAAAATCTGTGTTCTTTCCAGACTAAAAATCTGCTTTATTCATGTTTCATGTTACAATCCTAACTAATATGCAAATCCCTCTAACTGGCATAATTTCAATAAGGGCAATTTGGAATTGTAGTGACAGTTAGAGGAACTTTTGATATGAACAAATTTGTTCATTTGAGATGCTCCATAAAACAAGCATTCAATAAATCAATTTTTAAGGTCTCTTACAATCTGTTGGAGCTAAAATTTGAATTAATGCATTTTTTTAGGATTTATATAAATTTAGAATAAAAAATAAGGAAATTTTTTTGATTGTTTAACTTTCAATGCTTTACATATTTTGACTCTTCTAAATAAAGCTTTTTTTTTCCCCCTTCCTAAAACAGCTCTGTAAAAGGCTAGATAGTAAATATTTCTTTTGTAAAAAAAAAAAAATACATATATTCCAGAGTCACCTGGGTGGCTCAGCCCGTTGTCAACTCTATTTTTGGCTCAGACCATGATTTCAGGGTTGTGAGATCAAGTCCTATACTGGGCTCCATGCTGGACAAGGAGCCTGCCTAAGAGTCTCTCTCTCTCTCTGCCCCTGTCCCCACAAAAATATATTCTAAACTTCGGTGAATTAAGCTAATAGTCTTGGTCTTTGTTAGAGATAAGGATATATATAAACATATAAACATAATTTAAAGAGCGTTCTAAAATACGATTTGTGAATATAAGGATTTATAATGTGTGTTAACAAAAGTTAATTTAATATTTCTGTTAAGTAGTAGGCTCTTTTTAAAATGAGAGCTACTAATCTGAGTTTTTAAAACAACACTTTATGTTTTCCTAATTTTACCACAGTATAAATAATATTCTACTTTGTATAAGACTAATAATTGTAAGAATTCTTTATATATTTAAGATACTAACCTTTATCAGATATGTGGTTTGTAAATATTTTCTCCCATTACACAGGTTGTCTTTTCATTTTGCTGATCATTTCTTTTGCTTTGGAGAATCTTTACAGTTTGATGCAGTCCCACTTGTTTAGTTTTGCTTTTCTTGCTTATGCTTTTGCTGTCAGATCCATGAAATGCTTGCCAAGAACAGTGGGCACCTGGGTGGCTCAGTGGGTTAAAGCCTCTGCCTTCGGCTCAGGTCATGATCTCAGGGTCCTGGGATGGAGTCCCGAATCGGGCTCTCTGCTCAGCAGGGAGCCTGCTTCCCCCCTCTCTCTCTGTCTGCCTCTCTCCCTACTTGTGATTTCTCTGTCTCTCTCTCTCTGTGTCAAGTAAATAAATAAACAAAATCTTGGAGAAAAACAAAATGTAACAGTAAGTAATGAAGTATCATTGAAGATGTACAGTAAGTGCAGAGGGTATGAATGAAATGAATTTTGTGTGCCTGACTCATAGTAATTGAAAATACTGAGAGATGGAAGCAATGAAATGTGCTTAAAATTTAACAAAATTGGCTAAATATAATAAATTTGTTCACAAGGGGTAAAAAAGGATTTTGACTCCACTGCACATTGTTAAATCTACGATATGCAAATAAAAAAGGAGTTAAGTAGAATTTGAGCTTTCTCTTTGTTAAATACTAGTTATTCTATGCCCAAGTAACAGTTTCTTTTTAAAATAAATATATTTTTAATTCTTTGTACCTTTTTACATATTTATAAATTATCTTTAATAACTATTATTGATTTTTGTAAAAGTTAAAAGTGCCAGATATTATAGTCACTTATTGCTGAGTGCATATGTGCATGTGTGTGTGTATTTTAAAATATTATGTGTACTGTTCCTTGCATATTATATCTGGATACCTGTGACTTATGTTTATATCTTTTTCCTCTGACAGTATTTTTATTTTATCTTTCCCAAATTTAGGTCTCAAATTAAAAATAATAAAACTTTTCTTCTATACATAAAATAGCTGTTTTCTAAATGGCACCTGATAACACAAAGCTATACTACTTTACTTTATTAAGGGATGGGAAATTAGAATAATTAGGTTTATCTGTCATGCTCTAAATTTTCATTAAAAATTAAGCTGAGGCTTTAGATAAGCTGAGAAACATTTCTGGAGCTTCCAACTGCATGCCTAGGAATTTGTTTTGGACACTATCACAATGAGAAAACCAATGGACAGTGGCCACCCAACAGAATAAGAGGTAGCAAACTAAAGAAACTTCAGCAGCTCTCATCAGCTCTAGGATACAGTATTTCAATACTGTATGGAAGAAATTCAGTATTTTGTGCTGTTTATTTGGTTGTTCTGATATAATTGTAAATGAAGACCTTCGAGGATATGTCACAGGAGAGGGGATTATCTTACTAATAACTTGCTGAGCTACTAATAAACAGAAAGCTGAACATACTTTGATAGGAGATATCAGGAGTGTTAGCCTTTTTATTAAAATCGACTTAGGGATGGTTAGAAAAGGACTCTGGCCACAGCCAAAACTCAACACATTATCTACAAGATGAAAGAAAAGCAAGCAGATCTCAGTGCTGATGGACCTCACAGATAGGCTTAAAACCACCTATGTACTTTATTGAAGAAGATACAAAGTTTATGGTAAACCAACGTGATGGAATTTTAACAGCTTTAGGAGAAGCCATGGGAGCTGAAATTGAAAGTGTTATATCTCTGAGAATACTCCATGCAGAACAAAGAAAACTAACGAAGCACATTCAGAATTGTTCAATGATGGCACGGGTGACTCTAAAGAAAATCCCAGCAGGAAGAGAAATGGATTGTGCATAGATAAACATTCACTGCTCAGTAAGAAGCCCAAGGCATAAAAGATTAGCATTTTAAAGCAAGATAAATGTCCAGGGATATAGCATATGTGTGGATTGGTCTCTTCCATTAATATCTCTATTATACCATCAAAAGTAGAGTTTTAATTCTGTTTAGATTTATAAATAAAGAGGTAAATGAGTAATAAGAATAAACAAAGTCATAATCAAACTGTATTAAGATTATTAGTTCAATTTCTAGCCTGTTCATTTCTGACTTGAGATTTCTGGAAGTACTTAACTTGTTCTACAAACTTAAGCCTCAAATTTAATATGAAGTTGCAGTTTTACTTCTCATATTAATGTTTGAAATTAGAGGACAAAGTACAATAGGTACCTTAATTTGGGAGACTGGAGTGCCTTAAAATAGGAATTCTGTAATGGTTTAATATATGTAAGTATAATCATAGATTGTAATAAAAGATGATATAAATTAAAAAAAAATAAGTCTATTTGGTTCCTTAATTTAGGACAAACAAACAGAACAAAACTTACCAGTCAAAAAGCATCTCAGTCTCTTATTTTTTAATCATCTACTACTTATCAGTGGTTTGCAAAACTAGACATAGTGTCTACCCTTTAAGTCAAGTGTAAATAATACACACTATTCATATAATCAGGTAAGTGTAAAATTGGCATTATGATAAATGCTTTAAAATGTAAATAGCAATAGTCTTAGAAGGCTACGTAATTAGAGATATTTGACTTATTTAGGGAAAAAAAAGATATTTGACTTATTTTGAGGAAGTATGTTCAGGGAACTTTGAGGAAATAGCATTTGAACTAGTGTTTCCAGAGAATAGAGAGAAAGTGTTCCAGGTAAGAGAATAGCATTTACAGAGGTCCTTTGGGGAGGAAATGTGATACATTCAAATAACTGAAAAGTAACTGATGGGGACAGTTCTTAAAAAGTAAGAGAGTGATGGATAGTAGAGATGTAAGTGAAGAGATATGTAGGGTCAAGGTCAAAATATGGATTTTATTCCTTTTCACCAAAACAGAGAAGATTCAAGGATTTTAAATAGGGGTGTTCATAACAAGAAACATAATAATAGTAAAGTTGAATAACATAGGTTGTGTCTTAATGAATGCCAGGGACTGTCTTAAGGGTTTACTACTTCATTTAAGAACCACTGGGAAGCTCAGATTAGTTCACCAAAACTCACAGAGGCTAAGTAATTTTCTTGTTTGAGTCAAGATTTGGGTATGCAAGTCATTTGTGATAACTACTTTTTTAAAAAAAGGATTGTATTCCTGGTTCCTGGACCTTCTCATTCAGTAAGTCTACAAATGAGGCCCAGAAATCTGAATTTTTAGTAAGCATAATCAATAATCTGGAAAGACTGTCCATGGATTATAGTGGGACAAACAACGGGCACTTATTATATAATGCTTCTTATTCCACAGTCTGAACTTTTACTACCAAATTCCTATGTCCTGCCTTCAAAGACTGTAATATACAGAATATAGCTGTTTATAGATCTTCAAAAAATCATGCACATCAAGTTAAAACAATGTCACTAGAATCTTAGCAAATATTATGCAAGAAGATGAAGATAAGTTTCATAAACACATTTCACAAACTGGTAACCTCGCCAGTTATAAGATACTCCTATCAGAGGTATTGAGCTTTCTGAACTTTTCCTATGACAGAAAAATTCATCTAAGTGCTGAATGAAATTAGAAGAGTGGTTCCTGACATGGGGTGAGGATGGGGGTGGGGGTTGATAAAGATGTGGCATGAACAAACTTTTACAGGTGATGGTAATGTAAATCTTGGAAAGGTTTTAGTTGTACCATATATACCTTTGAACTCACTGAACTTACACCTTAAGATCATACATTTCACTGTATTTAAGTTATATGTTAATGAATCAATCATCTGATAAATAGAAATACCTGTGACATAATGACCTACTTCATGCCCCATCCTTATAAGCCCTCTCAACTCCAGTTGTCCTGGCATTTTCTATTTCTTGACCTTCTTGTGAAGAGGTGCTTAGACACACAGCAATTCTAGAATAATGTGCCTTTATCCATTCTACACAAACTTGTTCACATCAAAACCATTCATATCAACTTATATTTTTTGAGTGAGAAAAGCTAACAAAACAACATTAAAATCCTGAGAGGCTGAAAGAAATTTTCATGCATTCTTTTTTAAAAAAAATTTTTTTGTTTAAATTCAATTTAATTAACATATGCTGTAATATTAGTTTCAGAGGTAGAATTTAGTGATTCATCAGTTGCGTTCATTACTTCAAGTGCCTCCTTAATGCTCATCACCCAGTTACCCCATCCCTTACCCACCTCCCCTCCAGCAACCCTTAGTTTCTTTTCTATGGTTTGAGGTCTCTTATGGTTTTCCTCCCTCTCTGTTTCATCTTATTTTATGTTTCCTTCCCTTCCCCTATGTTCATCTGTTTTGTTTCTTAAATTCCACATATGAGTGAAATCATATGGTATTTGTCTCTCTGACTGACTTATTTTGCTTAGCATAATACCTTCTAGTTCCATCCATGTCATTGCAAATGGTGGGGTTTCATTCTTTTTGATAGCTGAGTAATGTTCCGTCATATATAAAAACACTTATGAAATAAATTGAAGAAGACACAAAGAAATTGAAAACATTCCATGCTCTTCCATTCTTTGAGCTTGTATTTGTTTAATAACTTTGTGAGAAGCAGAAAAATATAGAATTATACTTTAGCAGCCAAAGGGTTAAGCTAAGAATGACCAGTACCAGAGTGAGTGAATAAGGTTGACAGTGGGAGGAATTTTTCACCATTTCTGATGTTTTTGAGGTAGAAAATAAATAATATAGCTATCAGTCACTAGTGTTGTAGAATTAGAACAATAAGACACCATGCAACACAAACTGAGTCATTGATGTACTCAATATAATGAGAAATACAAATTACGATCAAACTATATCCCATTTAACTGTAAAGATCAACTCTTCATTCTCACCTTGACTTTCAGAAATTTTCACTTTTCCATTTACTAAGTGTATGATAGGAACTGAGTACATATTATTTATTTAAAGGTCACATAAAATGCAAGATAACATAAAAAATGTATTAACTATAAAGTTAAAGAATTGATGAAAACTTTAACCTAAGAAATTAAAATAATTAACAGTATTAAATCCTTTTTGTTTGGGAAGAAAAATAGTATTTTCATTTTCAAATGTCCAGACTACAACAAAACAGGGTAGGTAACAAGAATATTTGAGAAAAAATACTCGAGCCCATTAATTTTATTCAAGTTTCCTTCCTTGTAATCAGTACCACCTAAGTCCAGGACTTCAAAATAATGGCATTCAATAGTAGTGTTCTTTGAAATTAAGGCTATATAGATTTATTACTATTTATTCTTAAAGAATAAAAATCCATTTTCATGAAAAATAATTTAATTCTCAAAAAAATAAAAACAAAAAGGAGTATGACTAGAATCCAGTTATACAAAGGCACAAGCATGATATAACAGGACTTTTAACTTTGTTTATGGATGAAATAACCTATAAATTGGTTATCAGATGCCAAAACAAAGAGCCTGAAAATATAAGAGCAAAATCCTTGCATGTTTTGATATTGTGATATTGTATTGTGATAGCACATTTCAAATGATGAGCAAATATGGCATCTACTATGGAAGAGAAGCACTTCAAAGGCTGAATTAAAAGGAGCATAAATAAACCAGAATATAGCTCTATTAAAAAAATTGATACAGGAAAACTATAAATGTAGACTGGTTAGTAAGAACATCTTTACAAAAAATTAAATTTGAAGGAACAATTTTCTCATATGGGCTATAAATGACATGAGGAGAGTAAGTAGTGTACATACATAATAATAAAAAGAAAAGCAAAAAAAAAATAATTATAAAAAATAAGCATTATATTCTCACAATTTTTTTTTTTAAAACAGAAAGGATGAATAAAGAAGGATCACTGAAAGAGTGTCCTTCTTATGATTTACAAAGAACCTCCAATGATACTTTGTCAAATTTCCTATCTAAAACTGTTAAAAAAGTGACCTGTGGTATTAATTATTTTTTCTTTCAATATGCCTTGAGTATTTCAAATAGAGTTTACCTGAATCTTATACCTCACATAACATCCTTACCTCACATAACCAAAGTGGTCACAAGGTTCATGAGGTTGCTTCTTAGAGAAGCAGGATGGATCCCCACCTAAAATTCGGTTAGGATATCCAGATTATTGATGCACCACATTTGCTAACAGAGTATGAAAGGTTTTAATATTTTTTTTAGTTTTGTTTAACTCACATAAAAAAAATCTTTCTGGTAAGAAAAAGACAGACTTAATAAGTTGCTCTGAAAATTGTTTAAGAAAGCAGAGAAAGACGATTGCCTTGCTGTTGTTATAGAGAGCTGGGAGCTGGAAGTGGGGCCAGGATGAGGGCCCCTGAACAGGTTTTGAACTTTGAACTTCATGGCAGTGCTGCAGGGAGTAGCACTGTGATTTTTTGTAAGCTTGCCCAAATGTGGGGCAGAAAGGAACACGGAGGGGTAGGGCTTCAAAGCTGCCAGGAGTCAAACATCAAAAATGGAGTCAGACTATTAAAGTAACAATAAGAGCAACTTTTTATGAAGAATTAAATTTTTTCAGGTCTTTTTTTCAGATTGATTAATTGATTTGAGAGAGAAAGAGAGAGTGCAAGCGTGGGAGCAGAGGGCAAGCAGGGAGGGAGAAGGAGAGAATCTCCAGTGGATTCTGCCCTAAGTGCAGAGCCCAATTCCAGGGGTGAGGTTTTGGAGAGAGGGGGGTTCCGTCTCAGGATCCTGAGATCATGACCTGAGCTGAAACCAAAAGTCAGAGATTTAACTTGACTGAGCAACCCAGGTGCCCCTCTATCTTCATATGAAAAAACTAACTTTAAAATTGCTCAAGGTCACATCAAGTATTCTAACTCAGTTTTATATGATGCTTTTTTCTTTTGTTTCACATTCAATGGAAGTTTCCCACAAGTGCTGGATGGAAAGTGACAGAAGCCTTTCCATGGAGAACATATTATTCTCAGTGTTCATTTATTTTTACTGATGCAGCACACGATAATACTAACTAACATTTTCTGAGCATTTGGTATGTACTCAGCTATCACTCTAAGTTTCTTACAGGGATTTTCTCAATCAACAACAAATCTCTGAAAGAAATAGTTCATAATCTTCATTTTACAAACGGTGAAATTGAAGTACTTAGTGGTTAAATTAGTAAAATGTGGATTAGAATTAACACAGATAGTCCTACTCTAGAATACAAGTTCCTAACCACATGCTATGTTGCTTTTTGGCAGGCATTTTAAGTTCTATACTATTTTCTCTTTGGGGTTCATACAAACAAGGTTTGCTTCAGTCATGAGACCCTATATCTAGTTAACATTACAGTTCATTCACCGCTTTTGTGTCAGGTCGCTAACTTCTAATCTCAAGTACAGGTTGAATGTGTCTGTTCCCAAACTCTACCCATGAGAGATACAGTCCTACTAAAAATGGCTAAAAAGTTAAATTTCTGTATAATAAAACTTAGGAATATATAAAGCTATGATAAAGTAACCAAAGGAAATGTCTTATCACTCAAAAATGAAAGAACACTCTAAAGGTCAGAGGGTTTTTTTTGATGTTGTTGTTCTAAGTCAAGGAATTGAATTTCTGATACATCCTTAGAGCACAGATTTTTAACAGGCAGAAGAAAGGAAGTAGTACATATCCCTATCTTTTCTGACAATGAATAATCAGTCAGAGAAGGCAATGAGCTCGGCTCTCCCACTCAGTCCCTTTCCTTAGCACATTTTACTTCAAAATAATGCTAAATAAAAGATGTGTTCCTTGCTATCATTCCATATATCAGCAAAAAGGTAAGTATAAGCATAGACAGATCTCCTATGTCAGACATTTATGTTTTTCTCCTTATTCACATGTTTACCTAAACTATAATGTACGAAGTCGTCTTAATTTCACAGTCATAACTTTTCAGGGAAACTTTTGAGAATTTCTCTTATCCCTATGCTTAATTCCTTAGATCAGTGCATTTATCCCAACCTCTCTCCCTCCCGCTTCCCCCTTTTACTTCTTCCCGTCCTTTCTTTTGCCTTCTTTTCCTTCTCTTTCTCTTGCTCTTTTTTTCCCCCTCTCCTTCCCCTTCCTTCCTTCTTGTCTCCCTCTTTATTACTTCCCCTGAGGAAACGTTTATTTTCAAATAAATAGTTTTGCCAACAACTTTAATATATTTATTAAAATTACACTTCTATTAATTAGTGGGGGTTCCAGAGCCTTTTTGTGTAGTGTTCCATTCCTTGTGCTTCACAGTAGGTCCTCTGACTCTATGGTAATAATTTGAAAATCAATATTCTAGATGGCTGACAAAAGGAATCTGTAGACAATCTACTTAAATGTCCTAATCAGAGATGTAAGCATCTGACGCACTCATATTTTGATGCATAGGGTATTTATAATCCAGTAGAAAATATGTCTTTTTTTTTTTAAGATTTTTATTTATTTATTTGACAGAGAGAGAGAGATCGCAAGTAGGCAGAGAGGCAGAGAGAGAAGGGAAGCAGGCTCCCAGCTGAGCAGAGAGCCCTATGTGGGGCTCGATCCCAGGACCCTGGGATTATGACCTGAGCCGAAGGCAGGGGCTTAACCCACTGAGCCACCCAGGCGCCCCAGAAAATATGTCTTTTAAATGGCCCTTCTGCTGCCTTCACAAAATTGTCATGAGGATCAAGCTGTAGATATTAGGGTAGAGATGTCTTAGAAGTTAATTCAATTCTCCACCTGATGATTCAATTCTGTATGCACACATTTTATTTTATTTTATTTTATTTTACTTTTTATGTTTAAATATTTTTTTAACTTTTATTTTTTCAGTGTTCCAAGATCCATTGTTTATGTACCACACCCAGTGCTCCATGCAATATGTGCCCTCCTTAATACCCACCACCAGGTTCATCCATCCCCTCATCCCTCTCCCCTCCAAAAACCTCAGTTTGTTTCTCAGAGTCCACAGTCTCTCATGGTTCGTCTCCCTATCCAAATTCCCTCAGCACCCTCCTCTCTTCCAATGTCCTCCATGTTATTCCCTATGTTCCACAAGTAAATGAAACCATATGATAATTGACTCTCTATGCTTGACTTATTTCACTCAGGATAATCTCCTCCAGTCCCATCTATGTTGATACAAAGGTTGGGTATTCATCCTTTCTGATGGAGGCATAATATTCCATTGTATATATGGACCATATCTTCTTTATCCATTCGTCTGTTGAAGGGCATCTTGGCTCTTTCCATAGTTTGATGACTGTGGCCACTGCTGCTATGAACATTGGGGTATAGATGGCCCTTCTTTTCACTACATCAGTATCTTTGCAGTAAATACCCAGTAGTGCAAATGCAGGGTCATAGAGAAGCTCTATTTTTAATTTCTTAAGGAATCTCCACACTGTTCTCCAAAGAGGCTGCACCAACTTGCATTCCCACCAACAGTGTAAGAGGGTTCCCCTTTCTCCACATCCTCTCCAACACTTGTTTACTGTGTCTTGTTGATTTTGGCCATTCTAACGGATATAAGGTCGTATCTCAATGTGGTTTTGATTTGAATCTCCCTGATGGCTAATGATGATGAAGACTTTTTCATGTGTCTTTTAGCCATTTGCATGTCTTCTTCCCATTTTTTTGACATGATTATCTGTTTTTTGAGTATTGACTTTGAAGAGTTCTTTATAGATCTTGTATATCAGCCCTTTGTCTGTGGTGTTATTTGTGAATATCTTCTCCCATTCCGTGGGTTGCTTCTTTGTTTTGTTGACTATTTCCTTTGCTGTCTATATGCACACATTTTAGATGCAGATCATATAAGTTTGAAAAACTCTAATTTTGATAAAAGTATTCTTTATATCATCAAGAATTTTTTTTGAAAATATATAATAAACTGAAAAGGACTCTACAAATATAAGACACTATTACTCTATTATGCCAGGTAACACAATGGCTACAAAGATTGAAAAGACATAATTCCTGGGTTCAGAAGCTTGTAATATTTTGTGGGGAGGAAGTGTATGAACATGCAAATAACTAAAGGGAAAATAGGATTTGATTTGTGCTATCGAATAATAAAAAATTCATTCTGAGTATTCAAAGATATTTCACATCCAGTTGAGGAAATCAGGAATGATCTCATAAAACTAAGGTGGACATTATTTGCTGTGTAAGGTTCTTTTAGAAACTGAAATGCCTAGAGGTGTAAGTCATCATTTTAGTAAGGGTATGGAGATGAGGAATGGTAAGATCTTTGAATAGTAATAGATGCAATATGTCTGAATAAAAGCATATTGAGAAATCAGATATAAGGTACTCAATGTAAGTCAGCATTAATCATGTTCAGTGCAGATCTAATACTACAGGCACCGTAGAAAGATAAAGACTTGGGTTCAAATCCTGCATAGCTAATTACTATGTAACACTGACAAGGAATCTACCAGTATATTTTTCTTCTAAAAACAGGGAATAGGCTACAACTAACCCACTGGGAAACTAAGAAATTAGCATGAGCAAACTAATTGTTACTTATTACCATTAACTTTATGGTTAATAATGACATGAATCATTGTTAATAATATTCTATCTTCAGGACACCTGCCTGGCTCAGTCAGTTAAGCATCTGCCTTTCGCTCAGGTCATGGTCCCAGGGTCTTGGGATTGAGCCCCACATCAGGCTTTCTATTCAGAGGGAGTCTCTTTCTCCATCTCCCCTTTCCCTCTGCTCATGCTCTGTCTCCCTCATGTTCTCTCTTTCAAATAAAATAAATAAAATCTTTAAAAAATATGCCATCTTCAAATAGATGGAAATTTAGTGACATAATAAGTTTTATGTTTTTCTGTTCATTTTGCCTACATAACCAGTGTTAATTTTACTGTTTAAGGTTCATGAAGCATCACTGCCAATTCTTCTTTAAATTTATCTGAGAAACATTTATTAGAATAAAGATGAGTTTTAACTCAACTTCTGTCAAACCAAATCATTATTGTAATAACCATGCAATACTTATAAACTAACTTGTAATTATACTTTTAGTCATGTCTTTAAAAGTTACAATTAATTTATTGACAATATTGTTTCCATTTATAATAAATATACAGACTTTTAAAGCCACATGTAATGGTAAAATTGATCAAGGAATAACATGAGTCCTACAATTGCAAGTTAACAGTCTTACAATTCAAATAAGACTATACATTTATCTTACAAATATGTAATGAATATATACAATGGACCATGAGTTGTGGTAAGTACTAGAAGCTGAGGGATAAAGGCACTCTTTATCACTAGGGTTCTCAGAAAAAATAAACTGGAAATAATGATGAAGACTTTGATAGTAATGTTAATGTGAGATGTAGGACATAAAAAGCTACAATTAACCTTCCTAGGTCTGATAAGAGCTAATATTTATTTGAATCATATAATAATGATATATTTTCAGATAAGATGACAACTATTTGAGCCTTATAAAAAATTCCCTTCAATTTAGAATAAGGAGCTAAAATATGTGCAGATTATACCCGTAATTGCTGTTACCTCCCACCATCTACCACTTTTTCCTGACCAATGAAGAAAAACCAGTGAAGCAAAATACATTCTTGGGTTTACAGGAGTCGCATTTGAAATAAAAATGCAACTGCAATAACCCCTTCTATGGAAATGCTGGTTATCTTTATTCAACTTTAAGACAATCTTAAAACATTTGTACCACTGGCTTTGATTTCAACTCAACTATTAAGAATTATTTACTATGGGCAGTGAACTAGTGTATTGATTAATGTGAGGAATTTAAAGCTGAACAAACCATAGTCCATGGTTCACAGTATGATTTATAGGCATGTCTACAACAAGATAACTAAAAAGAACACAATATTCTGATCTTGGGGAAATTTTCACAGAGGAGCAGACATTGAAATGGAACGAGTAGAGATAGGCTATGCACAGAGCATGAATGGAGGCACAAATATTAAAATATTACTAATAGAATTCTATATGAAGAAATAAATAGAAAAACTGGGCAATGATATTTTACTCAGAATATACATTTTCACTAGTTATAAATTTATAATTTTGCAGGTAAAAGTATAAATACACAAAATTCTTGTGTATATATATGTAATATTTATAATACTAAGAGCATTACCAAAAAGATATGCCAAAATGTGTAACACTTTATTGCATATGATCATAATAGCAAATAAATATATTTCCTAAGAATGCAGAAGTAAGTTAAATACAGAGTAGATATTAGATATGAGTAACAAAGAAACACAGATCATATTTGAAAATATTTCATTAAGTATGTGTTTCTGGTCAACTTTGTCATGCAGACAAAACTATTTAATAGCAATGTTTCTTGTGGGTATGGTTCTTAGTTATGATCTTAAACTTCTAGGTTATTAAAAATATACAAGTTTCTAATATATTAATAATCACAGTTTGAGAACAATGGTTTTACATACTACATAGTATTCCTAATTCTAATTTATAGTGCTGTTTGACTAAAAGGTCAGATTTTTCTTTTCAGTCACCTCACACAACAATGACAGGAAATTAGAATTACTAAAAGTATTTCACTCATAACATGTTCTGAAAGAGTCTATTGCATAATATCCATGTAAGTTATAAATAGCTAAAGTCAGCTGACATCATGTAAATAGAAAAAAAATGACTTTAACTGGATACTTTTTATTGAATTCAACTTTGTTGACTGTCTTACATGTGTAGGTGATAAAGACTTTTTAACATATTTATTGCCACCAATAAAGACAATTAATTTTTCCACAAGTATCATACAGTCTAGAATATTGGTTTTATGAAAATTAATTTTACCACCTAGCCTGGAATATAGACAATTTGTAGGTAATGAAGAATGTTTAGAAATTTTTCAAACAAATTGCTGTTTCCTAGAGAATATAGCTATAAAAAATAAGAAATAAAATCTTGTTTTTTGCGTTGTTCCTAGGAAGATGTTGCTGCGGCAGAGGTCGAAGAGGTTGCTGCCTGTGTTCTCCTCAAGGATTTTGATGGATTCCTTTCGCACATTGAGGTCCCTCATCCATTTTGAGTCTATTTTTGTGTTTGGTGTAAGGAAATGGTCCAATTTCATTTTTCTGCATGTGGCTGTCCAATTTTCCCAGCACCATTTATTGAAGAGGCTGTCTTTTTTCCATTGGACATTCTTTCCTGCTTTGTCAAAGATTAGTGGACCATAGAGTTGAGGGTCTATTTCTAGGCTCTCTATTCTGCTCCATTGATCTATGTGTCTGTTTTTGTGCCAGTACCATGCTGTCTTGATGATGACAGCTTTGTAATAGAGCTTGAAGTCCGGAATTGTGATGCCACCAACGTTGGCTTTCTTTTTCAATATCCCTTTGGCTATTCGAGGTCTTTTCTGGTTCCATATAAATTTTAGCATTATTTGTTCCATTTCTTTGAAAAAGATGGATGGTACTTTGATAGGAATTGCATTAAATGTGTAGATTGCTTTAGGTAGCATAGACATTTTCACAATATTTATTCTTCCAATCCAGGAGCATGGAACATTTTTCCATTTCTTTGTGTCTTCCTCAATTTCTTTCATGAGTACTTTATAGTTTTCTGAGTATAGATTCTGTGTCTCTTTGGTTAGGTTTATTCCTAGGTATCTTATGGTTTTGGATGCAATTGTAAATGGGATTGACTCCTTAATTTCTCTTTCTTCTGTCTTGCTGTTGGTGTAGAGAAATGCAACTGATTTCTGTGCATTGATTTTATATCCTAACACTTTACTGAATTCCTGTACAAGTTCTAGCAGTTTTGGAGTGGAGTCATTTGGGTTTTCCACAAATAGTATCATATCATCTGCGAAGAGTGATAATTTGACTTCTTCTTTGCCGATTTGGATGCCTTTAATTTCCTTTTGTTGTCTGATTGCTGAGGCTAGGACCTCTAGTACTATGTTGAATAGCAGTGGTGATAATGGACATCAAAATCCTTGAGGAGAACACAGGCAGCAACCTCTTCGACCTCTGCCGCAGCAACATCTTCCTAGGAACAACGCAAAAGGCAAGGGAAGCAAGGGCAAAAATGAACTATTGGGATTTCATCAAGATCAAAAGCTTTTGCACAGCAAAGGAAACAGTTAACAAAATCAAAAGACAACTGACAGAATGGGAGAAGATATTTGCAAATGACATATCAGATAAAGGACTAGTGTCCAGAATCAATAAAGATCTTAGCAAACTCAACACCCAAAGAACAAATAATCCAATCAAGAGATGGGCAGAGCACATGAACAGACATTTCTGCAAAGAAGACATCCAGATGGCGAACAGACACATGAAAAAGTGCTCCATATCACTCGGCATCAGGGAAATACAAATCAAAACCACAATGAGATATCACCTCACACCAGTCAGAATGGCTAAAAGAAACAAGTCAGGAAATGACAGATGCTGGCGAGGATGCAGAGAAAGGGGAACGCTCCTACACTGTTGATGGGAATGCAAGCTGGTGCAGCCACTCTGGAAAACAGCATGGAGGTTCCTCAAAATGTTGAAAATAGAACTGCCCTATGACCCAGCAATTGCACTACTGGGTATTTACCCTAAAGATACAAACGTAGTGATCCAAAGGGGCACGTGCACCCGAATGTTTATAGCAGCAATGTCCACAATAGCCAAACTATGGAAAGAACCTAGATGTCCATCAACAGATGAATGGATCAAGAAGATGTGGTATATATACACAATGGAATACTATGCAGCCATCAAAAGAAATGAAATCTTGCCATTTGTGACAACATGGATGGAACTAGCGTGTATCATGCTTAGCGAAATAAGTCAAGCAGAGAAAGACAACTATCATATGATCTCCCTGATATGAGGAAGTGGTGATGCAACATGGGGGCTTAAGTGGGTAGGAGAAGAATAAATGAAACCAGATGGGATTGGGAGGGAGACAAACCATAAGTGACTCTTAATCTCACAAAACAAACTGAGGGTTGCTGGGGGGAGGGGGTTTGGGAGAAGGGGGTGGGATTATGGACATTGGGGAGGGTATGTGCTTTGGTGAGTGCTGTGAAGTGTGTAAACCTGGTGATTCACAGACCTGTACCCCGGGGGATAAAAATATATGTTTATAAAAAATAAAAAATTAATTAAAAATTATAAATAAATAAATAAATTTTAAAAAATCTTGTTTTTTAAAAAATTTACTTAATAAATGATAACGACTGCTAACAAAATGATGTTTTTGGAAGTCAAAAGTCCATATTAATGATTTCAATATACAAAATATATCCGTAGTTGCCTATGTGGGGGACATTCTATAATATGGTTGGAAAGTGGAATCCAGTTGAATTGCTGGGGTTAATTTTTAAAAAGATTTACTTATTTTAGAGGGAGAGAATGGAGGAGAGGGCAAAGAGAGAGAGAGAATCTTAAGGAGACGCCCCACTGAATGTGGAGCTGAACACTCAGCTTGATCCCTTGATGCTGAATCGGGACCTGAGCTGAAATCAATAGTCAGACACTTAACCTTAACATTGAGCCACCCAGGGGCCCTGAATTCATGGTGTTTAAATACCTATTCTTTGAAAGAACTTGCTAATATTTTTTTAAATTTTCATTAAAGGAGATCAAAATGTCTCAGGTAAACATGGAGAATTTTGAAAATATAAGAGGTTTCCTTTGAGATGAAGACAATATGTTCTCACTATTTCTCCCTAAGATTCTAGGTTATTAAACTCCCGCTATGGTGAGAAGGATAATAGGCCCATATAATTAAGAAAAATGATGGCTCTGGGAAGAGAAAGAGATGGGATAGGCAGGATTGCTACTGCACTGAATAGATTACAAGGTGGTTATTTTGGGATTAGAGAGCTCACCTAATTCATTCAGTGGACAGACTTTTAAAAAAAATGTAAGGAAATTCAGGTTATGGTTTTTATTAATATTAGGATTTTAAGCCAGTTTGGGCATGGGGTACCACTTGGATGAACATCATTCTGAAGTGAGGGATTTTATATTACTTCACATCTTGGAAAATCCTATAGTCTGAACAACAATTCACCCAGAGGTGGAGGAACTGGCCTGAGTGTGAAGGCTGCCCAAGGACTTCATCTTGCTTACGTGGTTATAAATTCCAACTGCTGTGGCAGCTGTAAAAGCATGACCAACAAGGCAGCAGCAAACAAATTTCTTAAGTTTTTATGGAATTCAGGTCTAGAACTTTGGTGTAGTATAAGAAATTCAAAGACTCTTTGAAGAAAGGGCTCATCCTAGAATTAGCAGCTTCTAGGAAAAACTAACAAATCCTTTAGTGAATCTGAGTTCCTTTCTCATCACGGTCAGATAAGAAACAGCAGGGCATTTTTGGGGGGGGGCACTATGAAGCATTCATATAGTCCTGGACATATTAGGAAAAGAGAGAAAGAAAATGGCACTGATCACTGCACTCTGAGACTCTGAATAGGAGTGAAGGCATTATTCTCACCCCCGTTTGTGAATCAAAATATTCTAGTTACTGCTAAAACATGGTTTTAACCTTGCAGGCTTCATTGTGTTTTCTCCATTGTTGAAAAGAAATTTCATTTGACTTTTTTTCTTTTTCTTTCTTTGCTGTCAAGCTCTAATGGATACCGGTTGATTACTGATTAGCTGGTGGATGGAAATGTTTCTAAAGATAGACATGCAAATGATATGCTTACTTCTAAGGATCAGAAATATATTAATAGAAGTGATTGTTGTACAAGTATCATTATTTGTACTCATTACAATGATTGGAGAGTGAAAAATGAATGCTTCCAAACTTTTTTATAAAGCACTTAAAACCAAAGTAAGCATTAAAAGTCAACCATTTTAATGATGTAGAACAAGACACCAGCAAACTTTCTTCTCTTCTGAGTATACTTTTTGCAGATCAGCACATGAACAAAAAATACTCTTCTGTTATTTTTGTTATTAAACAACTTATTTTGTCTCTTTGGGCAAAAACATTCAACCATAACAGTGATCAATGTTTCAGTAAGGTGGACTCTTTGCAATTGTAATAATCAGACAACCATTGTGGTTTCTCCCTTAGATATTTTTGAGGAAGCCGATTTTGTTTTGTTTTTTGTTTTTTCTCTGCACAAATGGGAAGAATGACTTTTGATGCACAGTATTTCTACTATGGCCACTCCATAAAAGCAGGATCAATCACCCTAATAAAAATTTAGTTCAATGTCAAGATGCCACCAGATGCCACATATACACCAATATAAACACCATTAATGACATAATAAGCTTTTCTGGGAAAAGGACTGTGGCATCCAAAAGTAACCCTGAAATGACTCTGGGGAGTGGGGCAAGAAGATGGGTTCCACTTTCATGATGGTTAGGGAGGGCCCAGAGAGAGATTTCTCACAAATCTTGCATGGCTTGTATGGTTTGAACTTGTCATTGGTGCCAAAGGAGAGAGCATCCAGGCTAGCTTACAAGATTATCCAGATGTGGACGAGATGGTGAGCAGGAAGAGGTAGGGCTTAAAAGCTGTCAGCCATAAGACATCCAGAAAGGAGTTACACTCTTTATTACAATTCACCTTAATATTTAATGACTAACATGTGCAAAGTTTCATTTAATTGAATTTGAAACTGTTTAATAGGGGGTGCCTGGGTGGCTCAGTTGGTTAAGCAACTGCCTTTGGCTCAGGTCATGATCCTGGCGTTCTGGGATCGAGACCCACATTGGGCTCCCTGCTCCACAGGGAGTCTTTTTCTCCATCTCATTCTTCTTCCCTCTCATTCTCTTTCTCTCTCTCTCTCAAACAAGTAAATAAAATATACTTAAAAAAAAACTGTTTAATACATGTTGTTGCCCTGTGAGACCTGTAGACCAATGCCAATAGGGAGGTAAAAGTTCCATTGTGTGTCTTGTTTAAGAACACAACAATACATACTTTGAGAAGTAAAATTAGTACCCTGTTCAGTATGGGCATGGGGTACCACTTGGCTGAACATCATTCTGAAGTGAGGGATTTTATATTACTTCACATCTTGAAAAATCCTATAGTCTGAACAACATTTCACCCAGAGGTGGAGGAACTGGCCTGAGTGTGAAGCCTGCCCAAAGACTTCATCTTGTTTCAATAATGTCTAAACTCAGAAAGGATTGAGGAATACAATGATGAGACCTTGCATATTGACTTCAGTATGGATAAAGACAAGACTGACCTATTTTATCTTAAGTGTCTGTGAGTCAAGAGTTTCCAAGAACAGTTTTTCCCAAAAGCAACAATATTGGATAAAGAATTGTTGTTGTGTCTACAAAATGAACCAGATATCCAGCCCATTGAAAATGGTCAGTGAGTCCATAAAAACAAACAGATGGGGCCAATCTAGTGTTAAGATTACTACCTGAAATATAATCAATAATGCTTTGGGTTTAGTCTTATAATATAATCAAATAATATAGTCAGTAAACCCTTTGGGTTTCATTGTTGATCAGAGATATTCTTTGGTAAGGGATAAAAACCAGCAGCCCTCCAGCAAGCTCCATCATGTATGAGAATGTTTCTGCCATACATAAAGTATAAAAATTGCTTTTGCTGTGCTATTCATTTCATTCAATACCAATGGGCTATTTGTTGGAGGGGTGGCAGAGAAAGTGACCTCCTCTGGCACCATATATCTGACAATGGACTAGAGACAAGAATGCCATTCCCACTGCATAGAGAATATATCAGGACACCCAGATTTAGTTTTATGTTGTAGGTACATTTTTCATTTGATCAGGGAAACCTTGGTGGTTGAGCCAAGCTTGTGAGGTGTTGCCTTTATGACCTAAAGCATAATGAGCAGCTAGCTATAAGCTTAGATCCTAGGTAAACCCAGTATGCAGCCAACAACTGCTGCTCTAATGGTATGTAACACACAAGTCCATGGGAACCTTACGCTCCAGAAGTCCAAAGGAAAGTTGTTGCCAACCTGACTGATCCAGAGGACGTCTTAGAAGAGGTTGCTAAAGCTTCTATAGTGAAGGAGTGCCTGGGAGACCTTACAGGGAGTACCTATTATATGGCAATTTGGATTGATTCTAGAGACTTCTGTAGTAAGGTACCTCATTCAAAATGGACTGTTTTGCAAGTAATAGCATAAATGGATTTAAGTTAAATTTATAAATTGAGAAGGCCCAAAAGATGTTTGGCTCGTGTTAACGTTGCTGTACTGAGAAAATAAATATTTGTTTCTTGATAGTGTCAATGATGAAGCAACACTAATTTTTAGGAATTTGACCAAGATGGTGAGGCCTTGTACCAGGGGTGGGTCACTGACCCATGATCTTTTTGTAAAACTCCTTTGTGATTTTTTTGTATGCCCTAAATGAGTTTGTCAAATGAATCCTGAGAGAATAACATCATTGATGTGATGTCATACCTGTGCTCCTGGAGAAAGCTGAATGGGGTTAAATTTTTTTCCTATAAAGATTGTGTGAGGGGCACCTGGGTGGCTCAGTGGGTTAAGCCTCTGCCTTCGGCTCAGGTCATGATCTCAGGGTCCTGGGATTGAGCCCCGCATCGGTCTCTCTGCTCAGCGGGGAGTCTGCTTCTTCTCTCTCTGCCTGCCTTTCTGCCTACTTGTGATTTTTATCCGTCAAATAAATAAAATCTTTAAAAAAAAAAAAAAGATTGTGTGAGATGGTGGGCTATTGAGGTACTCCCTGAGTGGTCAGGTAATTGTGTTTCTTTGAATTTAAAGGCAACCTACAGCTGACAGGCTACTGAAATAGACACTGAACAGGAAATACTAGCCAAATATGTAATTGCAAACTATTTACCAGTTTCTGATTGGACAGAGTCAGTATACTAAGTAATATCGGACATGAGTATCTTAAGGAGGGAATCCACAGTTTAATAGTTTATGTAACCCATAATGAGTCTCTATTCATTCATTTCAAGTTTAAGATCAGGCCAAGTGATTCTGTTAAATGAAGAAATAGTCAAGAAAACTATCCATTGTCAAAAACGGCATTGAATCGGCTTCAGTCCATAAAGGCATGTTTTAATTTATATTGGATCATATTAATTATTTTAACTGAGGAGAGAGGTAGCAGAGGGAAGTCTATGGCAGATCCCATTTTGTCAAGCTGAATGATACATAACACGATTTATCTATTTAAATGTACTACTCATTGGATCAGAATGGCCGTGCTCACTATGGGATATTTTAGGACAATAAGTTTTACGACCATGGAGAATTTTAGAAAAGGCAATAGTTCCAATGGTTAAGGTGAGACTCTTATATTTGGTAACTCCTCCAAGAGAACAGGGAGCACCTTATTTAAATTTAGTGGAATCTCGGGTATAAATGTAACTTGAGCCCCAGTATCAATTAAGACTCTTAAAGTTTGCCAGTTGGTACATTTCAGCAGATGTTAAAGTTAATTTAGAACCTATACTGCAGAGGCATAAAGTTCAATCAGTGCAGTTTTATATTTTTTGTTATTGTTATAAATTATTGTAGTAAATTTTGGATTTCCAAATAGGTCAAATTTTGGACCTCTATTTTGTTTTTTTTGTTTGTTTTCTTCCAGGCAATGATTACAACTTCCTCTTCTTGTCCTCTTCTCTTTTCCTGTTGTTGTTATTGTTGTTGTTCTCCTCCTTCATTGTCATCCTCACCAGAGCTGAATGAACTACCTACAGTACTACTGCAGGGGAGATTCTCTCTAGCCTGCCCACATTTAGAAATTTCTTCTTCCAGATTGTGTTAAATCAGTACCATCAGGGTAAAGGGTTCCCTTGTGGCAACATCTGCTTTATAGAGGTTAAGGACCCCAAGTTCAAATCAAGTTTGAATGAACCCTTTGCACAGGGGTACCATGGGTATTTTTTCTAAAACCCTAAGGATCAAGAATATCTTCTTTGGCCACAGATGTATGAGCATCAGCAACAGCAGCATTTTGTAGGGTCCCAACAAGCCATTTGCTTTTAGGGATGTGACTTCAGCAAGCCACATGGTAACTATTTTTCCACAAAAGCGACTATCCAATGTGCCCACGTATTGCAGAGAATATCAGTTTTCCCTACAAGTATTCTATTAAATGGAGGTCTATGTCTTATTTATAAATATAACCAGTGGTCACAGGATCAAAGTTCTTCTCATAGCCCTAGCATCAGACATGATTTATACTGAATTGAGACACATGATTCAGTATGAATCACAGAGAGTCTGGGCCAGGACACTCAACTTAGGACCATATTAAAGAGGGCCAAGTCCCATACTTCTGTCATTAAATATCATAATGTAGATCAGGACACTCAAGTCTGGGCCACTTTAAGGAGAGCCAAGTCCTAATTCCTATCTTTAAATGTCATAGTCTGGGTCAGGACACTCAACTTTGGGCCATTTTAAAGAGGGCCAAGTCCCACATTCCTGTCCTTAAATATCAGAGTCTGGACCAGGACACTCAACTCAGGGCCACTTTAAAGAGGGCCAGGTCCCATACACCTGCCATTAAATGTCAAGTATAAAAACTTCCAACATAGGTGTGTTAAACTATGAGAAGCTCAGTCAGACTCAGCTACAGAGAAGCACAACTCAAATAGTATGTTTGCCACTGGCCAGTGAATCAAAGCAAAAAGAATAACAATGACTAGTGGTGTTGATCATTGCCCAAACCATTTACAGCGCTCAGAGCAGCATCCAACTCACAGACAGGATGGACAGGCACCCCATTCAGCATTTGGTTCAGGTATTAAGATTAATGATGCCACACACATACCAGGAAGGTATGAAAAAGTTTAAGACTTACATATTAGGCTTTCTGGGGTAAGCACAATAATTTTCCCAGGATGGTCCAAAAGGAGACTGGCTATACTTTCACAGGAAGCAGAGGTGGTGTGAGGATAATGATACATGGGCCAGAGATTGCACACTTTGACTTCCCACAAGCACAAAAAGCAAAGCATCCCGCCTTACTTTATCAACTTTATCAATATGAAGGGAGAGTAGTGGAGCTTAAAAGCTGTTGGGACTCAATCATCAAAAATAAAGTCAGTCCATACCACAGTTCCAAAAGATTTCTCTGGTCTCTGATTTTTATTCAATTTCCTTGTGAAAGGACATTATGGTAATATTAAATACCTTTGAAGAATAAGGTAGGTAAAATAAATATGTGCCTATATAACATTAATACTAATATATGACAAAGGACTAAATTTAAAATTGAGGAACACTAGGAAATGAATATTGGAAACATTTAATGAGACTAAAGCTAAATTAGAACTGTATGTGAAGGAGAGTATAACAATTTCATATAATAATATGAAATGATATACACATGTAATTAAAGTTTCAGTTCTTTTGTAAAGAATTATTTTATGGGTTGTACCAAGCTGCATATGATATTACCTTTCAATGATCATGTAATCAGATTTAATTCTGAATAGCCTAATTTGTCTGCTTAAATTATCAAGCATTAAAATTGAATTTAAATAATTTAGTTCTGAATATGTATAAACATTAAGCTAGGATAAAGTAGCTATTTATTTCACCACCAAGAAATGAAAGCCAGCTAAAATTCTAAATATCCAACAAATTCTACATTGACCAAAATGGCAATATTCAAGATAGAAATAGAAACATATTTTTTGCCTAAGATTTAGATGTCAATTTCCTAAACAGCCTGTTAGCTCCTAAGCATCTCAGATGTGCATGAGTCATGCTTTGCACTGAACAGCCTAAATAATGTGATCATTCTTAACTCTGTTACCAGCATCTTGTGTGCTAAATGCCATTTAGTGCAGATAATGGAACTAATGTATTATTTTCAGAGATCCCTCTTTTTTAAGAGGAAAGTGAGTATTTAACTAAATGTTTGTATGTCTAAGTCTTTAGGGGATATACTGAGGACAGTAGAAGAAAAAACTCATAATTTGCATAAATTCTGTGATGTCTCTTTACTGTCACACTGTCACCTATATATAATTTTAAATAATTTTGATAATATTAATTGCAATTTAATCTTTTTTTTCCTCTTTAGTACATACTCTTTTAAGTCTTTTGCTCCTTCAAAAGAGAAAATTATGGAGAAAAGGTTTAAAAACCCTATGAGAAACAAAATATTATAAACTATTTATTAAAATAGGATGCTTTTATTTTGAGGGAAGCCTAGGATATGCAATGCCAGAGAAGCTTCGGCATATACTTAGAAAATTAAATACACAAGGTATCATTTAAGGTATCATTAAGGTATCATTTAAGATACAGAACTTGCTTAAGATCAACAGCTAATTAATTACAAAACAGACTTCAACTCTCAAAGCAGTAACTCTAAGATGCCATTATAATGAGAGACTAATGAATATCAATCCTTGTAGATAAAAGATACGTTTACTAAGAAAAAAGTAAACAATTTAATAGAAATGTGAATTTTTCCATTCAATTGGTGATCAGCATATAATTATGGAAAATAAGCTTATAGAGACAAAAGCCACAGTACATTAAATATTGTCTCCTCAAGAAATATACTGGCAATAAAGCTATAGGGGAAATTTTATCTCTAAATAAATATTCTCAAATGTGTATGATAGGCTTACTTCACTTGAGTTTCCCAAAGTTTATGTCAAAAATTCCTTCTAATAAAATAATAAACATTTTATTTTATTTCATATGGCTTGCCATATATTCAAAAAGGAATACTCCAGTTTCAATTAACAAAATATCTAACTAATACTGGCTTGAAATATAAGGAAATTTATTTTTAAATTAAGGAGTATCATAGAAGTAGATGGTAGTTACCCAGTTGTTAAATAGTATAAATGTATGGGTTTTTCTTCTTTATGCTGTCCTTCAAGATTATAAAATGATGGCCAAAGCTCCACGTGTGTGTTAAAAGCAATACTAGAAGGAAAGGAATAATTATATATTGTGAAGTCTTTAATCAGTAAAACAAAAGCTTCTTCAGAGTCCTGTGACCTTCAAACTTTAAATGATCATTTATTGATTTTATCTTGGAATCATGGCCATCTATAACTCAAGAGAAGCTAAGAAAACCATTCCAGTTGGAATAAGCAAGAGAGAACTTGTTTGCAGATGGAAGTTGTGCTACCCAACTGATGGGATGAGATAGTTCAAGCAATCTTTGACCACAAATTGTTCCATAAGGAACTGTGACAAGAAAGAACACACTGATGAGTCTCAGAAAGGAAAATCTTTCTGTTAATACAATAGCATTTTGTTTTATGTATATGCGACTTGAATAAATTTAATTTATGGGATCTTCCCCTGACAGAAATAAACAAATATGAAAACAGAGAAAAATACTATTTCTACACCGCAGGGCCATCCTCCACTACATGGAATCGCAACTCTACATTCCTCTGTAGAGTTGCACTCCCAAGTTAAAAGCTAGAACCCTTTGACCTCATTGTTCAAACAATAAATGTGTTGGGTTTTGAGGTTTGCTAATTACCATTACTTTTCCCTTCATATAGATTCTGAATAAGGTGAGAAATAGATACAGTTTTCAAATTAAGGTGTTTGTTTCAGCTTTGTTAATGATAAATCTGGACTGAACAAGGTAACTTTCATCAGGAACTGAATTTTGGTCTTCCTCATATCTCTCCTTTCCTGTTACAATCCGTTTATATTCATGGAGAATCATAGCCTTATTAAAACTCATTGCAATGAAAGAGACAGAGTTAAGGTTAGACGGAGGGAGGCACAGAGTGGGGAGGGAGGGAAAAAGGGGTGTGTGGGAGAGAAAGGAAAGAGGGAGAGGAACTCAATCTGCCTTAATTGGGATATTGATATCTGGGAAGTTCTGATGCACGATATCTCCTATTGTTATTTAAGCAATTCCTCAGTGTGCATGTTGATGAGAAGAGCCTTTCTCTAACCATAAAACCTAAAAAACCCAGGTATTTGTGATCCCAGATAATCTCACGACTGAGGCAAAAGTCTACCTAGACGCCAGGAATCAAATGCCTCTCTTCCAGACACTGAATCACCAAGTGAAGAAACATGAACTGTGTAAAATCCATGACTACTGTGGCAAGAGCAAATCCTGTTTCTGGGACAATAATGGCAGTGGTGCCAAGAATGGGATCTAGTGTTGAATCATTGTGGGGACAGCAGTACCAGCCCTCAAATTCATTTTCCCTTGCAGAAAAGAAATATTGTTCTCACTGAATGCACACTGTCACATAATTTTGGACATGGCTCTGTTTGCTACTGGGTGCCCCTACATGACCCAGTTTAAACTAAATTATGTTGCTTAACAAACAAGCCAAAATTGCAGGGGTTAAAAAACAATAGGCATTTATTTCTGGGATTTACACCTTAGGAATAATCCCTAATGGGACATGCTGAGTTTACAAGAGAGAAATGAAAGATAGTAGAATCACACAATGTCCTTTAAAGTTGCTTCTTGGAAGTGGCATAAAAATATTCCATTTATATTCCATTGTTCAAAGAAAGTCAGAACAAAGCTTAATGTTAGTGGGATGGGTACCATGTGCTTATTTTTATCTCCTTGTGCATTATTTAAAAACTTGGTTCTTAAAATATTTTGGGCAATACTGTGAACTATGCAATATCTTCTCAATAAACTGCTTTTCTGTAAGAGTTAGTTTCTGTTGCTTGCAACTTGATTCCTGAAGACCCCTAGTAGACAGGGACTAAGCCCTGACTTTGGTGCTCTGACTACACACAAATGGGACCAGTGAAAGAACCATGAGAGGAGAGAACAAGTTGGTAGAATCACTAGCATAAAAGTGTTTCCTCACTATACAGTATAGTATAGTAATAAGAACCAGCCTTTGGAACCATAATGCTTTAGTTAGAATCTCAACTTTTGTGCATATTACTCCTGTGACCTAGGGTAAAATATTAAACTATGTTGAGGTTTCACAGAAAGGGAATAAAATACCCACTGCAGAAAGGGAATAATTTACCCATTTCCTAGGGCTGTTGTGGGGATTAAATGAATTAAAATATGGACATGGAACAGTGTATGAACCATAATAGAGATTTAGTTTAAGATATTAGTGCAATCATTATTATCACTGTTACTCTTAAGAATAAGGCTAAAGATTTTTAGCCTCTATTTTAAGAATGGTGGTTGGGGGCCTGGGTGACTCAGTTGGTTCAGCATCTGCCTTCGGCTCAGGTCATGATCCTAGGGTCCTGGGATTGAGTCCTTCATCAGACTCCCTCCCTCCCCCCATCCCACTGATCCTGCACTCGCTCCCTCTCTCTCTCTCACACACACAAAAATAAACAAAATTTTATTTTATTTATTTTTTCAAGATTTTAATTTATTTACTTGACAGATAAAGATCACAAGTAGGCAGAAAGGCAGGCAGAGAGAGAGGAGGAAGCAGGGTCCTTGCTGAGCAGAGAGCCTGATGCAGGGCTCAATCCCAGGACACTGGGATGATGACCTGAGCCGAAGGCAGAGGCTTTAACCCACTGAGCCACCCACGTGCCCAAAAATAAATAAAATTTTTAAAAAAGAAAGAAAGAAAAGAAATGTGGCAGTAACCCGGAAAATGCGAAAATAGCTCTCCTCTCCAGAGTGAAGCAAGAAGTCCGAGCAGGATGAGGTCAATATAAGCCTGAGTAATTATTTTAAATCACATCTCATGGAAGTTAATCTTGAGTGTATACTATGTCCGGCTGTATTTGCTTATCAGCCCCTCCAGTGGTTTGGCAAGCCAACTCACCAGAAACCCAGCATGGCTCTCATGATAAGTTTCCACATAAATGTTATTGCTTAGAAATACCCTGACTGGAGTAGATTTGTTAGAAAATTATTTCACTGGACAAACTTAGTGCCACTTCATTTTAAAGGAGTGGCTGATAATACAGTGCCTCCCAACTTGGATGAAATATTGCCTTGCTGCTGTGTATGTATGAGCTTAATGAAAATACCAGTGAAGAAAAAACTATATTCTGAACCTTTCCACAGCCCATTTTGTCAACTGCTATGCACCAAATAATGACACTTGCATAGGGGCTTCATGTTGTCAGTTGGGCCTAACATATTAAATTTCATTCAACACATATACTACAGTTACAGAGAGAAAATAGGAAGAAAGGAAACTTCTATCATTAGGGACCCATCTGATGGGGATTTTTTGCAGTTTAACGATGTAATTTGGAATGTAGGGCTTCAGGAGGTAAAGGACAAATGTGTCTGGTGGTCAGTGCTTAAAATTCCTAAATAGAAAAACTTCTGCTAATTGTATATTTTAAAAAACAAAATAATAAGGACATAAAATGGAGAAATAAGTATATTTGTTTTCATTTTTCTTCGCTTTCACTGGGAATAAAAGGAATTTCATTATCCAATAAGAGGGGAAAGCTAATGATCAAATAAGTTAAATGGTTTAAAATTGGAAGTTGCAGAAATATGGGAGGTATAAATATCATACATTTATTCAAACACAGCACATAGTTACTATAAATAGTTATACTGCTAAATGAACTATTGATTATGCAATATGTGTAATTTTAGAAAAGTAATATTATGAACCTGTAACATGGATGGGGACAATTTCTTTAATTAATTTGAAATATTTACAAAGATGAAGGTCTTTTTCAATTAAAAATTAAGACATATAGGTAGCTTGACAGAAAATATAATGAGAAGAGGGATGAAAAGTGAAATATCTATTGATTAAATTAATAACATCAATTAGGCACATTGCTAGATGCTTTAAATGTGTTCTATGATCCACAAGATTTCTACAAGAGGAGTAAAGAACTCTATTTTCACATTTAAGAAAGCTCATGTTCAGAGAGATAAAGTAATTTTCCAAGGTTACATGATTGACAAAGGACAGAGGTAGACTAGAATGTATTCATCATCATACATTGGATTAGGACTTCAAATCCAAAGACAAAGTCTACAGATACAGACTTGGAGGAAGAAGGAAATTAAATCAAATAAACCACATTTTCCACAGATACGTGCCCCAAGTCAAGGTAGAGGAAACACAAATAATCAGTTGAATCTCAAATTCTCCTCAAAAAAATGCATACCACATTAGATCTATGCAATGATACAGTCCATTTGTAAAGTAAAGGTCAATCATCATAGTTCATTCCTTTAGATGGACTTACAACTTAAAGATGAAGAAAGCGGAAGATTAATAAAAGCACATCTTATATTTAAAATGTATTTAAATTAACTTTAAGAGCTTCACTGACGTTTAACTGATGTAGGAAAAACTGCACATATTAAATGTGTACGATCTGAGGAGTCTAGTCATATGTAAACTCTTGTAATACCATCAACATAATTAAGGTAACATATATTCAACACCTCTCAGAGTTTCCTTGAGGGGAGGGTAAGAACACTTAACATGAGATCTATCCTCGTAGAAAATTCTGAAATTCTCAATACTGCACGGTTAATTGTAGGCACCATGTAGTACAGCAGATCTCTAGAATGTATTCCTCTAGCAGAACTAAAACATTAAATTATTTGAATAACAAATCCCCATTTTTCCCCAGCCCCTGACAACCACTACTGCTTCTTTGAATTTGATTGTTTCAGGTACCTCATACAGGTGGAATCATATATATTTAAAGTGCAATACATTATTAATTCCTGGCTATGGAGAATACTATTCTTTCTCATTGACTGCTGTTCCTATATCCAGCCTAATGTTTACAAATTTCAAAGTTCAGACATGGTTAAAAATTACATTAAGATATACATCAGTTAATGGAGTATTCAATCTGGAAGATTCAGATACTTTCAAGATAATGTCCAACAAGCATATTATTTTTTTAACTTTACCAATGACACATGAACAATTTTGGTAAAAACTTCAAACAGTACAGGCCAAGCAAAAATACTTCTTTTTCTCTCTAATTCCACACTCCTTCTCAATAGTAATAACTGTTATTTACTGTAATCATTTTAGTATATTTCTTCCAGAACTCTAGTTTATTATATATGTCTATACATAGGTTGTATGTATGTGTGTGTGTATATACTTATGCATAAATACACAGTTACATGTATATAAACTATGCACACATATTTACAGTGTTTGCTTTGAGTTTTTGAGAGCTGAAATGAAATCACATTGTATGTATTTTACCATCAGCCTTTCACTCAGAATAAGAGATTTTTCATGCCAATTACATAGATCTATCTTATTCTTTTAACTGTTACATCACATTCCAGTTAGTAAAGGTTTTCACTACTACAAAACATTACAGGGAACATCTTTATGATAATTCTGTAGACTAGAATCCTGAAACTGAAATTATTTATTATGCAACTGAATTACGCTTCAAAATTCCCACTCTAAAATTCATCAATGTATATATCATTGATATTTAGCTGCTCTCATCTTGTGAAGGAAAAAAATATCAATCAATGCATTAATTTGCAATACATGGTTTACTTGTAATGTCAAGATATTTTCATATTTTATTAGCTAGATGGCATTTTTTCTTATAAAATGGTTCTTAATATTATTAGGTCATTTAAAATTCGAAGGTTTTTTTTAGTGGTTTGCCCACAAACCACTAAAATAAATAGTATAAAATAATACTAATAATTTCCTCTTAGAATTGAAAATATTTTTCTCCCAAACTGTCACTTGTCTTTTAATTTTGTGTATGTTGCTCAAAGTGCCCTTCCTTTTTTGTTAAAGTAGTAAGAATTGTGCTTATTAGGCCCATTATCTACAAAGTTAATAGCAAAGTAACTTTCCTTAAGTCTACTTCAGCTGTCCCTGGTTAGTGTGCATTCCTACAGTCTATCTATATTATTAAGTTACTTATGTATACTAGGTTTTCAAACCAAGCAATGGAAAACTCATTTTGTAGCTACTTCTAAAAGATGACATAAATGTAAGTATTTTAACACCCTAGTTAGTTTGGTAGGCTTCGTCCTTCTAAAACTTTCTGAGTGTGATCTCCAAGCTAATGTCTTAAGGCCAGGTACCTTGACAGAAGATTCTGAGTCTCTAGCCAATAAGATCACTCGGAGTTACCTTTTTAATCTCAAAATTTATCTACAATTTCCTTTTCAATAAGAGCCTATAAAGAGAATTTTCTTTTAATCCAACCAACAGGTGGCAGAGCAGGGAGAAAGGCAGTCATGGAAGTACAACTTCACACAGCCTTCTCAATGAGGAGTTTAATTTATCATTTCCTTGTATCCTTTTAGACACTGTTTCCAGGTTAGCCGTCATGAATCACTGTTTTTCATGATACCCACTACTTAAATTCTATAGTTCTCTATTACCTACAGGTCACTGGAAGACATACTGAAATTTAAGGCTCTGCATAATATGGTCTTACTCTGTGTCTTCTTATGTCTCATTTTTCACTCCCTCTTGACTCAGTAATGAATCTTGCACACGTACATGTAGGCTTGCAGTTTAGCCCTATGTGGGACAACTGTTTGCATTTTCAACTCTAAGATCTCGAGCAAAAAAGGTTGAAATAATATACTGTAATTGTTAAGACTCAAACTTTATATTAAAGGCAATGAGGGGATACTGAGCAGTTCACCTTCTCTCATCAAGAGGAGGAAAATAAATCTTAAAAAGGGTTATATAGCAGGCGCCTGGGTGACTCAGTGGGTTAAGCCACTACCTTTGGCTCAGGTCATGATCTCAGGGTCCTGGGATTTAGTTCCGCACCAGGCTCTCTGCTTGGCAGGGACCTGCTTCCCTCTCTCTCTCTTTGCCTGTCTCTCTGTCTACTTGTGATCTCTCTGTCAAATAAATAAACAAAATTTTTTTTTAAAAAGGGGGTTATATAGCACTTTTTATTTCTTTTGATTCTCTTTTAGCCATCAATAAAACATAAAGAGCTGATATGAAAGGTTATGCACAATTGTTAACAATATCAAAAAATGTTGTTTTTTATAAGATATCTGAATTCCAAACCAGAAAACACAAAATACAAACAGGAACTTCCAAATAATTTTCTCAGCATGTTCTTCTTCCTGGACATTTATATCTCAGTTTTATAAATAAGATTCTAGCCTATTATTTATTAAATGGTAACATAATAGAGCAAAAAAATTTCACTGAGAATAATGAGAACTGAAGTTTTTTTTAATTCTAATTTAATATGGAACATATTCAACAATTTTCTGAGCTTTTATATTGAACATTCTAAAATATAGACAGAAAATAGAATATAATAGCTTATTCAGGTTAATTAAATTTTAATGTGTCTTAATATTCATGCATGTATAATGGATTTGGTTTATACTACTAGAATCCTGATTTAGATTAATTACATTGAGTAATGCCTCTGTGTATACATTAAATGCTCTATAAATGTCTGGGGAAAACTTTTATTTATGTTTTATTTTACTAAGAACTGAAATATACATTTTGAATGAATGGAGCACTATTCAATATTTCCTGCTTTTGATTTTCTAGTATGGAAATCATCTGGGTCCTAAATTTGATTTAATCTCCACAACATCTCCAAATGAAATTTCAGGCCAAAAAAATAGAAATAGAAGTTTGGAGATATGTGAATAAGTTTTGATAAAATCATCCTCAGAGGTAAGTGCATTGAGAGGACTAGAAACAGGATTTGGAGTAAAGTAAAAATTATAGACAAGACTGTAACAATATGGTAAGCATATAAAATATACAGATGACCAAATCCACCAAATTTTCCCTTTGGTGAGGGACATGATTGTGAAAAAAACAAAATGTTAAATTACCTCCCAAGTCCATTTTGAGCTGGTCATAAAAATAACATGAAAGATAAGAAATAAAATTAAAAAGCTACAAATGATTTATCTACCTGTGTTTATATATTCCCTTGCTGTTCTAGTTGTGTAAGCACTTCATTTGAAGAGTGAAGTCCCTGAACATGGCCCTTGAACCCTCTCTTAGGAGCTGGTTCCCATGGGCAAACGACTCAATCACTGACCATTCTGACTTTGAACACTGGGTTCCTTTTTATCCTGCCTTTCCCATAGCAAGCATAACAGATATTCATATAAACAAAAAAATGAGATCATCTCCTCCTCCACAATTCTAGATGTCATAACCTATACCTTTTCCTAACTGAAAACGTGGACTTGTTAAATGTTGACACTATGTCATCTTTGTCCATCAGAACCTTGGTCCCTCTACAGACATCTCTCCCACTTTTTATAAATTCTTACATGTGGTCTAATGACAGAAACTACTCCCTCTTACTATTTACTCTTCATCAGGAATCTTGAGATATAGGTTTATGTTTTCTTCAAGTCTAGGTATATTTTTAATCACTCTATTTAAATCATCTATTAAAGAGACACATTTGTCTCAAAGTATCATAAAAGGAACACATAGTACTTAGTTAAAATGATATTGCTATCAACTCCAAAGAGCAAAAGATCACATTCAGAATCTGAGATGAAGATTCTGAATTTTATGAATTTTATGAATTTTCAGACATGACTGAATTTTATGAATTTTCAGACATGACTCATGAATTTAGCTCTTAGGAGATCTTACTCCACTGTATTAAGTTATCTATCTGCACTAAGACAATATGACCATGAGAAAATATGTCAAAAATAATTATTATTACCTGTCATTTATTATTTGAATCATTTATTTATAGCAATGCTTTATGTTCTTTAAAAAACATAGGACACAATTTTTGTCAACAAGTGTCTTCTATTCTAGAATGGAGAGGCAGACATAAAAGTCAAAACTTCATAAAAATTGTGTTCCTTTCTTTAAAATAAATTATTTTATAAATCATTATAATAAAACATAATAGTATCAGCTTTGGGGCACATATTACAAAAATATGCATGTCATACCTTATTCTTCTCTTTAAATTTTATTATTTAATTGGAACTACACTATAAGTAAATTTGAAAAAAATTACCTCCTCTGCCATAAAGTTTCTTCACAATTATTTAAATCTATGTTTGATCTCAATCAAACATAAGTACAACATAGATATCTTCAAACCTCGTGGAATCAAGAAATTTACCATCCATACCCATTTGCTAGAGGATAAGCTCTACCAAATGCTAGAAAAATTATGGGAGGATTCACATGAGAGAGACATGTATACCAAGCAGGACTGAAGATTACACCTGGAAGAATGGAGGGGTAAGATGTGTACATTCTAGACTAAGGAACTAGTATGTAAAGAACTGTAACACAATAGCTTCAGCTGACAGGGTATGAGAGGGAATCAAAGGAGATGGGGCTCTGGATACCAGTTTCAGTCAAATCGCAGAGGACATTATATGTCACACTAAGGAATTTCAATTTTATCCTATGCATAATAAAATGGTCTAGCAAATAACAACACACATTTAATAAGAACATTGTATGCATTAAAGAGGAGACAGGGACATATAAGTAGGAAATTGGGTAGATATATAAGTTAAAGAATATGAATGATGTAACTAGTTTGGTGGAAGATACAGGAATTACATGGCTTGACACTAAATTCTAGGCACTCAGAAATAAGAAACTACTATGACTGGCCATGTATATTTACACATACCTTAAGGATCTGGATAGTATATGTTCTTTTCCCTCAAGCAGAATTTGATAGGAGGAAATAAATGAATGACTTAAAGGTCTGAGAAATTAAATCAACTGAACAGTATAGAACTGAAAGATGTATAATTACAAAAGGCAATATTATTCTCAGAATTTTAGTCAAACCAAGAAAATACATATGAGTTAATTAACATTAAGAATTGCCTTCTTTATAAGGAAGATGTGGTCCATATACACTATGGAGTATTATGTCTCCATCAGAAAGGATGAATACCCAACTTTTGTAGCAACATGGACGGGACTGGAAGAGATTATGCTGAGTGAAATAAGTCAAGCAGAAAGAGTCAATTATCATATGGTTTCACTTATTTGTGGAGCATAATAAATAACATGGAGGACAAGGGGAGATGTAGAGGAGAAGGGAGTTGAGGGAAATTGGAAGGGGAGGTGAACCATGAGAGACTATGGACTCTGAAAAACAATCTGACGGGTTTGAAGTGGCGGGGGTGGGAGGTTGGGGGAACCAGCTGGTGGGTACTAGGGAGGGGACGGATTGCATGGAGCACTGCGAGTGATGCAAAAACACTGAATACTGTTACACTAAAAAGAAATAAAAACTTAAAAAAAAATTGCCCCCTTTAATTTTTACTCAACGACATAAAAATCAAAATTACTTCATCTCTCCTATTGGTAATCAAAAATTATTCAGACGTTAAAAAATAAGAGCTACAGATAAATACTATTAACAAATAGCTCACTAAAACACCAGAAATGTAAATTTAATGCATAAAGCAGAGTAGTTTCAAGTTTAAATCAGAGTTGATGCTTAATATTTTCCCACAAAACAGTTCATCTACAAAAAACATGTATAATAAGGATCATAAACAGAAGCAAGCTTACTCATCCTTCCTTAGTTTGATTTTCAATAGTCTTGACACAACTATTGCCTTATGTTTATTCACCTATTCTTAGTATTTAGTTTATTTTTCCTACTCAAAGCAGAAGGTTAACAAGGATGACAGCACAGATGGTGACTTTTTCTTCTTCACAAGTCAAAGTGATGAGCCTTATAAAAGACTGTCACATGCATCCTCTCACCTGTTTGGTCCCTTCTGTGCCCCCATCTGCATGGAGCTAATCTGATGACTTGTACTTCCTTGACCTCTTGAAAACCAGACTTTCAGGATCAGCTCAGAAAGGGATCAAATTTCAGCCCTACATTTTATTTTTAGTTGTATATTTCTTCTTTTAGCAAATCAGTTTCTTGATAAAAAGTCAAAGTATGCTACATATTTTTTAAACTTAAATTTCAAATACCTTTAACGTTCATGATTAATAGTTACTTTAAAGTCTAATGCTCCTTTTGAGTTTACCCCCAGCTTTAATGAGATATAACTGACATGTAACACCATGTAAGTTTAAAGTGTACAACCTGTTGATTTGATACACTTTTATATGGCAATATTATTACCACCATAGTATTAGCTAATACCTCCATCACATCACATAATTACCTTTTTTTGTGGTGAGAATAAGATTTAAGATCTACTCTCTTGCAACTTTCAAGTATATGATACATAATTGCTAACTATAATCATCATGCCTTGCATGGGCTCTCTACAATCTAGTCAAACTATAAGTCTGCACCATTTGACCGATATCTCCTCATTTCTCCTCATCCTCTAGACCTTGGTAACCATGATTCTACTTGGTTTCTACAAGTTTGGCTTTTTTAAGATTTCACATATAAGTGAGATCATATAGTATTATCTTTTTCTGACTTTGACTTAGCATATGTCCTCAAGATCTATCCATGTCACAAGTGGCAGGATTTCCTTCTTAATCATGACGGAACAATACTCCAATGTATGTGTATATACACACACATGTATATCAATATGCATATACATATTATATATAGTATGTGAGGTACGTTGTATATATTATATATACTATATATGCACATATATGTACACAAACCATATCTTTATTATTAAGCTAAGAAAATATAAACCAAACCAATAAGGTACTATTTGAACTGAAAACAATCTTCCTTTCCCCCATACTGCTGAATAAATGCAGATACTATCAAATCATTGTCAATTCTATTCTTCCAGGTTAAGTACTGTATGTCATATTTAAAAAAAAAAAAAAACCTACTATAATATGGTAATTCTGTGAGACTGAAGAGGTATCTTTTTTTTCACAGCTCCAATAGTCTGTTCTCATTTAAACCTGAAGCAGGCTGACATTTTACTTTCTTCCTAACTCTGAATGGATCACACATTTCCCTTCTCTTTCAAAATTGTCGATCTTTTTCCCTGTATCCTTCAAGTAAATCCCTTCAAATATATACAGGTCTGGCTTGTTCTTGGTTGTAAAAACAAACAAAATTAAATATATAAAAACCCTCACTAGGACCCTAATTACTGCTTTGTTCTTTCCTCCCATTTTTTTTTTTTAAACAAATGGGTTTCCAAAAGTTTGTCTACTGATGGTAACCTCCAAACATTTCTACTTCACTTTTTTTGTCTTGTCTTTCATTCTGACTACTATATCTACCATTTAGCTTAAGTCATTTATTTCAGGGTACTGGGCATGTCATGCAGGCCATCTTCCATGCCCAAGTTTTGATAGATATAATTATCCCCACACAGTCTCTTTTAAGCCAGAGTTCTATACAATGTTTTACCAAGTTTGACTGTTGATTGGACTATGAACAGGAAACTAAGCCAAGTGAAAATTAATTTTAGATTAGGTAGAAACTGATGACGTTGCTAGAAGCAAAAGACCAGCTAGTCCATGAATTTATCAATAGGGGTTAGGCTAACTTGTGAGATCCTTATGACAGATTTTCTCTAAAACATATGGGGACAATAGGCCCATTTTATGGTAAAAGAATGAAAAGATATTCAGAAAGAAGCAGAAAGTCATATGAGCAATATATAGACCCTAAGATTCAAATAATTTTTGCAAGAGTGTGCGTAAGTCTTAGTGATGTTCACATCCCATCAATGTGTATCCTCAAGAAGCAAGTGAACATAGACTGGTGAGCAATCCAGTCTTTAAAAAAAAAAAAAAAAGGCGAATATGCTCCTTTTATAATTATGACTATAGGAAAGAACACAAAGTATCAGGTACAATGAAAATTGACTTTACCTCTATTCAGCACCTGAGAAGAGTTTTATCTTGCAGCAACAACTGAGTCTCTAAATGCAGAGAATGTGGAAATTTAGATTACTTTTTTTGACAGGACTTTTTGTTTTGATTATTTTTGTTGTTACCTTCTATTTAGGTTAAATTAATGTTCTATTTATAGTAAGATGACATTTCTAAGAATGATTTAAGGGCCAAATTTTGAGGTTTGGAAGGGTTATAATCATCGTAGAAATAGAAATAAGATTTTTCTGTAAAATGGAAATAGGTCAGGAAGTAGCATGACTCAGTACATATGCTTCTTTTCCAGTTGCACCAAATTTAAACATCGGGAGGTAGCCAGGTTCCAGAGCTCTGGAAATGGAGCCCAATGATACAACTGGCCATTGCCATTTATAGATTTGCTTACAAAGACTGAATATAATCAGCGATGACTGTTTAGATATTAGGGGTAGGTTCTCTTCCCCATATACTCAAGGTTGGATTGATTTCACCAGCTGAGGTCACCAACTACAAAGTGGTAATGTCGTGAGTCTAGGAGACAGTGAAGAAGCTAGAAGGCTAGGATACCCTAAGGCTGCAGCTTTTAAAGTATGTTAATATTTACAGTCCTGTGGGGGCTCCAAAAGTTGGCTTTGCATGTCCCTAGAGCCAGGCTGCGCCCCCAACAGCCCCAAAACCAGGGCACCAAGAGTAAACACCCTGCCCACACATGAAACTGGGACCCAGACACAAACCAGGGTTGGAAGTAAAAATAGGATCCAGGTCTTCTGACGCAAACCCGAACAAACTTCAGACACAAAACCTGGGCCCAAATGCACCCCAGAGATACGTTTAGGAGTAAAAACCATCCCGACACCAACCGGGTGAGCCGCGGAGGGATCACGCCGGAGGATCTCACCAGGGACGCAGCCCTGGCACACCGACAACAACGCGACCAACTGAGCGGCCGCCCCGTCTACGACAGCCCAAGTGACCCCATCCTGGGTGAGTCCCTCTACCGGTTAGGCACTTGGAGTCCACATTGGGATATCAGGCGCAAGGGAGGGTTTGCAAGCTACAGGTTTGGGGGCTCCTCCCTCAGCTGCACGTCTTCAAAGCTGGGGTGGCCCGACAAGGCTTCAAAGCCGCCTCCCTCGGGGCCTCCGCGCCCTCCCCTCAGGCCCAGGCCTCATGGCGACAGCTGGCAGCCTCTCCTACCTGATTCCCGGCGCCCTCCGGCAAGCGCGGGTAGCCCAGACGACATGGTTCCAGGTGGAGCCGAGGTCTCACGCGTCCCAGAGAGGGGCCTCGAGGTTCCCCCGCGTCTCTCCATTTGAGCCTGGCAGCTGCGCGAAGCGGGTCAGTGGCCGGCGAGTGAGGCGGCCGCTGGGGAATAAAGCTGGCGTTCTCCTGCTCCGGCCGCTCAGGTTGCCTCGTCTCCCAGGTGACTGCTCAGGCCTGCTCTTCTCCAGGAGTTAGCGCACCGGGATCCAAACGTGACTGAGCACGAGCGCCAGGGCCCAGCCCCGTCGACAGCCTTGAGCGAGCTGTGTTTGCGCGAAGAAACCAAGGGCTGGTTTCCCTGTGCTGCCTTAGGGAGTAGTGAAGAAATAACCGCGCGCGAGAAAAAAATGCCTCTGCAAAGCTGATTGATGATACGATTATAGTATCATAGTTTCATCGAGTGAAAACTGTATCGTATAGCAGATGAACCTTTTCCTGAAGATGTTTAGATTATCCAAAGAACGTTTCTTAACCTATATTTCTTATAGCATGAATCACGATTTCTAATTGGTAATAGAGCCACGCATATGATAAGGACTAGTGTCTGAGCCGGTGGAGAGCAGCTTCTTCACAGCTGTATCTACAACAGGAATGCTGCTAGTCAACAAATCGATGACTGATTTGGGTACTTATTATGGGCCAGCCTCTGGACTCAGCAAACATCTCCACTCTGTACATCCTGACAGCTGCCCTAAGAAGTAGATGTTGGCCTGAATTAAAAATTAGGAAGGGGAAAAAATTTTTTTTTTCTTTTTTCTTCAGTATTTTTCGTCTCTAGCATTTCTTCTTGATTCTTTCTTAGAATTTCCATCTTTCTGCTTACATGACCTGGATGATCTTGCATGCCCTCTCTAACCATTAGAGGCCTAAATCATAGTTGTTTTCAATTTCCACGTGATAATTCCAACATTTCTGCCACGTCTTGTGCTGCCTTTTCTGCCTCTTCAAATTGTGGGAGTATTTTTACCTTTTGGAATGTCTTCTAATTTTTTCTTGACAGCCAACCTGCTCCACTGAGTGAAAGGATTGCTATAAATGGATCTTTAAGGTGTACTAGGGAGAGGAAGCATAGTATAGTCCTATGGTTAGGTTCCAGTCTGCTAGTGAGATTGCACCTCTGGACTATGAATTTTACAAGTGTTGCTCAGTTTTTTTCTCCTGCCTCAGGTAGGTGATAACTCCAGTAGTCTGGGTTTGGTTCTTTCCCTTCTCCTTTATATAGGCTAGAGCTGGCTATAGTCAGTATTTCCCTTCCCTAAGTCAGTTCGGTTCCGACCTCAGCAGGTTAGTTCTGGTTAATTGGTTTCTGTTGAGGTCAGACCCTGTCAAGAATAGAGTGCTCTGGGAACACCTGGGTGGCTCAGTGGGTTAAAGCCTCTGCCTTCAGCTCAGGCCATGATCTCAGGATCCTGGGATCAAGCCCTGCATTGGGCTCTCTGCTCAGCAGGCAGCCTGCTTCCTCCTCTCTCTCTCTCTCTGCCTGCCTCTCTGCCTACTTGTGATGTCTGTCAAATAAATAAATAAAATCTTAAAAAAAAAAAGAATAGAGTGCTCAGGTGAATTTCAAAATGTTTCCTTTTCCCATCCCCCTGGTAAGGTAGGGATTTTCTCTGATATTTACTGTCGGAACCTGGGTGAGAATTTTTCAATTCTCACAATTTTGTGGTTGTGACCACCCCCACCTCCCAGGAGATGGGGTTTCCCTGGATTTTTTAGCTCTCAGACTAACTTATGCTGAGCTTCCAGCAATTCAATGATAACAGCTCAGGTTTTCCTCCCCAGGCACTAAATCCCAAAGCAGTTTCAGCTTTCTTGTGAGTCAACGTTTGCAAGCCTGGAGTCCCTGTATTCACGTCTCTTCAATCTAGTGGTTTGCACATTGTCTTCTCCTCTCATGAATCCAAGAAGAGTTGATTTTTCAGTTCGTTCAGCTTTTTTGCTTTTTAGATGTAAATTGTGATTTCCAAGGCCCTTACCTACACAGAACCAGAAACCCAGTCTCCATTTTGGGGGGGGGGGGGTTTACAAAAACCACATTTTTTTTATTTGGATTGATCCATAGAGTCAAGTATTGTCAGCTGTGGTAGGCGGGATTCTAAAGATGCCCACCAAAGTTCCTGGGCTTAGTTATTCAATGAAACACTAACCTAGGTACTGCTGTGAAGGAACCTTGCAGATCTAATTACGATGAAGAGATTATCATATATTGTGTGACCAGATGCAATCTAATCACCCGAGTCCTTAAAAGCAGAAAATTTTCTCAGACTGGGGTCAAAGAGGAGAGGTAGCAAGAGAGATAACATGAAGGGGAGTCAGAGATAGCACAGTGTGAGTGGAACTGAGTTCTGCCAACAACCTGAATGAACTTAGAAATAGATTCATCCCCCGTCTCCAGGAAATAAAAAATGTAATCCTTGCTGACGAACTGATTTCTGATTTGTGAAATCTAAGTAAAAGAACTGAGATGCACTGTACTTAGATTTCTGATCTCTAGAAATCTGAGATAATAAATTTGTGTTGTTTTAAGCCACTAAATTGGTGGTAATATATGATGACAGCAAAAGAAATCTAATACATCAGATTTATTCCTCTTGTATAAATTTCCCCATCAGCCTTTCACCAAATGCTTTTAGCATTCACTATTGATAATTTTCCAGATCCATTATTTCTTAGAGACTGCAAAATAGTAGTATAAAAATTCTATCATTCTTCCTACATTTATTACCTGTAATTTTTTTTTTTTTTTTGCGAAGGAGACTTTGTCTTATTAACTATTATTAGTTATCCAACAATATAAATAGAGGAAACCCAATGTTCCTCCTTTCACTTTATATACCATTTTTAAGAATGAGTTAGTGTTTTAGTTAGCATGTAAAATTTATTTGAGTATCATTATGAATTCTAGATTTCTATGTATTTGATATGTTTGGGTCACTGCATTTAAAATTCTCCAGTCTTTGTCAACTTGCAAACTGTCCCATTTCCTTAGACATGAAGTCAACTCTTTTATATATTATCCTTTCTTTCTGGAACTGTGAGATAATAAGTTACCCTTGCATATTTTCTTCTCCAAGCCTAGAATCAACCATTTCCCCCCAGGACTCCTTTATTTATTTGTAGGAAATTGTATTTAGAGATTATCATCTGGGTGATAGGTGAGCTCATTGCAACTGATTTGTTATTGCTTCTTGGCTTTAAACTTCATAGAGCAAAAAAATGCTAGTCTATTGTAAAAAGTCAGGAGTTCCTACTGGTATTTTCATTTCAAATGTGAGACTACAGATGCTGTATTAAATTTTTCTTTTTACTTATTTTGTCTTACTTTAAGTAATTCAAGCAAACACTATTATTTAGTATCTTAAAATATATACATTATATTACCAAATACACACACACACACACACACGTGACTGATAAAAATAAAAACACTGAATAGACTTCAAATTTTCTTTACATTCCTTTTGTTCTTAGGACACATGTCATTGGAAATGTAAATAAATACTGTGTTTTAAAATGTTTTGAAACATATGTTTCATCTATGCAATTGTGTTACAGTATATCATCCACATTGTCATTATAGAATATTTGCTTTCTTCCTTCTGATTGAATAGTTTTTAAGAAAAACATACAACATTAAATGGTTCTAAATTAAAAATTATGGACAAGTTCCCTTTAGAAAAGTTAAACTTTAATTGTAGCTCTTCTGTTGACTATTTTCTTATGGAAAACCATTTTTTAATAACATTTCATTTATCCTTGCAGTGTTTCCCTTTGAACACAAGTACAAAAACATGTCCTCTCAGATAGCAAGGAGAGCCCAGGAATCCTGAGTCTGACATAACTCACTTCCTTCTCCCAAATCACCAGTCTTCCCTAGAGAGATGTGAATGAGGATCTTGAAAGAGACCCATACTTTAGGCTAGTTCAAACCCTTCCAAAAACAACAAGGAGTTTATACATCCTTTTAAATAGTATTTTTCCTGTCTTACCAAGTTTAAAGTAAGTTTGATAGACTGTGCAATAAAATTATTCTTAAACTTTCTAATCAATATTTTTTTTAAATCTTATTGAAACTCCTCTCATAACAAGCATGTGGGAAAAAAAAACTCGTTTGAATGTTTAATTGGGTAATAATTCATAATCTTACTTTTTTAAAAATTTTTATAAACGTATATTTTTATCCCCAGGGGTACAGGTCTGTTAATCACCAGGTTTACACACTTCACAGCACTCACCAAAGCACATACCCTCCCCAATGTCCATAATCCCACCCCCTTCTCCCCAAAACCCCTCCCCCCAGCAACCCTCAGTTTGTTTTGTGAGATTAAGAGTCACTTAGGGTTTGTCTCCCTCCCAATCCCATCTTGTTTCATTTATTCTTCTCCTACCCACTTAAGCCCCCATGTTGCATCACCACTTCCTCATATCAGGGAGATCATATGATAGTTGTCTTTCTCTGCTTGACTTATTTCGCTAAGCATGATACGCTCTAGTTCCATCCATGTTGTCGCAAATGGCAAGATTTCATTTCTTTTGATGGCTGCATAGTATTCCATTGTGTATATATACCACATCTTCTTGATCCATTCATCTGTTGATGGACATCTAGGTTCTTTCCATAGTTTGGCTATTGTGGACATTGCTGCTATAAACATTCGGGTGCACGGGCCCCTTTGGATCACTACATTTGTATCTTTAGGGTAAATACCCAGTAGTGCAATTGCTGGGTCATAGGGCAGTTCTATTTTCAACATTTTGAGGAACCTCCATGCTGTTTTCCAGAGTGGCTGCACCAGCTTGCATTCCCACCAACAGTGTAGGAGGGTTCCCCTTTCTCTGCATCCTCTCCAGCATCTGTCATTTCCTGACTTGTTTCTTTTAGCCATTCTGACTGGTGTGAGGTGATATCTCATTGTGGTTTTGATTTGTATTTCCCTGATGCCGAGTGATATGGAATACTTTTTCATGTGTCTGTTGGCCATCTGGATGTCTTCTTTGCAGAAATGTCTGTTCATGTCGTCTGCCCATTTCTTGATTGGATTATTTGTTCTTTGGGTGTTGAGTTTGCTAAGTTCTTTATAGATTCTGGACACAAGTCCTTTATCTGATATGTCGTTTGCAAATATCTTCTCCCATTCTGTCAGTTGTCTTTTGATTTTGTTAACTGTTTCCTTTGCTGTGCAAAAGCTTTTGATCTTGATGAAATCCCAATAGGTCATTTTTGCCCTTGCTTCCCTTGCCTTTGGCGTTGTTCCTAGGAAGATGTTGCTGTGGCTGAGGTCGAAGAGGTTGCTGCCTGTGTTCTCCTCAAGGATTTTGATGGATTCCTTTTGCACATTGAGGTCTTTCATCCATTTTGAGTCTATTTTTGTGTGTGGTGTAAGGAAATGGTCCAATTTCATTTTTCTGCATGTGGCTGTCCAATTTTCCCAGCACCATTTATTGAAGAGGCTGTCTTTTTTCCATTGCACATTCTTTCCTGCTTTGTCAAAGATTAGTTGACTGTAGAGTTGAGGGTCTATTTCTGGGCTCTCTATCCTGTTCCATTGATCTATGTGTCTGTTTTTGTGCCAGTACCATGCTGTGTTAATGATGACAGCTTTGTAATAGAGCTTGAAGTACGGAATTGTGATGCCACCAACGTTGGCTTTCTTTTTAATATCCCTTTGGCTATTCGAGGTCTTTTCTAGTTCCATATGAAATTTAAAATTATTTGTTCCATTTCTTTGAAAAAGATGGATGGTACTTTGATAGGAATTGCATTAAATGTGTAGATTGCTTTAGGTAGCATAGACATTTTCACAATATTTATTCTTCCAATCCAGGAGCATGGAACATTTTTCCATTTCTTTGTGTCTTCCTCAATTTCTTACATGAGTACTTTATAGTTTTCTGAGTATAGATTCAGTGCCTCTTTGGTTAGGTTTGTTCCTAGGTATCTTATGGTTTTGGATGCAATTGTAAATGGGATTGACTCCTTAATATCTCTTTCTTCTGTCTTGCTGTTGGTGTAGAGAAATGCAACTTATTTCTGTGCATTGATTTTATATCCTGACACTTTACTGAATTCCTGTATAAGTTCTAGCAGTTTTGGAGTGGAGTCTTTTGGGTTTTCCACATATAGTATCATATCATCTGCGAAGAATGATAATTTGACTTCTTCTTTGCCGATTTGGATGCCTTTAATTTCCTTTTGTTGTCTGATTGATGAGGCTAGGACCTCTAGTACTATGTTGAATAGCAGTGGTGATAATGGACATCCCTGCTGTGTTCCTGACCTTAGCGGAAAAGCTTTCAGTTTTTCTCCATTGAGAATGATATTTGCGGTGGGTTTTTCATAGATGGTTTTGATGATATTGAGGTATGTGCCCTCTATCCCTATACTTTGAAGAGTTTTGATCAGGAAGGGATGCTGTACTTTGTCAAATGCTTTTTCAGCATCTATTGAGAGTATCATATGGTTCTTGTTCTTTCTTTTATTGATCTGTTGTATCACATTGACTGATTTGCAGATGTTGAACCAACCTTGCAGCCCTGGAATATATCCCACTTGGTCATGGTGAATAATCCTTTTAATGTACTGTTGAATCCTATTGGCTAGTATTTTGTTGAGTATTTTTGCATCTGTGTTCATCAAGGATATTGGTCTATAGCTCTCTTTTTTGATGGGATCCTTGTCTGGTTTTGGGATCAAGGTGATGTTGGCCTCATAAAATGAGTTTGGAAGTTTTCCTTCCATTTCTATTTTTTGGAACAGTTTCAGGAGAATAGGAATTAGTTCTTCTTTAAATGTTTGGTAGAATTCCCCCGGGAAGCCATCTGGCCCTGGGCTTTTGTTTGTTTGGAGATTTTGATTGACTGTTTCAATCTCCCTACAGGTTATGGGTCTGTTCAGGCTTTCTATTTCTTCCTGGTTCAGTTGTGGTAGTTTATATGTTTCTAGGAATGCATCCATTTCTTCCAGATTGTCAAATTTATTGGCGTAGAGTTGCTCATAGTATGTTCTTATAATAGTTTGTATTTCTTTGGTGTTAGTTGTGATCTCTCCTCTTTCATTCATGATTTTATTTATTTGGGTCCTTTCTCTTTTCTTTTTGATAAGTCGGGCCAGGGGTTTATCAATTTTATTAATTCTTTCAAAGAACCAGCTCCTAGTTTCGTTGATTTGTTCTATTGTTTTTTTGGTTTCTATTTCATTGATTTCTGCTCTGATCTTTATGATTTCTCTTCTCCTGCTGGGCTTAGGGTCTCTTACTTGTTCTTTCTCCAGCTCCTTTAGGTGTAGGGTTAGGTTGTGTACCTGAGACCTTTATTGTTTCTTGATAAAGGCTTGTACCGCTATATATTTTCCTCTCAGGACTGCCTTTGTTGTGTCCCACAGATTTTGAACCGTTGTATTTTCATTATCATTTGTTTCCATGATTTTTTCAATTCTTCTTTAATTTCCCGATTACCCATTCATTCTTTAGAAGGATGCTGTTTAGTCTCCATGTATTTGGGTTCTTTCCAAACTTCCTTTTGTGGTTCAGTTCTAGCTTTAGAGCATTGTGGTCTGAAAATATGCAGGGAATGATCCCAATCTTTTGATACCGGTTGAGTCCTGATTTAGGACCGAGGATGTGATCTATTCTGGAGAATGTCCCATGTGCACTAGAGAAGAATGTGTATTCTGTTGCTTTGGGATGAAATGTTCTGAATATATCTGTGATGTCCATCTGATCCAGTGTGTCGTTTAAGGCCTTTATTTCCTTGCTGATCTTTTGCTTGGATGATCTGTCCATTTCAGTGAGGGGAGTGTTAAAGTCCCCTACTATTATTGTATTATTGTTGATGTGTTTCTTTGATTTTGTTATTAATTGGTTTATATAGTGGGGTGCTCCCACGTTGGGGGCCTAGATATTTAAAATTATTAAATCTTCTTGTTGGACAGACCCTTTGAGTATGATATAGAGTCCTTCCTCATCTCTTATTATAGTCTTTGGCTTAAAATCTAATTGATCTGATATAAGGATTGCCACTCCTGCTTTCTTCAGATGTCCATTAGCATGGTAAATTCTTTTCCACCCCCTCACTTTAAATCTGGAGGTGTCTTCGGGCTTAAAATGAGTTTCTTGGAGGCACCATATAGATGGGTTTTGTTTTTTTATCCATTCTGATACCCTGTGTCTTTTGACAGGGGCATTTAGCCCATTCACATTCAGGGTAACTATTGAGAGATATGAATTTAGTGCCATTGTATTGCCTGTAAGGTGACTGTTACTGTATATGGTCTCTGTTCCTTTCTGATCTACCACTTGTAGGCGCTCTCTTTGCTTAGAGGACCCCTTTCAATATTTCCTGTAGAGCTGGTTTGGTGTTTGCAAATTCTTTCAGTTTTTGTTTGTCCTGGAAGCTTTTAATGTCTCCTTCTATTTTCAATGGTAGCCTAGCTGGATATAGTATTCTTGGCTGCATGTTTTTCTCGTTTAGTGCTCTGAAAATATCATGCCAGCTCTTTCTGGCCTGCCAGGTCTCTGTGGATAAGTCAGCTGCCAATCTAATATTTTTACCATTGTATGTTACAGACTTCTTTTCCCAGGCTACTTTCAGGATTTTCTCTTTGTCACTGAGACTTGTAAATTTTACTATTAGGTGATGGGGTGTGGGCCTATTTTTATTGATTTTGTGGGGCATTCTCTGAACCTCCTGAATTTTGATTCTCATTCCCTTTGCCATATTGGGGAAATTCTCCCCAATAATTCTCTCCAGTATACCTTCTGCTCCCCTCTCTCTTTCTTCTTCTTCTGGAATCCCAATTATTCTAATGTTGTTTCGTCTTATGGTGTCACTTATCTCTCGAATTCTCCCCTCGTGGTCCAGTAGCTGTTTGTCCCATTTTTGCTCAGCTTCTTTATTCTCTGTCATTTGGTCTTCTATATCACTAATTCTTTCTTCTGCCTCATTTATCCTAGTAGTGAGAGCCTCCATTTTTGATTGCACCTCATCAATAGCTTTTTTGATTTCAACTTGGTTAGATTTTAGTTCTTTTATTTCTCCAGAAAGGGCTTTTATATCTCTCAAGAGGGTTTCTCTAATATCTTCCATGCCTTTTTCGAGCCCGGCTAGAACCTTGAGATTGTCATTCTGAACTCTAGATCTGACATATTACCAATGTCTGTATTGATTAGGTCCCTAGCCTTCAGTACTGCCTCTTGTTCTTTTTTTTGTGTTGAATTTTTCTGTCTTGTCATTTTATCTAGATAAGAGTATATGTAGGAGCAAGTAAAATACTAAAAGGGTGGCAACAACCCCAGGAAAATATGCTTTAACCAAATTAGAAGAGATCCCAAATCGTGAGGGGGGAGAAATGGGATAAAAAGAGGTTCAAAAAGGAAGAAAGAAAAAAAAAGAAAAGAAAGGAATTTAAAAAAAAGAAAACAAATAAGAAAAATATAAAAAAGAAAAAAATATATATTAGATATACTAGTTAAAAAACGTTAAAAAAGAAAAAGGTAAAAGTTAAAAAAAAAATTTAACCGGAAGGCGAGAAAAAAAAACAAAAAATGAAAAAGAAAAAAATTAAATTAACTGCAAGACTAAAAAAAATCACAGGGAAAAAGCCATGAGTTCCGTGCTTTGCATTCTCCTCCTCTGGAATTCTGCTGCTCTCCTTGGTATTGAAACCGCACTCCTTGGTAGGTGAACTTAGTCTCTGCTGGATTTCTTGTTGATCTTCTGGGGGAGGGGCCTGTTGTAGTGATTCTCAAGTGTCTTTGCCCCAGGCGGAATTGCACCGCCCTTACCCAGGGCCGGGGTGAGTAATCCGCTCGGGTTTGCTTTCAGGAGCTTTTGTTCCCTGAGCGCTTTCCGTAGAGTTCCAGAGGACGGGAATACAAATGGCGGCCTCCTGGTCTCCGGCCCGGAGGAGCCGAGAGCCCAGGGCCCCACTCCTCAGTGCGCCCTCAGAGAACAGCACCCAGTTACTCCCGTCTGCCTGACCTCCGGCCGCGCTCCGAGCTCACCGAGCCTGCGACCGGTTCAAGGTAACACGGAGCTGCGAGCTTACTGTCAGCTCTGTCTCTGTAGCCGGCTTTCCCGTTCCAATACCCGCAAGCTCTGCGACACTCAGACACCCCCGATCCTTCTGTGACCCTGCGGGACCTGAGGCCACGCTGACCCCGCGTGTGCTTCGCCCCGGTTTAGCCTCTGGAGCGATGTCCCTCAGCGGAACAGACTTTTAAAAGTCCCGATTTTGTGCGCGGTTGCTCCGCCGCTTGCCGGGAGCCGGCCCCTCGCCCCGGGGTCTATCTTCCCGTCGCTTTGGATTCACGTCTCCGCCAGTTCTACCTTTCAGAAAGTGGTTGTTTTTCTGTTTCCAGAATTGCTGTTCTTCTTCTCTTCGATCTGCCGATGGATTTGCAGGTGTTTGCAATCTTTAGATAAGCTATGTAGCTGATCTCAGGCTAGCTGAAGTAGTCTCAGCCTGCTACTTCTCCGCCATCTTGACTCCTCCCATAATCTTACTTTTATAGGCCGATACATTGACTTTAGTTAAATGGTTTAAAAGTTGAAAAGTGAGACTTTAAATTTGAAAGATGGAGATGAAGGATCTGTGGATTTGTATAACTTTCTACTTCACTAACATTGTTCTCCAACTTCTGGTCATTAAAATCTAGTATATAAATCTTATGATCTTTTATGGCCAGAATAAAAGAGACAGGTGTATAATTAAGAATTTGAAAACTTACACAAACAATAACTGCCAAGTCTCATTGTAATGAAATGTATTTTAATATTTCAGAAAATATTTGTGATAGGATTCTCATATGGAAAAACTATTATTTTTTCCTTTCTTATGTTTATTTACTAGAAAACAATTCACCTGTCAAGAGCATTGAGATTTTTTAATATACAAATGTCTCCATATATATCTGAAATATCACCAGAAATACCTGAATAATGTTTTCATGACATGTACATATTTTCAAAAGTGATGCCAATATTTATTGCAGATCATTCCTCTCTGTCATTCCATTACTTTGACAGTTTTACCTATAAGTAAGTCATAATTATTTTCCTTATAGTCTACTGCTGAAACACAAACTGCTATCCTGAATGAGCTTCTTTGATGTCTCCCAAATTTATTTCAAAGTATATTTCAGGATGGATACTTTATGATATGGAGAATATCATCCATATTTATTTTTAATTTTACCTTTTTTCCTTCTTAAATCATCAGATATTTCTGGATCTGTCCTCAAATTCTGGAGGCACTTCACATCTTGATTCTAAACATCATTGCCATGTTTGCATATCAATAAATTTTGGTTGTCTTTAGAATATGCAAGTCATATCTACTTATTGTTAGATAGGCTGGTGTATATACTGAAAATAATTTAGCATCACTAATAATCCAGCCACCAATATAACACCACCATGGACATTTTGATGTATTTCTTGCCATTAGATCCCTTCTGTATGTAAATGGATGAATATCTGTGCACTGTAAGTGGCATATATTTTTCACCTGTTTTGATTATTTCCCAATGAGTTCTTCAGAAATATTTGTCAATGATTGTTGAGTTACTACATTGTACACCTGAAACTAGTATAACACTGCACATCAATTATATTGGAAAAAAAAAAAAAAACCCAACCCAAACCAAACAAACAGAAAACAAGAAAAAGCCCAAAACAAAACCTGAGCTCATAGGCACAGAGAACAGATTGGTGGTTGCCAGAGGCCGAGGGTGGGGTGAGGGTAAAGGGAACAAAATGGATGAAAGAGGTCAAAAGGTACAAAACTTCAAGTTATAAAAACTATGGGATTGTAATGTACAGTGAGTGTAGTTATTAGTGCTGTATTGCATGTGTAAAATTTGCTAAGAGAGCAGATCTTAAAAGTCCTTATCATGAAGGAAAAAATGGAATGTCTGGTAACAGATACTAGCTAGACTTTCTATGGTGATCTTTTTGCAATATGTACAAATATTGAATCATTATGTTGTACCCTAAAACTAATATAATGTTGTATGTCAGTTATGTCTCAATAAAAACATGTTTAGAAATAAAATTTACCAGAATCTAGGAAAGAGTATAATATGCAATAATCACTGGACTCAAAAGCCTTCTATACAATGGGCTTAAGATATAGTAATATCTTGTGCACATACACACAAAGTCATATAATATTAATTGCATATGTGTGTGTGTTCTCCTTACATTTATAAGAATGCCTATCAGGGCAATATATTAAAAAAAATAAAAAGAACAGAAGGCTATTTATATGTCTTGCTTGAAGAAGTTTCTTAACCTCTCTGGGCTTCAGTTTATTATCTGGAAATGGGGATAATAATAGTACATATCTCATAAGATTGATGTGAAGAGTAAATGAATGAATGAATGCAAAGCACTTAGTGTTTGGTAAATGTCTAATACATAGTGTCCAATAAATATTAGACATAATTATTATCATTATGAAACACCAAACTTGGGGTAGTTATAACTATACTCAGTTTTTTATGAAAAAAGATTAACTTTTGAGAGAAATTAAGCTTATATAACCTTAGAAGCAGAGCTTGTCTTTAAACTCACATCTGTATTTCATAGATTTTTGATTCACCATGTGAAAATAAGAAATTATTTACTATACACTGAGTATTGAGAGATCTGAGTATGAGTAAAAATTATGGAGAAATACAAGGGATACTAAAATTTTTCAGAGAACTCAAAACAAAAATATTTACCAATGGGCGCCTGGGTGGCTCAGTGGGTTAAGCCACTGCCTTCGGCTCAGGTCATGATCTCAGGGTCCTGGGATCGAGTCCTGCATCGGGCTCTCTGCTCAGCGGGGAGCCTGCTTCCTCCTCTCTCTGTCTGTCTGCCTCTCTGCCTACTTGTGATCTCTCTCTGTCAAATAAATAAATAAAATCTTAAAAAAAATATTTATCAATGGTTATGTGATTTTTATAATGCTTGGTGCATGATTAGTCACAACTTTCTTGTCTGGTCATCTAATCTTTAAAGTCATTTACATTTTTTGGTAAATATAAGTAAAAAATGTTATCTTTCCCATGTATTGAATGGTTGATGTAAAAGGAATGAGAAAACAGCTCAAAATACCACCTTCTATTCATCTGGTCAGGGTAGAATAGCTTTTGTATGAATTATTGTAGGGGAACAGAAATTGACACTCAAGTTTCCTGAAGAGTGACATCCTTGCTTCTGATAGAAAGAGGGACATATTTAGAGGTATAGAGGAATAACATTAAATCACTCTGAGTCACCATCAGGAAAAAGTTACTGTCTTTTCAGGTCTGTCCCTGTCTCTGTTTCTCTTATTTTTGGCAAAAACAAACAAAGCAAAACAAAAAGTCCAAACCACTCTTTTTGTTTGTAACATTTCATTAATGCCTCTCTAGCATTACATAATTTTCCTTTTCAAACAGAGAAAATAGACCTCAGATTCAGAGATTTTTGTTAGGCAGTAGTATTCAAATGAATGCTAATATCACTATTTACTATTTGCTTTACTTTTATTTACATGACCCTCTCTTTAAGGTAAATAAAATCATTTTTCTATGTATAGTAATAATGTCCTTTTCCTTATTATGACTACAGGGGTGTCATGGACACAGATATCATGAAACTAGAAATCCAGGAAAGTTAATCGGATGGTATTTATGCATTAATTATTTAACAAACTCAATTCTCATGGGGGGAACCCAGTTAGAGAGCTATCTACGTGTAAATTAGTAACTTTGCTCATTTAGCAGTGATAAACAAACTTCTTAGTGAAATTTGTGTAAATCACTTTTGAAACATAATCCCAAAATTTCTCTCCTGGTGATTGCTGGTCTCCCTTGTTCCAAATGAGGAACAAATATTGGATGAGATGTGGTGAGTGTAAGAGACCATTCTCTCTTCTCTGCAGTAAGATGCATTGTAGGTGGTCTTTCAAACAAAGTAGAAAAAAAAATATGAATAACTGAAGGAAGTTCCATTTGCCTTGGCTTTGAGTCCAAATCATATTAGGAAAAGAAGAATGCATAATGGATATTATACAAAGGTCTCCTACAAATACACACGTGTAAATTATAAAATGAGGAGATGGACCAATCTTGGAATTATTTTGCAAGTATCTTTGCTTCAGTGAGTAATGAAGCTTTCAGGATTTTCCATGGTACACATAAAAGAAGTAAAATTGGGAAGATATTGAAGTGGCAAGAGGCTTTGTTACTTTGTTCTCCATGTTGATTAGGGAAGCCAAGTTGTTAAACATACAACGTCATGCCACAGAACCTCATATGAAGATAATTTGTAGGATATATATAAAGCAGAAGAGTTGGAGTATGAGAGTTGGGAATGAGAAAGCTTTTCTTCAAATGAATGCTTATAAATATTTTCAAGAATAAACTGTAAAGGGCAAAAGTTAGGAACTATCTTTTAATAACAATTGTGTCGAGTAAAGTAAGTTGCTCCCAGCCTTTTCTTCCCTCAGAGGATTGTTTTCTATTCCTTTAGTACTGTAAAATGAAACAAATCACCTAACAACATAAAAATAAAATTCCATTTTAAGATGTCAATAGCAAGATTGTATGGTGATGAGGGGGAGACTTAACAAATTCATCATCTTCTTCCTGAGGAAGATAAAGATATTTAATAATTTTTATAAGAAAAATTTATATTTAAGTATATAGATCAAAAGGTAAACATGAAATGTTAAAAATACAATCTATTGCTTTCAAACTAATAGAGAAACATAAATGGTAATTGTTGACACATGAAAATTTTAACAGAAAACAAGAAAGGAAATGAAAGGAGGAAGCAAAGAAGAGCTTCTCTGAACAGAAAACACAAAATTAGAGCATTTAAAACAAAATAAGATAATTTAAGCACATCAAAAACAAAATTTAAAAAAGATAAATACTAAAGTTATGGGGAATGCATACTCCCAAAAACTTGACAAAGGAAAACTGTTGTTAGCAGTATTGACATTCAATAAAATAGAATGTATGTAGATGGCATTAATAGAAAGGAATATCAGCATTATATAATAAAAGAAACAACTGGATAATGACATATGAAAATAAGGAATTGACATCTTCAAGAACTATATGAAGCAAAACCTGTCAAGGCTTAAATGGAGATAGTGGTATCTATCTGATCATAGTGATAAATCTTTATAATAGTCAATCAGAAAATTGTAATCAAGTAGATCAAAAATTTAAACAAAGATATGAAGATGTTAAAAAAATAATAATCCTTTTACATTCTGGGTACTATAATCAACAGAGATAGTATGTTATTATCAAGTACGCATTAAACTGTTATAAAAATTGATTTTGTGCTAGGTCACTCCTAGGCCTCAATACATTTCAAAGAATTAATATCATACAGCCCATATTGTCTGACCACAGAAAAGTTAAAAACCAAACAGCTACTTTATTTTGTAAATTTTTTGTATAAAAGAGAATAGAGATGGTATTAAGCCATCATTTCTGAAAGCTGAAAAAGTTAGTCTGACCTAATACTGTAGGAAAGTCAATAGAAACAATAAATTGTACTGCCAAGGGAAAATCAAACATTTTCTAAAATAAACTAAGATTTAGGTTGCAAATGCCTCTGTGGTTTGCAATATCAACATTGGATAATCACAGTGAAGAACTGTATAAAGTATTTTATCCGAGGGTTGAAACTATTGCTGAGTAGAGATATTTAAAGAGGAAAGGAATAAACAGTTTTCACTATTGCTTGCATTAGTCTTTCTATATCATGATTAAGACATTAGAACCTTGTTTGAACTGCAGATTAAAAAATCCTAGGAGGATTCTTATTCTCCCTGCAATTGATGTTGTCTTTTATCTTTTTCTCCCCCATTAAAAATGGTATTGCTTTTGTAGCATTGGAGAGTACTTATGCTTTATAGCATAAGAATAACCTTGAAATCCCATGGCATAAATGCTCTCTCTGCATTAGAAGAAAATATGAAATACCAGAAGGAATACAATATCATGAAAAATTGAGATGAGAAAGAAGAAGGAAATGGTAAGAGGAAATCTGATTCTTTCTTTGACAGGAGAAAGAAAAAGTTTGAGAGTGCATCCTTACACTCTAACAGATAAATGGCAATCAGAGAATGCATATTAGGAAGACTTTTATCCTCGGGGTAGAAAAAAATAATTCCTGAAGTTTTGAAAAGCAGAAGTCTTCCTACCGCTAATTCTGTCTGGTGGCACTTTCTTAGTTAGAAGTGACAGCACACTTATATGCAGAGATGACTGGGAGCTGCTTTTCTGACTGTGAATAGAAGAGCTTTATTTTCTGTTCCCTCCACTGAACCAATTATACTTTTAACATCAACTCCCCACAGAGACAGTTAATACATGACAACCTTTCCTGGTCAAGCATGCCTTATTTAAACAGAGGTTTCTCTGGAGAGATTAAATGGTTTGGCATGGAAATAAATTAGCTAGTGACAGCTCTGTTCCATTTTATAGAATAGCATTAAGAAATGAAAGTAGCATGAATCCAGCTATGAATTTAATGGTTAATTTCTCCAAAAGAGTCATTTTAAGCTTCCGTTGACAATGTAATGAAGAGACATATTAATAAAAATGATAGGTAATTTAACAATAATAATAAAAAAAATATTATGCACCTGTGGGGTAAATTAGATAACTGCTTGATCTTGACAAACATAATAATGATTAAGCCCAGGACTACAGTTTTAGTTCTCAGTGAAACAATATAATATGCTACATACTAGTCTAGGAATGAAAGACGTTTATTTCCTTTTCCTCATTACCAGAAGCAACTTAGGAAAGGTCTATACTAATGTTTGAAAGGATAAATGATGTCACAGAATTAGAATAATTAAAAGAGTAATGTTCTTTTAACTGCTTTAAGAAGAACCTCTAATCCTTTAGGAAGGGTTTTCTAAATGAACCCCATAGTATCTTGACTAGTATATTGTAATAAAAAAGTTGTTGTGGTCAAATCAGTTTGCAAAATAATGCATATTCTATTTTCCTGCTTAGAGAGTCATAATACTCAGAATCATATTCATGGCATGAATGAATCCTGTGAAGTAAAACTTTGTCAAAGAAGCCCAAGCTTGTTGGAAGTAGGTCAAGCAACTCTTTCTTCCTCGCTTTGTCTCCACTTTTTCTTCCCTCTTTCCACCCCTTCCCACCTTCCCACCTTCTCCCCTCCCTTCCCTCCTACCTTTCTTTTCATTCTCTTCCTTCCTTTCTTTCTCTTTCTTTCAAGAAAAGATCTTACAGATTTTATGTTTAGTGTTTCTGTAGTTTAGAAAAGTTGACTTCAGGACATGAGATTCTTGTCCAGATAGACATTCAATCAGTTACTTGGATATATGACACCCGGAAAACCTTATTTTCTTTAAGCCCATACAAATAGATCTTTATAATTTTTATAAAAAAAATCTCTCACACATATTTCCCTTTCCTAATTCATTCTCAGGACTTCAAAAAGTTATTCCTGTGGCTCATAATGAATAGTACAACTTTTATTTAGTAAGAATTTAATTGGAACTTAGGAATTATCTAGTCCCAATTTTCATTCACAAATGGAGAAAATGGGTTCCCATTCTCCTTGGCATCTAGTTCTGAATATATTTATAGCTCCACATTAGTTTTAAGATATTATGTTTCCATTTTGATGATTCTTGTGTTTTAAAGTTTTCTTCAGGGATACCTGAGTGGCTCACTCAGTTAAGCATCAGCCTTCACCTCAGCATTTGATTTCAGGGTCCTGGGATCGTTAGAGTTGGCTTCTCCATCTGCCCCATCCCTCTCTCTTGCTCTCTCTCAAAAAAAAAAAAAAAAAAAAACCTAAAAAAAAAGAAGTTTTCTTCAGATAATTCTAGGAAAATATAACTCATTAGCCAATGATAAACCTTCCACGCGTACACTGTTAGTATGGAGAAGTCAATCTATCGTTTTGTTGTAGGGGAAGGTCTATACGTTTTGATAACTAGAAGGTAGTAATTAATTTATCCCATATAAATCTATGAAAAATATTCTTAATGTTTTTCTGTAGTATATCACAAGTCACTGAAAGTTGGGATAGAAAGATAAAATGTCAAGAAAAAAAAAAAAACCAGAAATAGGAATCTGGAGAAAGTAGTTAAAGGGAAGAAAAAAAAAAGGTGGCCTGCTTTGCTCTTTTGACTTTTCAATAGGTTTTGACAGCTGACTTCACTCACAGAGGGTTTTTGGCCAAGGGCTAGAATTGATTAACAGGTAAGTCTTGCTCCACTTGGGAACGGGAACCAGTGGACCTAGATTGGCGGGGAGTTGTATCCCCAAGAGACTAAGAATGGCATGTAATCCACATCGTGCTCCTCAAAACTTATTCTCCCATTCATAAGGTGACAATCCTGTGTTTGCATTGAAACATCATTAAATATTATTAAGGTTAAATATTGGATCTGTTGAAGACCACAGGAAGGTTGAAGATCTGTTGAATTTTCAATTAATAAAACTCAGTGGAATGTTTCCTGATAGGAACACTTAAAAAGACACAATTATTACTTGTAATATTATTTGATACTAAACTGAAGTGTCATATATATAGCCTGTTTAAAACCAAGTAAGAGGCCTTGACTACTTTACAAAGTATCAATATAGTAATTAGTAAGTGTTAAGATTCTGTCTTATGCTCTGCAAAATCCTAAACATATTGAGTCAATAAAAAGTGTACAAAATTTAGAATGTTTTTGTGACATCCCTTTCATTCCTAAAAGCAATAATGATGACCCATTGGATGCTTTATTGGAAATATATTAAGCTTGTAAATTAATTTCAGGTGAATAGGCTTCTTTAAAATATTGAAAATGTTTTAACATTCAGGATTATGGTATATTTCTTCATGTATTCATTCTTCTTCAGAATCCCTCATAGATTTCTTGCAGACTGTTTTTTTTAACATTTTGTTCACTTTTCTTCTAGTACATACTTATTTCTATTGTGAATAACATTTTTATTTTATAACTTTTTAGAGTTAGATATTAAAGGACAGTGTTTTAAAACGTGACTGCATTTCTAAACCCAGCTGCACACTAAAAACTCTGAAATGGAGCCCATTTGAACCCCTGCCCTACAAATTATTTGTTGCTCACAACTAAATGTGCAATTAGTTTTTCTCTGGTTTGGGCATGATATAAATTCTTCACATACTTCATTTTTTTTTAGTAAACAAATTTGCATCTATAAATAAAAGCCAGCACTCAACAAGTTTACTCTTTAGTTTCTAAAATGTAAAAATAAAAACCCTCCATAAAATAAACAATGAAATGTGTTTGTTAATAGAAACATGGATTATAAAAGCAAATATTTGCTCATCTTTATGTAAATCCTATTCTTTTGTTTCATTTGGAAATATGAACACATTTTGATTTTTTTTTTGAAGAGCAGATTTCGTCTTGCCTCATTCAAGAGTATCTGACTGCTTAGAAGAAAGGGATTGGGGGCACCTGGGTGGCTCAGTGGGTTAAAGCTTCTGCCTTCTGCTCAGGTCATGATCCCAGGGTCCTGGGATCGAGCCCCACATCGGGCTCTCTGCTCAGTGGAGAGCCTGCTTCCTCCTCTCTCTCTGCCTGTCTCTTTGCCTACTTGTGACCTCTGTCTGTCAGATAAATAAATAAAATCTTTAAAAAAAAGAAAAAAGGAAGACGAAAGGGATTGTTGTCATCTCTGGATGTTTCTAATATTCTGCTATAGTCATCCTTCGTTCTCCCAGAATGAGGAAAATACCATCCAGTTTTTTCATGATTTCATAATAAGTGTGGGCCAAACACAGAACAATTAGACAAAAACTTTTGGGAGGGAGCCACAGACCTCAGTATATTTTTTCCAAGTTCCTTGGGTGATATCAACATGCAGTCAGAGTTAGAGTAACCATTGTTGGGTGCCTGGTTCCTCATTAAATATCTTGGGTTTCAAAAGTGATTGACTTAATTCTCAGAGGCTCACCTTCTAACTTTTCTATGAGCAAATGATGCCGAACAGCCTCTGTGACCAAAACATTCCTTCCTGAGGGTAACACACTCTCTATCTATCCTCTTTGTGCCTAGGACAGAGCCCAGGGTCCAACCACCTGATACAAGAAATCAATATAACTACCCACGTTTATGAATTTGCTGCATGTTATTCATTTTTAAAATTCAGATAGATATAATTTTTATTTAATTGCCCCTTTGACCAGAAACACAGGCTTATAAGATGATTTATTAGGATAAAGAATAAAAATCAGTATTCATTAGGAAAAATGAAGGTAATTGGTCCCCAGAGAAGTTATTCCCCACAGCACTACTCTCAAAAGCACAAGATTCTAACCTACTGGTTTACTAATGGAAGACTTACGATTCCATATCACATATATAACATCTTTGCACAAAATGTCTAATAGAGGGAGGTGGGGTTATTGCTATGGGGACAGGATACATTCGAGGGGTATACTGATAATGAATTTCTTACACAAGATTATCTACTTTCTCTAGCTCTTCTTTGGGAAATATTAGAATATATTAAACGTACATAGCAGGACAAAATTTTGAGTAACTGCAGAGCTGAGCTCCCGTAGATTATTGAAGTTATTTTAGGGAAATCAATAAATCAACAAGAGATCCATTTCCAATTCCAAAACAACAGGCTGTTAATACCCTCTGAAATGCAAAAAGAACATTGATATGTTACCATTGGAGTAGTAAAAAACATTTTTTCTTTTGACATTCAATGAGTAATAGCTCTATCAGAGTGACTGTATGTGATGTTAAAAAAAAAGAGTCAAATAAGTTCACGATTTATATTCTTAGAGTACTTACATTTTAATGTATAAAACAGACAAATTATAATATGGCATGTAAGTGCCATAATAAAGGAATATGCACCAAGAGCTATGGGAACACAACAGAGGAAGCCACTAACTACTTGAAGAAGATGCCTTGGGGATTAATTTGTAAATTAAATAGCCATTAAGCTCTTTTAAGTCCCATTTTTATTTTTCCTTGCGATAGCACTAATCCCTGCTACTCATTCATTTCTATTTCTTTGGACAATTACAGTGGTTTTTAAAAATCTGTATGGATACAGATCTCATAATAAATCCTTGGCTTAAAATCAATCAATCAATTAATCAATCCTTGGCTTAGACCCTATACTCTCCCAGATTTTCTGCTTGTCTTAGATCACTTACTCTGGCTTTAGATATTTTCATCCTCAATACATTCCTTAAATTCCTTAAAGTTAGGTATTTCTCAAACTTCTGTCCTTGGATTTCTTTTTTCTTTTTTTTTTTAATTTAAATTCAATTAATTCGCATATAATGCACCGTTGGTTTCAGGGGTAGAGGTGAGTGACTTATCAGTCTTATATAACACCCAGTGCTCATTACATCACATTCCTTCCTTAATATCTATCACCCAGTTACTCTAGCCCCCCACATCCCACCCCTCCAGCAAACCCTTTGTTTCCTATGATTGAGTCTCTTATGGTTTGTTTCCCTCTCTAGTTTCATCTTGTTTTATTTTTTCCTCTCCCCCCTATGACCCTGTTTTGTTTCTTAAATTCCATATATTAGTGAGATCATATAAATGTCTTTCTCTGATTCACTTTTTTCGATTAGCATAATACCCTCTTGTTCCATCCATGTGATTGTCAATGGTAAGATTTCATTTTTGATGGCTGCATAATATTCCATCATAGATATCTACACACACACACACACACACACACAAACACACCCCACATCTTCTTTATCCATTCATCCATTGATGAATAATATCTGGACTCTTTCCATAGTTTGGCTATTGTGGACATTGCTGTTATAAACACTGGGGTGCTGGTGCCCCTTTGAATCACTACATTTGTATCTTTAGGGTAAATACTTAATAGTGCAAGTGCTGGGTCATAGGGTATCTCCACTTTCAACTTTTTGAGGAACCTCCATACCGTTTTCCAGAGCAACTGCACCACTTTATATTCCCACCAATGTATAAGAGGTTACAACCTATTCTCCATATCCTTGCCAACATCTGTCATTTCCTGACTTGTTAATTTTAACCATTCTGTGAGCTGGTGTCTTGTTGTCGTTTGATTTGTATTTCTCTGATGATAAGTGATGTTGAACATCTTTTCATATGTCTATTGGCCACCTGGATGTCTTCTTTGGAAAAATGTCTACTCATGTCTTCTGCCCATTTTTAATTGGATTATTCATTTATTGGGTATTGAGTTTGGTAAGTTCTTATAGATTTTTGATACTAGCCCTTTACCTGATAATGTCATTTGCAAATATCTTCTCCTAGGCCCATGCTGTCAGTTGTCTTTTGGTTTTGTTGACTCTTTACTATGCAGAAAGATTTTTATCTTAATTAAGTCCCGATAGTTCATTTATGCCTTTGTTTTCCTTGCTTTTGGAGACATGTCTAGCAAGAAGTTGCTGTGGCTGAGGTGGAAGAGGTCACTGTTTGTGTTCTCCTCTAGGATTTTGATAGATTCCTATCTCACATTTAGGTCTTTCATCCATTTTCAGGCTATTTTCATGTACGGTATAAGAAAATGTTCCAGTTTCATTCTTCTGCATGTGGCTGTCCAACTTTCACCACTTGTTGGAGAGACTTGTCCTTTTTCCATGGGATATTCTTTCCTGCTTTGTCAAATATGAATTGACTGTAGAGTTGAGGGTCCATTTCTGGGTTCTCTATTCTGTTCCATTGATCTATGTTTCTGTTTGTGTTCTAGTACCATGCTGGACATTTGATAGATAATTACAGCTTTGTAATAGAGCTTGAAGTCTAGAGTTGTAATACCACTAGCCTTGGTTTTCTTTTTCTTCTTTTTTTTTTAAGATTTTATTTATTTATTTGACAGAGAGATCACAAGTAGGCAGAGAGGCAGGCAGAGACAGAGAGAGGAGGAAGCAGGCTCCCCGCTGAGCGGAGATCCTGACGCGGGACTCGATCCCAGGACCCTGAGATCATGAGCCAAGGCAGCGGCTTAACCCACTGAGCCACCCAGGCGTCCCCTTGGTTTTCTTTTTCAACATTTCTCTGATTATTCAAGATCTTTTCTGGTTCCATACAAATTTTAGTACTATTTGTTCCAGCTTTGTGAAAAAATGTTGGTATTTTGATAGGGATTGTACTGAATGTGTCGATTGCTCTAGGTAACATAGGCATTTTAACAATATTTGTTCTTCCAGCCCATGAACATGGAACATTTTTCCATTTCTTTGTGTCTTCCTCCACTTCTTTCATGAGTGTTCTATAGTTTTCTGAGTACAGATTCTTTGGCTCTTTGGTTAGGTTTATTCCTAGGTATCCTATGATTTGGGGGACAGTTATAAATGAGACTGATTCCTTAATTTCTCTTTGTTTTGTCTCGTTATTAGTGTATATAAATGCAACTAGTTTCTGTGCATTGATTTTATGTCCTGCCACTTTGCTGACTTCCTATATGAGTTCTGGCAATTTTAGGGTGGAATGTTTTGGGTTTTCCACACAAAGTATCATGTTATCTGCAAAGTATGAGACTTTGACATCTTCTTTGCCAATTCAGATGCCTTTTTATTTCTTTTTGTTGTCTGAATGCTGAGGCTAGGACTTCTAATACTAAGTTGAATAACAGTGGTGATAGTTGATATCCCTGCTGTGTTCCTGACCTTAGGGGAAATGCTCTCAGTTTTTCCCCATTGACAATGAAATTCACTGTGAGCTTTTCATAGAGGGCTTTTTATGATATTGAGGTATGTTCCCTCTATCTCTACACTGTGAAGAGTCTTAATCAAGAAAAGGATGCTGTACTTTGTCAAATGTGTCCTTGTATTTCTTTTTACTCCATTTTTCCCTTGATAATCTGTTGAATAATTATGTCCTCTACTCTACCAAAATATCTCACTCTACCTTTTTATTCAGTTACCAGATAACCTAAAATCTGTCTCAGGAAAAGTTTTATAAGATTTAAAGAGTCTTCTGATTGCAGAACATATCATAATGACACTCAGATGGATGAAAAGATAGTTTTTGCTACTTATAGCTCCAAATGAGAGAAGGACACCAGTCAGGGCCACAGAGAGAGTTCCAGCTAGGTGCAGAGTTGCTAGCTGGAGCTGTAGGGGGCAGCCTATGAGTGGCAAGAAGGGTCAGGTTAGCTGGATTTCTCGGACTCCCTATAGATAGGCTACTTAGAATACATTCTCAGGCTCAGGATCACAGTGGCTTCCCTAAGCTGTCTAACTCGAATCCAGGTTGATTAGGGCAGGTGCATTGTGGCACAGAGTGTGAGATCTTGATAAGACAAGTGGTTGAGGTATATTTAGTGAGCAGCTCAAGAAGGGGAACTGATCGGACTATAGCTGGCATCTCAAAACTATGTCAAGAAGAATTTAGGAGAGAGTGATGTCAGCAAGGTGGTGAATAGGAGGTCCAGCCCTTGTCTCTACCTGCCCCCAACAAAACAAATGATTTAACAACTGTTCACAGAAGAAAGTGGCTCTGCGAGAGGTTGGAGAGCAGCTGATAAGCGGCAGCAACCAGTAAAGCACACGAACTGGGGACTGTGGCATAGGAAAGGGTAGGAGGCATTCTACCTGTGTCACCTCATTCCCCAGATCAACACAGCCTGGCACTAATCCTCCTGGCTATGAGTTCCTCCATAAGGGAAATGTTTAAAGCAGGAGGACCCCAGTAGCTTTCACCTCTCCTATAGCTTCAGATCCCCATAGTAGTTCCTTACTGAGTACCCCTTCAGTCTTCCAGTGCAGACCCCTGGTACAAGAGCTGCCCAGAGCCAATACCTTTGTGCCCTTCAGAACTGGCCTGCCACCCCACTGCCAGCCTGTAGCACCACCACACCCACCAGTGCATTTCATGAGAAAGTTATTTCTCTTCTGAGATATTATTTAATGCTATTCTAACAAACTTTAGGTTGAGACTTTTAACACCAGTACCCCGCACATAGGGTTATGAGAATCATAATTTTAAAGCCCAGATCCTATCACATGAAACTTACATTCAAACTCCAAAGCCTGGTGTTTCAAGGCACTAGGATATATTCTAGTTAAGTACCATCCACTCTATTCTTCTCCTTCTACCACCACCAACCCTCAAGCTGTTGAATATGCTTCCTTTCTTTACTTCAGTATCCATTAGTGCACTCTGTCCTCTGCTCAGAATACCTTTTCCCACAATGCCACCTCCAGAGGTAACAATATTTCGTATACCAGCAGAATTTTTATCTACCAAAAACTCTCTTTGATTCTCCCATCCAAAAGCAATCTTTTAATTTTGGTTTTCCTTGGCAATTTATTTGAATTTCTAATATAGCATTCATTAACTTATTCACTTATTCAAAAAAATACATGTAATGAGGATACAATGATGGAGAAAATAGATGAGTCCTGGCTTCTTAAGTATGCACAAAAGCCTTCAAACAAATGGTACTAATAGGACAACAATTGTGGCTTGACACTCTGGAAATTAATGGCCTCATTGTTGTCTTCACAGTTTGGTTTCCTTTTAACATTGTGATATTACCCACTCTAAATAAAATCTTATTTATTATATTTGTAGAAAGGCTAAGAGTACATTTGTTAAAAGGGACTAACTTAGTCTTCCTAAGAAAACAAATAGTATGTGGATGTTTTATATTCATCTTTGTTCACATAAAAGGAATGTGGCATATTTATCAAATCAGAATGGCAGTAAATAATCTGGATTTTGTCCCAGGGCAAGGAGGTGTTAATCTTCCTTTCCCCTGCATATTTAGATATTTTAATATATCTCTAAAAATAATCACATACTCACATATGGCTTTACCCATCAGCGTTGTATTTTAGTGGCCCTTGACTTAGAAACCCAGATATAAATTAATTTCCTAAACTGTATCAGTCATAAAATACTTAAAATGATAAGAAAAAAATTACAGGCAAATGATGACATATAAGCACAATGACATGCACAAGTCCAGCAATTCTGATCGTCAGTCTCTCCCTCCACCTTCAGATAAGGTAGGAGTCAAAAGTTCACCTTTCATGTGTCAGACTAGAGATTAGTTGGTAAATGATACATCCTTTCCTTAAGGAGCTGACGTAAAATTTTGCATAGAACTGGAGAACCCCCTCATCAGAATACATTCGCAAATATCAAAATTTTCCATCCTGACAAATACTTTTCTTGGAGGAGATGTTCTTTCAATAAATATATTGGGTATTTATTCTGTACTGGGCACAATTGTGGATATTGGGCCACAACAGTGATCAAAGCAGACAGATATCTCCCAAGGGGCTAACCTTTGTTGGAATCGTCACCTCCATTCTATATGATGGGAAAGACGTACAGGGAGATTAATTTCCTCATAATTAAACTCCCAGAAAATGGCAAAAGCAAGACCCAGATTTGATTGAGAACTCCATGCATTTTCTACTACTGTAGAGTATGCTTCTCAAACTACGTACTCTCAGTGCAAAGCAAAACAAAGTTCACTTAAACCTCCAAAACCACAATGCACAACAGAAATGATTCACACAATTTCACATTCAGCACTGTGTGGTAAAACGTAACCTTCACTTACTTTAATAACTTAGGAGGGACAATGTTAAGGGTGAGAAAGTTTGAGATAAAATCTCACAAATTTAAGTATATTTAAATTAATATTGATATGAGGCCAGTTCACCTGCATATATTTGAAAGTGTAAGCACGACAAAACTTTGAGCACTATGGGGCATAATTAATAATCTAATTAAGGAGAAACCTTAAATATGTGAAAAACAATCTGTCTGTAATAGTCATTTAATATATTTCTTTGGTGAAACTGGTACTAAATATAGTGAAAAAATTATAAAGTATCTAAATAAATTTCAAGACATGAGATACATATTATGAGGAGAATATGTAAGACAATTACCATAGTAAAATTTCATGATAGGTAGAGAACAGTGTTCAAAGTCCCAGGAAAGTGTTAGGATGGAAGAAGTTTCAAGAGGAAGTTTAAGGACTGTCAGAATGGAAGTATGTCAGGTCCTTCTAGCCAAAAGATTAGAGGACAAACAGAAATGCAAATTTAGAAATGATACAAAACAAGGCTGAGGTAGAAGATTCTGCAGTAGTTGAGGAAATATCTAGAAATTATAGATTTAAATCAGATTATGAAGGGGATTTATTTCAGAGTTTTTCGAAGTTTATGGAGAAGGGCAAGACAATAGATTTCATAGTAAATGAAGAAACCAATGCTGAATGAATTCAAAGTAACTTAGGGAAACCCAAATAAAGGTACCTTTTTTTTTTTTTTTTTTTTTTTTTGCCAACTGCAGCATTACAAAACAGGTAATATCACCATGTGCTGAGCTAAAATAGTTCTTCCCTGGAGAAACCACATTATTTGTAGTTCTACTACTGAGAGCCACAGAACATAAATCTACTCTCTCTCTTCTGTATGATAGCCCTTCAAATCTTGGAGATAAGTAAGTATCATATTGCTGGCAATCTTGTCTTCACAGTAAATGTTCTCTGCTCCTTTAATTGCTTTCATTTTTATCACCCTTTTTGTTCTCCGAATGCATTAAAGTCGATCAATATCCTTCAAGATGTGGAGCATGGAAATGAATGTAAGATTACAGTTACGGTCAGACTTGAGAAAAATAGAACAAATCTATGTGGTACTCATTCTAGATACCATTATCTCCACCAGAAAAACTTAAATTTATATTTGCCATATAGCAGCCACATCACACTATGGATTTATAAGGCATTTAATTTATCTAAAAACCTCAAACCTCTTTCATATTAATTCTACGCCACAGTTTTAAAAGGAAGACATGTAAGCCATCCAAAATAATCTATGAACTCTATAGGAAGACTATGAAGGATGAAAGCATTTTCCATATATTTTTAAAAACAATGTATTTTTAATAGTTGGTATTACAGGATTACTGTAGGATATTAATGATGATTTTCTTGAATTGCAAATTTAAAAAAACTTTCATGTCAAAATGAGCATGCCTTGAATTATTTAAGTGAATACATAAATGCGGGGCACCTGGGTGGCCCAGTGGGTTAAGCTGCTGTCTTAGGCTCAGGTCAGAATCTCAGGATCCTGGTATCCAGCTGCATATCAGGCTTCCTACTCAGCAGGGAGCCTGCTTCCCCCCTCTCTCTGCCTGCCTCTCTGCCTACTTGTGATCTCTCTCTCTCTCTCTCTCTGTCAAATAAATAAATAAATAAATAATATCTTTAATAAAAAAAATTTAAAAAGATTACATAAATACTAGCTTCCACTACAGGTAGTTGATATTACAATTTGTGAATACAGACACAAAATGTGCAACATATATATTTAGAAATCCTTTGATGTATAATTTATATTTACAACATGAGTTTATAGCTTGCACACCTATAGTGACTTTTAAACAGTAAAACTAGGTTATTTATTCTTAAATACTCTATTAGTGAAAGTTGAACTATTAATAATTTCACATTTAAATTTTAGGAGGAATTGATAAATGTACAAATATCCCTTAAGAAATATTTCACTACATATTTCTGCTCATGAATTTGTCACATGTAACTGTGCATTATCATTTATATGAATTCACAATTTATAACCTACCTGCTTTAAAGAATCCATTAAAATTTATGACATGAATGAAAACTAAATATAGAAAAGGTGGCTAAATACTACACATTGATTCAGTGGATAAATTTATATTATAAAATAAATTATTCAGTTCATGCTTTCTGGCAAAATCAGATCTTCTTATCATATTATTTTAAATGCACTATTAAAATCAAACATACCACATAATATATTCATCCTGGCACACAGCATCACTCAAGTCTTTCTCAATTTCACATATATTTCCCTGTCAAATTGTTCTAATAATAGCACTCTAAAAATAAAAAAAATGGAAAAGTGTTAAGTCACATTTGGTTGGCATCAGAATTTCAGATCAAAAGACATAAGTTTCATTTACCCACTATCAATCACATTATTTGATGTGCTTTAGTAGAGAGAGAGGGGAAGAGAGAGCAGGAGAAGGAACACATTATGACTGAACATTATGACTGAACACATTATGACTGAACATCTGAACAATGCCGAGTTCCTCATTTGAAACACCACATGTTTTCAAATTCTAATAATTCAATTAAACATTGTCCTTAATTTGCTTCCTTTTGAATTTAACACTGCTGTCCACCATCTTTTGCCTCCTGATAGGTATTTTTCACAGAGCTATCCTCAGCTGTAGTGTTTGTTTGCTTGTTTACAAATGCTGTCTTTTCAATATTGGAAGGATGTGTTTGCTGCTAAATCTTTATTTATCATCATTAACCTTCCTTTGAATTCTGGTCACCCATTTCCTACTGCCTGGTTGACCATTCAATCCTTTAAAATACCCATTAATTTTTTTTTCATTTTCCTCTTCCTTTCTTTTTGATTTATTTAACATATTAAACTGTGTTCTTTCTTTAAATGAAATTTATGTTATAAGGTCATTGCATTATTTCCAGTTTTAAGAAAATATTATTGCTATCTTTTCCTATAACTGTTGAATATGTATCACAGTAACTCATAACTCATAGTGCTTAAATTTATTATTTTTTATTATTATTATTTTCCATGATTACTATCACTGCCCTTAGTGATATTATTCTTAATATTTTTTTTAATTTGCAGGGATCTGATTTTTCCCAAGTTGATTATGTGTCTTAAAGCAGCTGTGTATTTGTTTATGTCAGGCTCTTGGAACTTTACTGTAGGTGGACTAAACTTTCACTTAATTTTTCAGTCTGGAGTTTTTCACATTACACAAAAAATGTATTGGAATGCTTTTTCCATATATCATTGCAAGTTATGGATTAAGTTTCTCATAAATGACTTTTTATCCTTTCTATAGACAATGAAATACATAAGTTCTCTTTCAAAACTCTTGAGCTGGGGGGCAATTTTTAGGTTCCTTTCTAAGGATAGTGTAACTATTTGAAACCACTCACTGCATATAGGAAAGCTATCCATATAATCATTTTATAATTCTAATTTTCTTTCTTTCCTTTGAATTTTACTTATCTTGTCTTAATATTATAGTTTATCAAGTGACTATGTCACTAGTGTAACAATGATTCTTCTGTCCCATTATGAGCTAGAGTTTCTTAACAGTTCTACCATCTTAAACTTCAATCCTTGCAAGATAGCCTCCTTCCTAATGACAACTGGCTGTTCTTAATGTCATTTTCTAACCACTTAAGTTCAGAAATCTTCAATTACTACACATTGCCTCAGAATATAATTAAACTCATTACCTTGGCAAGGAAATTTTTTGAATATTTATACTAAATTTAGCCTTCAAATATTCTATCAGATGAATCTATTTATTTATTTATTTTTAACGATTTTATTTATTTATTTGTCAGAGAGAGTGAGCACAGGCAGACAGAGTGGCAGGCAGAGGCAGAGGGAGAAGCAGGCTCCCCGCTGAGCAAGGAGCCTGATCTGGGACTGGATCCCAGGACGCTGGGATCATAACCTGAGGTGAAGGCAGCCGCTTAACCAACTGAGCCACCCAGGCGTCCCAGATGAATCTATTTAGATCAAGTTATAGCAAACTGAACATGGGCAATCAAGATACGTGTTCTAAGACTTTTCTGCCTTTGTTTGTAAAAACAATAACTTATGTGCATTGTGCTAAACTTACATAAGTCAGGCTTCAGGCTATAGCATATTTCATGTAATCTTTCTTATAGATAATTATATATGTAAGGAAATTCATGCTTGGAGAGATTAAATTTGACTATAATGGTAAAGATTCAGTAGAACCCAGCTACTTCTCAACCCAGATTTTTCTCTTAGTAAGCTAAACTGTTAACCTCTGTTTCCCATTAACCCCAAGTAATCAGTCAAGTCCATAACGGGGGCCTCACACTAAATGCTTCAAATCTAGTAAATATTTTTGTATATAAATAATGCGCATATATTTAAATACACAGCAGTTTTATAAAAAGATGATGATGGATGATATGAACCTCATACTTCTAATACAAAATTAAGTAGATACACAGAGCAATTAATGCTTTGTAGAAAGGTTTCCAGTACACTAAATCACTGAGAATGATACATTTTAGGTGTCCAAAGCATGACAGGTACCATTGGAAGTGCATTAAAGATCATTGTTATGCATTGTTGCGCCTAACATTACAGTGCTTGTTACCACATCTGATGCAAACTCCTTCAACTTCCTTACCCTATTTTTTTCCTCACTGTGGCTACCTGGGAGAATAAAAGAAACTTTATATTAAAAAAGTCAGAGTTCCTTATACCTCACATTAGCATCTGAACACTACCAAAAAGATCACATAAACATTGTTAGTGATCATTTAAATTTATGCTCACAAGCTTCAAAAAGACACTCTATCATCCCTGTAAATCCTACAATGTTTTCTTCTCTATCCTGAATTTCTATCACTCCCTTTCTCCTATGAATATTAATTGGTCACAACACAGATATGTTAATAAAAAAATAAAAGTAAACCCTAAGAAGCTATTTTAATTTCTTGGTGTCAAAGAACAAATCTATCTTCATCACATACTTTTGTTTTTGCTCATTTCTATCAAAATCAGAGGAATATACCTGCTGCTTTCGACGTTAACCCCTTCATTTTTGCTCTAGTACCTGGTCCCCCTCACCTTCTCAGATGTTTTGTTCTATGCTGTCTTCTGCATCATCTATTTCTCTCCATCAGAAGATGAATATATTTTAGTATTTCCCTTATCTCCATTCTTCTGACTCCAATCCTATACTTCTCATCAACACAACTCTATCCTTACTGTCTTAACTTCCTCAACTCAACTTTTACTCCTTCACTCACTCCAAACCACATTCAGCCACCGTCCAGTCATTGAACTTTCAAAAGCCAATGATAATATATCCCTGAAGCCAAATCTGATTATTTTTGTGTCGATTTTACACAGCATCACAGCAGCTAACAGTGCTGATGAATCTAAAATATTTATCTTCTATTGCTCAGGTATCTCCTCTGAGGCCCAAACATATATTTCCAAAAACATACATTAGGTTTGAACTTGGGTATATATAAGCATCCCATACTTAGAATATTCAAAACAGAATTTGATAACCCCTGCCTCTCATATGGTTTTCCTAGCTCAGTAAATGGCACAATTATTCTACCTACTTACAAGCCCCAAGTCCACTCATTATTTTTTATTTCATCTTACCTCTCACAGCTAATCCACCATCAAATGCTACAAGTTTTACTTAAAAAGATACATCTTGGGGAGGAGTCAAGATGGCGGAGAAGTAGCAAGCTGAGACTGCTTCAGCTAGCCGGAGATCAGCTAGATAGCTTATCTAAAGATTGCAAACACCTGAAAATCCATCGGCAGATCGAAGAGAAGAAGAACAGCAATTCTGGAAACAGAAAAACAACCACTTTCTGAAAGGTAGGACCGGCAGAGAAGTGAATCCAAAGCGACGGGAAGATAGACCCCGGGGGGAGGGGCCGGCTCCCGGCAAGCGGCGGAGCAACCGCGCACAAAATCAGGACTTTTAAAAGTCTGTTCCGCTGAGGGACATCGCTCCAGAGGCTAAACCGGGGCGAAGCCCACGCGGGGTCAGCGTGGCCTCAGGTCCCGCAGGGTCACAGAAGGATCGGGGGTGTCTGAGTGTCGCAGAGCTTGCGGGTATTGGAATGGGAAAGCCGGCTACAGAGACAGAGCTGACAGTAAGCTCACAGCTCCGTGTTACCATGAACCGGTCGCAGGCTCGGTGAGCTCGGAGCGCGGCCGGAGGTCAGGCAGACCGGAGTAACTGGGCGCTGTTCTCTGAGGGCGCACTGAGGAGTGGGGCCCTGGGCTCTCGGCTCCTCCGGGCCGGAGACCAGGAGGCCGCCATTTGTATTCCCGTCCTCTGGAACTCTACGGAAAGCGCTCAGGGAACAAAAGCTCCTGAAAGCAAACCCAGGCGGATTACTCACCCCGGCCCCGGGTAAGGGCGGTGTAATTCCGCCTGGGGCAAAGACACTTGAGAATCACTACAACAGGCCCCTCCCCCAGAAGATCAACAAGAAATCCAGCCGAGACCAAGTTCATCTACCAAGGAGTGCGGTTTCAATACCAAGGAGAGCAGCAGAATTCCAGAGGAGGAGAAAGCCAAGCACGGAACTCATGGCTTTTTTCCTGTGATTTTTTCTAGTCTTGCAGTTAATTTAATTTTTTCTTTTTCATTTTTTTTTTTTTCTCGCCTTCGGGTAAAATTTTTTTTTTAACTGTTACCTTTTTCTTTTTTTAACGATTTTTTACTAGTTTATCTAATATATATATATATATTTTACATTTTTCTTAGGTGTTTTCTTTTTTTAAAAATTCTTTTCTTTTCTTTTCTTTTCTTTTTCTTTGCTTTTTTTTTTTTCTTTCTTCCTTTTTGAACCTCTTTTTATCCCCTTTCTCCCCACTCACGATTTTGGATCTCTTCTAATTTGGTTAAAGCATATTTTCCTGGGGTTGTTGCCACACTTTTAGTATTTTACTTGCCCCTTCATTTAGTCTTATCTGGACAAAATGACAAGACGTAAAAATTCCACACAAAAAAAAGAACAAGAGGCAGTACCGAAGGCTAGGGACCTAATCAATACAGACATCGGTAATATGTCAGATCTAGAGTTCAGAATGACAATTCTCAAGGTTCTAGCCGGGCTCGAAAAAGGCATGGAAGATATTAGAGAAACCCTCTCGAGAGATATAAAAGCCCTTTCTGGAGAAATAAAAGAACTAAAATCTAACCAAGGTGAAATCAAAAAAGCTATTAATGAGGTGCACTCAAAAATGGAGGCTCTAACTGCTAGGATAAATGAGGCAGAAGAAAGAATTAGTGATATAGAAGACCAAATGACAGAGAATAAAGAAGCTGAGCAAAAGAGGGACAAACAGCTACTGGACCACGAGGGGAGAATTCGAGAGATAAGTGACACCATAAGACGAAACAACATTAGAATAATTGGGATTCCAGAAGAAGAAGAAAGTGAGAGGGGAGCAGAAGGTATACTGGAGAGAATTATTGGGGAGAATTTCCCCAATATGGCAAAGGGAACGAGCATCAAAATTCAGGAGGTTCAGAGAATGCCCCTCAAAATCAATAAGAATAGGACCACACCCCGTCACCTAATAGTAAAATTTACAAGTCTCAATGACAAAGAGAAAATCCTGAAAGCAGCCCGGGAAAAGAAGTCTGTAACATACAATGGTAAAAATATTAGATTGGCAGCTGACTTATCCACAGAGACCTGGCAGGCCAGAAAGAGCTGGCATGATATTTTCAGAGCACTAAACGAGAAAAACATGCAGCCAAGAATACTATATCCAGCTAGGCTATCATTGAAAATAGAAGGAGAGATTAAAAGCTTCCAGGACAAACAACAACTGAAAGAATTTGCAAATACCAAACCAGCTCTACAGGAAATATTGAAAGGGGTCCTCTAAGCAAAGAGAGAGCCTACAAGTGGTAGATCAGAAAGGAACAGAGACCATATACAGTAACAGTCACCTTACAGGCAATACAATGGCACTAAATTCATATCTCTCAATAGTTACCCTGAATGTGAATGGGCTAAATGCCCCTGTCAAAAGACACAGGGTATCAGAATGGATAAAAAAACAAAACCCATCTATATGTTGCCTCCAAGAAACACATTTTAAGCCCGAAGACACCTCCAGATTTAAAGTGAGGGGGTGGAAAAGAATTTACCATGCTAATGGACATCAGAAGAAAGCAGGAGTGGCAATCCTTATATCAGATCAATTAGATTTTAAGCCAAAGACTATAATAAGAGATGAGGAAGGACACTATATCATACTCAAAGGGTCTGTCCAACAAGAAGATTTAACAATTTTAAATATCTATGCCCCCAATGTGGGAGCAGCCAACTATATAAACCAATTAATAACAAAATCAAAGAAACACATCAACAATAATACAATGATAGTAGGGGACTTTAACACTCCCCTCACTGAAATGGACAGGTCATCCAAGCAAAAGATCAGCAAGGAAATAAAGGCCTTAAATGACACACTGGACCAGATGGACATCACAGATATATTCAGAATATTTCATCCCAAAGCAACAGAATACACATTCTTCTCTAGTGCACATGGAACATTCTCCAGAATAGATCACATCCTCGGTCCTAAATCAGGACTCAACCGGTATCAAAAGATTGGGATCATTCCCTGCATATTTTCAGACCACAATTCTCTAAAGCTAGAACTCAACCACAAAAGGAAGTTTGGAAAGAACCCAAATACATGGAGACTAAACAGTATCCTTCTAAAGAATGAATGGGTCAACCGGGAAATTAAAGAAGAATTGAAAAAAATCATGGAAAAAAATGATAATGAAAATACAACGGTTCAAAATCTGTGGGACACAACAAAGGCAGTCCTGAGAGGAAAATATATAGCGCTACAAGCCTTTATCAAGAAACAAGAAAGGTCTCAGGTACACAACCTAACCCTACACCTCAAGGAGCTGGAGAAAGAACAAGAAAGAAACCCTAAGCCCAGCAGGAGAAGAGAAATCATAAAGATCAGAGCAGAAATCAATGAAATAGAAACCAAAAAAACAATAGAACAAATCAACGAAACTAGGAGCTGGTTCTTTGAAAGAATTAATAAAATTGATAAACCCCTGGCCCGACTTATCAAAAAGAAAAGAGAAAGGACCCAAATAAATAAAATCATGAATGAAAGAGGAGAGATCACAACTAACACCAAAGAAATACAAACTATTATAAGAACATACTATGAGCAACTCTACGGCAATAAATTTGACAATCTGGAAGAAATGGATGCATTCCTAGAAACATATAAACTACCGCAACTGAACCAGGAAGAAATAGAAAGCCTGAACAGACCCATAACCAGTAAGGAGATTGAAACAGTCATTAAAAATCTCCAAACAAACAAAAGACCAGGGCCAGACGGCTTCCCGGGGGAATTCTACCAAACATTTAAAGAAGAACTAATTCCTATTCTCCTGAAACTGTTCCAAAAAATAGAAATGGAAGGAAAACTTCCAAACTCATTTTATGAGGCCAGCATCACCTTGATCCCAAAACCAGACAAGGATCCCACCAAAAAAGAGAGCTATAGACCGATATCCTTGATGAACACAGATGCGAAAATACTCAACAAAATACTAGCCAATAGGATTCAACAGTACATTAAAAGGATTATTCACCACGACCAAGTGGGATTTATTCCAGGGCTGCAAGGTTGGTTCAACATCCGCAAATCAGTCAATGTGATACAACACATCAATAAAAGAAAGAACAAGAACCATATGATACTCTCAATAGATGCTGAAAAAGCATTTGACAAAGTACAACATCCCTTCCTGATCAAAACTCTTCAAAGTGTAGGGATAGAGGGCACATACCTCAATATCATCAAAGCCATCTATGAAAAACCCACCGCAAATATCATTCTCAATGGAGAAAAACTGAAAGCTTTTCCGCTAAGGTCAGGAACACGGCAGGGATGTCCATTATCACCACTGCTATTCAACATCGTACTAGAGGTCCTAGCCTCAGCAATCAGACAACAAAAGGAAATTAAAGGCATCCAAATCAGCAAAGAAGAAGTCAAATTATCACTCTTCGCAGATGATATGATACTATATGTGGAAAACCCAAAAGACTCCACTCCAAAACTGCTAGAACTTATACAGGAATTCAGTAAAGTGTCAGGATATAAAATCAATGCACAGAAATAAGTTGCATTTCTCTACACCAACAGCAAGACAGAAGAAAGAGATATTAAGGAGTCAATCCCATTTACAATTGCATCCAAAACCATAAGATACCTAGGAATAAACCTAACCAAAGAGACACAGAATCTATACTCAGAAAACTATAAAGTACTCATGAAAGAAATTGAGGAAGACACAAAGAAATGGAAAAATGTTCCATGCTCCTGGATTGGAAGAATAAATTTTGTGAAAATGTCTATGCTACCTAAAGCAATCTACACATTTAATGCAATTCCTATCAAAGTACCATCCATCTTTTTCAAAGAAATGGAACAAATAATTCTAAAATTTATATGGAACCAGAAAAGACCTCGAATAGCCAAAGGGATATTGAAAAAGAAAGCCAATGTTGGTGGCATCACAATTCCGGACTTCAAGCTCTATTACAAAGCTGTCATCATCAAGACAGCATGGTACTAGCACAAAAACAGACACATAGATCAATGGAACAGAATAGAGAGCCCAGAAATAGACCCTCAAATCTATGGTCAACTAATCTTCGACAAAGCAGGAAAGAATGTCCAATGGAAAAAAGACAGCCTTTTCAATAAATGGTGCTGGGAAAATTGGACAGCCACATGCAGAAAAATGAAATTGGACCATTTCCTTACACCACACACAAAAATAGACTCAAAATGGATGAAGGACCTCAATGTACGAAAGGAATCCATCAAAATCCTTGAGGAGAACACGGGCAGCAACCTCTTCGACCTCTGCCACAGCAACATCTTCCTAGGAACAACGCAAAAGGCAAGGGAAGCAAGGGAAAAAATGAACTACTGGGATTTCATCAAGATCAAAAGCTTTTGCACAGCAAAGGAAACAGTTAACAAAATCAAAAGACAACTGACAGAATGGGAGAAGATATTTGCAAACGACATATCAGATAAAGGACTAGTGTCCAGAATCTATAAAGAACTTAGCAAACTCAACACCCAAAGAACAAATAATCCAATCAAGAAATGGGCAGAAGACATGAACAGACATTTCTGCAAAGAAGACATCCAGATGGCGAACAGACACATGAAAAAGCGCTCCATATCACTCGGCATCAGGGAAATACAAATCAAAACCACAATGAGATATCACCTCACACCAGTCAGAATGGCTAAAATCAACAAGTCAGGAAATGACAGATGCTGGCGAGGATGCGGAGAAAGGTGAACCCTCCTACACTGTTGGTGGGAATGCAAGCTGGTGCAGCCACTCTGGAAAACAGCATGGAGGTTCCTCAAAATGTTGAAAATAGAACTGCCCTACGACCCAGCAATTGCACTATTGGGTATTTACCCTAAAGATACAAATGTAGTGGTCCAAAGGGACACATGCACCCGAATGTTTATAGCAGCAATGTCCACAATAGCCAAACTATGGAAAGAACCTAGATGTCCATCAACAGATGAATGGATCAAGAAGATGTGGTATATATACACAATGGAATACTATGCAGCCATCAAAAGAAATGAAATCTTGCCATTTGCAACAACATGGATGGAACTAGAGCGTATCATGCTTAGCGAAATAAGTCAAGCAGAGAAAGACAACTATCATATGATCTCCCTGATATGAGGAAGTGGTGATGCAACATGGAGGCTTAAGTGGGTAGAAGAAGAATAAATGAAACCAGATGGGATTGGGAGGGAGACAAACCATAAGTGACTCTTAATCTCACAAAACAAACTGAGGGTTGCCGGGGGGAGGGGGTTTGGGAGAAGGGGGTGGGATTATGGACATTGGGGAGGGTATGTGATTTGGTGAGTGCTGTGAAGTGTGTAAACCTGGTGATTCACAGACCTGTACCCCTGGGGATAAAAATATATGTTTATAAAAAATAAAAAATTAAAAAAAAAAAATAAAATAAAATAATTCAACTCTTTTAAAAAAAAAAAAAAAAGATACATCTTGAACCTGTCCATGTCTCACTTTTCCATTTCTTTTTCCCTAGTACAAGTCACCAAAACCTCAAACGTGAGCTACTGAATACATTTCCTCTGTCCACTCTTGCATCTAATTCATTTTCTACATGGCAGGCAGAGAGATTGTTTTTAGGGTTAATTAGAACTTTGAAAGGCTTGTCACTATATTAATAACAAAGCTCAAAACTTACGATGATATCTGATAAAACTTTTTTTGACCAGGCATGTGACCACGTTTGTCTAATCTCTTGCCTGCCCCTCATTCAGCATTTATTAATTTTCCTAGCTGCCTTCTGTTGCCTGAAAACATGAGGATGTTTACAACCTAAGGGCCTCCTCACAGTTGTCTCTACCTAGAATTTTATATTTCTCAGTTTTTTGTCTCATTTTCTCATTCTGGTCTTTTCATTCTGTAAAAGAGGTTACCCTTGACCACTCAATGCAAAGCACTCCTAAATCCCGATTCCTATCTATCAAATTATTTTATTTCCTTCTTAGAAATCTTCACTATGAGACCACACCATGGTTATTTTATTTATTTGCTTTTTTATTTTTTTTTAAGATTTTATTTGTTTATTTGACAGAGAGAGAGATTATTTGTTTATTTGACAGAGAGAGAGAGATCACAAGTAGGCAGAGAGGCAGGTGGGGGTGGGGGTGGGGAGAGCAGGAACCCAGCTGAGCAGAAAGGCCAATGTGGGGCTTGATCCCAGGAGCCTGTGATCATGACCTGAGCCAAAAGTAGAGGCTTAATCCACTGAGCCACCCAGGCGCCCCTGCTTTTTTATTTCTGAGACCACCTCACTCTCCCATCTTACTCACACAAATATACATTAGAACATAAACTTTAAATGAAGAGGGAATTCTATATTTTTCATGTGTCTCCCTAATATATGAAAAAATGCAAATCACTGAGTAGCTAGTGCCTTATTAATAAATACTTGTTGAATTAATGAAAAACAAAATGAATAAAGGCTAAAGGCTTTTTATTATATTCTGTTTATGGTGATTGGAAAGAAGATTTTTCTTTTTTCTTTTTTTTTTTTTTTTTACTAAGAATGTCCTTACAAAAGAAAGAAGAATTTTAAAATAATGAAAGATGAAGAGTCCAATACTAAGAAAGTTAGAATAAATTAGGAGTAAACAATTAAGAGTGATTACATTAAGGGTTGCTCAACTCAGTAGTTTGAGCGTCTGACTCTTAGTTTCAGCTCAGGTCATGATCTTGCAGTCACAGGAACAAGCCCCATGTGGGGCTCTGTGCTCAGCCTGGAGTCCCCTTCAGATTCTCTCTCTGTCTCTCCCACTCACTCTCTCTCTCTCAAATAAATAAATAAAATCTTTTAAAAAAATAAAATAAAAGTGATCACATTAAAATAATACAAATCAGAAATTCAAGCACAATTTAAAGATTTTTACACCAATTTAAATATAGCAGAACAAATATATGAAATCAGTGACATTAAAAATAATAAGAGTGAAGAAAGAGTATGATAAAAGGATACAATGCAAGAGGTAAAGATTATAAGCATTAACAGCAGGATTAAGTATTGAGGAAAAGAAGCTCTAAGGGTCAAGAGTATAAATATAAGATTACATCATTTGCATATTTAGAATAAGAACAAGTAAAGAAACTCTAAGGTTAAAGAAAACAGGGGGAAGCTAAAAATGATTAAGTCAGTATAAATCAGGCAAACTAGATGTATGAAAACAGTGTTATAGTCCTGAACTTCCTGAATCTGTAGTTTGCTGAAATTAATTTTCAAAAATTCTTGGTCATTGTTTGTTTAGATAATTCTTCTGCTTTGTTCTATTTTCTCCTTCTAGTATTCCAGTTATGTTTATGTCGAACCTTTTGAAATGGTCCCATAATTATTTGAAGTTCTTGTCTTGACTTTGTTCAGTCTTCTCTTTCTTTGCATTTTAGTTTGAGAAGTTTCTATTAAAATTTCAAGTTTAAAGATATTTTCTCAGTCATGCCAGGTCTGTTGATAACCCCGAAGGCATTCTTTAATTTCTTTTACAGTGTTTTTGACTTCAAGTATTTGCTTTTGATTCATTCTTACAGTTTCCATATCTATGCTTACATTATAGCTTGCCTTGAACATTGTCTACTTTATCTGTTAAAATAACCATTGTTATTTTAAATGCTCTGATAATTCCAACAGCTGCATCATATCTAAATCTGTTTCTGATATTTTATCTCTTCAAATTACATTTTTTTCTTGCCTTCTAGAACACCCAGACATAATGTATCAGGTAGTAGAAACTGAGATAAATAGGCCATTGGTGTGAGGTTTTATCTGGTTAGTAATTGGGCTGTATTTAATGCTTGCTCTAACTCTTGGCCGAAGGTTCAAATTCTTCTAGTGTTCTTGTATTTTCTGTTGTCTTTGAGCTTCCCTAAGAACTCTTTCTCAGTGTCAGTGTCTTGCAGCTCTTTTAGTTGTGTATTAAGAACTGAGCTGAGCTGCGAGCCGAGCTATTATGCTAGGTGTCACAGTAGCCAATTAAGACAATAAGCGATAGCAAAGTCAAGCTTTTAATTACCTACTGTTACAGCATAAAAAAGCCCCAAAACAACAACAACAACAACAACAACAACAAAAAAATAGGTTAAATAGGAGAAAATGCCAACTTCCTGAATGTTCCATTTTTTCCCCCCATAAATGGTGCTAGATAATGGTTAGCTGTATCAGTTAGGAAGGAAAAAATGGCCTGAACAAAAGTCTCCTTCTGTTTAATGGACTGAGAATCAGGGGATTGGTATCAAAGGGTGCATTGGCTGGGGGGAGAACCAAAGAAGTGGATAGTAGTGGGAAAGTCCCAACTACTGAGTCAGAATGGAGGGTCTATCCTCTCATAAGGAGGTCTAGGCAGAGATGCCTTAGAAAGGCTTGGCTAAGGATCCCCATGAAATAGGCCTTTAAAACCAAAGCTGGGAATATAGAAATACATAAAAGCATGGCCAGCCAAGGGGGCTGAATGCAATCTGTTTTGGGGAGGGCAGCCTTCCAGGATGAGGAGGACTGCTGGATAAAATCTTTGTAATTGTCTATGTGACTGCCTATGGTCAGGCCTGAAAAAAAAATCATACATAGGATTTTGGCCTGAGGCCAGATTCAGCAGCATAAGGCACTGTTATTACAATGGAGCCCTACTTGTGTGACATAAGATATGGGAGAAAGGGAGGTACTGTATAATCTTATAATTAAATATCAGTCTTTTAGTGGACATTCTTTGTGACTTCCATTAAAAGGATATGAAAGTTATTTCATTTGCTTATATTGTATATCCACCAATAGTAAGAAAATAAGCTATCTGGGTCCCTTGCATCTGGAAAAGGAATTGAGTAGAAACTTAAATGTTTGTTAATTGAATAAATAAACTAGAATTTTAGTAAATATTTGGTGGCAGAGAACTCAAAATCATAAACTCTGAAAGGATCCTAGAGCACAGATTTTCTTTCTAGATAGGAAAGATGTGCTAGCCCACATATCAGAGTAGATAATTAAGGTAAAATTTGGAAATATTCACAATTACATGTAAATATAGGTCTGAATTGATGTTTAATTACATCATCACTTTCATCACATTTTTTATTTCTTTGTGAATAATTCTCAGTGAAAATTTTATTCTGGATGCTAAGAAAGAATAAGAATATTAGAATAATTTATTGTGAATTAAATTAACTATGTAAAAATAGGGGAAATAGAAGAATAGAGCAAGCACGGGCTGGTGAATCAAAAAAAGTCATTATTTTAATGATCATTTATTGATTGTAACATTATTCCCACATTATCAAGTATTAATGTATAAATAAGAAATTAAACCTATATTTGTAAAGAATTTTGTGTTAAAACACATAAAAGACAGCCACTGTATATTCATGCTCTGGGTTGTCTTTGTGCTTCCTTTGTTACTTTATCTGAGCAAGTTCAGAAAACTATATTTCATTCTGTGTCTCAGTTATTTTTGTTAAGAGTGACATTAGCTTTAGGTAATATAAATTTAAAAGGCAATATTTTAAACTGGATAGAAATTTATCTCTGTCATGTAAAACTCTCAAGTTAGTATCTCAGCTCAGTCCTAAAATGCTGTGATGGATTCATACTTCCTCTGGCTGGTTACTTTAACATCTCTAGCATGTTAATCCTGACATGTTATCTAAAATGGCCATTCCAAGTCCTCATTTCAACCAGTCAGATGGTAAAAAGAGGGCAAAGGAGGCAGAGTTAGGGTTTCCAATCACAACATTCAGTAGACATCATTCAAGTTACAGGGCAGTAATACCCAGTAGATATAGAATGCCAGTCACAATATGCAATTTAAATTTCTAGTAACCACATTTAAAAGATACACAGAAACAGGGAAAGTTATTTTAATAACTTTTCTGTTTTATTTGACCTAATTTATCTAAAATGTATCATTTGACATGCAATTAATATAAAATTTTAATGAAATTGTTCACATTTTTATATTGTCTTCAAAACAGATTAGGGCCAAGATGGCAGAGGAGTAGGGAAACTATTTCAAACTATTTCAACAGTCCCTTGAATTGATCTAGATAGCTGCCAGACCACTCTGAACACCCACAAAATCAGCCTGAGATGTAAAAAGATATATCAGGATCTATACCAACCTAATAACTCTGGCAGCTGTTTTCAAGGTATGAAGTGGGGAGCCATAATTCTGTGGGCAGGTATTGGAAGATAAACAGAAGAGGCAGGGAGCTGCCATAAGCACTAGCACCAGGAAGGTGAAATAACACAGAAGCACAAAAGCGTTCCATGCTGGGGCCCAGGCACAGACTCTCAGACCACAGACCAGTAGCCACAGGGAAAGGACTTTAGAGCAGCCCCCCAGCCTGAAACCTAGAGCTGTGGTGGGGGTGGGTGGCATTGTGAAATGGGGACAGCTGGCAATTTTAGAAGCACAAAGGGCAGAGATGTGCCTGGACCTGGAAGCTGCTATGGAGCACACAACTTAGGTTGCTGGAGTTTTTAGCAGCACAGACAAAAACAGAGTCAGTGTGAGCTGGAGGGCTTTCTGGAGAAAGGTTTGTGATCTCTCTATTCTGAGACACAAGTTTGGACACAATTGTTTCTGCTCTGACTCTTGGAAAGGACACAGAAACCCACAAGGGAAAGCCACCAGAGGACAAAAGACCCCTAAAGCCAGTTTTCACTGAGCCCAACCCACACCAAAAGGGGCAAAGCAACTCTGCCCAAACAGGGTTGCCTGAGTAACAGCATGGCAGGCTCCTCCTCCAAGAAGACTGGCTGAAAGAACAAGAAGCCAAGAACCCTAAAGTCCCTATTAAAGATGTGCATCTTGCTTGGATTGTGGTCAATAGTTTGGACTCTGCACATTCCCTCAACCACCTCTTACCAGAATGACTAAGCAGAGGAACCCCCAACAGACGAAAAATTCAGAGACTGTGACCTCTGCCACTGAACTAATGGATATGGACGTAAGCAAGATATTGGAAATAGAATTCAGGGTAACTGTTATGCAGACAATAGCTAGGTTGGGGAAAACCATTAGTAGTAACATAGATTATTTAAAGGCAGAAGTGAGAGCTTATCTGACAGAACTTAAAAATGCTATCAATGAGATCCAATCTAATCTAGATACCCTAACATTTACAGGGTAAAAGAAGCAGAAGATTGAATTAGTGATCTAGAAGACAAACTGATAGAAAAGAAGGATCAGGAGGAGGCCTGGAACAAATAGCCTAGAATCCATGAAAGCACAATTAGAGAAATAAATGATGCCATGAAAGATTCCAATGTCAGAATTATTGGGATTCCTGAAGGGGTGGAGAGAGAGAGGGACCTAGAAGATATGGTTGAGCAAATCCTAGCTGAGAATTTCCCTGACCTGGGGAATGAAACAAGTGTTCATGTCCTAGAGGCAGAAAGGACCCCCACCCCCCTGGAGATCAATGAGGGTAGAGCAAACTCCAGGCATGTGATGGTGAAACTTGTGAATCTTAAATCCAGAGAAAATGTCTTGAAGGCAGCTAGGGGGAAGAGATTCCTTGCATACAGAGGGAAAAACATCAGACTAATTTCAAACCTGTCCACAGAAACCTGGAAAGCCAGAAGTGGCTGGCAAAGCATATTCAGGGCACTACATGAGAAGAACATGCAGCCAAGAATACTTTATCTGGCAAAGCTGTCATTTAGAATGGATGGAGAAATAAAGAGCTTCCAAGAATGGCAAAGACTGAAAGAATTTGTGATCACCAAGTCAGCCCTGCAAGAAATATTAAGGGGGGTTCTGTAAAAGAAGAAAGACCACAAGAGTGATGTAGAACAGAAATTTGCAACGACAATCTATAGGAAAAAGGACCTCACAGGCAACATGATATCAATAAAAACTTGTCTTTCAATCAACACTATCAACATGAACGGCCTAAATGCTTCCATAAAATAGCACAGGGTTGCAGACTGGATAAAAAGACAGGACCCATCCATATGCTGTCTATAAGAGACTCATTTTGAACCTGAAGATCCATTCAGACTGAAAGTGACAGGATAGGGAATCATCTTTGATGCCATCAGACCTCAAAAGAAAGCTAGGGTAGTGATTCTCATATCAGGCAAGTTAGATTTTAAGCTAAAGACTGTAGTCAGAGACACAGAAGGATGCTACTTCATTTTTCAAGGTCTATCCAAAAAGAAGACCTAACAATTATAAATATCTATCCCCCCAACATGGGAACAGCCAAATACATAAGCCAACTGTTAATCAAAATAAAGAGACATATTGGTAAGAATATGTTAATTGTAGGGGATCTTAACATTACACTCTCAGCAATAGACAGATCCTCTAAACAGAAAATCAAAAAAGAAATAAGAGCTTTGAATGACACACTGGTCCAAATGGATCTCATAGATATATACAGAACATTCCACCCTAAAACAACACAATACTCATTCTTCTCAAGCCCACATGGAACTTTCTCCAGAATAGACCACATACTGAGTCACAAATCAGGTCTCAACTGATACTAAAAGATTGAGATTATTGCCTGCATATTCTCAGGCCACAATGCTTTGAAGGAACTCAGTCACAAGAAAAAGTTTAGAAGAAATTCAAACACTTGGAAGCTAAAGACCATCCTGCCCAAGAATGTCTGGGACAACCAGGAAATCAAAGAACTTAAACAATTCATGGAAACCAATGAGAATGAAAATGCTTCGATCCAAAACCTATAAGATATGGCAAACGTGGTCCTAAGGGAGAAATATATAGCCATCTAAGCCTCCCTCAAAAAAAAAAAAAAAAAAGGAAAATCCTGAATACACAAACTCTCTTTACACCTTAAAGGACTGGAGAATCAACAACAAATTAAGCCAAACCAAGACAAAGGAAAAGAAATAATTAAGATTAGAGCAGAGATCAGTGAATTAGAAACCAGAGATACTGTAGAACACATCAACAAAAACTAGAAGATTGTTCTTTGAAAGAATTAATAAGATTGATAAACCACTGGCCAAACTAACCCAAAAAAAAAGAGAAAGGGCCCAGATTAATAAAATTATGAATGAAAGGAGAGAGATCATGACTAACACCAAAGAAATAAGAACGATCATCAGAAATTACTATCAACAGCTATATGCCAATAAGTTAAACAACATAGAATAAGTGGAAGCACTCCTGGAAATGCATAAACTTCCAAGACTAGAACAAGAAGAAATTGGCAACCTGTATAGATCAATAACTAGTATATGAGATAGAAGCAGTGATTGAAAACCTTCCAAAGAACAGAGCCCAGGGCCTGACAGATTCCCTGGGGAATTCTACCAAATATTCAAAGAAGAAATAATACCTATTCTCCTAAAGCTGTTTCAAGAAAGAGAAACAGAAGGAAAACTTCCAGACTCATTCTGTGAGGCCAGAATCACCTTGATCCCCAAACCAGGCAAAGACTCCATCAAAAAGGAGAAATTCAGACCAATATCCCTAATGAATATGGGTGCCAAGATTCTCAACAAGATCCTAGCTAATAAGATTAGACAGTACATTAAAAAGATTATCCACCATAACCAGGTGGGATTTATATCTGGGATGAAAAGGTGGTTCAACATTTGTAAATCAATGTGATAGAAGAAATCAGTAAGAGAAGAGAGAAGAACCACATGGTCCTCTCAACTGATGCAGAAAAAGCATTTGACAAAATACAGCACCCTTTCCTGATTAAATTCTTCAGAGTATAGGGATAGAGGAAACACTCCTCAACTTCATAAAATCCAGCTATGAAAAACCCACAGTGAATATCATTCTCAATGGGGAAAAGCAAAGAGCCTTTCCATTGAGATCAGGAACATGACAAGGATTCCCACTCTTGCCACTATTGTTCAACATAGTACTGGAAGTCCTAGCAACAGCAATCAGACAACAAAAAGAAATAAAAAACATTCAAATTGGCAATGAAGAAGTCAAACTGTCTCTCTTCACAGATGACATGATACTTTTTTTTTTTTAAGATTTTATTGATTTATTTGACAGATAAAGATCACAAGTAGGCAGAGAGGCCTACCCAATTTTTGCATCAACATGGATGTGTTTGGAGAAGATCATACCAGTGGAGTCTGTGCTGTGTGCACTTTATTAGGATCAAAGCACTACCCATAAATACAACTCCTTTTTGTTTTAAATTAACAATCTAGAAGTTAGCCAGAGTGAGAGCCTGGTCACAGATCAAGAGTTTTCTGGAAATTTAGCTCTCTTTTGGTCAGCCACTTAGCTATGTGTCTAGGTAAAGATGAATCTTTCTATTACAAATCAAAATAGAGGGTGGATATTGAAGGACAATTAACAATTTCTGCCACAGTGCACCAAATGCCCATGTATGCCATTTCCCACACAGAATTACATCCTGTTACTGCATTTAGCTCAAAGTTAAGGGTCCCAGGGCAATGTGCATTCCTTTCAAAGGCCCATATGTGGCTCTTTATGTTCCATCCATCTATGAATTAAAACTTCAGATTAAAAAGCAGTTTATTTTTCTTCTTCACAACCAGTATAGAATTATGGAATGGGAACAGAAAAACTACAATCAAACACTATTGTTCTAATGAGATAAATGGGGTGCATATAGCAATCAATAGGGGTTTTTTGCAAATATTGAATCTTACAAACAGAATTTGTATAGACTTCCCTGTCCTTACAAGAAAGAAAATTCCTTGGGGCACCTTGGTGGCTCAGTGGGTTAAGCTGCTGCCTTCAACTCAGGTCATGATCTCAGGGTCCTGGGATCGAGTCCCGCGTCCGGCTCTCTGCTTAGCAGGGAGCCTGCTTCCTCCTCTCTCTCTCTCTGCCTGCTTCTCTGCCTACTTGTGATCTCTCTCTGTCAAATAAATAAATAAAATTCTTAAAAAAAAAAAAAAAAAGAAAGAAAATTCCTTGTTTGGTCCATCTGACAGCCCTTGGTTCTAGTCTGTTGTAGGAACTAACTAACCTAGTAGTCCCTGACCTCTATGTGATTCTTCTTTTTCCTATATTTTGTGGGATACCATCTGAAAATGTCATTGGGAGTCATGCCCTTCTTTGGAGTTTATAGGTATTTCTGTAGGTATGGGTTTGGAACTGTTAGAACTTAAGAATTTTAACAACCACACAGTTGCTAGAACTGGCTTGTCTTTTGTTTGGTAATGTTATACCCTTAAAATTTATTGTATTTCACTTCTGTTTGTCAGTTTCCTATAGAAGTAACCACAGACAATGATCTCATCTAGGCATAAATTTTATTCCTGAAAATTGCATTATTTTATTTTCTGGTCCCTTTATTATGACTAATCCTCCTCCCATGCCCACAACTTAATGTATGATCCCTTGAGACCATCTTTAAACAACAGGCTTGGATGAAAGGCAACAATTTCAACTGCAACTTTAATTCTGAGTTGCTTCCCACTGGTTCATAGAACTATTTCAGAAAAGTTTGGAAGCATTGGCTTATCCTCCAAAGCTGTTTCTTCAAAGCTATCCCTTATATCTGCTTCTACTCTGGGGAAAGTAAAGGCATCTTTCAATGCTGCAAGGTCATATATTACCCGAATCTTATTCAAATTCAAGTTTGAAATCAGAAAGAACATCCCTTGGAGAGCTATATTCCCTTCCGTTTCTGTCTGCTGAAGATGGCAAGAAACAGAAAACACATACCAACTTCTTGGGTTACTCCAACAATATGCTGGGAGCTACAGACAATAAACACACTGTTTTGTTATGTTATGAACGAGAATATCAGTTTTGCAACTATGCAATGTAAGTGTCCTGTTGCTAGAACTTGGCTATAGATCCAATCCAACATAACTTAGGTTTTGTTATATGCCACATGCCACTTTTCAGAACCAAATTTCACATTACTTAATCTTTAGGTTTAGATTATGTATTAGTCAGCTCATGTTGCTATAACGTAATACCACAGACTGGGGGGCTTAAACAATAGAAAGTTATTTTTTCACATTCTCACAGTTCTGAAGTCTGGAAGTCCAAGTTCAACACTGATTTCTAGTGAAGCCTCTCTTCCTGGCTGGCAGATGGCTGCCTTCTCATTGTGTACTCCCATTACCTTTCCCCTGAAGAGAGGAAAAGAGAGATTTGGTGTCTCTTCTTAGTCTTATGAGGACACAAGTGTGATCAGGTTACAATCCCATCCTCATGACCTTACTTAACTTTTATAACCTCCTTATAGGCCCTTTCTCCAATACAGTTGGACTTCGGATTAGAGCTTCAACACATGGATTTTGGGAGGACACAATTCATTTCATACAAATTATAACAGAGAACCAAAATAACACAACTAAAATAAGTCATTTTACTTTCCTAGCATAATGTGTATCTGCAAAATAATTATAGATTCAGGTTCCTTCCTCTTATTTTTCCAACATTTATAGGTTGACTGGTTTGGAGATACTGCAAAACCCTATCTGTATTTCACTCAGCATACAGAGAATAGGGAGGGACCAGAATATTACTTCCCTTTAAGAGTTCTGCCCAGAATTCCATACATCAGTTCTGCTCATGTTCTGTTGGCCAAGATTGTTTTATTTAAAAGTTGGAAGAAGGATATCCTACTAAACTTAATCTAGTATAAAAGTTTAAAGCACAAAATCAGGGACGCCTGGGTGGCTCAGTTGGTTAAGCAGCTGCCTTCGGCTCAGGTCATGATCCCAGCGTCCTGGGATCGAGTCCCACATCGGGCTCCTTGCTCAGCAGGGAGCCTGCTTCTCCCTCTGCCTCTGCCTGTGCTCGCTCTCGCTCGCTCTCTCTGACAAATAAATAAAATCTTTAAAAAAAAAAAATAAAGCACAAAATCAAAAATGTATAACAAGAAGAAAGCTTTCTAGTCTTCCTGGCTAAATGGCAGTGAACTAAAAAAGCCTCCAAACTTCCCATTATGAGTATCCAGGAAGACACAGAATTACAGGAACATCATTACAAACTTTATAGACTATTTGGAAGATAACATCATGAGCTAATATTCAAATTGAACCTCTACCAACTGGATCTTCACTGGGGAAGAGGAAGATTCAGATTCTAGGACATGGTAACACATGCTCCACTTCTACTGGGAAATTATGTCCTAACAGTTCATGCAGAGTCTGTTCTGGCTGAGACTCAGGCACTAGGCAGAGCCAAGTAATAAGTATAAAGAAGAAAAATTGAACAAGAAAGGAAGATTAAATTGTGTGTGTGTGTGTGTGTGTGTGTGTGTGTGTGTGATTTACTTTTTCTGCTTTATAGTCTCAAAATGTCATTGCTTTCTTTGTCACCTCTGTTCTATCTGTCCTTGACATTTTATACCTTTACAAAATCTCTTTGTTTACATTTTAGTAGACTTTAGGGAAGGAGTGAGAGTAAACATGTATTCAATCCTATATGTTGGAACCAGTTTGCATGACATTAGTAGAAATTATTTATATAAAGACAATAAACATAGCTATCACTAGAAGCTGAATATTACATGACTGTCAAATTTTCATTGACCATGAGTTTCCAACTCCTTCTTCACAAAGTCAAAATGCAAAGTATAGGTAGGCACAAGAATAACCTTAAACAGGTAATCTAAAACGATAATCATTCAAAAAAATGGATAATGCAGTATATATAAAAGAAGGCACGTATCATCTGCTTTGCTTTCCTCTCTCTGGCAACACTAGAAACAAAATTTGCAGCAGGTCTTGGGAATGTGTATATTGAATACACAAAAATATGAGAGATGAAAGCAGTAGAATCATAAAAATCTATTTGTGGGAACTAGCAATTACTATGTGAGAAAATAAATGAAGAGGGATGGAAGTTCCTGAAAATAAATGTGGGTTACTTGACTTCTCGCAAACTTTAGGTAACCCACATGCTAAAAAAAAAAAAAAAAAAAAAAAACAGGAAGTGCGTTTTTTGAGGGAAATGCAAGGAACACGTCAGTCATTTAAATTAGCTTTACTGGACAGTTTGAAATGGGCATATGTTTTATTTTAAGTGATTGTTTCTAAGTGAAAAGACTTCTACATAACTTTTCATAATTTTATTGTAATAAAATAATTATAGGTGGATTATTGGGCCTCTTTGAAAAAGAGAAACTACAATTTTGTTTTTAGAAAAAGGAACTGTGGTGAGAAGTTGGTTTTCCAGATCAAAACTGGTGAGGTTAAAAGAATCACTGCTGTTTACAAAACAGAGAACATCTATTTTGGTATACCATTTTTTAGATCAGTTCATTGTCAATCAGATTATCTGCTTGACCTTAGCCAGATCCTCAACAGAATCAGCAAAAACTTTGTTCTGCAAGGGGAGCGGGAAGCCAAATAAAAGTCAGTTTCCAAATCCATTTGCTCAGCACAGATACAATTTATGTTTTTTCTTTTGCTTAGCAAGCAGTTGTGCTACGAATTTTTATCTTGAGAATTTTGGTGGTAATGAAACATTGCTGTAATTTAGGATGAGCCAAGCATGTATGAAAATGCAGAAATCTGTCTTTCTTGGCCTACTGAGGCATTTTTTTTTTAAATCTAGTTGAAATATGTATGACTTCTCTGAGCTCTTTGGCATAATTCATCATTTAAAAAAATCAATAAAGAAGATTTTATTTTCAATTAGTAAACATGCATCTGCCAAGGAACTAGACATTCTTGATTTCTCTATTACATTTTAGAAAATTTTACAATACAAGAATATACAACTGTCTGTATTTATATAACAATACATTAAGTAAATTGTCAGCTAATACTCCTATATGCATATGGGAAAAGATGGATTTTAGATCATTGTGTCAGGCAAATAGTAGATGCTCAGTAAATGCTGATTTACTTTTATTGCTCAAATTTTTTTCCCCCAGTCCTACTTCATATGAAATATTGGATAAAGAAATATAAACTGTTTCCATTCTACCATCAATAATTCTATATCTTAAAAGATATAGATAAATATTGCCTGAATGAAAATAACATTACAGGGGCGCCTGGGTGGCTCAATGGGTTAAAGCCTGTCTTCGGCTCAGGTCATGATCCCAGGGTCCTGGGATCGAGCCCTGCATCAGGCTCTCTGCTCAGCAGGGAGCCTGCTTCCTCCTCTCTCTCTCTGACTGTCTCTCTGCCTATTTGTAATCTGTCTGTCAAATAAATAAATAAAATCTTTAAAAAAAAAAGAAAATAACATTACAAAGAACAAATTGCTTTATAACTACTTGTTTGAATTCATCCATTAACATATTGATTTTTTAAAAAGTGTGGGGAAAATGGTCATCGATAATATAATACTATAAAAACTTTCTAAGAATGCTGTGAAAGAAAACTGTAAGTTTTAGTATACTTATCTTGATGAGCACTGAGTAAAAATGGAATTGCTGAATCACTATATTATATACCTGAAACTGATATAACACTGTATGTTAACTATCACAGAATTAAGCAAATCTAAATTTTTAAATGTTTCATGTGATTATTTTATCTAGATAACAGATCATTCTTACCACATTAATTACTTCAATCAAAATTTCATGTATTACCTAGAAAATATGGGAAAGCAAGTATTAACATTCTTCAAATACTTTGTAGTTTTAGTGGAGGCATAAAGCTTTCTTGATGTGAGAATAAAGACAAAAATAATAAAAACAATGGGAAATGTATATAATAAATCTGAAAACAAACAGTAGATGATAATCTTTTAGGACGGATTTCTTTAAGAGCAACTTTCTTAGGAAAATTTCAGAAGTTTATAAAGTTCTATAAGCTTTGTAAGTTCTAAGAGATTCTGTGGTAGTGTTTGCAGCAAAATGTTTAAGAGGATTTAATGCCACCAGTCATTTTGTAATGCCCCGGCCCGTCCAGAAGACCATGGAATAGCTCCTATAGGTTTCTCATCTTCCATGATGTCAAGAATCCTATTGGCCTTTCTCTACTATGTATATAGCATAATAAAAATATGTAATAGCCATACAAGGAGCAAGGATGTAGGGGAAGTGAGCATACTCATACAGATGGTAGAACATATATCCATTAAGTTTCTGGAAATATAACTTTGCAGTACCTAATAGACTTTAAAACTGTGCATTTGAGTGGGAAATTTTACATTTAGAAATATAAACCCCAGAAATACAAGTGCACAAAGGTTCTAAAAGAATGTTAATTACAGACTTGTTTATAATTGCTCAATATTGCAAATGACCAAGCTGTTGATCAAAAGATGGATGATTATATAATATATGGTACATCCACATCATGGGATGTTCTGGAGCCTTTGAGAAAAAATGAGGTATGCCTAATATGCACAGTCATGGAAATATCACCAAAATTTACAGATTGATATACAAAGTTGCCCCAAAATATATATACCATGATCTCTTATAGGTAAAAATATAAAGGTATATAAGCCCTTCACTTATATTTATATTTATGTTTATATTAATAAATGCATAGCAGAAAAACCTACACTAGTCTTCAGAGTAGTATTCACTAAGGATGAAAGAAGGCTGGAAGAGGAAGAAAAAAAAACTTCCACAGTTTACTTTTATATTTGAATCTTTGAATCTTTTATAGTAAAAATCTATTTATATGTTTCTGTATATATATAAATATACATGTGTATTTATATATTTGTATAATAAGGACTATATATCAAAGCCAAATAGGAATAATATTTAGATTTTTGATAGATTTTATAGTACTGACATAAACAATAATAAGAAGCTACCATTTATTTAATGTCACAGATATTGTGACATTGAACTAGGCACTATATATGTATACATATATATATACATGTATATATGCATATACATTTACATAAAACCAACACAGTAGGCTAAATGTCCTCTATCTAAATCCCACTGGAGAATTGAAAATACTTTATTTTCTCCAGATATTCCCCCCCTTTCTGCCAGTTACTTATCTATTCAATTCAAATTAAGAACAGCCAAGACAAGCATGTGTGAATATATGTGTATATACATACACAGCACAGTTGAGATACAAATCCTCACACCTATCCTCAAAGGTAGATATTATAATTATCTTCACTATTCCCTTTAAACTAATATATGCATCAGGAATTACAGAATATTTTTAAATTTACTTAACACAGATCATGTAAGAAAACAATTGCACTCAATGAATCATCTAAAACTTATTTTTGTTTTACCTAGAAACCACCTTGAACATGTACAAGGTGAAATAATATAGTTGTCATCTCCTGACACAGGCATTGCACTTCTGATCACCTCTTTTCAGTATCAAAAATCATGGAACATTTTCTCCCCATTATTATCTAATTATGCAACTAGATTCCAGTCATTTCATACATTGTAAAGATTTTGTTTTGCTTTAAAACCAAAATCAATGCCATCATGTGAGACATCTTGGAATTAATTTCCTGGATTACATTTGAAGTTTACTCGAAGATGCACTCTGCCTTTGGCTCAGTTAAAACAATTATCTGTTCAGCCTCAGTTTTATTACTTACATCTCTATACGATAAACTTAAAAAGAAATGGAAAGGCAGAGTTACCAATAAGAAGCAACAAAAGCATGCTCATAGCAAAAAGGTTGCTTATGTTTACATCCATATCATGTCACTTTGTTCTTTTGTTTTATCATTAAATGCTCTATTTAATCCATACCCCCAGAAATGTCTTTAAACAGTACCATTTCATGGTGATACATAAGACATTTCTAAGTTAACAATAATTTGAATGAGATGTTCTGCACACTAGGCTGAATCCCTACTAGCTAATTCCCACTGGAGAACTGAAAATAGCTTGTTTTCTCTAGGTAATTCTGCCTGCTAATTATCCATTCAATTCAAATTAAGAGCAGTCAAGACCTATATAAAAAGGGGTCACTCAAAGTGACTTGTTTCTCTAAAATGGTACTAAAAACTATTCTTCCTCAACATATAAGATTAGAGTATTCTTCATATCCACCTTTGGTCACACTCAATAAATAATTATAGGACACGTGGGCAAATTACATTTTAAAACATCTGATAAAATGTAATATTCATTACAATATGGTCAAAGTAAAATTTTAACAATTAAAAGGTGATTGTTCCTGGCAAATGTCTCAACCATGTGTGGAATTTTATTTTATGGTATGTACCAATTTTTCTCCATCTTTATTTTTATTCTTGTCCATAATTACCTAAGAAATGTTTTTAAATCAAGTGCTTAGCAACTCTTCGGACGGATTTAAACCATATGTACCTTCTGCCATTTGAAGCAATAATGACAGAGCTTAGTGATAGGGTTTAGTGATGTGGCTAAAGTCCTTCAGGTAATCCTGGGACTCTGGACCATCTCATTTTTCCTTTTTCCATCTCCTCTTCATCTGTAAAGTGATGTAATAGAACTTGACATTATCTAAGACTATAATGATCTATATTTCTAATTATCTTTCTTTTTGGTATCTTTAAACTTCCATAGAGTAGATAATGTTGAGATGAATGAAGCATGTGTCTCTGAGAAATTTTTGTTAAAGCCAAGTGATTGCGCAGGTTCCATATGTGATAACAGAGAGCCTTTGGCAAGATTTTAGACAAAGCTCAATTACTTGTCCACCTATTATTATCTCCGATCTTGTAATATTAAAACTATCGCAGTCACCAACTAGTATGAAAATATATGATTAGGGAATTCAAGTTAGAGAACATCCTATATACTCTGTTTCTTCATATTACTTAATGGTAATTTATAAACTGTGGGTTCTCAATAACTAAAGGCAAGAAACATGTTTATAGATATTTCTATAGTGAAAGTCTATAAAATAACCATCCTTTTCAAATTTTGTCTTCCCTCTCACTAACTGGGATAACCTAATGCAATGACAGAGAAACAGAAACAGGTCTCAATAGGAAAAGGAATTGTACATGTGATCAAGACAGTCTTACCCTTTCCCATTGCTTGACCAAATTTTAGGTAGGCTTCTTTCTGTCTCAAGGCCCTTGATCTCTCTCTCTTTAGAGCATTTACTTTAGAACACTTCTCAATGTAAACTTTTTCCTTGCTCCTTTGAAATGTATATAAATCTTCCCCAACTTTCTTGTCAGTTTTACAAACCAGGCATTTTTTTTCTTCCTCAAGGATCTGAGAGCCATCCTTAAAATGTAAACATAGAAGAAAATAGTAGCCCTATCTCCCAGTTTCTGTAAGAAGGTAGAAGTCTAACTTCTGAGAGCACTGTCTTCCCAACTTGTTAAAATACCTACTGTCATGAAGATACAAGAAAGTTTGTTTTTTTCCATCAGCCATAACAGCATTCTTCTAAATATGTCTCCTAAAGCAAAGGAAACAAAAGCAAAAGTGAACTATTTGGACTACATCAGAATAAAAAGCTTCTGCATAGAAAGGAAACTATCAATAACACTAAAATACAACCTATTTAATGGGAGAAGATATTTGTAAATAGCATATATGATAAAGAGTTAGTATCTAAAACATATAAGAAAACTTATACAATTTAACTTAAAAAACAAACAAACCCATAAATAACCCAGTTAACAAATGGGCAGAATACGTAAACAGACATTTTTCCAAAGAGATATACACACAGCCAATAGACATGTGAATAGATGCTTAATATCACTCATCATCAAAGAAATGCAAATCAAAACCACAATGAGATATTACACATTTCAGAATGACTAAAATCAACAACACAGTAAATTCTTGGAGAGAATGTGGAGAAAAAGGGAACCCTCAAGCACTGTTGGTGAGAGTGCACACTGGTGTAGCTACTGTAGAAAACTGTATGGAGGTTCCTCAAAAAATTAAAAACAGAACTATCACATGATCCAGTAATTGCACTACTGGATATTTACCCAAAGAATACAAAAATACTAGTCCAAAAAGATAAATATACCCCTATGTTTATTGAAGTCTAATTTAGAATAACTAAATTATGGAAGCAGCCCAGGTTTCCATCAATAGATGAATGGATCAAGAAGAGGTATATAAACAATGGAATATTATTCAGCCATGAAAAAGAATGAAATCTTTTGAAGATTTTTGCAATAACATAGATGGATCTAGAGAGTGTAATCTTAAACAAAATAAGTCAATCTGAGAAATACAAATACCATATGATTTATTCATATGTGGAATTTAAGAGACAAAACAAAAGGGGGAAAAAGGGGCAAATTAAAAAATCAGAATTTACAGAGAACCAAAAAATAGTTACCAGAGCAAAGGTGTGTGGGGTTAGTTGAAATGGGTGAATGGGATTAAGAGTACACTTACCATGATGAACACTGAGTAATATAGAGATTTACTAAATCACTGTATTGTACACCTGAAACTAATTTAACTCTATAGTTAACCTAGGATCCCTCCACTCCTGTTCTTAAAAACTCTTCAGGCTTTTAATTATTTTTTTTCCGCAGAATTGAGTTCAGTTTCTTTTTCCTATTGCAATAGACTGAATAGTCTTCATTGTCTATTTCACCTTAGTGAAATTCTTGTTTTGACATGTAAGAACTACAGTGAGGGGAAAAAATGTATCAGATTTTTTCAGTTTGGGGACTTATAAAAACAACTCCAAAAAATATCATAATGATACTGATAATGCATTGTAACCTATTTAAATCTTATTCTTATAAGCTGCTCAGTTAGGCTTAAATTACAACAAATACTTTAAGTAATTTTGAATTAACATCCATTGCAGACAAATTTCACATCGTAGTTAAATTATTTTTCTGTATATTGAAGTCTCGAACATTACAATTACCACAATTCTGAGCTTATATTCTGTTGATTTAGGATCCACAGTAAATGGTTTTTTGCTTGCAAGAGCTGTTATTTTAATAGAAAAGACAAATATTGATTTAGAAGGAATTACTAAAAGCCCATATGAGAAAACTGAAACAAGCCTAAAGGTGAAGCTGAATGTTGCTTATATGCAGGCTTGGTGTATTATAGATGTAACAAAGAACAGGGGATGTGTCCATAAAATGGTGAAAGAACACTAATAGAAGATTCATAATGCACTGATCTTAAGTACAATTCAATAAATGTAATGCTCTTTAGTGCTTTTGAGCTTCTCCTCAGATTGTTTGTTCTTTAAACAATGGTTAGAGTTATCTTTTAACAGCTAAAGATGAAAGAAGCTACCATGCAAGAGAGAAAAGATTGAAAGAACAAGGGAGCAGACAATAGCCACTTCAGATGAGGAATGATGTGATTGGAATGTTCTTAAATATTAGCAAGGAGACAAATGAAAATGAAGAAGAAAAGAAGCTCAAGGATTTCTTTTTACATTTGTTTTTAAAATCTCTCATGGGTTCACCTCCATGTATTTCATAGAACTGGAGGGCATCTTTTATCTCATAGCTAACTAGGTCTCTGTACAACTTTTCTTTTACTTTAAGAGACTGAGAGAATGAGAAACAGAGACGGAGAGAGGCTAAGGTAGAGAATGTTTTGCTTTTTTAAACATTGTTAGTTAACACATGGGGCGCCTGGGTGGCTCAAGTGGGTTAAGCCTCTACCTTGGGCTCAGGTCATGATCCCAGGGGCCTGGGATCGAGTCCCGCATAGGGCTCTCTGCTCAGCAGGGAGCCTGCTTCTCCTCATCTCTCTCTGTCTGTCTCTCTCCCAAATAAATAAATAAAATCTTTAAAAAAAAAAAAACATTGTTAGTTAACACAATATATTTATTATTTTTAAATATTTATTATTTTACATTAAAGTACAATCTGCTATGTCTACACGACATCAAAAATTAGCAGTGTAACATACTGATATACATAGGAAGTCAATAACCACCCAAAGTCATTGCCATTTTTCTCTCCAAATAAATGGAATCAAATGTTTCTTCAGTATCACATAAATTTAACCTGAGAAAAAGGTTCATTAAAACAATTAAGAAACTTAGAGCCTATTCATTATGCATCATTCCTTAATTTATGTACAACTCTTTTTGAATTGATATATAATTTCCATTGTCCACTTGAAAACCAAAAAAGAAATCAACAAACCAGGAAAGTGATCATGGTAATTAGGCAAATGAAACAGAATTCATAAAAATTAATTAGCTCTGGCACTAAGCAAAACTACAAATAACTTGTTTCTGTTTTAACACAATTCTATGTGCAGCTTTTATCATTATTTAGGATTGAGCAGATTGTGTTTGGATAAATGCTTTAGCCAAATGAGATACCAGTAGAATTTCCTTCCAAAAAGCAATTGGTCTATGGGAATCTGTGGAATTGGCATTTAAAAACAACAACAACAAAACAACTCTGAAGTATTAATTTGACAGTGGCTTTTCTTATAATTTTCGTGTGTGTCTCATAGTGTTTTACATTTGAGGCAGCCTAATTAAATAAAAAAACATAAGACTTCAACCCTTGAAGAGAATCCGAAAGTCATTTTGTCTAACAACCTCTCCAGCACTTAAACCTACTCTGTGGCATTGATTTTCCTGCTTTGGCTCAGTTCCTAGAAACTTAAAGTTACCACATAGTCTCACTCTGAGAAAGCCAGTGATGCTTCATCAAGCTTATATTTCCCCTTTATCTACCTGGTTGCCACTTATGTTTATTGGCTTAAGTTCTACCCACAAACAAAACAAAACAAAACAAACAAACAAAAAAAAAAAACACTTATGGTGTGACTCTTAATCTCACAAAACAAACTGAGGGTTGCCGGGGGGAGGGGGTTTGGGAGAAGGGGGTGGGATTATGGACATTGGGGAGGGTATGTGATTTGGTGAGTGCTGTGAAGTGTGTAAACCTGGTGATTCACAGACCTGTACCCCTGGGGATAAAAATATATGTTTATAAAAATAAAAAAAAATTAAAAAAAAAAAAAAAAAAAAAAAAAAAAAAAAAAACAGGACACATATAATTCCTATTTCATGTAATGTCTGCTAAACCCCTAAGGAGAACTTTATGTGATGAACAAATAAAAGAGATAAATTACATATACTATTTAAAATTATATCAGTTTCCTTTTCCTGAATATTTTTTAGGATTTTGATAACCTAATCATAAACAAGTGTGGTCCAACCCCTCTGGGTCCCTCAGATGAGCTGTGAGATCAAAACTATTTTCATAACGTTAAAATATATTTCCCTCTTTTGTACTGATGGATAATACTGCTAATACCTAAGCATAAGTCAATACAGTGGCATCAAACTTACTAGTAGTCATTGAATTATTTGTTATCATGCATCCTCTGGGTTTTTTTTTTCTTTAAACCTACTTTCACTTAAAAATAATCTTAATGAAGAAGACTCACAATGTTGTCACAGCTCAACTCTGTGGACATGTGTTCTTAATATTCTGTATGGTGAAATGGGAAGTTAGCATTAAACACTTTTGAAATGCTTGACAGTAGTTTGATTTGCAAGCTGAACTAGCCACTTTCTTAACACCATTCTTACTTGAAAGAACTACTGACAAAAGGTGACTATTCAGAATTAATTGACAGAAGTTTTCTCAAAAATGACTGAAACGAGCCTGTTTAAAAAAATACAATAGTATATATTGCCAATAATAAAATTTTAGTTTTCAAATGAATTTTTTTTATTAACATATAATGTATTATTTGCCCAAGGGGTATAGGTCTGTGAGTCATCAGGTTTACACAGTTCACAGCACTCCCCATAGCACATATCCTCACCAATGTCCATAACCCAACTACCCTTGTTACCGTGAACTTATTATCCTCCTAATACCTAAAGATTTTTCTTAAGAGATCTGTATAGGATAACACAGTGTACTAACATTTTCCAAATGACCAATCACTGATGATGCAAAATTACACATGAAACAAAGATGCATTCAAAGTGTAAAATAGACCGATGAACCCTAATATCACATTATACCTTCACAGTATGTGAAAATTTGATTGATATGGGATCAGACCTCATATTGTAACTAACTTTTTTTTTTTTTTAAGATTTGTTTATTTGACAGACAGAGATCACAAGTAGGCAGAGAGGCAGGCAGAGAGAGTGGAGGAAGCAGGCTCCCTGCCGAGCAGAGAGCCCAATGTGGGGCTTGACCCCAGGACCTTGGGATCATGACCTGAGCTGAAGGCAGAGGCTTTAACCCACTGAGCCACCCAGGCACCCCTGTAACTAACTTTTAAGAAATTAATCCTTGTTGGGGTGCCTGGGTGGCTCAGTGGGTTAAGCCTCTGCCTTCACCATAGGTTTTGATCTCAGGGTCTTGGGATGGAGACCCGCATCTGGCTCTCTGCTCAGCAGGGAACCTGCTTCCCTCTCTCTCTCTGCCTGTCTCTCTACCTACTTGTAATCTCTTTGTCAAATAAATAAATAAAATATTTTAAAAAAATTAATCCTTATTGATTTTTGACATAATATCAAAAGAAAACTATCCACAGTTATCTGCAAAAGTTATTGAAATATATCTTCCCTTTTCCTATTTCATATCTGTCTGAGACTATATTTGCTTCATACATGTCAACAAAAATAACATATAAACCTTGAATTCAGAACAGATATAAAAATCCAGCTATCTTCTATTTAGAAAAACTTTCAAGAGATTTGTAAAATGCAAAACAATGCCACCCTTCCATAATTTCTTTTGTTTTGGAAAATATATTTATCATAAAAATACACTATTTGTGTTAACACAAAAAATGTGCTTGTTTCTATTTGAAAGGAATTAATAAATAAATGCTTTAAAATTTGCTTTAATTTCTAATGTGTTTAATATTGATTGATATAATCTACATTTAAAAAAAGCACTTTGAGTGTCTTGGTAATTTTTAAGAGTAAATAGAAGTCCTGAGACCAAAATGTTTGAGAGTCACTGCTCTAAGCTTGCTTATTTCTCTTTTTAACTTCAGTCATAGTTGATTATTCAACTACCCTTAAGTTAATTTAGTTCCTTGGAATCACAATAGTCCTTCATTCTTCTGATCTTTCCTTTTGTTCCATAATACTCTCATTCTTTTGATTTTCCCTGCCAACTTCCTCTTTTTCCTCAGATTCTAAGTTAAATACGACCTTCTTCTAGAAGCCTTGTAAGAGCATCTATGCCACTATATTATCATTACATGTTAAATTGTCTGTCTCCATGCTGGAGGTCTCCCTTGTTCATCCCTAATACCCTACAACTTAACAATAACCAACATTTGTTGAACACTTTGCCCTAGGTACTGCTTGACATTTTGCATGTATTATTTCATCTAATCCTAACATCAAGCTTGTCAGATGAAGTATCCATACTCTCCTTCTAATGATAAAGATCTTAGCAGAGAATTTAATAAGGAGTAACCCAGATTTCACTGTCAGAAAATATTAAAGCTGAGACTCATAGTGCATTTGTTGACTCCTTACAATAAACTTCTCCTCAGTGTCTGGCACCTAGTAAGCATTCAGTAAGTATTTGCTGAATAGAATTTTCTTTCAAAGATGTTTTCTGCCTTTTGGTTAATTTCCTCGATAGTATAATGTTATATATTTTCCTTCAATGTCATTATTTAAATAATTTTTTGCTATTAAATAGGAAAAATGAAACTTATAGACTAACAGCATTTAGAATATATATATATTCTATATATGTCTGTGTGTGTGTATACACACAAACAAAGACACACATATCTATAAGTATATATACAGTTTCTTAGAATTAGTAAAATATTTTCTAGTCTCAAAACTGACAAAATCAAAATTATATTGTTGCAGAAGTCCTCCTGAGGTAGTATTTAAAAAAGAATATTCAAAAACATACTCAGTTTTATCGTCTTCAGTTTCCTAATACAAGTGGAATTGTGAAACACCTCATAAATTTCTTACATTCTCATTCTAAAGAACAGTTCTCAAATAAATGAGTGTGAAAACCACTGGCCATAAACTATGCTAAAGATTAGTGATATCAAACATTTGATACTATCTATTCTAGAAGGAATAAAATTGCCAGTTCTAAATAAGACAGCTACCCATTTGCTATCTCTGGATTCAGCCTTCTTTGATGGTCCAAACTTGACTTAACATTTCAAAGTAAGATGGAAAGGTACTCTTAGGCAGATATACCTTCTTGTCCATATTCCCTGTGTCAATTCATTTTCTAGAGCATCTATTACATTTTTAGTATCACTATGACCTGGAAATGGAAGAGATGATATTTAAATTATATAAAAGTAACCAAATCTAAAGGTAAATTTATAGGACCAAAAAAAATTATTATCTATATGGGGAGAATATACTGAAAGGCAGACATGTCCTGTGGTGGAGAAACTGAATTCTGTATAGAATTGAGTCAATGAACCACTTGGACCAAAATCAGATTGAATGAAATGTGTTAAGTAAATAGTCTTATGAGACGCCGTTCTACAGCGTATTTGCATGTGAACACCTATAGCATAATGAGGCTATAAAAGTAACCTAGACAATCTCCCTATAGTTCTCTTATACTTTATATTATAACAGCTCTTAAAATTTAAATAAAAGAGAGAATGTGAGACATGGAAACTGAAAATCCAATGAGGTGTATGTTAATTAATTGGCTACTACTGTGGAAAACTAGGGCTTAATCCCATGGGGGAAACTATGAGAAACTACATAAAATGCACCTCAGAATTAACTCTTCTTTTCAGAGGATAAAAAGGTTGGCTGAACTATACACCAACTCCTTTTCCTGTTTGTTCAGGAATGACGTGGGCGGCTTTAATTACCTTGAAATCTCACTACAGGCAGCCTTCTACAGCTCAGGAGAAAGGTATAAGTCAGCAAACCAAAGCAATTGATCTTTATATATTATATGAGACATACACACACACACACACGCATGCGTGTCTGTGTGTGTATATGTGCATATATATATATATACACATATATATGTGTGTATGTATATATATATATATATATATATATATATATGATATGGTACACAGACGAGGTGAGGGAACAGTCCACTATATCTGTGGTAAGTTGAGATGGTCCAAGATTTAGCATAATGTATTCAAGCATGAATCAAAAGTTGTATCATTTGATTCGCTTGTGTCCCATATTAAGTCCACTGGGTTGCTAACTCTTCTAGGTGGTACTATTTGCAACCTCTAACAATAAGATTTGTTCACAGTAGTTAAAAAAAATTATAGTTCTCATTTGCAGCTAGCAGAAGTCATAATTTCATGTCATCCCTTTCATCTACCCACTCTAGATTTCTTTCCCTCTTGGCCAATATTTCAGCTGTTTATCTGATGGGGCTCACCAGGCATTCATCTCTGGGGTATCTGAACCCTTGCTGCCCTTCAGCTTATCAGATTAGGTTTTAGCAATTGTCTATGTATTGCTGTCACTAGTCAAGAAAGTTCCAAGGGATGCCCAGTAAAACCCACAAGTTTTAAACCTATTCATCTCTATCTCTGTTATTCATCTCTATCTCTAACCAAAATGTCCATTAGTGTAGCAATTCCTTTCTTTACTTACTTGTTCACTGACATGAGGACTTTAAAATGACCAAGCAACAGGAATATTTTTATGTTCAGTGGAACATACCATCTTGTGACTAGGATCTCTAATCCAGGAGAGTCTAGGGTTACACAGGCACAAAGCTCAAATCCTAAAAAGTCATTGAGAATGAGAGCTAATCCTACTTTCACTCCTTGGTTTGGAGATCTATCTATTTTAGCTATCAGGCAAGTGTGCCATAGAAATGTTTTGGTCCAATGTATATACTCGTTCCTGGAAAACAGCAACCAAACCAAACAGCAAGCTGTCATCCTCAGACTCATTCTTTGATCCAAAATGGTTTCACACAGGACCTTATGTCAATAAATTAGATTTTTTTATAAACAATTACATAGTATTCTGGACTAAGTAATGTAGGAAGGAAGGTAAACCCTTTTCCAGAGCAGATGAATATCCCAGTAAGATAAAAACTTTGTCCCCTCCACAGTGAAAGGGTTAAGATATAATTAATGGGCTTCCAGGTGCCTGTCTAGATTCTTAAGAGACGTTACCATATCTGGGGCTAAGCATTTCTCTCTCTTCTTATGGTTCAGGAATTCAGGAGTAGCTAGATTAACCTTGGTGAGAGGGAGCCCATGCTGTTTAAGTTCCTTCCATCATGCTGCCATAGTTTCTTCATTAAATACAATACTTAAACTTCCCTTAACATCTACTAAAATCACAGAAAGAATAAAACCAAAAGTCATAATATTCTTTCTAAATGTTGCCCTTTAGTTTTAGCAATTTAAAAAAGACATGTAAATAATTGTCTTTCAAAATAAAATGCAATGAAATGAGATTTACTCAACTTTCATTTGAAAGATGATTTGTGAAAGCAAGTATATTTTCATCTTTTTCCTAAATATTTTAAATTAAGATTACTTTTTTTTTACTATAACCAAACTTTGCAAGAGAAACCAAAGATCTCCACTCAAGAAAAGATTTAAGTTTATGTGTATTTTAAAAAATCAATTACAAACCCAAATCAGAATTATTCTCTATGAAGTAATGAAGATTAGGGCTTTTCAGAATATCAGATCTGAAAGTCTCACCACACACCAAGGCTGTATATGCACATATCAGATATTGTACAATATTTTAAGCATAAGGTTTTAAAAAATGCTTATTATCAACTAGTATTATTTTCTGGAAGAGCGATTTATCATGTAGAAATTTTTTAAATATTTTTATCACAAAACATTGGAATTTGTCAAAGATATTACCTATGTATTTTTTTTTACCATTCTCTTTTGAAAATGTGAAATAAAATGATATTATTGAAATGGGGAGTTACTGTCATCTATAGACAGTGAAAATGCACATTGGAATTAAACGCATGGATACCAGATGAAGACATAGAGTATTCCCATTATTTCATTAAGAACTCTACTTATTTTCTATTTGATTTTTAAGATATTTATTTAGAACAATGTTGTTCTAAAAAATATTTGATTTTTTAAGATATTTATTTAGAACAATAAAACTGAGAGGAACGTACAGATTTCTCATATATCCTGTGCTTCCGCTCATGCATAACCTCCCCAACTGTCAACATTGCTCTCCAGAATGGTACACTTATTAACCAAGGATGAATCTCCATTAACATATCACAATCACACAAGGTCCATAGATTACTTTAGGATTATCTCTTGGTGTTGTACATTCTGAGTTTGGAATAAAAGTAAAATGACATATACCTATCACTGCATTATCCTACAAAATATTTTCATTGCCCTAAAAATCCTTTTTACTCTACCTATTCATCTCTCCCCATCCACTATCCTTGGTGACCACTAATCCTTTTATTGCCTCCATAGTGTAGATTCTTCCAGAACTTCATATAGTAGGAATCATACAGCGTGCTACTTTTCAGACTGACTTCTTACACTTACTACTATTAATTTAAGATTCCTCATGTCTTTTCATAACTTGATTGCAAGAGCCTCTTATTTTAAAATCTTGGTTACAAAACACCATATAGCTTCAGTCATTTACAAACTTGATAAAACAATGGAGAGGTGATGGAACCCAATTGTAAGTTACTGAAGCCAGGACTATGTTGATCTAGTCCATCATTAGAGATGGAGGAATTAACAATGCCTGACCAGGAAAGGTTATTTATATACATACATGTTAAAAGCACATATCTGAATTAAAGAATGTGATTGCCTCTGTTACACAGTTCAAAGTTGGTATGTTAATTAAGCAGAGGGACTCCATACTTGAACACAGAAATCTTTGGGTCTATGGGAAGCTTCTGCATCCTTTTTGCCCCCTCCCCAATAGTGCCTTCATCACCAGGGGGCCATCCCTACCCCATATTTAGTATACCCTGGTGCAAAGAACTACACATATTTTACTAAAACCTTTGCCGGGGTCTCAATATAAGTGGATCTTACGTTCCAAAAATGTATAGGTCTTCATTCCATGCTTTGCCATAGGTAGAAACCTGGGGGGTTAAACCTAGACATTTGACAAGATTTTTACAACTCCCTTATCCAGCTTCAGAGAATTGATAAAATTACAATTATATTTTCTGTAGCATGCTAGTCTATAAAGTGCTTTCCTATAAAGTACCACATTTCCTTCTCATGATACTCTTTATAGTTTGGCACAGAAAATAATATTATGTATAATTTTGAATGAAACTAAAGCTTTGGGAGCTAAATTCACATGCACAAGTTTGTACATTTATTAAGTGGCATAGTATTCTTACTTCAGGGCATATAGTCTACTACATTCTAAATTAAATAACTTGTCTATTTCACATTTATAAAAATGTAGAAAAGTTTTATATGGAGAAAAGTTCCTTGGATGGGAATAGGGTGTTTGGGTAGGAGGAAAAAGAACTATGACATTTTAAAAGAATATTTAATCTAAAGCAAACTGTTGCTATTTCTACCAGCAAGAGCTGCTCTTAGTTAAGGTAAATAAAGACAACATTTTACTTAGAGGAAGAACAAAAAGTATAGATTTTGGATTTCTCCATGGATAGAAGTTTGGAGCTTTCACAGTGATGACAGCTTGTCTTGGTAAAATGACACCTTTTGGCTAAGAAAATACACATCTATTTTCATGAAAAATTTAGCATAAAAATGTTGTATGTCTCCCCAAATTTGAAAGCTATTTTAAAAATTGAGAATACAACAGGAATAGTAAGGAATGATGGAAATAAAACCACTCAAATGTCTGATGGTAACAGGCTTGAATGCCTACACAGTCATTAACAAGTGTTCTTATGTGGCTTTTAGCAAATTGCTTCACCTCCAGGAGTACAAAATAAGTAGCCTTGATGAAATGACATACCTAACTTTCAACCAAGTCTTATATCCTATTATTTTAACATGTGGAAGATATTTATTAGGTTACTGAGAAAATGTAGTTTTAATGTTCTTATTTGTTTTCCATTATCATTGAAGAAAAGTATGTAATCAATCTTAAATGCTTTCAAGCTTAATGGACTTTAAGCCTGTCCTTCAGAAAATGTTAGATATCAAAGCATATGGGTATGAATTCCTTTCATATGAAAAAAATAAATTTAATTAGAAATAACTTGGAGATTATTATATTCCAAAAATTCACAATGGTGAAACTTGGGCATCTTCAGGACAATTCCTTAGAAGGGTACTCAGAATAAAGAAATTCATGATGATATTAGTAGTTTAAACTAGCAGAACTTATCTTCAGTGTGCTCCCATATTACCATAGACTCTTACGTAGGTACATATTCATCCTGAGTCAGTAAAAACTGGGTACTTGCCTTGATGGAACATAACAGGCGGTCATGGAGGAAAAGAGCTATCAGTGTAATTCCCACTGAGGCCATATACATTACAGCTTCTCTTGAAAAGCTTTTTATATTATTTTTCTCTGACTTCCTTAGCTGAATAGCTGTATTCGTAAAATCATAAGAATTCTAGAGGTGGTAAAGTTGTACATGAATCTTTTTATCAGCTTTATTTCATTATAATTAGTAATAGCGTGAATTTCCATTAACAGATGAATAGATAATTTGTGGTATATTCCCCCAGTGACATACTACTGAGGAAAGAAAAAGAAATGAACTACTGATACACTCAAATAATTATACTGAATTAAATGGACCCAGACCATAAAAAAAGTACATAACATATATACCATTTATATAAAAATATCAAATGTAAGCTAGCCTATAATTACAGAAGCCAGATCAGTGATTGCTTGGGTGTGGGAGCTAGAACAGAAGAGAGGAATTACAGAGACACAGGAAAAAATTGGGGGAGTAATGAACATGCTTATTATCTTAGTTTTGGTGATGATTTCGTGGACATATATAAATGTCAAAATTTATCATAGTTTAGGGGGCACCTGGGTGGCTCAGTCTGTTAAGCATCTGCCTTCCACTCAGGTCATGACCCAGAGTCCTGGGATCATGTCAAGTATCAGGTTTCTTGGTCAGTGGGGAGCAAGAAACCCACTTGTGCTCCTCTCCCCACTTGTGCTCTTTCTCTGTCTCTCAAATAAATAAATAAATAAAATCTTTAATTAAAAAAAAAAAAAAGGAACTTACCAAGTTTATATTATAAATATGTGCAGTTTACTGTATGTTATAATGCCTCAAAAAAAGACTTTTTAAAAAAAAAGCTGTACTAGAGTACAACAATACAAATTAATTCCCAACTATGTGTATGTCATCACAGTTAAGATTATATATAGGGTTCACCTTTTCAGAAGAAAAAATTAAGGAAGAATTCTAACTTATAGCATATACTATATCGTGCATATATTTTGCACGGCAAGTTCAAGGTTTTAAATACACTGCTGAATTTAACTCCTAAATACAAACCAAAGAACTATGTGATTTTCATTTTAGGATTTGAACTTACTTTCATTGTTTGAGGTATGTCGTTAAAATTGATTTTAATTGGTGCTATTGCATAAAGATTTCAATGCTACCATGTTCCATCTGGGAGGATTTAAGAGGCCCTCAGGGAGCAAGCTGGGTGTTTGTGCTCAACCTTGCCTGCTACAGAGGCTCATACCTTACACTTCAATTTTTATTCTTGTTATTGCTTTGTGAAGAAACCTTCACTTTCATCTCAGTCTCAGTAACTAGTGTCTTACTTTTGTGTTCCATGATAAAAGTACTGCCTTCTTTTACTACAAAGCTTCTTGCTGGAGATCAGACTATCTGATACTCTTATAAGAGGCTGGCTCCCTTTCTCTAAACCACCTCACACTAACCAACTATCTTTCCCCCCAAAATTATTGAGGCATAATTGACAAATAAGATTACATAACTCTAAGGTGTATAACATGATCATCTGATATAATGAACTGGTTTTCACAATAAAGTTAGTTAATGCATTCATCACCTCACATAGTTAACTGTGTATGTGTCTGTGTATGTGTGGTGAAAACATTTAATTTATTCTTTGAGCAAGTTTCAAATGTACAATATTTTTAACTATAGCCATGCAGTACATTAGATCCTCAGAACTTATTCATCTTTTTTTTACAGTGCTGTATTCTCTTTATTGAAAATAATCCACATATAAGTGCACCCAAACAGTTCAAGCATGTGTTGGTCAAGGGTCAGCTATATTTCTCTGAAACAGTGGTATAAAGGAGAGAAGCATGATCTTTCCCTCCCTATCTTGAAAGTTTGTATCCTTTGGCCAACATCTTCCCCCTTTACCCCTCTCCACAGCCCCTGGCAACCAACTCTTGGGTGTTTCCATGTGTTAGCTATTGTAAAAAATGCCACAGTGAACTTGTGGGTTCATTGTGCGGGTATCTCTTTGATATAGCAATATCATTTCCTTCAGAAATATACCCAGAAGTGGGAGTACTAGATCATATGCTAACCAACCACTTAATTTTAAAGTCCCATACATGCTTTTAACTTTAAAGTCCCATACATGCTTTTAACTTCTGTAGGACCCTGCCTAGTTTTTGTCATTATTATCTTCTGCCAAGCTTTCTGGTCTCAGGATCTGTTCTGTCACAGTGATGACTGAGCCATGAATTTGAAACATAGGCAACATAAATAATAATGTAATATATTTTCCTACTTATGAAGCAGAAATTTCTAATAAGATTCTACAGCATTGTGTGAAAAGGACAACATATCATTTGCCAGGCATTGCCTTAATCCCAGAATAAATAACTTAAAAATATCCCTACTTCTAATATTGATTCATTAACATGCTCCCAGAGTATCCCAGGGAGTTCAAGTAAGGATTTTAAGAGAGCAAATTTAAAAGCAGTGATGTTCTTTTTTCTGATTTATTGTTACTGATATCATATATTCCACTTCTCTTCAACTTCTTCAGAATATTCCAATAAAATGAAATTATTTGCCTATAATTCTCCTGAAAGATATGGCCTAACCCTGAGGATAACCCAACTAGGAAAATTATTAAAAATTATAGGGAAATCTTACTGAACTATATGGTGACAAACATACATACTAGCAAGTTCCAAAGTTCCTTGTCTTCTCACTCCTCCTACATAACTTTGTCATTCTTTACTGGGAAGCCTAAATCCATTAAGTATGAGTTTCTTTGACTTCCTGCTTCTCCCCTTCAAGGTTCATTTAGTCTCTTTCTTTACATGTTTATTATTTTTTGCAGTGTTCATATATATTTGATTCTAGTCCTTCACTTATCAACCACAATTCTGTTAAAATTTTCTTTTAATTTCTACTTTTCACTCATTTCTTTCTTAACTTTTAGCTATGAGGGCATTGAAATCCCATTTGACCTAATTTGAACGTACTAGAGCAACATTAGTGAGTTGAGTGGTGTTATAAACATTTACTTATAATTTCAAAGATGTTGGTATAAGGCACCAAAAGACCCAGGTATCTAGGATTTAGTGAACCCAATTCTCAACATGGGACTTGAAACTGAAAATAATGTAACTTGGATATCTGAAAATTCATATGATTCCCTGAGGGGACAGAAAATATCAGTTAGATTGGAAAAGCCTGAATTCCTCTACTCCCCTTACAGCTTGAGCATTTGAATAGTGGGTGTATTAGTACATTAGTGGGATGGACAGAACACAAACCTGTCCACTGTCCTGTCCCTAACTAAGGTACATCATTGGAATTATCTGACCAAAAAATGGGGAAAATTGATAGAGGAATGGAATTAATATCAAGCACTCACATGGAAGGGAGGAAAATTGCCACATGGAGTGAATATAAGAAAACTGTAAGTGAGTATAAGATGTGTATTCAGTAAAATAAAATAATCTATGAAATGCAGGTTGCCTTTGTAACAGACTACTAACACCTAAGTGTTATAAAATCACTTGCAGGTCAGCTGAAGGAATCAGAAACAATCTGTTAATCTTCTCCTACCTCCTCACCAGAAGTATTGCCTGAATTAAGCACTTAATACCAGGCATTAAAAATGGAAAAGAAGCCATGTATTAGGTGTATCTGTAGAGATGGTAACATTAATTACTAAAATCTAGAGTGCTTACTATATGGTTGGCACTGTTTGAAAAGTTTTCAACAAATTAACTCAATGAACTCAATCTATCTTGTGAGTAGATGCCATTGACTCCAGGTCAAGATAAGGAAACTGTGAGATGGAGAAATTAAGTAGATTGCCCATATTTCCACAGTTAGCAAACAGAAGATTTTGAATTTGGTCATCGATCATATGCCCTTGAATGTGAGCACATCACCACTGCCCATGACCCTGCTGTTCTCAGACCTCACTTCTGGGCAGAGTCTTCTGCACGTACAGGTACTCCCTGTGTTGAAATTACTATGGCTGACTATAGCTATAGTGTTAGGGGCTCTTCTTGCTCCATGATCTGACTGTTTTAGGTCCCTGCCAATGCACATAATGAGGGATAATTAACTTGTCCACATCAGAACAGGGCAAGCTTCTTGTTTCACTGTCTTTCCTAAAGATACTATATCAGAAATGGGAGACTTGTCTACGGCCATACCACCCTGAACGCGCCCGATCTCGTCTGATCTCGGAAGCTAAGCAGGGTCGGGCCTGATTAGTACTTGGATGGGAGAAATGGGAGACTTATCTCTCATTAGTTATTTTTCTTTAAAGATGTAGAAATTAGTTTTTTAATTAATTGCTATATCTTGTTTAGAGTGAAAATCATTAATAAAAATTTAAGATTCCAACAAATATTATCTTTAGTCCACTGAGAAGTTTTTCTCTAAATGACATTTTAAAAACCTTAAGTTCTTAACCAAATTGTGCAGTAAAATAGGTATTGCTAATTCCTTGAAAATATGCATCCTCACAAATATTGTTCTTGGTGAAATAACAAATACATTAACATGATTAGGTAGCTAATCATTATTTAAAATTTATTAAGAAAGCCATTATTTAATTTTTAAATATATCTTCCATATTAAAATATGAACATGTATTAACATATCTTCCATCCGAACTGAATGACAACCATCAAAAGCATCATCCAATAAATATAGCAGATATGTGATTAAACATATCTCAGAGTAATCACATAAGTATCCACAATTACATAAAGTAAAATAAGAAAGGAAGTCTTGAGTCTTTTAGGTCATTCTCCTGACTCTAATATTTTCCAACCTTATATAATCAAATCACAAATTAAATACCTTTAGTGAAATCTCATTTTAAAAATTGCTTTTCTGTATAATTATGCATGTTTAATTGCTATTATCTCTAGAAGATATTTTCTGTGTTGTAAGTAGATCAAATATATAACAAGTTTCCATCTTAGCTTCAAATTAGTTTTGAAAGAGGGAAATTAAAAATCAGTTTTTCTTAGTGAAATTAAAATGAAAAACAACAATTAATAAATTATCTCTAATTCATAATAAAATTATTTGTGCTATTTCATTAAAAAGAAGTTGGAGGAATATTAATTATAATTATTCAACTTTTGCAATTTAGAACATGAAATATTTTCATGGTTTACTGAATACTACACTATCAACATGTGAGGGGTATATTTGTTCATATTTTAAATGAATTTTTAAAAGTTAATTTCTCTCATTAAAACAGAACTTTTAAAACTCATATATATCTTTAGGTTGACCTAGGTGAAATTGCTAATATTTAACATTTTATGACACATAGAATATCACTTTCATATGATTCAACCTAACATGTTTATAACTAAACTGTTATTTACGCCATTATTTTAAAACTGGCTAATTTCATGATTCTTTCTTATACTCTTATTCTCTCTTCTGTTACATTTTCTACTTTCCCTTTGGTGTTTATACTCCTCTTATTATTAATTATCTTAATAAAAGAGTTCTTCATGTAATAGCACTTAACATGTATTAATTTATTTAAGATTCAATACATTTCTCTAGTTAGGAATTATTATTGTTGGGGTCAATTCCACATTAAAACATGTTAACCTCCTAGGGCCTGCCTGGGCCTACTTAGCCATAGTGACTACATGTTGCCTAGGTAGACATTTTGTTCTTTAATAAATGCCTCAACAGTTATTGATATCAGTTCCAGGTAACTGTTACTAAAACAAGGCCATTTTGTTTACATCGGTTCCAGGTAACTATTACTAAAACACATACCTAAAACAAGGCCATTTTGTTGTTTAATAAACGCCTCAACAGTTACTAGTATCAGTTCCAGGTAACCGTTACTAAAACAAACAGGTAGGAGACATTCAATCAGCCAAAGCCATATATGCAGATGTCCGCAATTGTGCCCTATAAAAACCAGCCTGTAAGGCCAAGGGGCGTCGCTCTCTTCGGAGGTGGCCCTGGCCGGTCAGTCTGACTTCTAATGCTTGGCATAGAATAAAGCTTTACATAACTTTTACTTTGTTTCAGCCTCATTTCCCTGGCCGGTCAGTCTGACTTCTAATGCTTGGCATAGAATAAAGCTTTACATAACTTTTACTTTGTTTCAGCCTCATTTCCCTGGCCAGTCAGTCTAACTTCTAATGCTTGGCATAGAATAAGGCTTTGCATAACTTTGTCTCAGTCTCTTCCTTTGATAATGGACCCAATATTATTTCCATTTAACATATGTGAAAACTGAGATAAAGAGGGATAAAATACCTCCCTGACTTGCAGGTATTAAATTGTAGAGGTATGATAAGAAGAGATCAGTGAGCTAGAAGACAGGATAATGGAAAGCACTCAAGCTAAAGAGTAAATAGAAAAAAATAATAATAAAAATTTGAATAGATTAAGGGAACTCAGCAACACCAATAAGTGTAATAACATTGGAACTATAGGGATCCCAGAAAGAGAAGAGAGAGAAATGGGGCAGAAAATCTTACCTAATGAAAACTTACCTAATTTGGGGAAGGAAACAGAAATCTAGATCCAAGAGACACAAAAAGCCTCCATTAAAAAAAAAAAAATGAGGTCCACATAAAGACACATAATTAAAATGACAAAAGTAGGGATAAAGAGAGAATTTTAAAAGCAGCAAGAGAAAAGAAAACAGCTACATACAAGGGAAACCCCATAAGGCTATTAGCTGATTTTTCAGTAGAAACGTAGCAGGCTTGAAGAAAGTGGCGTGATATATTCCAAGTGATGAAAGGAAAATACCTGCCACCAAGAATACGGTAACCAGCAAATGTATAATTGAGAATGGAGAAACAAAGAGCTTCCCAAAAGACAAAGTTAAAGGAATTGATCACCACTAAACCAGCCCTATAAGAAAGGAAAAAGTAGAAAGGAAAGACCATAAGCAGGAGTAAGAAATGCAGGAAAGGAAAAAATTTCATGGGTACATAAAAACATAATACAAGTAGTATTAATCGCTTATAAAACCAGTATGGAGGTTAAAGCACAAAAGCAATAAAATAAAGTATATCTATAAAAATAGTCAAAGGAGAGGCACCTGCGTGACTCAGTGGGTTAAAGCCTCTGCCTTCAGGTTAGGTCGTGATCCCAGTGTCCTGGGATCAAGCCCTACATTGGGCACTCTGCTCAGCAGGGAACCTGCTTCCCTTCTTCTTTCTGCCTGCCTCTCTGCCTACTTGTGGTCTCTGTTTGTCAAATAAATAAATAAAATCTTAAAAAAAATAGTCAAAGGAGGCACAAAATAAAAACACAAAAATTATGACAGCATATATCTTAAATATGTCAAGGAGAGGGAGTGAAAATTTAGTGCACTTATAATGGGTTCAAACTTAAACAACAATCAACTTAATATAGATTGCTATATATTTAATATGATATATATAAACCTAATGATAATCAAAAATCAAAAAATTATAATATATATGTAAAAAATAAAGAGAACAGAATCCAAGGATATCACTGAAGAAAGTCATCAAGACACAAAAGAAGACAGAATAAGAAGAAAGGAACAGAGAACTACAAAACTATAAAACAAGTAACAGAATAGCAATAAGTACATACCTATCCATAATTACTTTGAACATAAATAGACTACAAACTTCAATCAAAAGACACATGGTGACTGATTAGATTAAAAAAAAAAAAAGACCAAGAACCATCTATATGCTGCCTATAAATGACTCATTTCAGACCAAAGACACGGGCAGTTTGAAAGTTAAGGGATAGAAAAACTTTTATCATGTAAAGGGAAGTGAAAAGAAAGCTAGGATAGCAAAACTTATATTGGACAAAAGAGACTTTAAAATGAAGGCTATAATAAGAGGAAACAAGGATACAACAGAGACATAAAGGGAAAATCCAAGAAGAAGATAAAACAATTACAAATATTTATGCATCCAACATGGGGGCACCCAAATACACAAAGCAGCTAAAAACAAACATAAAGGAAGAAATCAAATGTTATGTAATAATCGTAGGGGATCTTAATACCCCACTTATATCAATTATCCAAACAGAAAATAAATTAATGCCCCACTTATATCAATCATACAAACAGAAAATCAACAAAGAAAGAGTGGCTTTGACTGACACACTGGAACAGATGAATCAAATAGATACACTCAAACCACCCCATGCTAAAATAGCAAATACATATTCTTTTCAAGTATACATGGAACGTTAACTAGAAGAGATCACATGTTTGGTCACAAAACAAGTTTCAACAAATTCAAAAAGACTGAGGTCATATTGTGCATCTTTTTCAACCACAATACTATGAAAATAGAAATCAACCACAAGAAAAAGTCTGGAATAAACACAAATATATGAAGAATAAATAACATGCTACTAGGCAATAAATGGATCAACCAAGAAATCAAAGAGGAAATTAAAAAAATATATGGACACAAATGAAAATGAAAACACAGTGGTCCAAAATCTTTGGGATGCAGCAAAAGCTGTTCTAAGAGGGAATAGTATAGCAATACCAGGCTTACTGCAAGTAGCCTCAAATAGCAAGAAAAATGTCAAATAAACGACCTAACCTTATACCTAAAAAAACTGGTAAAAGAAAAGAAAACAAAACCCAAAACCATTTGAAGAAAAGAAGTAATAAGGATTAGAATGGAAATAAATGAAATAGAAACTAAAATGACAAAAACAAAAACCAACCAACCAACCAAACAAACAAACAAAAAAAACCCAGTAGAACAAATCAATGAAACCTAGATCTGGTTCTTTGAAAAAAATCAAAATTGATAAATCTTCAGCCAGATTCATTAAGAGAGGGAGGAAGATAGAAGGAAAAAAGAGAGAGGGAGAGAAGACTCCAATAAATTCAGAAATAAAAAAGGAGAAATAACTACCAACACAACAGAAATAGAAACAATTATAAGATTATAATGAGAATTGTTATGAAAATATTATGAAAATATTATAAGAGATTATAAGATTATGAGAATATTTTGAAAATTACATGCCAATAAATTAGACAACTTAAAAGAAACAGATATATTCCTAAAAACATATAACCTTCCAAAACTGAATCAGAAAAAAAGCAAAAATTTGAACAGACCAATTACTATCAATGAAATTGAAGCAGTGATCAAAAGCTCAACAAACAAAAGAGCAGAACCAAATGGTTTCACCGGTGAATTCTACCAAACATTTAAAGAAGGGTTAATACCTCCTCTTCTCAAATTATTCCAAAAATAGAAGAAGAAGGAAAGCTTTCAAATTCATAGTATGAGGCCAGCATTACTCCCATACCAAAACCAGAAAAAGACACAATAAAAAAAGAAAACTATAAGCTAATATCTCTGCTGAACATGACACAATAATACTCAACAAAATACTAGCAAACCAAATCGAACAATATATTTAAAAAATCACTCACCACAGTCAAGTGGGATTTATTCCTGTGATGAAAGCATGGTTCAGCACTCACAAATTAATCAATGTGATACATCAACAAGAGAATGGGTGAAAAACATGATCATTTCAATAAATGCAGAAAAAATATTTGACAAAGTACAATATCCACTCATGATAAAACAACCCTCAATGAAGTTTTTTTAAGAGAAAAATAGGTTAGATATATAATACCTCAACATAATAAAGATCACATATGAAAAACCCACATTAATATCATACTCAATGGTGAAAAACTGAGAGCTTCCCCCCACGAGATCAGGAATAAGAAATGAAGTCCGCTTTCACCACTTTTATTCAAAATAGTACTGAAAGTCTTAGCAAAAGCAATCAGACAAGAAAATGAAATAAAGTGCATCCAAATTGGTAAGGAAAAGGTAAAACTTTCATTATTTGTGGATCACATGACACTACATATAGAAAAACCAAAAGACTCCACCAAAAAACTACTAGAACTGATAAATGAATTTGGTAAAGTTACAGGATACAAAATCAATATAGAGAAGTCCATTGCATTTCTATATACTAATAATAAGGTAGCAAAAAGAAAAATTAAGAAAACAATCCCACTTACAATTGCACCAAAGGCAATAAAATACTTAGGAATAAACTCAACCAAGGAAGTAAAATACCTATATTCGAAAAACTATGAGACACTGATGAAAGAAATTGAAGGTGACACAAACAAATGGAAAAATATCCCATTCTCATGAGTGAGAGAACAAATATTGTTAAAACATTTATAAGACCCAAAGCAATCTACAAAGTTAATGCAATTCCTATCAAAATACCAACAGCACTAGAATATATAATCAAAAATTTGTGGAACCACAAAAGGTCCCAAAGAGCCAAAGCAATCTTGAAAAAGAAGAACAAGGGGACGCCTGGGTGGCTCAGTGGGTTAAAGCCTCTGCCTTCAGCTCAGGTCATGATCCCAGGGTCCTGGGATCGAGCCCCACATCGGGCTCTCTGCTCAGCAGGGAGACTGCTTCCTCCTCTCTCTCTCTCTGCCTGTCTCTCTGCCTACTTGTGATCTCTTTCTCTGTGAAATAAATAAAATCTTAAAAAAAAGAAAAAGAAAAAGAAGAACAAAACTGGAGTTATCACAATCCCAGAATTCAAGATATTCTTACTGCAAAGGTATAGTAATCAAAACAATGTGGTAGTGGTTAAAAAAAAAATAGACACATAGATCAATAGAACAGAGTAGAAAACCCAGAAATAAACCCACAGCTGTGTGGTCAGTTCATTTATGACAAAGGAAGCAAGACTATGCAATGGGAAAACGTCTCTTCAGCAAATGGTATAGGGAAAACTGGACACCTACATGTAAGAGAATGAAACTGGACCACTATACACAACACAGAAAAATAAACTCAAAATGGACTAAAGACCAAAATGTGAGACCTGAAACTATAAATATCTTAGAAGAGAGCACAGGCAGTAGTATCTCTGACATCTGCTTTAGCAACATTTTTCTAGATATGTTTCCTAAGATAAGGGAAATAAAAGCACAAATAAACTATTAGGACTGTTATCAATAAAAAAAAAAGATTTGCACAGCAAAGGAAACAATCAACAACAACAACAACAACAAACCTACTGAATGGGAGAAGATATTTGCAATTGATACATCTGATAAGGTCTTAATGTTTAAAATATATAAAGCCCAAAACCCATAAAACAAATACTCCAATTAAAAAGTGGGCAGAAGACATGAACAGACATTTCTCCAACAAAGACATACAGATGGCCAACAAATACATGAAAAGATGCTCAACATCATTTAAGCATCAGGAAAATGCAAGTCAAAACCACAATGAAATATCACCTCATCCCTGTCGGAATAACTAATATTAAAAAGACAAGAAACAACAAGTGTAGGCGAGGGTGTGGAGAAAAAGGAACCCTCAGGCACTGTTGATGGGAATGCAGACTGGTAAAGCTACTGTGGAAAACAGTATAGAGGTTTCTCAAAAAATTAAAAATAGATTTGCTGAATAAGCCAGAACTTCCTCTTTTGGGTATTTACTCAAAGAAAACGAAAACACTAATTTGAAAAGATATGTGTACCCCTATATTTATTATGGCATTACTTGCAAAAGCCAAGATGTGGAATAGTAACTCAAGCATCCACTGATAAATTAATGGATAAAAAAGAAATGATACACAGAGAGAAAGAGAGGGAGAGAGATCTCATTGAGATCTTTTCATTTGGGTCAACATGGATGTACTATATGTTAGCTAATTGAACATTTATACACTTTATAGGGTATAATTTTAAGTGAAATAAGGCAGTCAGAGAAAGACAAATACCATATGATTGGAATCGAAGAAACAAAACAAGTGAGAAAATAAATAAATAAATAAAAAATAAGGGAAACAAAAAATCAGACTCTTAAAGATAGAGGACAAACTGATGTTTGTCACCCAGACGGGTGAAGGGACGGGTGGACTGGGTAAAGGGAATTAAGCGTACATTTATGATGAGCGCTGAGTAACGTACAGTACTGTTGAATTACTATATTATATACCTGAAACTGATATAGCACTTTATGATAACTATGCAGGAATTTAAAAAAAATAAATTGTAGAGTCATGATATAAACCCATAATCTAGCTTCACAGTCTGTGCTCTCAATCATTCCACTCTGACTGATTTCCCTTTTTAAGAGATGTCTCTGAATTATGGTAGCTTCTCAATTTGTCAGTGATGTCAGAATATCTATTATTCCTCTTATTGCATTGAGCAATATTTTTTTTTAATTTTTTATTTTTTATAAACATATATTTTTATCCCCAGGGGTACAGGTCTGTGAATCACCAGGTTTACACACTTCACAGCACTCACCAAAGCACATACCCTCCCCAATGTCCATAATCCCACCCCCTTCTCCCAAACCCCCTCCCCCCGGCAACCCTCAGTTTGTTTTGTGAGATTAAGAGTCACTTATGGTTTGTCTCCCTCCCAATCCCATCTTGTTTCATTTATTCTTCTTCTACCCACTTAAGCCTCCATGTTGCATCACCAATTCCTCATATCAGGGAGATCATATGATAGTTGTCTTTCTCTGCTTGACTTATTTCGCTAAGCATGATACGCTCTAGTTCCATCCATGTTGTTGCAAATGGCAAGATTTCATTTCTTTTGATGGCTGCATAGTATTCCATTGTGTATATATACCACATCTTCTTGATCCATTCATCTGTTGATGGACATCTAGGTTCTTTCCATAGTTTGGCTATTGTGGACATTGCTGCCATAAACATTCGGGTGCATGTGTCCCTTTGGATCACTACATTTGTACCTTTAGGGTAAATACCCAATAGTGCAATTGCTGGGTCATAGGGCAGTTCTATTTTCAACATTTTGAGGAACCTCCATGCTGTTTTCCAGAGTGGCTGCACCAGCTTGCATTCCCACCAACAGTGTAGGAGGGTTCCCCTTTCTCCGCATCCTCGCCAGCATCTGTCATTTCCTGACTTGTTGATTTTAGCCATTCTGACTGGTGTGAGGTGATATCTCATTGTGGTTTTGATTTGTATTTCCCTGATGCCGAGTGATATGGAGCACTTTTTCATGTGTCTGTTCGCCATCTGGATGTCTTCTTTGCAGAAATGTCTGTTCATGTCCTCTGCCCATTTCTTGATTGGATTATTTGTTCTTTGGGTGTTGAGTTTGCTAAGTTCTTTATAGATTCTGGACACTAGTCCTTTATCTGATATGTCGTTTGCAAATATCTTCTCCCATTCTGTCAGTTGTCTTTTGATTTTGTTAACTGTTTCCTTTGCTGTGCAAAAGCTTTTGATCTTGATGAAATCCCAGTAGTTCATTTTTTCCCTTGCTTCCCTTGCCTTTTGCGTTGTTCCTAGGAAGATGTTACTGCGGCAGAGGTCGAAGAGGTTGCTGCCCGTGTTCTCCTCAAGGATTTTGATGGATTCCTTTCGTACATTGAGGTCCTTCATCCATTTTGAGTCTATTTTTGTGTGTGGTGTAAGGAAATGGTCCAATTTCATTTTTCTGCATGTGGCTGTCCAATTTTCCCAGCACCATTTATTGAAAAGGCTGTCTTTTTTCCATTGGACATTCTTTCCTGCTTTGTCGAAGATTAGTTGACCATAGATTTGAGGGTCTATTTCTGGGCTCTCTATTCTGTTCCATTGATCTATGTGTCTGTTTTTGTGCCAGTACCATGCTGTCTTGATGATGACAGCTTTGTAGTAGAGCTTGAAGTCCGGAATTGTGATGCCACCAACGTTGGCTTTCTTTTTCAATATCCCTTTGGCTATTCGAGGTCTTTTCTGGTTCCATATAAATTTTAGAATTATTTGTTCCATTTCTTTGAAAAAGATGGATGGTACTTTGATAGGAATTGCATTAAATGTGTAGATTGCTTTAGGTAGCATAGACATTTTCACAATATTTATTCTTCCAATCCAGGAGCATGGAACATTTTTCCATTTCTTTGTGTCTTCCTCAATTTCTTTCATGAGTACTTTATAGTTTTCTGAGTATAGATTCTGTGTCTCTTTGGTTAGGTTTATTCCTAGGTATCTTATGGTTTTGGATGCAATTGTAAATGGGATTGACTCCTTAATATCTCTTTCTTCTGTCTTGCTGTTGGTGTAGAGAAATGCAACTGATTTCTGTGCATTGATTTTATATCCTAACACTTTACTGAATTCCTGTATAAGTTCTAGCAGTTTTGGAGTGGAGTCTTTTGGGTTTTCCACAAATAGTATCATATCATCTGCGAAGAGTGATAATTTGACTTCTTCTTTGCCGATTTGGATGCCTTTAATTTCCTTTTGTTGTCTGATTGCTGAGGCTAGGACCTCTAGTACGATGTTGAATAGCAGTGGTGATAATGGACATCCCTGCCGTGTTCCTGACCTTAGCGGAAAAGCTTTCAGTTTTTCTCCATTGAGAATGATATTTGCGGTGGGTTTTTCATAGATGGCTTTGATGATATTGAGGTATGTGCCCTCTATCCCTACACTTTGAAGAGTTTTGATCAGGAAGGGATGTTGTACTTTGTCAAATGCTTTTTCAGCATCTATTGAGAGTATCATATGGTTCTTGTTCTTTCTTTTATTGATGTGTTGTATCACATTGACTGATTTGCAGATGTTGAACCAACCTTGCAGCCCTGGAATAAATCCCACTTGGTCGTGGTGAATAATCTTTTTAATGTACTGTTGAATCCTATTGGCTAGTATTTTGTTGAGTATTTTCGCATCTGTGTTCATCAAGGATATCGGTCTATAGCTCTCTTTTTTGGTGGGATCCTTGTCTGGTTTTGGGATCAAGGTGATGCTGGCCTCATAAAATGAGTTTGGAAGTTTTCCTTCCATTTCTATTTTTTGGAACAGTTTCAGGAGAATAGGAATTAGTTCTTCTTTAAATGTTTGGTAGAATTCCCCCGGGAAGCCGTCTGGCCCTGGGCTTTTGTTTGTTTGGAGATTTTTAATGACTGTTTCAATCTCCTTACTGGTTATGGGTCTGTTCAGGCTTTCTATTTCTTCCTGGTTCAGTTGTGGTAGTTTATATGTTTCTAGGAATGCATCCATTTCTTCCAGAGTGTCAAATTTATTGCCGTAGAGTTGCTCATAGTATTTTCTTATAATAGTTTGTATTTCTTTGGTGTTAGTTGTGATCTCTCCTCTTTCATTCATGATTTTATTTATTTGGGTCCTTTCTCTTTTCTTTTTGATAAGTCGGGCCAGGGGTTTATCAATTTTATTAATTCTTTCAAAAAACCAGCTCCTAGTTTCGTTGATTTGTTCTATTGTTTTTTTGGTTTCTATTTCATTGATTTCTGCTCTGATCTTTATGATTTCTCTTCTCCTGCTGGGCTTAGGGTTTCTTTCTTGTTCTTTCTCCAGCTCCTTTAGGTGTAGGGTTAGGTTGTGTACCTGAGACCTTTCTTGTTTCTTGAGAAAGGCTTGTACCCGCTATATATTTTCCTCTCAGGACTGCCTTTGTTGTGTCCCACAGATTTTGAACCGTTGTATTTTCATTATCATTTGTTTCCATGATTTTTTTTCAATTCTTCTTTAATTTCCCGGTTGACCCATTCATTCTTTAGAAGGATACTGTTTAGTCTCCATGTATTTGGGTTCGTTCCAAACTTCCTTTTGTGGTTGAGTTCTAGCTTTAGAGCATTGTGGTCTGAAAATATGCAGGGAATGATCCCAATCTTTTGATACCGGTTGAGTCCTGATTTAGGACCGAGGATGTGATCTATTCTGGAGAATGTTCCATGTGCACTAGAGAAGAATGTGTATTCTGTTGCTTTGGGATGAAATATTCTGAATATATCTGTGATGTCCATCTGGTCCAGTGTGTCATTTAAGGCCTTTATTTCCTTGCTGATCTTTTGCTTGGATGACCTGTCCATTTCAGTGAGGGGAGTGTTAAAGTCCCCTACTATCATTGTATTATTGTTGATGTGTTTCTTTGATTTTGTTATTAATTGGTTTATATAGTTGGCTGCTCCCACATTGGGGGCATAGATATTTAAAATTGTTAAATCTTCTTGTTGGACAGACCCTTTGAGTATGATATAGTGTCCTTCCTCATCTCTTATTATAGTCTTTGGCTTAAAATCTAATTGATCTGATATAAGGATTGCCACTCCTGCTTTCTTCTGATGTTCATTAGCATGGTAAATTCTTTTCCACCCCCTCACTTTAAATCTGGAGGTGTCTTCGGGCTTAAAATGTGTTTCTTGGAGGCAACATATAGATGGGTTTTGTTTTTTTATCCATTCTGATACCCTGTGTCTTTTGACAGGGGCATTTAGCCCATTCACATTCAGGGTAAGTATTGAGAGATATGAATTTAGTGCCATTGTATTGCCTGTAAGGTGACTGTTACTGTATATGGTCTCTGTTCCTTTCTGATCTACCACTTGTAGGCTCTCTCTTTGCTTAGAGGACCCCTTTCAATATTTCCTGTAGAGTTGGTTTGGTATTTGCAAATTCTTTCAGTTGTTGTTTGTCCTGGAAGCTTTTAATCTCTCCTTCTATTTTCAATGATAGCCTAGCTGGATATAGTATTCTTGGCTGCATGTTTTTCTCGTTTAGTGCTCTGAAAATATCATGCCAGCTCTTTCTGGCCTGCCAGGTCTCTGTGGATAAGTCAGCTGCCAATCTAATATTTTTACCATTGTATGTTACAGACTTCTTTTCCCGGGCTGCTTTCAGGATTTTCTCTTTGTCATTGAGACTTGTAAATTTTACTATTAGGTGACGGGGTGTGGGCCTATTCTTATTGATTTTGAGGGGCATTCTCTGAACCTCCTGAATTTTGATGCTCGTTCCCTTTGCCATATTGGGGAAATTCTCCCCAATAATTCTCTCCAGTATACCTTCTGCTCCCCTCTCACTTTCTTCTTCTTCTGGAATCCCAATTATTCTAATGTTGTTTCGTCTTATGGTGTCACTTATCTCTCGAATTCTCCCCTCGTGGTCCAGTAGCTGTTTGTCCCTCTTTTGCTCAGCTTCTTTATTCTCTGTCATTTGGTCTTCTATATCACTAATTCTTTCTTCTGCCTCATTTATCCTAGCAGTTAGAGCCTCCATTTTTGATTGCACCTCATTAATAGCTTTTTTGATTTCACCTTGGTTAGATTTTAGTTCTTTTATTTCTCCAGAAAGGGCTTTTATATCTCTCGAGAGGGTTTCTCTAATATCTTCCATGCCTTTTTCGAGCCCAGCTAGAACCTTGAGAATCGTCATTCTGAACTCTAGATCTGACATATTACCAATGTCTGTATTGATTAGGTCCCTAGCCTTCGGTACTGCCTCTTGTTCTTTTTTTTGTGTTGAATTTTTACGTCTTGTCGACTGGGGAGGAGTCAAGATGGCGGAGAAGTAGCAAGCTGAGACTGCTTCAGCTAGCCGGAGATCAGCTAGATAGCTTATCTAAAGATTGCAAACACCTGAAAATCCATCGGCAGATCGAAGAGAAGAAGAACAGCAATTCTGGAAACAGAAAAACAACCACTTTCTGAAAGGTAGGACCGGCAGAGAAGTGAATCCAAAGCGACGGGAAGATAGACCCCGGGGGGAGGGACCGGCTCCCGGCAAGCGGCGGAGCAACCGCGCACAAAATCAGGACTTTTAAAAGTCTGTTCCGCTGAGGGACATCGCTCCAGAGGCTAAACCGGGGCGAAGCCCACGCGGGGTCAGCGTGGCCTCAGGTTCCGCAGGGTCACAGAAGGATCGGGGGTGTCTGAGTGTCGCAGAGCTTGCGGGTATTGGAACGGGAAAGCCGGCTACAGAGACAGAGCTGACAGTAAGCTCGCAGCTCCGTGTTACCTTGAACCGGTCGCAGGCTCGGTGAGCTCGGAGCGCGGCCGGAGGTCAGGCAGACGGGAGTAACTGGGCGCTGTTCTCTGAGGGCGCACTGAGGAGTGGGGCCCTGGGCTCTCGGCTCCTCCGGGCCGGAGACCAGGAGGCCGCCATTTGTATTCCCGTCCTCTGGAACTCTACGGAAAGCGCTCAGGGAACAAAAGCTCCTGAAAGCAAACCCGAGCGGATTACTCACCCCGGCCCCGGGTAAGGGCGGTGCAATTCCGCCTGGGGCAAAGACACTTGAGAATCACTACAACAGGCCCCTCCCCCAGAAGATCAACAAGAAATCCAGCCGAGACCAAGTTCACCTACCAAGGAGTGCGGTTTCAATACCAAGGAGAGCAGCAGAATTCCAGAGGAGGAGAAAGCCAAGCACGGAACTCATGGCTTTTTTCCTGTGATTTTTTTTTTTAGTCTTGCAGTTAATTTAATTTTTTTTTTTTAATTTTTTTTTTTTTTTTTCTCGCCTTCGGGTAAAATTTTTTTTTTTAACTGTTACCTTTTTTCTTTTTCTTTTTTAACGATTTTTTACTAGTTTATCTAATATATATATATTTTTTTACATTTTTCTTAGGTGTTTTCTTTTTTTAAAAATTCTTTTCTTTTCTTTTCTTTTTTTTTCTTTTTCTTTTCTTTTTGTTTTTTTCTTTCTTTCTTCCTTTTTGAACCTCTTTTTATCCCCTTTCTCCCCACTCACGATTTTGGATCTCTTCTAATTTGGTTAAAGCATATTTTCCTGGGGTTGTTGCCACCCTTTTAGTATTTTACTTGCCCCTTCATTTACTCTTATCTGGGCATTGAGCAATATTTTAATTTCTGCTGTGACATTTATTCATTCACCCATTTGCTTTCTCTTAGAGTCAGATTTTTATACACTGTTTTGTATTCCACCTTGCCTTGACTTCAGATATATGATGTATACTAGGTCTATCTGAGCCTCCTCTATGTGTTCTGTTTATTACAGTAAGGAAGAAATCTGCCACATTTGGGAAAAATATAAATCCAAGAATGCCACGCAATTTTTCTTTTTTAGAATTGGTAATGTTTGCTCTCAGATAGCCTACCTCAGCCTATTTCAAAATGTTGAAAGCATCTCTCCTGCAACTCTTTATTTCTAAAACTAGCTTTTCCAAAGGTCAGTGTATACATGAGATTCTGTGAAGATTTCTTCTGACTTTTCACAGTTTACCTTATTTTCTCAGGAATGAACCTTGTTGATTGCTTCAGTTTGTTAGATATCTAGTATAACACTGACTATATTTCCAATAGTAATATAAATACCTTTTGCTATCTTTTAAATTTTCTGTAATTACTTTAGTTGGCTTCTAGAAGGAGCTGTTATACTAGTTGTCATCTATTCAATTAATGTGGAAAGAATGGCCTAAATTTGTGGTATTTCCAGAGCATCCTCTCTTATTTCCCTACATTTTCTAAAAGGTATTTGGATACACCTGCCTCCCACTTTGTTTGATTTAGCCTGATATAAACTATTAAGTTCAAAGTCACCAGAACCCTTTCTATATAAATTTATCCAGATCATTTATCCCTCATGCCCCCAGTAATCCCTTAAACACAATTCTTCTTCTCTATACTATATCATATTATTCAGAAGACACAATTAAATTCCCTAGATTTGGGGCGGTGATATTAAAAAAAAAAGCCTCACAGACATTTATGTTACCATATAAAGGCTTGTATGTTTTGATAATATCAGTAAAATGTGATATAATTCTTCAGTTCTTAAAGTATGAAACACTTATCCTATTTTCCTGAAGCTAAGATAGAGAGATAAATAGGAATAATATGGCTGATTATCAATGAGAATTTTTATTAATGATGACAATAACTATATGCGTGAAGTACCTGCCATGCTAAGTGCTAAGTAGGTATTTTTAAAAATATTTTATTTATTTACTCGACAGAGAGAGACATAGTGAGAGAGAAACACAGCAGAGGAGTGGGAGAGGGAGAAGCAAGCTCCCTTCAGAGTGGGGAGCCCCATGCAGGGCTCAATCCCAGGACCCTGGGATCACGACCTGAACCGAAGGCAGGCGCTTAACGACTGAGCCACCCAGGTGATCCTAAGTAGGTATTTTTAATAGGTAGTTTTGCATTAAATTTTCTCAGCAACATGTAAGATACGTTTCATATTTTTACCCATTTTTCAGATGAACAAACCAAGTAAAACTGACAGAAAAGAGTTTGTAGCAGAAACACTTTGACCACAGGCTCTGATATTTTCATGTTATGAATCCATATGGTTAAGAAAGAACATAAGCCCAGGTTTCTTATTTCATCATACACTGCTTTTTCTACTCTGTCATCTGCTAAGTAAACATTATTGAAGCAAGAAAGTGATTTTTCCTAGGACACTGAGCATAAAAACTGTAGTAATTAGGTACAAGGCAAAGACAAGTGCTTTTGAGTGGTACTAACCTATATTCAACTTGGCTCTAGTTAAATGCTGGGTGGTGCTGGGCAACTGACCTAAACTCTCTGAGACTCCATTGCATCATCTGTACAGTGGAATGCAAGCCTGCTTCTCTAACTTCTCCAAGTTGTTTTAAGGATTAAACAAATATAACATTTTTAGAAAACTGCCTGGTACATAGTAGGTGCTCATTTTAAGGCAAATTAATGCACTTAGTTCATTATTATTAATTAATGAACCCAGTTCATTACCTATTATTTCATAGGAATGAATGTGTTATTTTAATATGTACCCAGATGAAAATCTGTATTCACAGTAGGACTCAGCACCCTAATTCTATTTTCATACCATAAAAGATTACAATTTAAGTAGCCACTAGTGCAAAAGCAAGTAAAACTTTATTAGTAAGTCAACAAAGGCAGAAGTATTTACAACAGGAAGAAATCTTGTAGGGAAAATAAATGAAGAAGATCTTCACTTAACTCTTTTACTTATTTTCATCATTGATGCAACAATTTTATTATGTTATCAATATTCCTATTTGTAATATTAGTATATACATATAAAACATTTTTAGAAGTGATGAGCATAGAAGATGGCTGAGATGTTAAAATAGACCAGAACAGAAACATTCTTGACCAGATATCCTCAATACGTAACCTTCACTTTCATTTACCTTACAAGACTCTCAATAACAAGCAATCTGGGAATCTGGCAATCAGCCTTCTCTTTTTGACATGAAAACGCAGAGAAGTAGAGTGGAATGAGCATAGGCAATAATTCTTGATCTTAGCTGTATGTCAGAACTACCTGGGCAGATTTTAAAGCATACATTTGGAGCTTCTACTCCAGACATATTGAATCAGAATTTCCAGAGATGTAGTATAGCATCTTAATTTCTTTTAATCTTTAGATGTGTTTCCTGTGTATAGGTAGGAATGGGAATCTCTGAATGAAGGCTCTGAAATAGATTGTTCTATGATTCAATCCTAGGTCTATCATTTCTATGTAGCATGGTATATTTGAAAATTGATAGCATTAACTCCTACTTCATAGAGTTGCTATAAGAATCAACAAAATAAAAGTTCCTGGATCATAATGGATACATAATAACAATACCTATCATATAAAAATACAAATATTGATAGGACCAGAGGGGGAGGGAGGGAAAAGTGAATAGGAAGAAATCAGAGAGGGAGACACACCATGAGAGACTCTGGACTCTTGGGAACAAACTGAGAGTTCAGAAGGGAGGTGTGTGGTGGGATGGGGTGACTGCGTGATGGGTATTAAGGAGGGAACATGTTGTGATGAGCACTGGGTATTATATGCAACTAATGAATCATTGAACACTACATCAACGACTAATGATGTACTATATGTTAGCTAATTGAACATAATAAAAAAAGGTATCTGGATCATAATGGATACACAATAATAATAGCTATCATATAAAGATACAAATATTGACAGAAACATAGATGTAGCTATAGATACAGACATAGGTATCATTCTCCCTTGATTAACAACAGGGAGTGTACCTCTTTGTTCTGGTTCCTAAGGAAACCAGTTGGTATACTGACAAGCTAGATCCTTTGCTCTCTGTAGTCTATCTGAAACCACATATATATTTGCCATATTTTTATGAGCATGTGCTTCCAGTAAAGATAGGCAATGGTCTGATAGTGATAGTCAAAAATAATCACAGTCACTGGGATAGTTCTGTAATTGTTTCTTACCATAAGTTGTAAAATCATCCTATAGTAAAATTACATGATTCCTTACCTTTGCTTCCTTCTGGGCTCATTGCAACACCAAGATTGCAGCAGCCAACAAAGAATATCATGAACCAGATCGTATCAGCACTTACAGGCTCAAAGAAATAATATATTGTAGAATTGTTTGATTCACTGGGAAACATTACTTGAAAAAGATAAAGCTAGGATATGGGCAGGGTTAACGTGAATCTTGAGATTGGTGAAAAACCTTTTATGGCTTAATTTCAGGCTTCTAGAAAGCAAAATAATTCCCCTTAAGTTAAGGACTCTAATGACTGGAACCATACACTCATCTGGCCAAAGGTTTTGAGTAAGATATGGAAAGATTCTCGTCTTAACCTAATCAGCATGTATATTGCTCTCTAAGCATAGACACATAAATATGTCAAAAGCAAATATTGTAAAGGAATAGTCCAACAGAAAACTATGGCTAATGAAATGTTTATGACATTATGACACTATTATGGCAAAATATTAGGAAAAAAATATTCAACAATGAAGGAATGATTAATTAAATCCTGGTGTGACTTACTGAAAATATAACTCATTGAATGGAAATTGCTTCTTACCTACCCTACAGCTGACATTATCTTCTTAGAGAACTCAAGTTAGATGTGACCTCTCACCTCTACTCTTTGCCATACTTTATTGTGGTACGTTGCCTAGACAGCAATGTTATGCCTTTCAGTACCAAGATACTCATTCCATAAACTGCTGGGATTACTGGTAGTTTACAAATTCTACATTGGCAATTATTTATTAATGTTAGATATGGTGGTACAGATACTGGCTTTTTTGCCCCAGCTCAGGACAACTCTGAAAGGATATCGTAGCTGCAGAATTTCCCATAGGGTTGGTTAAGGCCTTCCTGACAACCGGTTTGTAGTTGATATTCTCTCTTTGCCTACTAAGCTCACCATAGATACTGATCCCAGAGTATTCCCCAATTTCCTGAATGCAAATCTCTCTCTCAGACCCCTGCTCCCTGGGAAAGATCAACAGCTTTTGCCTGGAATGGGATACCACAAACCAGCTAGACCAATGCAACTTTCTGTCCTCCAGTTTTGGGGTGCAGTCACTGGGAACTGGAAATAATGACCTAAATATTTTTTAAGACTTTTAAGACATATATATATATATATATATATATACACACATATGTGTGTGTGACCACATTTTTAGCTTTAGTTGTACTTCTAGTTTTTAGCTTTTAATGAACTAAATTTGAATTTAAACTATATAGAGCCAATACTTAAGAGGATCATTAAGTAGAAACAAAAATTGGTTCAGATCAGTTCTATCCCTATTCAAGTTGAGGCCCTGAAATCCATTTAGCTGGTCTAATTTAATGAGCTCTAAATTAGTCTTTCTGCCTCAATTATTTGCCCTCTCTGATACATCTGATGCAGTGCTGATATAGTACTAATCTTTGAATATATGCCATAAAACTTGTCAGCTCAAATACTTGCAGTGGTCCCAAATTGCCCCAGGAGTGAAAAAATAAACTCTATATTATTCGATATTCTGGCCCAACCTAAGTCTTCTAACCTTTTATACATTTTGGACTGCTTTTTGTTTCTTACTAATGGCTTTTCTTTCCTCCATTTCTAATTTTATAACTTGGTTTCCCTAAAATATCTTTTCTCTACTCTCCAAAGTATAATCTATCTGTTCGGGTCAAGATCAAATGGCACTTCTCTGTGTAGCCTTGCTGTAACTCCTTGAACAGATCAGTGTTTTGCTTATTTCAAGTACCATATTTTGTATTTGCACCTACCTTATCAGCTATAATGTTCTCCCTTATATCAAGACGATAGGCTCACTGCAACACCAAGACAATAGGCTCATTGCAACACCATCTTCCACAAAGCATTCTTGTAAAAAGTGCTCAAAAGTATCTAAAATAAGTCATAAAAAGTGAGAAGATAGAAGACAGCATAGCCTAGTTGACACTTTTTCTATCAATGAAATACCTTTGAAAAATATAGAATTATTTCACTGAGTCAACACTTATTGTTCACTTATTAACAAAAACTGCTTTCCTCTTGCTGACTAAACCCTCTGCACTAAGTATAACCCATTAATAATATGTTTTCTTCAAGACACTGCAGCAATCCTCCATGAGGGAATAGTCTTAGCAATTTGTACTGCCCGTGTCTTATACCATGAACTCAGATGCAGGTTTAAGGTGTCTTTTTGCTGATGGTAAAAAAAATCAATCAAAATAATTTATGTATTTGGGGCTTACTTTGACATCGCAACAATCCAACTAAAATTGAGCCAAATTATGAAGCATCCAATGACTCAATGGAGTATGTTATACCTTCAAAAATTTAAGGATATCTATATTTAACAATTTGTGTATTTCAGTTTCTTACAAGAAAAGTAAAAGATGTTTTCTTTTACCATGGGGAGAAGCTGGAAAAAAGGTAAACTTCAGCATTCTTTGGTTTGTCAATTTTTGTCAATTGAAATTATTATCATTATTTGCTCAAGGAATCTCTTAAAATTCTCCTGACATCATTTTTAATTATCCATGATTGGGGGGGTGGTTTGGAAGAGAGATAGAGTGTCTAAATCTTAAAAAGGATATTAATAAAGAGAAACTATCTTACAAATCCCTTAATCTCATCTCTAAAAATAATGGAAGGCATCATGTGGATTCATCTACAAATGGGAATAATTTAACTGTGAGCCAAGCATGGTCCTAAAAATTTTCATGATTATCTTACCTAAGCTTTACATTTAACTAATCAGATAGGTTATACGCCCAGCTTAATGCCACTAGCATGGAGACTAGCCAAGCTTTGTTTTCAGGTAATTTATTCCAGTGCACACACACTCAACCTTTATGCAATATTGTCTTTTGGAGGGCTAAAATATTTAAGGAAAACATTATTTGTACCCATGATTTAAGATTTTTGGATGATTTAAGTAATCAACGTACTATAATTTAATCAATACTATCATTTTCATATATCTTTAAATACATGATTATGTGAAGGAGTGTATTGGTTTATTTCATTAATAATAAATGGGTTGATATTTAAATAAAAGAGAAATTGATTTTCTTTACAGTATATAAATAAATCAATCACAAACTTTCTTCAGCAAGAAAGAAGATCTTTTTGAGTATAAAGTCAATCATTGTTGACATTTTATCTTGCTCATTTATATCACTAACACTTGAAAGGAAATATTCAAGCAATCTGTTATGAGAATGAAAATGTACAGTAGAAGGAGGATTAAGTGCTTATATTATATATGTTTGGAGTAATGCTATAGGACACCTTAATGTTCATTAGATTGACTTTTACATGATATCCAGAAAGAAGTTAAACAGAGGCCACAGTAGGGCCAAGATATAAACAGCAACTGCCATGGCCCATTAGCCTACATCCTAGAATGACCTCAGATACAGGGAATTTATAGGGTTATCAATGTTTCTATAACTCTCATCTCTCACCTAGACTATTTCAATGATCTCAAAATCATTCTCAATTTTACCCTTTTTTTCAATAGTCTATTCAAATCCAGTGTTCAGAGTGGTATTTTAAAATATAACTCAACTCATATGATTCTACTTGTCTGCTCAAAATCCTCTCTTGGGGCTTCTGCTTGTACCAATAAAAGAGTAGTTTACCTCGGACTAACCTTTCTATTGAAAACAGAAACAAAATATGCTCAAGAAAAAGTAAATATTTTGAGGCAAGTCTTATGCTTGCCCTAACATTTTGTTTTGTTTTGTTCTCTTTTCACTTAAGATCATTTGCTTCATGAGAAAGCAATATCCAAAAGCTGTGGTAGCCTCACTGGGCTGGAGAAAAAAAAAAAATGGAGTTCAGAGCTACCAAGGAAGTAAAAAATATTGAAATAATAGTTCATATCTTGAACAATATTGAACTATACAAAGTGTATCCAATATTTTATGTGCAATTTCCCATTTCTGATTCCTAAGCTGGGCAGGCTGATGGTGAAAAACTTTTATATTTGTTAAAAAAAAAAAAGTACTGTAAAGCAAACTCTAGACCTAACTGGCTTCACTATTAAACTAACTTCCATTGTGCTGTCTCTTCCATGAAGTAGAATTGTCATTGAGAAGTGGCTAAACAGCTAGGGATGATATTTTCCACACTTGTTAGGGATGTAGCCATATGATCACATATTCTAACCTGTGGAATAGACACAGAAGTTATTACCTTTTTTCCTAGCTTGGTACATAACAATCTTACAGAAGACTCATTTATTATTAATGAGATAGACAAGTATGCTCCTCCATATAATGTTCATATTTCAAGATATACCCCATTGGTTGGATTTTACACTAGAAAAGACCAGTCATTCATTCATGTGAAAAATGCCTCTTGGAAAACTACTCTGTGTCTGAGACAGAGACCGGGACATATCCTAAAACAAGGGGAATAGGGACTAAAGTGATGGCAATCCACAAAACAGTGTTTCTGAAAGGATAGTCAGCTTGGGAAAGACTGACAGCCCGCACTGGATGGGGAAGAAAGATACACGTTCGGGGGCAGGAGATACAGAAGTGACAGATGGGAAAATACAGAGGAAATCATGGGTAGAGAGAAAGGAAGTGACGCAACTCAAACTGTAGAAGAGTAGGAGGCAGAGTCATTTCCTAAATCCAGTCAGGAGTAGATTACTAGGCTGAGAATTTTGGCAGCAATCGAATAGATATTACAGTAAATAAGACAGAATATTACTTAGCAATAAGTAAATGTAGTAATAAGTAGTGATGAAATCTCACATGAGGCTAAATAGCCACGCCCACTCAAACTAAAGAACAGTGATGAACCAGGAAAATCAAGGAAGAAACTGGCAACACTAAATTGTATTAGTAAGAATCTGAGAGATGGAAGGTGGGAGAATTTCAAAATTTCAAGAATACTGATGGAAGACTAGGCATATGTATTACACAGTATTTCTTTTCATAAGAAATAGAAGCAATATTTAGTCTTTGAAGGATTTTGAATTGTTGTTAAGGACCTAGGACTTCCATACACTGTATTAAAAGGAGAGTTCAAGTAAAAATATGTAAGTATTCATGTTGTACATCACAAACAAAAATGTTTCAGGAAATAATTAAGGTGAATAACTTGAATACACCTTTTCTGGAAAGGTGAATTTCAAGCAGCAACTGGAAAAGAGGAGAGGGTTTATCAAAAAGAAGAGTTCAGGTTGGCAGAGGTATGGAGGAGCCTCTGAGTTCAGAATCATCAGAACTCTGGGAGTGTGTTGGTGTCAAACTCTCCTGAGGTCTCCCTTTTGAGCTTTCTGGTAGGCACAAGACTAGCCAGGGTCAAGGAGGAAAAGGAAGAGAAAGAGAAGATGAGTATCTCTGCTTGATTCCCAAGGGAAGCACAGTGAGTACCCCAACTGCAAGAATGGAAAGCATTTATCTGTGTTAGAAATAAATCATTTCTCTCAGATAAATGTCTCATGTGCCCCTACAAAATGATTTACCCTTGCCAAAACTCACTGTTGGTTTAGTACAGCTGTGGAAACCAAACAACAACCTCTTTCTCCACCACCCAACTCCCACAACCAGGAAAAAAAAGGCAGATAAGAAATGTCAAAATCTCATTCATTTTGAAGACGCTCTACAAGCCCTGTGCTGTCAGAAATCAGAGGACAGCATCCATTCACTCTTTAGGAAAGACAATTTTAAATTCATTTCAGTCATTCCCCGCAACTGAATTTAACAGCACAAAATCCTTCAGATGACCTACAGTCAATCTTTTACTTCTCTTTAATACAATTGCTCACAAAGTAAACCAGTCCCTCTGAATTTCTGGAATGAGAGCAAAGCTTAAAAAAAAAAAATCAGAAACACAAACAAGCAAAAAAGTATCAAAGCCATCTGTTTGGGGAATATCAGAACTGATGCAGGTAAATAATTAAAGCAGTTTAAGTGGCCTTTTTTTCCATACAAAAAGAAAATTTCAGGACCACATGGTATAAAAGCATCACATATGGAAACTAATTAAAACCCTGTCTAAAGATGCTTGTCATCTCTTATACTTCAGTAAGCGAACAAGAAAATAGGACAAGATTGCTACAGAAATGGGCACAACGATTTGCTTTGAACTTTGTCATTATTTAATTGAAAGACATTTTAGGAATCCAAGTTGCTTACGTTGCCTTTGATTTGATCAGAAGTAAATTCAAGTTTCATACAAGCTAATGAAGAATAGCTGTAAATAATAAAAAAAAATTTGAATGTGCTATCCCATGGCATCTTGAACTTCCATCATCAAATTGCTATGTTCACTTAAAACGTTCAAACAAAAAGCCAAGGAACCTCATTCTAGAGATGTATGAAAAAAAGGTAAAGGTGTTCTAAAATGAGATTCAAATCACCTGAGTTCAACTTCTAGTTCACCAAGTACTGTGGTCACTCAAGTCAGCATTTTCACCATCCCATCCATATTGCTCAATGGACTACTTTACTTGTACATCCTATCTCACTTCATATTTCCCTGGAGAATTTCATGCACATAGTTAAATATGCTACATTGAAATGAATTTAGCAATATGCAAGTTCTCAACTGCTCACATCTCCCTATCCCACAAAACATACCCCAGCAGTTAGACACGTGCCCTCTCTTCCTCCTTTGTTTTGTTAAAATTTAGTTTTCTCCCATGGGCTCTTAAAGACAAACCTTCGAATGATTATTCTCACCTTCTACCTGGGAGTCCCCTAATTAGAGTCAAACTGAGAAAGAATATTATTAGACCTCCCAATAAGTGTATGATCACATGTTATCCTAAGAATGACTCTGTCTGGCATGGAATATTATTATTCTAATTTAACAAATAAGCATAAAGATGGTTGAGAAAATACCTGGTTTGCCAGAAGTCACATCGCCAGAAACTATGTGTGTCCTTCTCAAATGCCCAGATAGATAGCATTGTGCTATAGTGTCTAATTTTAGAAAAAAACAATCTGATATAAATGGGAGGGTCCTCATTTGTGAAAAGAGTTTACTTTAAGATCAACAACACTCACCCATAATCCAGAGCTGTATTTCCTTTTGGAAATGAATGTTTTGGTCCTAAAATGTGTCTGAAATATTTTTTGTGGAAAGATTTGTAAAATAAAAGAAAATAAGAATATATGCCTAATGAAAACATTTTGGAAGGGAATTTAGGTGTCAAGTTAATCAGCTGGAATGTTAAAACTTACTGACAGTAAAAAATATAATATTGCTTTTTTAACATAATATAACAGATATTTCAAATACTGGTATAAAAGCAATCTTTGTTTGGACTCATAAAAATAAGATGATAGAAAATCATCATATACATAAACATTCATGTCTGTCATATTGCAAGAATCTCCATAACAAATATTTTCACAGTGTCATTTGGTAAGCTATTTCATTTCAATATGACTCTAAGAAAATAACTTTTTTCCTAAATATAAGTCTACAGAGATCAAATAAAGTCCTTTTAATCTTGCTCAGTCTGATTAGAGCATGATTTAGTACTGTATGAGTTTTTTAAAATGTATAAAGTGAAAGCATATGCAGATCCTTCCTTTTCTTAAGTCTGTACCATGTATCTCCCCTTAAGCAGACACAGATTGAAAAATTTCACAGTGTAAGACACCTGGGTACCATTTAATGATTTTATGTGGAGTCTAGGAAAGTTGCTACCTTACACACATGAGCTCAGTATAGTTATCAAGATTCAGAAATGACCTTTTGGTCCAGTTGTCTAGCACTATTAAGATCAAGCTATTAGGTTCTGAGGCTTACCTTGCTCTAGATCCCTTGTGATGTTTATAGTGCTCTGCTCATTCGGAAGTATTTATTGATTTAATGAACAAAGCAATATATTCTGTGAGAGAGATGATAGCTTTGCAAACAGCAATAGGTCCTTCCTTCTTTGCTCCCTTTCTTCCTTCCTTCCTTCGGCCTTTCTGTCTCTCTCTGTCTCTCTCTCTCTCTCAATGAGAACATGCTGAGGTCAGGGCATTTTGTCTCCATTAAGGAAAAAGCCTAACCAAAGATAACAGGGCTACATCTCAGCTTTTGGACTTCAAGAAGAATATTGTTAGCACCTTCCAATTGTAAAAGAGACTATAAAACACATTAAAATGCCTCTGAACCTCTTATCCAGACTAAATAATCTTCATTGTTGGTGGATATCTGGCTCTTTCTATGGGTCACTGTAGTTGAGTTTATCAGAGTCAGGGGTACTCACAATAAGACATGCAAGCAGAGCCATCAAGTAGAAAAGACAATAAATCCCAAGTCAGAAAAACAGTTGAACCTGTGAAATTGATGAAACAAAATAAGCAAAAAATAAGTGGTCAGCGGCAAAGATAATGGAAATCATAAACAGGCTAAAAACTTAAGCTAGAAGATTAGAAGTAGGTTTTCATGGTTAAAGTCACTAAGCTGGACATTAGGATAAGAAACTTATCACAACTCAAGACGCCTAGGTTAAATGCAACAAAATAAGGACAGGAAGGCCAGTTACTAGTTGGAGGAGCACACTTTGGTGCCATTACATCCAGCAGCTAGCTATTGGTGATGCCTCTCCCTCCTACTCTACCTGACTCTCAATAAGAATTTAATATCCTAGTGTTCAGTTTGCCTCCTGTACAAATCTGATTTTCAGGTTGTCACTTTCAACATTTTATTATTTGTTCATTTTATTCATCCATTTTTTGGTTTGGTTTCAGAATCACTCTCTTAGACAAGTAGCTTTTCACAAAGGAAATGTAACAATAAGTACCTTACTCTCCATTTGGTTGAAAAATCTCTTTTGAATTGCTCTTTTTGATCTCCATCGATGAAGTTGTTAAACACTTACCAGTAAGTTCCTAAAAGACCATAGTCACAGTTTCTTTAGCTCAGATATGACTATCTTGCTCTTGATCTCTTCTCTCTGACTTTTGGAGCTAAACATATTAGCTTAAATAAATGAATATGTCATTTTTCTCTTTTCATGACCATTGATATGTTAGATATCAGAATAGAGACCTTTTTTTTTTCCTTCATTTTCTACCTTGTGCTGATAAAGAGGTCAGAAAGGTAATAATGTCTTTAAATGGAATACAGCATCTCATGAGTATTCAGGACTTAGAATAGCTGACATTGGCAAGGATTACAGAATGAAGAGCATTGATGATAGGCCTATAATAAAAATGTGGTTTTGTCAGAGAAGACATTCTGCTTGCCTTGCTTCCTTTATCTGTCATCTAATCAAACGGGAACCAGATTATACCAGGAAGAATTGTATTTGTAGCACTGGATGCCATCCATTACTGTAGACTGGAAGGTGGTCATGATTCCTAGCTGACCACATCCTTTTTTTTTTTCCCCAGGGTAAATTATCCTACACATAATGTATCTTCTAGGAAATTAACACCATAAATAATACTTGGGTGCTCATACTACTTTTGTCCAAGTAATGATTAAGAACTACAATTTTCCATTGACTTGAAGATTATATAAAGGTCAAGAAAATAAAACAGTTTCTCTTTGTTGAGACTTTCACTACACAAAGGGCCTAAGAAATAGACCTTATATTTCTAATATATGTGTGAGGTGATGCTTTATTTTTTAAAAAGCAATATTAGCATATAAAATAAAAATTTAATGTACTAAAACATTATTAGTTATACTATCAATGATAATAGAACTAATAGTTTATATTTTGATTTTTCTGAATTTGTAGAAATTTTTCCATGCCTCATTTGGATCTCTCAAAACTTTATGAAGTAGGCTGCATTTTGATGTGAAAAAAATTCCTAAAACTTATTGAATGCTTACTTTGTGTTGGCATATTTTGGATACTTGCAAGTATATAATTTTTATTCATTTTATTTTACTTTATCTTATCTTATTTTATCTTATTTATCTTATTTTAGAGCAGGAGAGGAGGGGCATAGGGAAAGGAAGAGAGAGAGAACTTTAAGCATGCTCCACATTCAGCATGGAGCCCAACTCAGGGCTCAATCTCACAATCCTGAGATCATGACCTGAGCCAAAATCAAGAATTGGATACTTAACTGAGCCACCCAGGTGTCTTTCAAGTATATTACCTTTAATCCTTAAAGGAATCCAGCAGGGTCAACTTACAGAAGAAAATGAGGCTCAAAAAGATTAATTTTTTCTTGAATGCATGGAGAGTAAGTGAAATTCATCCATCCATATACCCAACTCTCTACTTACAATTCCAGTTGGATATGTTTGAATTATCTCCAACTTTACATATCCAAAATTGAATTCTTTATTGTCATTCTCAAATCTGTTGTTCTTCATTTCCCCCTTCTCAGTAAATGACAACATGATCTTCCCAGTTGCTCAAGCCAAAAATATTAGAATCATACATATTTCCTTTTATTTTCCCTTATCATACATCAAATTCATCAGCCAAAACTTTAAGCTCTACCTTATTTATCCTGAATCACACCATCTGCCATCATTTCTACTTTGATCACTTTGCCCTAACCATTATCATCATTTACCAAGACCATCTTAAAGAACCTCCCAAAGTAAGTGTGTGTGTGGGGGGGGGGTCTAATTCCATGCTGACTCTCTCTCTCTACCCTACTTATTGTAAAACAGCCAGAGTATTCTTTTGAAAAAGTAAATCATATTATGTCACTTTTGTGCTCACAACCCTGCAACAGCTCGTTATTTCACTCATAGTGCTAATCATTGTCATCAAGGACCTATATGATCTGTCACCTGCTCTTCTCTCTTCACTCTCTCACTAGCCCACCCATGTACACTGACCTTCCTCCTTGACCAATCCAAGCACATGCTGCTTCATGCCATTTGAAAATCTCTCTTTCTGGACTGTTTTTCTCTGAGAAAATCTACCACGGTATTTCATTTGAGTCTCCGATTAAATGCAATCTTATT